>NC_141694.1:1343101545-1344301545 GCF_964263255.1 Lissotriton vulgaris
CTCAGGGCATGGAATTCAAGCAACATTGGAACTTCACCCCCCTTGGATTACGCATCCCTAGCCTCCATCATGCACCGGGTAAAGTCTGGCTCTCCCTTAGACCCAGCGCCCCCCGTATCCTGCTACCAGTCACAGCAAATATTTTACCAACTGTTCTTGACCTGCTGAACACCTCCATCTCCACTGGAGTGGTCCCACCAGCATGGAAACATGCCATGGTAAATGCCCTCTTAAAAAGCCTAATCTTGACCAGATCAACCTGAGCAACTATCGGCCAATCTCCCTACTCCCCTGGTTCAGTAAGATCTTAGAGAAACATATCAGGTCAGTGTTGGTAGAATTTCTAGAAAGCAACAATCTACTCCATCCCTCACAGACTGGCTTCCGTCCCCAACACGGGGCGGAAACAGCGCTCCTTGCTGTAACGGAGGAGGCAAGGAGGATCTTAGATCAGGGAGGCTTTGCAGGCAATCATTCTTCTCGACCTCAGTGCCTCGTTTGACCCTGTACACCACTATATACTGATCCAGAGACTAAGGGAACTGGGTATATCAGGCAACACCATCGCCTGGCTACAATCCTTCTTAGGTGAACAATTGTCCAGGTCTTTGAAGGCGATGCTGTATCCAAACGGATGCCCCTCAGCTGTGGTGTGCCTCAGGGCTCTTCCCGAAGCCCCATACTGTTCAATATTTGCATGAGTTTCCTGGTGGAGACTGTCCTTCCATTTGGCATAAAAATCATCACCTACGCTGATGACACTCAGCTTGTGGTGGCATTAAACCATCCAGAGAATTCACCAAGTAATCTTGCAAGCTGTCTCGAGAAAGTAGCCAAATGGTTGGAACTCTCCTACCTAAAACCCAACGGGGACAAAACCGAGACTATGTTTCTCGGAAACTCCCCCCTCAGCTCAGAGCAACTCTGGCCGAAGTGCCTGGCCCACTCCAGTACCCAAAGAGCAGATCAAAAGCCTTGGTATTTGGGTGGACCGCTCCCTTAGCTTTAACCACCATGCGGCAAAATTCTCGGCTGCTTGCTTTAGACTGCTGAGGATGCTAAGTAAGATACTCCCACTTCTCCCATTTCAAGCGAGGAGAATCATAGTACACGGTCTTATCCTATCCCACCTGGATTATGGGAACGCCCTGTACCTAGGAGCCCAAAAATTCACCATCTGCAAGCTTTAAATAATCCCAAACTGTGCAGCCTGCACGCTTCTCTAGACCCCCCACCGACAGTCCACAGCTCCTGCGCTGAGGAGCCTTCACTGGCTGCCAATCAGGGAAAGAATCCAATTTAAAGCCATGTGCACGCGCAGAAGGCATTTTGGAAGACAGGCTCTCTAACCAGCCAGAACCTGATAACCCCATATCCGCCCAACAGGCACCTCAGCTCTACATCCTCCTCCATCGCCCTACTGCCAAGAATAAAAAGAGAAAGGAGCGGTGGGCGCTCCTTTTCCTACAATCTGCCAAGCTCTGGAACGCTCATCCCATCTGCTTGCGGTCAGAACCCCATCACCCACCCTTCCGCAAACTCCTAAAAACCTTACTGTTTAACTAACACCTATAACCCCTGACTCCTTCTGCTATCTGCATCTGTCCACAGCACTTTATAAATGTTCTTTCATTCATTCAAATGTTCTTTCATTCATAAACAGCAACATTTCAACTTCCTTGCATAATATGTTTGCTAATATTCTGAGTAGCCTGACTAATTGTATTATCTACAGGAATTGCAGATAACCATGTCCATTAATTGGTTTTTCTTCCCCAGTTATCTTCAACTAAAAAAACCCTGATAGTGTTGGAACACATTTTTCACCACTCTTCCCTTTGCCTTAGGTAGCACATGTTGTGATAAGCTGCACCAACTGCTGTTTTGGACAAAGGTGGTTGGTTATAACCCAAGACCCACATGCTCGAAGATGATCTTGGGCAATATTTGCTAAGGTGTGGTACAATGTATTATTACTCTGCACATTCAGGAATACATTGATTCCCATTTTTCTTTCGTATTCAACATTATCCATGAGGATTGCATCCTTAAAAGCAAATTCTGCCCTGACCAAAGGTGAATTGTACTGATTTTTATTAGCATTACATTTGTTAACTAATTTAAATCATTGCTGAAAATAATATTAAACAGGGCAATGAGTTGGAATGCTTTGAGTAATCATGAACTGTTCAGAGTTTGGTCGCTGTTACACTTTTTAACATTGATAAGTGAAGTAAACAAAAATTGTCTTTATTAAGAAGTGGCTGGAATGGACCTTGTTGGACTACATTCCAGAATAAGTTAGAACATTTAACATCAGACACTCTAGTGGGATAACAATCAATTTCGAAGGCTGCCTTTGGAATAAAGACTGGTAATGATGGATTTAATACATTCATTGTAAGATTGATTTTCTCTTCTCCAAAAATGTCCTTTGTAGCTTCCTCTTCACATTGAATACTTTGTAGGGAAGTTTGAATCAAGGGAATCTTACTGACATCTGTGGCTGAGGGAACTTCGTTTTCAGGATTTGCTATTGATCTGTACTTAAGCTTAAGGGCTTCTTTGTGATACATGTTCTTTTCTTTGATATCTTCTCTCTTATTTTATTCTGTGTATTGATTGAGTTTTTCCTACTCTCTGCAGTCTCAAATATGAGAAAAAAAGGTGTATTATTCATTTTGTATTCAGGTCCATGCTTGCAATGGACAGTATCTTATGGAATTTCTTTAGGAAGGATTCTCAGAGAGTACATGACAGAGCCAGCTTTGGTTGTTTTTAACATAATGAGGTTTATTACTGTGTAACTCATTCTTAGTCATAATGCTCTTTTCAAAACGTACCTCTTTGCTTATAGTTTTTCTCAATCTTTGTACTGTACAGTTAAAAGTATTGTTCCTCACAGTTGTGACAGGTGAGAGAGGAATAACAGTACTTTTTATATGCTTTGAGAATGAATGTTCATGTTAACTTATGTCTTGGCAGCATTATTTTCAGAGGCCAACAGTGTTTTTGGAATTAAAGTTAATATTGAGGAAATGTGATTTGAAAAATCAATTTCTTTTCATCAGTTGCAACACATAATACTCGATGTAAAGTGTGATGTTTAACTGCAATATGCGTTTCACCTTTTTGTAGTTCTGTGTTAACAGGCTCAGGGCAGATAGAAGAAAAAGGTAATTCAGAAAAATCTGAATTAAATTACTCTACATTGACACCCTCATCATAGTTTTGAAGTAAGTAGATATATGTTATATCAGGCAACGTAAGTCTTCATTCATTATTTCTTCTTAGTAATTTAATTTGCAATTCCGATATCCAAAGGCACCATAACAAGTTGGCTTATATATGTAGATGCCTATAAAATAACAGAATTATGAGACTTTAAATTGTTATCCTCACTTTTGGACTGCGCCATATTTCCAGTTTCCTTTTTTTAATAGGGTGGCTCCTACCGAGCTTTTACTCAAATAATTTGAGAAGGATAGTTTGCCAATAGATGTGTAGCTTTTTCGAAGAGGAAACAGCCCGAGTTGCTTCACAATTTCTGTAGTTTCTCTGAAGGGGCTAGTTTGACTTTCTAGTTTTTTGGATCTTTCCTTGCGGTAGTAATGGTATTGATGATTTTGGTCCCGTTTTTTTATTGCCATTTTGGTCAGCAATTGTCTGTAAGTTGTTCTTTGCAAAACAAGTTCTGAGATTGCAACTGGACTCTTTATTATCCATTTGCGTGTATGATCATTATTACCTCTAAGCAGTGCATTTCAAGCAGTGGGTAATGAACAATGATGTATTTAGATAACTTAAAGTAAAATCTCAATACAAAGCAGTTGGCATTCGTTTACTCTACTCATCACTCCAAACAGTTCGTTGAGGCCTAGTGTTGTGTGCTGCCATCATTCTCTTTTTTCTCCAGTCTTTTCTTATATAACTGGGTCATTCTCAGGTAACTTTGAGCACACTATGAACTCAATAAAATTCGGCATTGGGTGGATTGCATCTTACAACGATCATCTTGTTGGGCCATCCTAGATCATGTTTTCCGTAACAGAGATGCTGCTCACTCCTCATGTAAAGTCACTGTAAGTGTTATTAGACCACCCAGCTCCCACAATTTACGGAGGTAAAACCACAACCATTTCAGATGGTCTCACTTCCATGCAAAATTACTCTTGAAACCATGGTTGCCATGCACAGAATTCCCCCAAAATGTCCTCAAAGTTTCCCTAATGAATAGGTGGAAAAATACCAGAATGTATGTGACCTTTTAATGTGTGTATTGGAAACAAACGAGTTAGGGGTACAATTCAGTGTCCACACTTTGACCATAAGTCCTCCATGGCAAACAGGTATTTTTGAATTGCAGTCACTGACATTGATCTCCCAATACAGTTCTGGACATGCTAGAGGTTTCGGTTTCTGAGAATAGGCAGTGTACCAGCATGGAAGTCAAAAGTGCTGGCATGCTGGAGGTTCTGCCTCTCAGCTTCAAACCACCACTTACAGACAGAGGAAGAGGAGGGGGTGCCAACTTATATGCAGCAGTCGTCTGCCAAAAAATGGCCTTGCTAGAATCTTGTGGTGATATACGCTGCCATATTCTTTTGAAAAGCATTGAGGGGAGGATGGATGGTAAAGGATGACAGTGAGAGCCACAAACTCTGAACTATCATCTCTTCTCTCTGGGGATGGGAGTTATTCAAATGGCTTAATGTGAAAAATAATAAGTGCCTGTGGCCAACATTTCTCAGAAGCCTTCTACCCACACTGCTGAATGTCCAGGTTTCTGAATACAAAGGCTGCATAGTCTTGATTCCACCGCAGGCCCCTTTCTTCCACCGCTATGCACTTCTTGCCCCTTTATCTCACTCTTGCAGGTTCTTTTTTCACTGCTTTCTTTATTTGTCACATTTTCCTCTTCCTCCTTTTTTCCCCTTTTTGTGTTTTTCTCTCTCTTGCTCCGGGTAAAATCCTCATGAAGACCAATTCATGCCAGTCCTCAAAAACTAGTACCTCTGGGCCCTACCAACAATCACTGGTTCAAATTATGCATTGGTTATTCCCCCTTGGCTTGCTGCTCTCGCACAGCAGACCAAGAGATGGAATGTACAGGCAAAGCTCTTTGTCTGGCAAGAGGGAGACAGCTTCTGTAAGCCTTGCGTCATGAAGGAGCCTTGTAAATCTTTGGACTATCCTCTCTGGGTTGCACAAGTAACCCTAGGAAAGGGGAATACTGAAGATTTCTTCACAGTTACTACACATTTGTTGGACAGCTAAGTTGTTTGGGCTTACAGCATCCTAGAATTCTCCCAGACAGCCTGACAGGACTGCCAGATAAAACAAGGATATCAACTTGATAGTGCCAGCACTGTCATGCTGAAGTTCACCACCACACAGTTATTCTGAAGTTTCATTGTGCATAATTACTGATAGTAGCTGCTGCAGGACCCATGGTGGGTTGTGATGGGCAAACACATAGAGGCATATTTATCAAAGGGTTGCCCCTTTGCACCACGTAACAGGGTGCAATAGCAACGCAACCCTTGAGTTTGGTTTATCAAGCCATACAAGGCCACCTTGCATGGCACTGAGGGATAAATCCAGAATAACACTAAAACTATTTCCAGGTGAGGCATAATGCAGAGAAATATCTCTATTTCTCTTCGCTTTTCACATTTCTATGTGTGCTGCATTCTGAAGCACCTTAGGTGTGTTACTTTCTGCCCAAAACCAATCCTGGTGCAAGAGTGCCTGCATTGGCGCTAAGCAGCATGTTGTATGGCAGCACTGGGAAAAGGCAGGAATGTGCCATATTATGTTAAATACAGCACATTTCTGCCCTTTCTCTGTCATGCAGCAAGGTGGCTTGCTGCTCTGCATTAAATATTGATAAATATGCCCCTAAATATTTACAATGTGCATTGATAACCAGCAATTGTTGGTTCTTTACCACACTACTGTATTTATTACATTTCACTAAAATTGACCAGTTTGGGGGAAACAATTGAATGTATTTTCATATATGGTGCTAGCACTACACATTCCATTGCACCAGTGATTAAAAGGCAGTTGAAAAAGCCTTGGGGGAAGGAGAGGGTTGCAAGATGATTTTATTCATATCCTGTGGAACAGTATTCCACAGTGCCAACCTGCTCTTAACTGAAATGAGACCCTTGGAGCCAGGCCTCTTTTGAAACAATATCACCCTTAACACACATGACACAGATAGCTTTAGGTGAATGCCTTAATCGTACTGTTATATTCAAAGGTTATCGCATTGCTCAGATCAGGTTTCTCCGGGGAGGTTTCAGTGACTCACTGCGGAGAGAGAAGCTGCTACCGTCTCTAAATTACTTTTTCTATTTCAACTTGCTGAAATGTGAAAAAAGGATTGAAAACTGTTATCAGCGCAGAACGAGGCCACGCAAAGCTCAGGCATTAAAAAGATGTATATGTGATTTTTTTAACCACATAGAAGACCCGTCCAAGGTAAATTACAATGGGGATGTAATTTGCACATATTGATCTTGGCTATCCATGGTTGATGACTCTTAATCATCAGAACAGATGGAGGAGTTGCAAGGAATCGTAAACCAGTTTTGCGTGGAAGGGGATGCGATGTATTCCTACTGAGTATGATCAGCTAGATCCCCTGGGATTAAATCATCTCTTTGTCATCTGAATTACTTGACCCAATGTGACTTCTTTCTACTCTGTAACAGAAGCGTATTAATAGGTGCTAATTTCTGAAGGATACATCAATGTAGAAGCAATGTTAGGATATTATCCTTGGTCTTCATGATCCTCTAAAGAGGAGTGCCATTTAGCAGGGGGCATATTCTCAACAATTTATTGCCGAGTTATCAGCACTTTATCGCAGCCAAAGTGGTGATAAATGTATCGCCCCATTCACAAGCTGGTGCTAATAGCCCATATCACCAGTTTACCTGCGATAGCAGCCGCAAAAAACATCGCCACATATGACCTCCGCAACTATCGCTAATGAGAAGCAGAGTAGGGGTTCCTGTGTAAAAGCAGCAACAACACCACTCGGCAACATTCTCAACGACCAGCCAGATCAGCGATAAGATCACAAAAAAGGCAATAAGGGGCATTAGCAGCAGGAAACTAACACCTGCTCTGACCTGGTGTAAAGTCGAATGACAGCCTGCACCAGAAAAGGTAGCCCAGCCCAGAGCCACACCAGAAGAACAACAGATGCCATGGAGTGAACAATCATGCAGGGTGGACACACAAGAGGGCCACACCACCCACCACCACCCCTAGGACCCCCCCAAGCCCCCAGGCAAAGACATGTCACATCAACTCCACGAAATCATGTACCAAAGAATCCGCATGATGTCGCACAATTGCAACAGGTAACATGCATGTGTCGTCACAAAAATGAGCATCACACATTCACCTTCCAATTACTAAACAAAAATGTATTAAAAAACCCCACAGAAGAACAAAAATGATGACACATGGCGGCTCTCCTCGGGACAATCTGTAGGACACAGCCTGCAAGACAAAAATCTAGATAAGGAGGTGTGTCAAGCGCTCATCAAAGGACAGAGAGAGAGAGAATTAGTGAGAGAGAAACAGAGAGAGAGGAAGACAGAAAGAGAGGGAGGGTGAGAGGAATACGGAAAGAGTGGGAGGGAGAGAGGAAGACAGAAAGAGAGGGAGAGAGTGATGAAGACAGAAAGAGAGAGAGGAAGAGAGAGGAACATGGAATGAGTGGGGGGAGAGAGGAAGACGGAAAGAGAGGGAGGGAGAAAGGAAGATGGAAAGAGGGGGATGGAGAGAGGAAGACGGAAAGAGAGGGAGGGAGAGAGGAAGACCGAAAGAGAGGGGTAGAGACACACAGAGAAAAGTGGAGAGGGACAGTGAGTGCTGATACAGTGCACCCATGCGTCACTGCTCACCTGCTGCCACTGGTATGTCTCCAACCACATGCCGTTATGTAGTGCAGTTCACCAGGTCCCTCATCTGAATCAGATCTTCCATCTGAAACAGAGCCCAGATACATGAATGGCAAAGTACATACAAGTGCACACGCCATCATCGCCTGTCTGCCCCTGTGCACCCAGGCAGCTGCACACCAGTCCCTCCCACCACCCAGTGGTGCATGCCTGCCCCTGCACACCCAAGCAGCTGCAACCGAGCTCCTCCTGCCACCCAGTGGTCAATACCCACCTTGGCACACCCAGACAGCTGCAACCCAGCCCCTCCTGCCGCCCTGCGGTGCATGCCCGCCCCTGCACACCTAGGTCTCACTGCTCACCTTTGCCACAGGCGTGTCGCAGAGAGGGCCTACCACGTGCCGGAGCAAGCCCCAAGCCTGGAGCCCGCAAACATGGCACCGTCCACATCATGCAGCCCGCTCCATGGGCCACCAGGTCGCACACTTGATTCTGGGTATTGATTTCGCTATGGCAGAGGACATATCACTGCACAGGGCATCATCGCAGGCTGCACACCTGCTCAGCCCTTTAGGTGCCACTAACTCTGTGTTCCGCGAGGCTGCCCAGTGACTCTGGCCTACACTGCGGTCCAGCAGGGCAGACAAATCCTGAGCAGTCTGCATCGCCAGTACGGGGCATCATCGCAGGTTGCACACCCGCTCAGGACTTAAGGTGCTCCTACCTCAGTGCACCGAAAGTCACCGTCTGGTGGTAGTGTGCCTGTGCCGGTCACAGTGTTATCCGGTGCCACCAAGTCTGTGCCCCGCAAGTCATGGACCCTCTAGAATTGAATATCGTGGTGCGGATGACATCATGTCACCTCCGGCCCTGGCAAATTTGAGGTTGCATGGCCCTAGGCCTTCATGCATAAATAATAACCACACAGATACACCCAGATAGAGATTGTAAATGGCGTCGAGCACATGTTATGTTATGTTAATTTCGATTTGTATAGCGCCAAATCACCAACAGGTCTCTTAGCGCTTGCTTTGGGAACCCGTCCTGGCTTTCCCTGCCAGATAACCCCTACTGGGCATCCCCAAGGTGAAGACCAGGCATCCCATCGCGGTAGGGCCGTAGTGGAGATTAAGCAAGCTATTGCCCAGAGTTGCAGAGTGTGAACCCATGATTCAAGTAGGCACCGAGGCGAGAATTATCGAGTCCGTGGACATTTTGAGCTCAAGACCCTGCCGCGTCGGGAATTGAACCCTGGTCCCGGGTCTGACCTTTGCATCGGGGTCTGCCTCCTCTAACCAGTGAGCCACACTTCTCTACATGTGCCCGGCCCTTTTTATTGGCAGGGTCACATGTCCAGTGATGCGTGTGCTGGATGGGTGTGGTGTGGGTGTAAACCAGCCGTAAGGGAGTGGCTGTGGCATGCTGACAACTAGACCTGTGATCAGCAGATCACTACAGAGAGGACCGGGGACATGTAGCGTTGTTGTCCCCCCCTGTGAGCATAAACGGAGTGGGATGGCCTGTTGTATGCCAGTCCAGCGTAAGGGTGTGAACAATGACCCCGGGGCTCTGGGAGTAGTTCCGTTCTGGGCTGGACAAGGCAGTAACTAATGCGCGTATCCCTGTTGTGGTGCCGGCGCCATGCGGAATGCAATCGGCAATGTGTCACCCTGTGACTTAAGACCCACAACATGAGAAACATGGATGTAAGGGGGAATCACTGATCCTACATTCATCCATACTTCCACATTTGAAAGATCATAAACATGACACATCTGTGTGATTATGAATGTTTGACGCACATTCAGTGGAGTGTTGCAGCTGGAGCAGTACATGGCCATGCAAACCCCACATTACAATGTTGGCCCATGGAGGGCCAGCCAGAGTCCTTCATGGAATGACAAGTCCAAAGGAAGAGGAAGAGCTCAGTCTGCAAACTGAATGCTGTGTCATAGGCGATCAAACATCATATGGCAGTCCATATCGAGGTCCGAGGTGAGTGTCGCCGAATGTATCGGGGACAGTGGAAGGTGATGATGCAGAGGGCATAACCAAGCAGAAACCGGACATATGGTGGAGATGAATGCTACTGCGTCCTTCTTACCACAAAGGCAGGTTCATCCACATCTTCGTCCAATGCTGTTTCATGTGCCTCATGTGTGGGTGGTTGTGGCCGTTCTCCAGCACTGTGTGGCAGTGACACTTCAGGGGCTGGAGGTGGAATGTCTGCTGCAATGTGTGGCACTGACACTTCAGGGACCGGAGATGTGGATGGTGTTGTGGCAGCATCATTCATCTGCGCCAGGCCTTGTGGCAGCAATGCCATGAGGATGATCTTGAGATCACTGATAAACCCAGCTACCTCTCGCTGGTGTGCAGCCGTGGCAGCCTCTCTTACCGCCTGCGTCCGTCTCCATTAACCTCCGCATGTGTCCCAACTCCTGTGTGACATCGCCGTAGCCACTCTGACTAGACAGTTGTTCAAGACTCTGAGTCGGGGCTCCAGCGATGTCAGCCATGGTCCATTGGTGTGCATGTAGTGGACTGTGGGTGTCTGTTAGGGCCCGTGAGTGGTCCCAGATGGGGCTTAGATACCAACGTATGGCATCTAGTTTGGCTGCCGTGTGGCCAAAGCCCACCCGCACCTGTTCAGCCAGATTCTCGTGGCACTACAACACACGGTGCTGGAAGGCCATGTGTTCTTCGTGGGGGCCCGGGGAGGCAGCCATGGTGGTGGGTGTTGCCTGCTGTGTGGTCTGTGCAGGGGGTGGGGTCTCATCGATGCAGCTGGGCTGCCCTGCTTCTGGAGGTGTGTTGCGGAGACTGTCAATGAACTCTTGGAGGGCATCAGGGTCGAAGCTGTGGTGGTCCTCTTCGTCATCGGAGAAGAGAGGTTCGGGCTGCTCTACAGGAGGTGTTGATTTACCCTCTGCAATATGTAGGGAAGATGAAGTTTAACAATGTGTTCACATGTATGGTGTCGCATTGTACATGTTTTCATACAGACTGCATGACTGTGTACATTGTGGCTGTTTGGGAGGAACTGCCGAATTGATGGGGGACAGTAGACATTTCAACATTATCACTGATGTGTAGTTGTACTTGTATGTATGTATGTATGTATAGGCATTTATATAGCGCACTACTTACCCGGAGGGTCCCAAGGCGCTTCGACCGCTGCGAAACCCTTCCTGGCTTCCCTGAGAGATGGTCCCTTAATGGGTATCTCCAGGGTGAGACCAGGCATCCCCGGCGGTCTGGTGGGGCCGTTAGTGAAGAGTGGGCACCGAGGCGAGAGAATTATCGAGTCCGCTGACCCTGGTCCAGAAACCTGCCGCGCCTGGAATCGAACCCTGGTCCCGGGCCGTCCTCTGCTCTCGGGTCTGCCGCCTCTAACCAGTGAGCCACACTACTTCACTGTACAATTTCAACTTGCATTTCCCTGCAGTGCCAAATGTGAGTGGCCGGTTTCTACACACAAGGGGCACCAGGTGTGTCCTGTGATCTGTTGTTGACATGTTGTGGTTTGTATCACATTTTTGTCAATGTTGATGTGCTCTGTATCTTATGTGTGTGTGCTGCATTTTGAGGGAGTCGCCCCGGCAGCTCTGATTTTGCTGCCCCTTATCTCTTTCATGTGGTGTGCCTTTGACTTCTGTGCTCATGCAGTGCTGAGATATTTTATACTTGGGTACATTGGTCTCTTGGTGGGAGTTGAGGGCTGGGGCATGGTTTGTCTGCAGATGTGCTCTATTCATTTGTTCATGTGTGCCATTGTGCCTACCTCCCTCGCCCCCCAGTCCCTGGTTGTTACTCGCCCTGGTGCTGTTGTGTCCGGTCATGTTGAGCAGTGTCTGGTCCCCCAACTCCTGCCATCGTCTCCCTACTGATGACTGTGGAGACAATTTAATCCATCTTGTCCAGCTCCTCCTGTAGCGCCGGACTCCCACCTACACTCTGCTTTGCAGCCTTGCGGTCGTTGGCGAGTTTCAGCTTAGTTTTGCGCTTGACATCATTTCAGCGCCTCTTGACCTCTTCCATTGTCCTCTTCAGCACTCCGACTGCATTCACCTGGTCCACGATGGACTGCCATGGTCCATTTTTTGTTGCCGTTGACACAGTGGAGGTGACAAACAGTTTTTGATGGTGTTCTACCACCTCCGTTATCAGGATCCTCTTTTCCTGCGAACTGAACCTCTTCTCGTACTCTTCTTATCCTTGCCCTTCCCTGAAAGGTCCCAGGCTGGTCCTCTGGGGGAATTGTGGGGTTATGGTTGTCCTCCATACTTGCTCCAGCAACATCCATTGTGCTTCCCTGTTGTTTGGCATTTGTTTGTCTTTTTTCCAACTTTTATTGTGATTTTTCCCACCTGATGTGTGTGAATTGCAGGCCTGTCGCTGGCTTTCGCTGATTTTTGTGTCGCGATTGGCCTCCTAGCAACTTTTTTTGCGTTCGTGTTTTGCATTTGTGCGGCATCGCGATGGCTTTATCGCGGACATTTGACTGATTGTTGTGGGCCTATCGCATGATACCTACGTGTTGTGAATACTTAGTTAACACAGCATTATTTTCCCATGATTAACTGCGATGTTGAAAGGTGCGTTATGCTAATTTTGCTATAGTTATCACACGTTATTGAGAATACCCCCAAGGGGTGCTATTTAGCACACATTTTAGCACTGCCTGGTTGGAAATATGCAAACAAAAAATCTAGGGCATGCCTAAATGCCAAAAGCTCTAGCACCGAACTACTTACCTGCATTGGCAGCAGCCATGTAATTGCTATTTGGGTTGACCATGGTCCGCAACACAAACCAAGAAACTTTTAAGTACATTTACATGTGAAACTGTTGAAGATGTTATTATGTGCCCTGCACATGGTGCATCATTCATCATCGAGTTATTTCAAGACAGCAGCAAGAGTCGACCAATTCCACAAGGGTGCAAATTCAATGCCACATGTTTTTAGGTGAGTGCAATTTAAAAGACTAATTCCTTCAGATTTAAGTGTTATTGATTTATCTTACCACTTTCTAAGGGGCTAGGGATAGTGTTAAGAAAGGCTAACCCGAGCTTAGATAGCCACAGAAGGGACTGACGTTCTTCAAAGGCTTTTGAAAGTCTTGTAGCTCCAGTCGTCTTAAGTATAACAGGCATGCAAAATCTTACTCTTCTTGTAGGCTATAACTATACACTCCAACAAAGTATTTGGTTTCTGTTTCTCTTTTTGCTCTAGATGATCTCTTTTAATTCCTCCCAATATCAGACTTTTTTGGACTCACAGTTACCCAGGTCTTCTACTAATAATGTGCAATTTCCTCTCCAAACCACATTTCAGGAAATTGCCAGATGTTTACCTCCAACATTAAGACCTGGATCCACATAGAGACTTTTCATTGCAAAGATTTTGCCCCAAGGGTCATATTAATGACCCAGTTTGTATCGCTTTTGCACCATGCAACGGGAAGCAAGAATCAACGCAAACCGTAAGTCATATTTTTGAAGCCGCGTAACAGCACTTTGCTTGGTTTACGTAACTCCAAAAATATGCAGTAATACATAGCGAACCAAATCGCTATATTGTGTTACTCTACCATGGGCATTGAGAGGGTGTTCTCATTCATCTCCCATGGTTTTTGACGCATTCACAGATTTACAAGACCTTTAAAACCTGAGAATGGGGCGAAAAGATGCACCTCCCTAGGTGAGAAATTATCTTTATATCTCCTCATTCTTTACTCTTCCTAGGTTTGCTGCATTTTGCAGAACACATAGAAGGAGGAAAAAGCCTCCCAGGATTATTTTTGTGAAAGAAGGTGATTAAGTATGGAAACAAAGTGGTCCTTGACACAACTCCACAATATCATTTAATGTAAATCTTATTTTTTGGGGTAAACAGATGGAATCTGTAAAAGGAGATGTATTATTTGCAGAAAACAGTATTAATGCATGTTTGTTGCATTAATACTGTTTCCTGCAAATAATACATCTCCTTTTACAGATTCCATCTGTTTACCCCAAAAAATAAGATTTACATTAAATGATATTGTGGAGTTGTGTCAAGGACCACCTTGTTTCTATATATAAACTGCTACCCAGGTCCTTTGATTCATTGGGTCAACCCCATTGTTTTAATGGTGATTAAGTATGGGCGGAAAATTCGTTTCGCTCGCAAATTTGTGGATTTTCCACGATTTCGCGAATCGTGCGAAATCGCAGCAAAATCCGCAAATTCACGAGCAGGACAAATTTTGCTCAGGAAGCACTTACAGGGTTACAGCAGGTGCCCAAGTTGAAGCTAATTTCTTTGTAACCATTTACAAAAAGGTTACAAAGAAATTAACTTCAACTTGGGCACCTGCTGTAACCTTGTAAGTGCTTCCTGAGCGGCGCCTCATTGCCTACTTGCAACTATTTTCTGACCTTGCTCTGACCCTCGAAGCAGGGTCAGAGAATAGTTACAAGTAGACAACGAGGCTCCGTGAACAGGAAGTACTTACAGATATAGATAAAGCAGGTGCCCGAGTTGAAGGTCAAATTCAGTAACTCCTTAATCAGCCCCAAAAAATCATGCGCTTTGTCGAGGCTGGGCAGGTGTGCTTTCTCCCCATATCTACAGTCGAAAATGAGCTATGATGCTTGATGGAGGCCTTTACATCCTTGACTTTCACGAGTGCAAACCCCGTGCAGTTCCTGTAAACAGTAGCTTCTTTCTCCCCATCTGCTGCTCTGATCAGTGCCTGACCTTTTATACACACAAGACGCATGTGAACTCGCAAAGAAGCCCCCCTGTTTGCCCCCCCACACACTAGCGGTGTGCCCCGTCTTCCCGCCCTTTACCCACTATGATGGACAGCTCACTCGAGGGACCCCGGCGCCCTTCGGCGCGATGGCAAAGTTAATCAGCCCCAAACAATAATTGTGTGCTTTGTCTAGGCTGGGCAGGTGTGCTTTCTCCCCATATCTACAGTCGAAAATTAGCTATGATGCTTGATGGAGGCTTTTACATCCTTGACTTTCACGAGTGCAATCCCTGTGCAGTTCCTGTAACCAGTAGCTTCTAGACCCCTTCTGCTGCTCTGATCGGTGCCTGACCTTTTATACACACAAGACGCATGTGAACTCACAAAGAAGCCCCCCCTTTGCCCCCCACACACTAGAGGTGTGCACCGTCTTCCCGCCCTTTGCCCACTATGATGGACAACTCACTCGAGGGACCCCAGCGCCCTTCGGCATGATGGCAAAGTTAATCAGCCCCAAAAAATAATCGTGTGCTTTGTCGAGGCTGGGCAGGTGTGCTTTCTCCCCATATCTACAGTCGAAAATTAGCTATGATGCTTGATGGAGGCCTTTGCCTCCTTGACTTTCACAAGTGCAATCCCCGTGCACTTCCTGTAACCAGTAGCTTCTTTCTCCTCATCTGCTGCTCTGATCTGTGCCTGACCTTTTATACACACAAGAGGCATGTGAACTCGCAAAGAAGCCCCCCCCTCATTTGCCCCCCACACACTAGCGGTGTGCACCATCTTCCCGCTCTTTACACACTATGATGGACAGCTCACTCGAGGGACCCCGGCGCCCTTCGGTGCGATGGCAAAGTTATACACACATGGTCACTGGAGGCAACTCTTCTGGCCCTATGCAGCTGTAGTGCAGGAAAAGCACTATACATTTACCCAACCCAATTTACCCACTTACTGATTAGCCAGTAGAAAGTACTCAAGTTAAGTATGGTGCAAAATCGCAATAAAATCCGCGATTTCACAGGGAAATTCGCGAATTCACTGATTTTTTTGCGATTTCGCGCGAATTTGCAAACCGCTGATTCGCAAAATTTGCCCATAGTGACCCTTCCTGCAAAAAACAATCTAGCATACAACATAGGCACTCTTCCACTTTGGTACAAGGGTGCCAGCATTGGCTCTAGGCAGTCAAAACAACAACAGTTCAAGGGAAAAAGACAGGAATGCACATTCCTTCCCTTTCCCTGTGATACAGGGCAGTGCAGCAAAGTGACTTGCTGATCTGCCCTGCGCCACCAAACTCATAAGTGTGGCGCCAAGTGGGGAAACTCCCCTATGACTGCAGGCCTCCACCACAAGGTTGGAGGCCCTTTGTGAATCAGGTCCTAATGGTCTGATTGAAAATAAGTGGAGCTTGGATGTTTTGGTCTGCATTTCAAATCCTTCATCTTCCGGTTTTCTGAAGCCTTTTTGTTGGATTTTAGAACGTGGTGTGCTTTAACACTGCTAACCAGTGCTAAAGTGCTTTCTCTCATTTAAACATGGTCAAATTGGCATATACCCAATTGCCACATGTATTTCACTTGTAAGTCCCTAGTAAAGGGGTACCCCATGTACCCAGGGTCTGTAAATTAAATGCTACTAGTGGGTCTGCATTCCAGATTGTGCCACCGACTTTAGTAGCCAATCACATTTGTCTCAGGCCTGCCATTGGAGGCCAGTATGTGCAGTTTTAAACTGCCATTTTGACCACGCAAAATAAACCTTTTGCCAGACATGACCCTTCCTTTTTAATACATATATGCCACCACTACGATAGGCCCTTATAAGTCCAGAGGGAATGGTGCACTATATTAAAAAAGTTCAACATGTACTTTTAAGTTTTACATGCCCTGGAAGTGAAACACTCTTACATTTGTTTTTCACCACTGCATGGCCTACTTCTCTCATAGGATAACATTTAGTTTCCCTATTACATTTAATAAGTGAGTAGTTTTGATTGGGGGCAGGTAGACAGGTTGTGTTTGGTGTCTAAAAAATTGCAGTCAAAAGCCCTCTTTAATGGTAAAGTTGGATGTTTAGTCACAATCCTGAAAATGCCACTTTTGGAAAGTTGCCATTTTCTTTTCTTATCAATTTGGTGCCTACATCTGTCCCTAGGTCACATGATTAAGTGTAGCTGGGAGTTGGTACTTGTGTATTGCTCCTAGACTATCAGATAAAGGGAAGATAGATGAGGGCAGGATAGGCCACTCAGTCTTAGCAAAGGGTAGGTGCTGTCACCTACCACACTTGCATATCACAAAGCTCCTGCCTGAATGTACTCACAAGTCTTTTGTGACCCCTGACAAGCTGTGGCCGGGGCAGGGAGGAGGGGGCTGTCTGATACCTCGGGTGGAATCCCCAGAACTCTCTCCCACTTCAAAGTGGGCTCCAGGAAAAGATTTTAATTATTCCATACACCAGTCCCTCGCATGGACTGGCATGTTTAGGTCTAACTTTAGAGCCCTGAAGAAGTCTATCAGGATGAAACGTGTTGGCTACTATTATTAAGGAAACTATTAGTAGAAGAAGCATATGAATAAAGAATTTGCTTCAAAACAAATCTATTGGAGAATTTAAATTATATGTAACAATGGTGAACATTGGAATTTGAAAGGGGCGGATCTTCCAGTACTGTGCCCCATTTTTAATATTTGATGACATCTCCCACTGAGGTAGTAGGTGCAGTAGCATACTGCCTCAGCCCCTTTTTTGTATAAAATTGCTATACATGTTAATGTGGAGTTTGCTTGTGTTTCATCCTGAAAGAGATTGTGGTTGCTACTTATCTAGGGTGTTACACCCCTGAACCAGTAACCTAATTGCCAACATTTATTTATTAAACATTTAATCTGATGAGTTAATGTGTTAAGTTAAATTTAATTATTTTGAGTTAATTTCTTTCTTAATTTTACATTCAAATGTGTCACTTAATAATTATTAAAATGTATTGTTTCCCTATACTTTACCATATGGAATCTCTAACCCACTGATGGAGGAGACTTTCACTTATACATGAAAATGTACACATATAATGTTACACTCATAAATCCTGGAGCAGCTAGCAGTTACTGTACACTCGGAAATGGTGACTAGCAAAATGTAGTAAAGTTACTGCTACGTGGAGGAGTACATTTACAGGTGAATAAATCTACAAGTATAAATGTACCATTGTGACTAGCTCTTAAAGTGTTTGAATGAAATGGAAGTCCACAAATATCCATTTATTTTAGTTTCAAGTTGTGAACAATAGGGGTTCTTCATATGAAAAAAACAATTTCCATTTGGCTAACAAAAAGTTGTATGTGGAAATAAAACCTACATAATTAAGCCTAGAGAAGTATCATTTTTCTAGATATTTTTTTGCTGCTGTAGATTTCCAGGAGTCATCATCAATAATCTTTATTCGAGTTCCATACTTTTTTGGAAACCATAAAAGCACATAAAAGAAAAACATTTTATAATATAAGAACCTTTTTTTTAAAAAGACGTAAATAAAAAGAAATCTGAATTACTTATACATACAGACATGTATACAGTACTAGGGAGTCAATGTTCGTATTATTACATACTGATCAAAGTGCTAGTGCATCGAAAATTAATCTAAGCTATGGCGAAATTTGATACAGGCCTTCAAAAAACAAGCAATTGATTTAGTGCAGAGCTCAGAGTCTAAAAATTGTAGTGCAAGGAATGCTGGGCGACAACATCGCAAACCCAAGAGTTTCAGGAGAGGAATAATCCATCTCCTTCGTGGAAACTCGTAGTATCTACAGAAACATACTATATGCAGTGAGGATTGTTCTGAAGTTTCATCGCAGGGACACAGTGATAGATTTTTGGACCAGTCGCTCTGCTTCGATAAAGTCAGGAGACGATGGTAGATATTAAAACGGAACCTAGTCAATAGGTATTTCTCATAGCTATTCAGGTTATACTGTAGATACAGTTGCACCCCTAAAGCGATCTGGATGGCTAAGATCTGGCGGTTGGAAATTTTACTGGTTTCTTGGGTTAGTCGCAAGTCTCTCAGATGGGATAGACATTGAGCTTTTAAATTTGTCCTTGTTATTTCTACAATGGTGGATGGATGGGAAAAAAAATCACCTAAATTTAAGTCTGTCAGAAAATTGCGCACGTAGACCAACCAAAGTATATTGGCCCATTTGTCCAACCCAAGACAGTCAGTAATCAGGGAACGTGTCAATTTGCAATGTTCTGTTTGCCAAACACGGTGCCATAAGAGAATTGGCTGAATACTGATAATATCTGTTATATAGGAGTCATTTCTTAGTTGTTTCTAAATCTCAGGAAAATGTTGAAAAGTTACTTTAAATGAAGACGCTGTTTACAGAATTACATTTCCGAGTTTTCCCACAACAGCATTTAAAGTAGTGCCCTTACAGCCTCAAGTGACCATTGTGAAGGTTGCGCTGTGTCTTTTAATATGCACTCTTTCACTCTTTCTCTGTATCCATACTATTATAGTCATGCCTGTTTGATGCATATGAAATGTTAGTAAATCATCACATTACCAATTACAAGGTGAGATTTCTGATGTTAAACAATGATGGCTTTTTTTTATCAAAGGTGTATTTTATTGAAAGAAAAGAAAAAAAACATAAAAAATCTTGCGACAATCTTGCACAACTTCCCACGCAGGGGGTTAATCAAGGCAGGCGGGAGGACATTGAAGGTATGGGTAAATCCAACCATCGGGCACACCGGGGTACTTAAGCTAAATAGTCACAGGAGGTACAGTCCAAGCTCGATGTGCCACCAATAATTAGCAGCGTGGATCCATAGGATCACTTGAATCATGAAGAACTACATTTGAAAGAGGTACCCTTGGATGAACAGCTGAATGCCTCTCACCACAATTGAGTTAATGGTGTCACAGATAAACCAAAACCAAAAACTCCCCCCCTCCCACTCCCCCCGTCCCGGTGGTGGCAGCCCTCCGCATTCATACTAATCCATTCGCACAACACGCATACCTGGAAGAGATGTAGGCTTCACAACGTGGGTGGGTAGACTGCTGATAGCAATCCCCTGGAGAGGAAGCGAACCTGAGGTCCCCAACGGAAGGTAACATTTTTAAGATCGCCCAGAAAGACCTCGGCCATACTTTCCATGCTCAACAATCTCCACAGTCTAGCATGCCACAAAGAGATCGCTGGGGCCTCCCTCTTTTTCCAAGCCGATGCCAGGGTGATCTTGGCTGCCCCAATACACAACCAGTGGATTTTCTTATCAGCCCGGGTCTGGTGTTCCAGCATCACGGAGGCCCAATAGCACGTGTGCCATTGAGTCGGCTATGGGGTATCCACAGATCTCTTTAATGTGGGAAAGGATTTCCTCTCAGTAGGGGCGGATAGCGGGGCAGTCCCACCAGATGTGGTGAAAGTTACCTAATAGGGCACAGCATCACCAACACCTGTGGGAAGTGCCAGGGTATATGCGATGTAACTTAGCGGGATAGAGGTACCAGTCCATCATTGTTTTGAGATGTGCCTCGCTAAGTTCAATGGAATGATTGTGCTTCGCCAAATCTCCCCACAGTTGTGACCATTCCACATCCGATATATCGCGGTCCAACATTTCTTCCCAGAGGCCCATGTATCGCGGTCTGGGGGAAACAGCCGTGGACAAGAAGTGACGGTAGAGAAAGGAGATAACTCCCCGCATGGCAGTGGCCCGGGAGATGAAGGCCTCAAAGGGGGTCAGGGCTCAAGTTGCCGCGTCCCGAACAGCAGGGCAGAGCGCCCAGTGAAGCAACTGGGCATGATGGTACCGCTCTGCTGGGAGGATCTCATAGTCCCGTCTACAGTTGTCCAATGTGAGCGGAGCATCCCCATGGAACAGGTGGGTAAGGGCGAAACAGCCCCCACTCCTCCAGGCATCAAAGGGCCCCTCATATAAAGCAGGCGGGAAGGCAGGGTTGAAATGAAGGGGCGTAAAGGGGGACGGGAATGTTGTCCACCTCTCATCCCCGGAGACTGAATCCCATACCTTCAGGGTGGTGCCAGTGGAAGTGCTAATATATGCATTCTTAGGTCTAACTCTCTTGGGCTTCCAAGTTAGATCCCAAATCGATCTTCCCGCCACACTCCTGTCCATATGTAGCCAGTGTTTTTCTGACATAGGTTGAGACCACTCCACCAACACCCTGAGCTGCGCTGCTTTGTAATAGAGAAGCATGTCAGGAAGGCCAACCCCTCCCCCCTCTCGCGGACGCCTAAGAGAGGTAAAGGAAAAGCGAGCCCGCTCTCCCTGCCAAGTAAAGCGGAGCATAAGGGTTTTAACACAATGAAAGAAGTCAGTGTCTACAACTATGGGGAGCGCCTGGAATAAATACAAAAGCTTGGGGAGGAGTGTCATTTTAATCGCGTGTATCCTACTTAGCCACGAGATATACAAGGGCAGCCACCATTTCAATCTGTTCGGATACGCGCCAACAGGGGGGGGGGAATTGGCGGCATACAATTTCCCCACTGTAGGGGTAAGGTGGACCCCCAGGTACAGCAGAGAAGAAAGGGTCCACTGCAAAGGTGACAGCGGGTAAAGGCGGTCCACCTCTGCTAGGGAGAGCGTGAGGTTTAGAATAATGGACTTGTCGTAGTTGACTTTAAAGCCCGCTACCGTCTCGAAATGCGCCAGTTCCGTCTGAACGTGGGGGAGGGAGTGTGCGGGGTCAGAGAGGGATAGAAGGACGTCATCCGCAAACAGGGAGATTTTATGTTGCTCGCCAGTGAAAGGTAGTCCCCGGATGTCTGGGTGCTCCCGTACCGCCATCGCCAGCAGTTCTCTACTTAGAGCAAATAGCAGGGGAGAAAGTGGGCACCCCTGCCTCGTGCCACGTCAGTGTGGAAAAAAGGTCGATAGGTGGCCGTTGACCGAGACTCTGGAACGGGGGCAGCTATAATTCGCCCTCACCATGGACAAGAATCTGGGCGAGAAGCATGATGGCTTTTTTAAACATGGTGAAACTGTAGAGTAATATTGACCAATGTTTTAGTTTAAATGTAATAAAAGGCTGTAACAGCAAATTATATTTATGATATAAATTAGTAGAAAATCTAATTAGTAAATATGCTATATAAAGTCGGGAATAGGGTAGAATATATCTTACAACTACAGCTTATTAGGAGATGTAACAACGTGTATAGCTGTAAAAAGCTACACAATCTAACATTAAGGAAAATGTACATATTTTTTCACCACAACGTTTTTTTAATTTTGCTCAGTGCCATGACACAGCTGTATATTCTATTAAATCTTCCTGCCAAGAAATGTGTGTGTGAGTGTGTGTGAGAGAGAGAGAGAGAGAAAGAGAGAGAGAGAGAGGCCAGAAGTTTGATCTGAGCTGCGCATGAATTCCCAAAGTCCCAAACCTGGGAAAATGTAAATACACTGAGGCTTTTAATGTGTTAAAAGTTGGACCTTGTTTGCTAAGTTGGCCTGAGCAGCAAGGCAACCATCAGAAAGCAAATGTCTGAAGATGTTTTGTTAAACAGACTGATCACAATACAGTAAGAAAGAAAGAACTAAAAAAGTTCACATGAAATTTAATGATAATATCGTAGTGACAGTGTTGCATTTAACAATGGACAGACATGAAGAAGAACGGTTAACGTTTTAGCGTAAATATAGTAAAGGATTATTACACAAAATTATATTTATGTTGAAAAATGTAGACAAATGTTACCTATATTGTAAATATGCCATACACACCAGTAATGTTGTAGACTATGGGGCATATTTACAAAGAAATTACTCAGCGCTGCAAGCAATTTAGCAGCGCCTCGCTGTGTCATTAAAAAACCCAGGGATGCACCGTATTCACAAGAAAACGAGGCACCCCTGATTTTTTCCTTCACACCACTGCTGAAAAAGCTGCCTAGCGCCCACGCAGACACTCCTGCACCATGGTGCAAGGATGACTGCGTTTAAGGGATGATTCTTTATGTGCAGGAATGGACACCTTCCTGCACATAAACAATCAATAAATGTGATTTACTCCTTCTATGTGTGCTGTAGAATGTAGCACAGATAGACAGAGCAAAAGATGAGGAGAAATAAAAGTACCACTCTAATGCCTGCTTTTCAATGGTGTTAATTTTCGGCGCTACCTCAGAGTTACAGATCCTTGTAAAACTGGGGCACCATTAAAAAGCAATGGGTGTTGCAGTGGATTGCCCCCAGAAACACCCATAGCACGCCCCTTTGACTACGAAAACTGTGTAAAGGGAACGATATTTGCAATGTGGTGTTAAGCCGCTCAAAGTGGTTTTGCGCTGCATTGTAAATATGGAGCAGGGCACTGCGCCACAAGAGCATCGTAAAAAGTGACGCTTCAGTGGCACAGTGCCCTTACAAATATGCCCCTATATCTTGAAACTACACCTTTTTAAGAGATGTAACAACGTGTTAAGAAGTATTCCTGGAGAAAGCTACAAAATGTAACATCAAGTAACTACGGCCTGGAATTTATGGGGCTTATTTATGAGCCCTTGCGTCACTTTTGCGCCACTGGTGCATCACTTTTTGTGATGCACCAGCTGGGTAAAAAATGTCCCATGTTGCATCATATTTACAAAGTGACGCATCTAGGTAGATGCGTCACTTTGTAAACCCCTGCAACACGTTATACCTCCGCCAGGTTTAATGTATGCAGGGTAGGCGATCTGATGCAAGTAAGCATCGTAGACGTGACACAGTGAAATCTATGAGATTTCAATGCGTCACTACTAGGAAGCAAAGGCATCAATATCTTATGCCTGCATTACAGCAGGTGTAAGACTGACACAGGCACATTTGAAATGGGACTTGCCCATGTGAAATGACCCATTGCTGGAGGTGTGTCACTTTCATGACGCACTCCAGCAATGCGTCATTTTTGCACCTACAGATACGTCAGGAATACTGACGTATCTTTAACTTCTTGCGATATGATGCGTCATACTGTAAACACCTTACCTATCATTCGTACCTCAAACCTATGATAGATTTCTTTTAACAAGGTTTAGACTGGGAAACGTACAAAGACTTGTGCCTTTGCCAAAAATGAATAACTGGTCGCGTAACTTGATATTGTGTCCTTGTGACAAAATTTCTGACCAGTCGACCCTGCACCTAGTTCTGTTTTGTAAATTTTACACAGAGCCAAGGAAACTTTGGATCATTCCATTTTTAAAATCTTTATGGCTTAGACAATGTCGTCCGGCCATGTTTTTACTCAAGCTACTGGAAAATGAGCATATCGCTTGGAGATTAGCAAAGTTTTTTTTTTAAAGTGCTTCAAATTAGGAAGTGTATTACAATGGAGTTGTAATTGCCACACCATGTTTTAGTTGAAAATGAACTGTGTTTTTTATTAATATATTGCTTTAAAAATTATGTAATTATTTATTTTTTATAATGTTGCTGTGTGCTCTTATGTCTGTTTTAAAAAGCAGTCGAATAAAGCTTTCCTTGACTTGACCTGTAAATATGACGCACCTAGAATGTCTCAAGGAGGGCGCAATGAAAAGTGACACATCGCTTTTTTCACGCAGCAATGCGTCACTTCTCATAAATGAGGCCCTATGATTTAAAGCATTGAGCTTTACTGAAAACAAGTACTACCGTTTTCTTTTTTTTAAATAAATACCGAAAGTGAAACAGATTGGTTTCCATCTGTAGTCATCTGTTAAAAAAATCATAATGCACATGGAGACGCTGTAGAAACGAAGATGGCATAGGTTATTGGCAGGCTAGACAAGCAAGATCGTCACATACACTTAGACATACAAGACAATATTCCTGGCCAAATCGGTTTACATGCAAATTATATGCTTATATTTACAATTTCTGTTGCTTTTCCCATTTTTTGATAGTCACAAATTACGTGGAGTAACTCAAACACTTTGAAAATCATACATTTCCAAATCTGCCCCTATTTTCACTAGTCGAACCTTTCTTGATAGTTTGTCAGAGCACATTTGCATGTCTTAGTTAAAGACGAATGTGCATTTATGCTAAATTTTTCTCAGAGCTAGTTTACTCATCAAAACATTTTCCCTGTCTGCTTAACCCCTAAAAATATGACGGTGTTTCAGTCAATTTTCCACCCAAACTTCACACTCACCCTAGACCTTCTCACACCACTTCACTTTGTTTCTCATATGAATTCTGCAGTTCAAGAAGTTCATCTTTCTATTTACTAAGCAACGTGTCTTTTTTCAAAAGTTGTAAGCCTCAACTCTCATGCACAATACATTCCTTCATACCCCATGAAAGCACCTATCTGTTCTATTAACGTTTCTAATAGTTATTAGTAGAAAACAACTTAATCCTGCTTTAAACTCAGCTGTCTTTAGTGTCAAGAATTAATCCCTGCCCTCTGCTCACCACACACGTAACTGTAAGGGTGCTAAAGCTGTTCAAACAGGCTGAATATCAAAGTTAGTTTTTGCCTGATATTTCCGGCTTGTCCTATTTAGCTGTCTTATTAGAAAGGGATATTTTTTCTCCGGCTGAATTTTTCCATCACTAGCCTGCCACATGTTCTTGACCTAAACAGGCAGCATATTTATGAACCATAAAACAGGGGCGGAGCTAACAATGGTGCAGCCGGTGCAATACACCGGGGCCCAGATGTGAGGAAGGGCCCAGTCTGTCTGTCCTACAGCAACTGAAAAATGTATACAAATGCTACCTATATTGGAAATATGCCATGCAGCACCAGTAATTTTTTAGACTATGGGCATATTGACAAAGAAATGACGTAGCACGTTGCTGCAAGCAATTTAACAGCACCCTCCTGCATCGTTTAAAAAACGTAGGGATGCACCGTATTCACAAGAAGCTGCCTCTCCTAATTTTTTATTTCAGACACTGTATGCCAGGGGCTTGGCTGCACTTTTCAGGGTGAGGGGCCCTGAGGGAGTAGAGGGTAAGGGCACAACAAAGAACAGAGAGGAAAGGGAAGAAAAGGAGAGGGAGAAGAAACAGGGAGGACCGCAGGAAAAAGTGACAGAATGGGAGAAAGAAATAAGAAGAGAAGGATAAGCAAAGTGCGCAAGGGAAAAGGAAAATAAGGAACAAAAAATGAGAGAAGGGATGAAGGAGGAGGATAAGAGATGGAAGTGGATAGACAGGAGGACATTAAATGAATGAATGAGATGGCAGGAAAGTGGGGTGAAGATGGGGAGAGAAGGAAAGTTGAGTAGTATGAGGAACTTGGCTAGCAGTAAATTATAGTGGTGTAGCAGGGACAGTGGGGTCTAGGGTGTGATGTCATTTATTAGAGTATTGTAATACAGGTTGGAGGGCCTAGTTTCATTGCTTGCACTAGGGTCCATGGATCCCAGTCTATGCCACTGCCATAACATGATGCCAATCGGGTGCCCAATATTAATGTCTTCACCTCTTATGCACATCCTGGTTTTGGATGCAGACAGCATTCATTAGACTTTGGAAAATGTGTGAGGAACATAGGAGCCAAACCGAAAATTGGTTAGAAGTTTTTGAAATCACATTTGTTTCCATAACACATAGATTTGTAATTAAACTCAATAATAATTCAATTCTGGGAGACCTGTGAGTTCCTCAGTGGGAATTCATGGTTGGTTAACAGTGCACATAAATTATAGTTATTTCACCAAGGCAGCAAGAATCTCAAATGTAAAGGAAAAATGAAGCAGGAAAGGCTGCCAGTGATCCAGTACTAACCCCGGCTCAAATGTCAGCGGGCTATTTTTCGATACAGATTGGAGGTATGATTTGTAACTTGTTGCCCCCAAAACAGAATTCATCGGAAGGCCCCTCTGTTGTCTTCCACATGCAAGTCAGTGCAGGTCGCTTTGCAAGTGGAAACATCTCAGGGACATTGCGTCTGCATTGAACAACATTTCACTACTGATATACCATTCAGTAGTATAGAGTAGGATGCACATTCCTGGTAAAAAAAAGTTCGAGGATTTAACAGGAAAGGAAACTCCCACGGTGTCATTGGCTGAATGAATTCTTCAAACTTCTCCCCTAATATTAATTTCTGAAAAAGAATGCTAAATATCGTTTAGCAAACTAACACACCTATAGTGTTTCCAGTTCCTATTCAAAGCTTAACTGTAATTATATCAGTCAAATACAAATACATGAACATCTATTAATTCCACTGAGACATGAATAAGTTGGGATTTATAAGCCCAAACCTAGCACTGAAGCAGCATAACTAAATACATATTGTAAAGGGGAATTACACAAAGGTATTTGATCCCATTCACATTTCAAGGCAGAGGGAGATTGGGGGCCTGATTCACAAAATATCTTTGCACTTGTGGCAGACTTTTTGCATTGATAAAATGTAATGAGTCCCAAAGTGATTTGCGAAGAATCACATGCTCTTAGGTCAAACAATAGGCCAGGATTTGAACGTAGGTCCCAGGTTACAAAAGAGGCAGTTTTTACCTACTAGACCACATCCTCATGGGTTACAGTTGTCTTGTCAAATCAAGTTTGGGGTGAGAAAAAGAAAATTCTGTAAGGTAAAATGATTAGTAATGCATTATGTTTGAAAACTCAATAACTGTATAACTTTGGGGCATGGTTAACGTTAGTGGTCCTACATATCGTCAAAAGAAAAAACAGGGACTTGTTGATTTTTCAAGCTGAAAAATCAATTTGTTACGACGATATGGTATTTTGCCTGCTGTATTTAACATCACAAAGAATAAAGAACTGCCTGCCTTGATTTGTATAAAGGGGTCCATAACACATTTAATTTAAGGGGCCAAGGGGTCTTATCTACTAGAACCTTATGATTTGCAGGACGATTTAAAGAGTTGTACATGTATCATTGATACATGCATTGAGCTGCACTTCATGAGTTCGAATTCCAGCACAGGTCACTCAGTCTTCGTGAAAACGCGATGCTTTTTGGGTGGTGAACCCCATTTTGTTTGGACTGAAACTGCAGGTTCTTTGACCCCATGCACCTAGACACTGCTGTCCCAGCTCCAGTGCATGCGGTGTGACCCCTAAAACATGGTTAAATTGGCTTATTCCTAAGTGACTTATTTTAATTGCCCATACGGCCCTGATATATATGGCATAGAAAATGTTCTCAGGGCCTGGAAGTTAAATACCACCTATGGACTGAGCGAGGAACATCCTTTGCGACAAAACTTTAACAACGCAGTACTGTTACCACGCTACTTTTACAGCGCAAGTCGTTACAACGACTGTCACTGGGGGGCACTCCAGCATAGTAAATAGTTTAATTTACTATCCAACTCCTTCCCTACAGTCCACGGGGACTGGAGTTGGAATAGTAAATAAAACTATTTACTATCCAGCGCCCCCAACGCAAGTCGTTGTAACGACTTGCGTTGTAAAAGTAGCGTTGCAATGGTACGCGTTGTCAAAGTACGCTTCGTAACGTCATACATCCGACTGAGCACCTACTTTGCCATCCACCAAGAAGGTATAGAAAAAATGGCTTCAGGCATACAATGGTCGTCCTGACAACAGCACCTTGAACCCTGCTGCACAGAGCAGTCAAAATCACCCTTTTAAGTAGAAAAACCTGATTTTAAATATTACAATATATCAACCCCAAATCACACCTTGTTGCCTACAATATAGGGAGCATAATATTTAAGGTGGAACATGTGTGACATGGTGTGTTCCCCCAGTGACTAGACCAAAACGACTTTGGTATTGGCCAGGCTGTAGCACATAGGAATAGTCAAGGTATTCATCAAACACTTCATTCTATAACCTTTGACCTGTACCAACTGCAGCTCTCCACAGACTACAGACTTGTTCGGAGTGACCAAAGAGGAGGGTGTTGCTTATTACCCGGCCACACGACTCGGTGGGAACTTAGGCTCTGCACAAGAGGAGAAGAGTTTTTCCATCTTGGATGTAATTGGTGTGAGGCACTAAGATGTTGTTTACAGTAGGGCTGTGAGAAATTGGGTTACAGGTTGAGGGGGATGAATCCCTACTTAAGCAACAACCGCAATCCTTGTCAGGGTGAAGTCAAAAGCAAACCCTAAATTAACCTGTGCTCAACACTCTGGCAGCTTGGCACAGAGCTGTCAGGCCTAACTTAGAGGCAATGTGTACATTACTTATGCAGCACTTCAAACAGTAATAGAGCAAAAACACAACACAAGGAAAATCCAACAACCAATTTAGAAAAATTGAGTACATTTTAATAAATAAATCAAGACAAAAATAACAAAGGTACAATTAATGGAATCCGAGACTTCAATTGTTGAAGAATTGAGTGAAAATAGCACCAAAAAGCACAAAGCGTTAACTGTGCTAATCTGGTCTCGCCTGACTTGGACAAGACACAAGTACAGGTTGGCCATGATGGAGCAAGGGCTGGCTACAGGGACCCACTTATGCCTGTTGAACACAGTACCTTAAGTCTGTTTAAAAAGAGATGCAGAGACCCACATGAAATATGCAGTGTGCAGCAGGAGCAAGGTGAGGTCCAGCAAGGAAAGGCATTACGCAGTGGCAGTTACAAGAAGCTAAAATTGTAATATGATGTCCTTGCAGGGAAATGTGTCACGCTGCAGCATTTTTGCTGGGCTCATTGGGCTATGTAAAGTCCTGGGTTTAGAAATGCAGGTTGGGTCCTCCTCACCCAGGCAAGAGGGCAGTAGGGCAGAAGGTCAGCACAGCAAGGCAGCAGGCCTTCAGAGCAGCAGTCTAACAGAGGTGCAGTTGTTTCAGGAAAACAGTATTATGTCTTCCTGGCAGAGTCCACAGGACCATAGGTGTACTGCTGAGTTATAGTCTGAGGTCCAACATTTATACTTGGTGCACACTTTGAAGCTTGTGGAGGTTTACACCCCCCAAGGTGTCAGACATCTCCTTCTTCCCTGTCCTGGCCCAGTTTGTCTGAGGGACACAAAAGACCAGTGGTAAACCATTTGCGAGAGCCTCTGTGATGTGCAAGTGTAGTAGGTGATAGTTCCTTCCCCTAATTAACTCAGAGTGGTCTATCCTGACAATATACGTTCCTCCCTTTGTCTCACTGTCTGGGAGCAATACAAAACAACCAACTGCCAGCTACACATGGTCATGTGACCCAGGATCAGGCTGCAGTCACCAAATGGTTGTCAGGACAAGAACAGAATGGTAACAAAATATCTGACTTTACCATTAAAGAGGTCTTTTAATCACAATTTTTAGAAGCCAAAGTTGACCTGTCTACCTGCTTTCAATTGGAAGTTACAGCTTATTAAATGTAAGAAGATAACTCCAAATCTTATCTTAAGGGAGAGGTAGGTAGTAGTGAAAAGTAAATATAGGAGTTTTTCGCTACCAGGACATGTATAACAGCAAATCTGACCTATATTATTTTCCTCAGGCTTGACAGAATTCAGTGTCCTGTTTGGCAAATCTCTTGCTAAACCATTGGTAAAAGTATGACGTTAACCTAGAAAAGAGGATGAAATATGTGGCAATTGTCTTCAGAGAGAAATGATCAGCATATTGCCTCATTTATGCCATATTGTGTCTATCAGTCGTTTCATATATCGTATGTAGCACCACAGGCCAAATTTCATCTTGAATAGAAACTATGGCTTTAGGAGATTCATGTTTATGCATTTATCAGTTAGATAGATAATTAAATCTGGTTACCTATCTGAACCTTCTACTAATTTGTCGTTTTTAGTACAGTTAATAAAAATGTAATTCAAACTTATTTTTATAGCAGCAAACATTAGAATTACTGTGGACCTAGATGGACCGACCAATATTTTATGTATAAAAATGAAAATAAAGTGTTAATATGCATCCCTAGCCATTGCACTGTTGAGGATATAATTACGTAAGTACCCCCATTTTTATTGTTAGTAAATCTGGAAATCTAAATGTATATGAACATGCCTAATCAAAAAAACAATTCCAAAAAATAAATACAGATTATATACATGAACACTATTTTGTGAACTAAGTGATATAATGTACCAAACTGCACAATCTGCTTCTTAGCAGTACTACAATGTACTTACTTTTAGACAGACTTTGTGGTTTTGTTGATTGCCTTCAGAACTGACTATGAGTCTGTAGTTGGTGGTGGGGGCCACCTGCATTCATTTTTGGGGACAGACACTTACTTCTACTCATCCAACCTTTCCCAAGAGCAAGGCAGGATAACTGCACAACAGAAAAAGAGGGAGAAAGATAGAAAAACAAAGGGAGAATGCAAGAACCTGCAAGATTGAGATTGAAAGACAGGAAGTGTCTGGAAGTCATTTAAAGAGTGAAGGAAAGTGGGTTATTAGAAGTGGTAGCTGTCTATCTACCGTTGGCAATAAGGCCACTAACACAGTCTATTTAGTAAATATTTAAACACAACACACAATAAAATTCCAGCACAATTAGTTATAAAAATAGGAAATATGTTTATTTTTAAAATGATGCCAAAATGAAAAAAAATCCAATGTAGGGATTGTGATATGAATTTTCAAAGATTTTGCACTATATAGCACATAGAAATCTATAGCACTTTTTGGGGCATCTGGTCGCGCTAGACCAGGACAAAGTCAGAGTTTCAGGTTGACTGTGATGGGGCCCTCGGTAGGCCTCGGTCAAAGTTTTTACCTTCTGACTTAGAAACTTTCATGGAGCTTTTTTTGCCAGGATCCCTCAATGCTCTCCACCAGTCCAGATTCGATGAGTATTCACTGGCTTGCCTTTAAACAAGCTCCCGGTCAAACTATGGAAGTTCAACCTACAGAGCTTTCCAGTGGGATAAACCAGGGATCCAGGCTGGCTTGTGGTTGAAGGTGGGTGCCTTGACTCTTGTGGTTGGAGTCGGTCATGTCTTTTAACTTCAGAGTTGGAAACTTTTAAAGCTTTTTCTCCTGTGGTCCATCGATACTCTTCACCATGCCAGGTTCGATGAGGGATGGCTTTTTGTAAGCTTTCGGTTAAACTCTGGAAGTCAGAACTCCAGACCTTTTCAGTGTGACGTACCTGGAGGGCAGGTGGTTCCTGTTTGAGGGTCGCCGCTTGGCTGGCCTGGTCGAGTCAGTCCACTTATGGAGCTTTTTTCCAAAGTTGCTCCAAACTTCTTGAACTTCTTACTGCAGTTCATTTTGGGGTTCCAAAGTGTCCAAAACATAATCTAAGGGTCTGAAATCTCCAAGATGGTCCTTGAAAGTTTTGAACATCAGTTCCCACAATCCACTTGGAAAGAAAACCCTTACAAATCTACTGGACACACCCTGGCTGGGGATTCCTGGGGGTGATGGTCCAGGTGAGCCCAGTTCACCTGTAGCCTGCAGGGAGTCCAATCTTTATTCCTCTTGAAGCCAGTTAGGTCCACAGGGAGGTAATTCTAGATTGTGCAGCTGGCGCAGTCAGTCACAGTGCAGGGCCTGGTTGGTGCAAGTCAAACTTCCAGCATGGACCCTCTTCTTCTCTTATTTCAAGGAGCTGGTCTGAGAGGCTTTGGCCCTCAGGTACTTATTCTGTGTTCTTTGGAGTCAAGAAGGAGGGCACTCCTGTCGAATCAGGTGCAGGGCAATACCCCAGAACCTGACCATTTCCTTCAAAGTGTGGCACAATGGTCTTCCAGAAAGCAGTATTGTTCCAAATTCAATATGGCTGAAGGCTTAGCAGAGAAGCAAGAGCTAGCTAAAACAACCTTCAGGATGGCTCATTTCCATAGCTCCCCCCTTCCTACATCTGCAAATTCCTTCCTTAAGGCTACCATCTGGCTGAGTTCATAGTGAAATGGGGTAGATGGACCTGGCTGTCTCCTTCTACCTTTGGAGCTGATGCTTTATGACCCCTCTCCTCTGGCATTCCTATGGAGCAGGGTCCTCTTACAAGACATAGCCTTTCTCTCTGGGTGCCACTTACCACTTCATCAAAGAAGCCTGGCTCAAATCAGGGCAGACCACTGAAAGGCCGCATTTTGGCTTACAGACAAGAAAGTCTTATAATGTCTTTTCTGTACATTTGTGGATAAATTCAACAACAGCATATTGCTGGATTTATCAATACCATTTTCTTTAGTCCTTAAATGATATTTTTCTGTTGTCCCTCGCAATAGTTATAAATTCATAAACCATTGCAATGTTAACCTATATGGCTGGGGATCTACAATGAGGAAATGAAATGTCCAATTTCTCCAACACCAGAGTCTATAAAACTGCTTTTGTAAGGACCCTGCTTACAATTACAGGACCCCCACCACTGGGACACCTAGGGGTGGCTTTAGGGGTAGTGAATATACAAAAATAATGTAGAACCTCACTCCACAGTGCTCCTAGCACAAACGTCGATTTTGTGAAGCACTTTACAATAATGAGGGAAGTGATGTGCAATTTATCTATCCCCAAGGCATTTACAACCTCTTTTATAAAGGTCCTCCTTATAAGTACCTGGGACACCTAAGGAAGACCCTTGTGGTATCTAATAAGCCACCAAAATATTGTTGTTTAACAATTTTAATTGCCCCCAACACCAAAATCGAGTTTGGGCACAAGTTATATTTAAAAGCAGTTCTATAACACAGGATTGCTTTCAAGAGGACCTCAGGCTCTCTGTAGTGCACACATGCAAGTGCAGAAAGGGCTGCTGGCCTCTGAACTTCATGCCCTATTAAATAATAGGGACTAAAACGTAGTTTTAATCCCCCTGCCAAATTATGTACTAGGTCCTTATAGGGCAGGTTGGGGAAATTATAGGGGTACCCTAACACATAGTGTACCCTAGTGTGTGTAGGTGTTCTCACAGTATTCTAAGTGTTTTTATCATAGCACTGGCCCTGGGCAAGGTTAGGCAGAGCCCAGGGAAAGTCAGGGTACATTACCACCAGTACCAGTCAGCGAAAAATTGGGGTGTCCAGGGCACAGGATGACTTTACAACAAAGAGGCATGAAGTGGATTCCAAAATATGCAGCCTTAATATTCCACGTACCAGCGCCAGCCACCAGCTTCTGAGCAAAGGTTTGGGAGCCAGCAATTATTCTTCAACAAATTAAACACAGATTACATTGTTGAATGTTTTTGCCAATGTTTTGTGAATTTATGACAATGTGTTGCTCCTGCTAGAGAATTGCTTGACTTAATTCGCCAGGGTGTCTAGAGAAGTGGGGTTCAAATAGATTAGGATAATTTGTAGAGGAGTAATTTGCTATGCACAACTTCAATTTTAGGGGATCTCTCATTAGTATGAAGATTGTTTAGTCTAGAGACATTTTAGAGTGGTTGAAAACTGTTGTGGTTCATTACCTTTTTTATGCTTATTCAGCACATCAGTGTTTTTCTTGAGGGATCTGAGGTTTTGTGTAAACAGCTATTGTTTCTCTATGGTCGTGTGTTTTTTGGTTTTAAGATAAAAGTAACATTGAAAGTCGATGAGGTACTGGGTAGCACAGCAAAATTTTATCAGAGAGTTATTTTGTAACTCTAGGAGTGTAGTTGATCTAGAATAGCAATTCATTGTATGCTTGTTGTTTGTTTTTCAGTTTAGAGGGAGCAATTGTACAAGTGATGATTTGATTTTTGTTGCACTATGATAAAATCAAGGAATGGTTCCTGCATTTATTTTGCTTGTTTTCTTAATCTTTTCATGGATTTAGGTCAAAGTTGTAAAGTGCACCTTTTTATACAGGGTAGTCTAGTCTTCAGGATATGTTTTGAGCTCTTGTTGTGACTTAAGCATAACTTATGCATAACTGATAGTTCTCCTTCTCGTTGACCATCTTAGTTATTGTTGGTACAAAAATGAACAGCATGTGTTGCAGAGGTTCTGCTTAGAAACAGAACTGTGCCTCAGGAGAACAGGATGTCAGAATGTAGGGACTGAGTCTCTCTACCACGTCAGCACCTGTAGGCCCAAATCGGACTAGCTCAAAGTGCTTCACCATAACTCCTAACCTTTCCACAGTAGCAGGTGATATTGCAAACCTAGAACATGAACCTCTGGTCCCCAACGGAAATGTGAAAACAGGTCATCACCTTTCGTTCCTCATTCATGCAAGCCAGAGAAAGACACAAAAGAAGTTTACAATCTATCGTAGAGTATTTGAACCAAGTGTGCTGCAATAATTAAACAATACACCTAAGCAATGTAATCAACATTACTAGAAGACTGTAAACTATGAACAACCGAAGCATGGCAACTGATATATCCATCTAGGCCTAACCTCACTAAGGTGCACATTTACTACAAAGTGGCGGAGTGCGGCGTTAGAATCCTTGGCTTAATGCTGTGCTCCATCACTTCTGAAACACAGGGTGCACCATATTCACAATATTATGGTGCAGCCCCGCGTTTCCCCTTGCACTGGTGCTAAGTTTAGCATCCTAGCACCAACGCAGGCACACTACGTTGAGGGGTAGAATGTTTATGTGCAGGAAAGTTTCCCTTCCTGTACATAAACAATCATTTTAATGCTGCATTGTGAATAAGGTGAATCCCCTATCGCCACTACAACGTTCTGAAAAGTGATGTTGTGGAGGAGATACGGGCTTGCAAATATGCCCCTATGTGAGCACAGGCAGGGATATATTTGTGATCTCTGGGATTAGCTTCAGTCCCCATACCTGGTGTACGTAGTTAGGTGGTCCGCATCATCGGTGCAAACTCAGTTCACGCAAGGCTCCTGCCTCTGTTCTAGGACTGGTCTCTCTGCTGGAATTCTCCTCTCTGCCCCTTGAGGGGGCGAGACACAGTTTATTCGATTAGAACTACTGTTTTAGAAAACTGCAGCTGTGCTACCACGTTCTGTCTAAAAAAGTTAGGGGCTGTTGCTAACCGGGCACAAGAAAATTGTACAATATGTTGTTTGACCTTGTACAAAATTTACGGACATAATCCCAAGAAAAGTCCCTAAATAACAAATAATATTTACTACATATTTCTAAAATATTATCATGTAACATGAACAAATATATTATGTTGACTGTGCAAAGCTGAGGCAGCTTAAAAAAGCTAATATATGCAACTAAGGGAGAACCAAAGTGGACCCAAAAGAGAAATAACCACACATGCTTCTGGTGTAAAAGGCATTGAAAAATAAACAAAATGGGCTTCTATATACTGTAGCTTTGTACATATTATCATAAAAAGAATTGCATTCAGAACTTTTCCGGCATTTGCTGATCATATGCCACGTCCTTGTTTGGAAATTTTACTAGTCACTGAAATCGAGGACTTCAACCAGAACTTAACTAAACATAAATCTCAAACAGTCTGCTGATATAATGCCACTATTCCGCTCTTGGAACCTGGACGCCCATGGAGCTGACAATTACCGAGCTCTGAGTTTTTCTTCCAGACACAGGAGAAGACTATTCTACAATTTTGTAACGGGCCACAATTTTGTGGTTACAGTTGTTTCATAGACCGAGGGCAGGGCACACCTTAGCGTGTGTGCACCACCCAGGTCTTTTATATTGGTCCTGACGAAAACTGACAATTGCAAGATGGTTGAAACATGTAGACCTGTATTTTAATCACATAACACACGTTGCAATTTTAATACCCCACTCTTCTCGTACACCGAAGCCTACCTAAATAGACACAAGTGTCACAGTTCTTTTAATAGGGTGTCCAATCACTCAGGAATAAAGTCCACGAGTGAGTAGCGTTGGCCCCTTTTTAAATCACTCACTCTATTTCTAGCACTGCACATATAAAAAAGAGAAAATACCATCTCCACTGTAATCAGGTGTCGAAGCAAACCCTGTTGGCACTCGGCCTTCGGGGTGGGACCCCGATGATGAAGCATGTCACCAACTAGGTTGGTGAGTGAGGGGTCTTCTTCTAAATAGAAGGATTTTCTGCATCCGCTAACAGGTTGGGCACATCGTGCACCATTGAACCCTTTTTTTGTTGTAGAGGATCTCTCTGCAAAGACCTCTAGGGGGCACTCCTCCATTTTGTTGTTTAAAATACTAAGAAGGGGACCAGGAGTTCCCTCCCTACACATACGTAGAACACCCTTTCTCTCGCTGTTGGTTTCAAATAAATATTGCCAAGAGTAACAAAAGTACACCACATCAACATTATTATGTTGCCATTAACAGCCAGAGATGACTGAAGCATGGCTAATTGCAAATCACAACGTGTGCACTTTAAAAAAAATATGTAGTACGCAAGGACTCTCAGTATGAAAAAATATTTAGAAAATCGATTAGCTGAACAGGGAATTTTCAGGTATACTTGTGCCAAATGAAAGCAATTGATATACTTGTTGGATTGTTAAAAGACAACCATGTTCAGTCTCTTTCCTTCTTTCGCTCTTTTTTATTGTTAGATCGTATGACTGCCTTTGTTAATATTGATGAAGAACTCTTTCGGATACGGATCAACAAATTCCGCTTTCATCTCAAATCAGAATTTTAAACTGGTATCAGTAGGATTCCAGCAGAAGCTCGTCTCAAAAGGCAATCTTTCCACTTCAAGACCAACGCAGGATTTTGTGCTTTCCAGGAACCCATGCTTGTCTTTGTTCATTAATTATTCATGCCAATGGGTCAGACTCCATTTTGTGTGAACTTGTACAGGTCTGACTCTTTAATGACAAGGCATTTGGGAATTTGTCTAAACATTCCCGTGTGAGTGTCAATATACTGAATATAATGTAATCTGTTAAAAGTTGCATGCTTATTTTTTCACAAAATTAAATGAAAATGTGTTTGGTTATTCAGTTAATTAGTTAAATATTCCTGCTTTTTGTATACCAATATGGGTAATTGTACATTTCCTTCACTAGAAATTGACATTGACCACTATTATATGGAGAAGTCAGAAGGTTTTCCACAGGTTTTAGATTATACGGAATTAATATTTAATTTATTGGACTTCCCTTATTTTCATGACTTTATAACTAAAGTGTTCACTAGTCTTTAGGGTAAGTTTGAACATGCAGCTACAAGTAAGAAAAAAATAAGGTACATTTCCCAGACTGCCTGGGAAAAGAAAACTACCAATTCAGGCCCAATTTGGTATAAATTCACGTGGTTTATTAAATATAAAGTAATAGAACACAGTGCATAGCCCTACCTTGCATTGCATTGCATCGAGGAGTCTTTACTTGGGTGGTGAATGGGTGTTCCCATCCATCCACCCATGTATTTTCATACAAACCCAGATTTACTAACGCTTGTAAACCAGGGTACACATCGAAACAGTGTACCAGCTCAACAGAGGTGTGAAGAGAAGAAGGATTACCAATATAATATTGAAGCATACAATATTGGAACACAAATATGTAGTAAATTAAATATCGATCACAAAAATAACAACTTCCTATACTTGATTAGTAAACTTTGCTGCTCACCAGCCTGAAACTGAACCACTCACCACTACTTTCCAGGTGCTTACTGTTCAAGATGTGGACTGCTGCTGTTGGGTTCGCGGCTGCTGCCGCCATCACCGCCATTACAGCGCTTGCCAGCCAGTTAGGAACTACATTTCCCAGGGACGCTCTGTGGCTCGGACCAACGTGTCACAGTACAGCGCAAGGAGGCGCTTAAAAATGACCTCCCGCAGCGTGGGACGCGCACGGGCGTACCCAGGGCAAAGCCCTGGCCAAGGGCGTCCTTGCCCGTCCATGACCGTATGAGGCCGGGCAGGGCTTACTCTCTTGATTTTGTGTACCATTACAAATTTTATTTTTACTTGCAAGAGGTGTGCTGATAATTATAAACTTGGACTGGTTTTGTAAGAAATCTCACTAGCTCAACTTGCAATTAGGTCAGACTGTTGGGCGTAAAATGGGTAAGAGGAAGTTATTGAGCCCCAAACTTCCCCGGGGTGATAAGTTAGTTGCTGACTCCCAGCAAACTTGAACTATCTTACTGGGGCAGTGGGGGTTTTGGACAAACAAATCTCTTCTGTTGAAGAATCAATTGAAGCAGGTTCTTCTACGTTAAGTTTGGATCCAGCCCAGCTAGATGAAATCGCTCAATTAGAGCAAGGGAATACCACTAAAAATGCCCCCAATGGTTGCATCCAGCCAAGCTCAGATGAGATATTACTCATTGATAGTGATTCCCCTACGCAACCTCCCCAAAAAAAGTCCAAGAATCCACGCCCATCTGATTTGCAAATCACCAACAAAAGCATAGCCCCCGTTAATGCCCACCCACCCCCAGTGTGAAAAAACCTGTGAAACAGAGCCCACTTGGGAAAATACAGGTAGGGATCAATAAAGGTCCAGCTAAGCGAAAGGTTGAACCAAATAGCATTCCTCCAACGCATACTGACATTAAGAATGTATCTTCTTTGGTTTAAAGATTAGATCTCTATTTGAGGGTCAGGCTGGATCAATTATCATCCAGGCTGACTACCATCAAGGACTTTATTTCCAGCAATTATAACCAAGGGGCAGTTGTAACTCAATGATCGAGTAGTCTAGGCACTGAGAGCACGGGTGGCAAAATTCCCACTGGGAAACCAAATTACGCACCAACTGGACCCGTCATTAACCAAGAGCGGGAGCGAGCTGTAAATGGAAATTCCCCTAGAAAAATAGACCTGTAGTGAATATGGGCAACCAGGGTCAACCTGAGAAATTCAGTCTTCACCCTAGTACGTTGGTTAATGAACGTGATAGAATTTCAAAAAGCCCTCTGGGTACGCCAGGCCCTTTACAACCAACTCTCCCCTCCCAATCTCAACAACAAGCTCCCTCAAATGTATTTCTTTCTCGGGATTCCCTGGTGCCTGATTGTCACCTAGATCTTACCCCGGATGCTACCCCTTACATTGTTGTGTTAGGAAACGTCCCAAAAAAGAAGGCAGCTGAAGAGGAATCCTGGATATCTCTTAGAAATAAATCTCTACATTGGCTCTGTAGCAGGGTGGGTTTGAATAAGCAATTATTCCACGAATTTAAGATGGTGAGAAGGGTACAGTGGGTGGGACATCGTGAAAAATGGTAATAGGAGATTGTATCGTTTTGACATTCGGCTCCCCGTTTTTGGTTAGCGAAATTCTTGGGGAGGGTGTGAATCATTTCGTAGATGCAGTTGGGATTAACATATTACCGCTAGTTTTTTTTAATCCCCCTAGAAGTAACCACCAAAGTACTCTTAATGCTAGATGTCTAGTCCCCGACTATATCCGAATGCGGTTTGTGCCTACCTATAACAGATTTGACCCGCTTTCAGGCTTGGAAGATAACAATTGACTGGACAATAGGGATCTTTTCCTTTAGGGTTGTTGTCCGTTCTTCCTAGCCCGGTCCATCCCCAAACTGAACAGCAAATGTCATCAACTAGCATTATTGGCGCAACTAATTCATCAACTCTAAAACACCATCCTCTAGTAGAGACTCTAGCTACCAAAAATTTGGGAGCCCAGTTGCATTTTGTGGGGGGTAAAGCTTCACTGATGGCTCCTTTATTAAACACAGAGATAAGTACCCAAGACCCCATAGGTCCCACTACATCTAGAGATTTAAAACTCAACATCATTTTTTGGAATGTGGCGGGTCTACGTTCTAAAATGACAAATGACATCTGTTTAGACCTGGTGGGAAAACACAACATTTTGTGCCTACAGGAAACATGGACAAGAACCCCCATCCATCTTGAGGGCTATAAAACGTGTTCCTCGAATGCCTTACCTTCTACTTCCGGTAGGCCCAAGCGGGGTTTAACAAATACCTTGGAACTTAAAGATATAGTCCCGCTGAGATTGGAGACCAATTTTCAGATTCCTATTTCAAGAATAAATAAGTCAGCCATTTACTTTTTGGTAAATTTCTATAACAATCTTAAGCATGCCGACCTTGGCTCAATCATTAGCGCGGCAGACCCTGATGCAGAGGTCTAGCCCGGGACCAGGGTTCAATTCCCCGCCTCGGCGGGTCTTGGGCTCAAAAAATTCCACGGACCTGATAATTCTCGCCTCGGTGCCTATTCCAATATTGTTTGCTATGGAACTGGATTTTGCAAACGAGCTGGTGGTCCCTTTGGTCCCTTTTTCTGCTACATTTAATGGCAGGGGGCTCTCTAGTATAATTGATTTGATCTTTGTTTCGTACAATATGGAGCCCACTATCCGGGACTTCTCAACCATTAATAATGCTACAAGTGACCACTTCCCTAACACCCTTTCAATATCTTTACCAACCATTTTAGCAAAGCCTAATGTAACAAGTCTTTTAGGGCAACAAACTTTGAATTTAGATAGATTAAACAATTTCTCCATAAAATGGACAAAAACCGACCCAGCTCAAATAACATCCAAAGTAGTGAAGCGAGCTTTACCCGTAATTGAAAAATGTCTAAACCCTGATACCCCTCATGAAATAATATTGTGCAGTTATATAAGCATCACTAGAATTGTACAAGATGGCTTACAACAAACATTTTAAAATAAAGGGAACTCCACCAAAGGGTGGTTTCATAAAGAGTGCACAAAAGCTTATTCTAGTTTAAAAGCTGCACTCCATAAATCTATCCGAGATAAAGATGAAATTGTTAGACTCAGAAAGGCCTATAATAGGGCCCTAAAAACCCGTAAAATAGAATTAAAAATGATTTATCGGACCAACTCCACAAGAGCTGCTCGAGGAATGATAGTTTCAACTTTTGGAGAGTTGTTAAAACTCCTTTCCTCCTAGGTGTGAAAGAGACTCCCAAGATATACGTCGCTATTGATGATATAACATGGGTGAGGCACTACACCCAGATATTTAGCTCAGACTCACAGGAATATTCCATGCAAATTGAAACAGATGGGCGGGCATCACTTCCAATGCAAACAGTTTATCCAATCCCACTAACATTTACGCATTTAGAAGTGGTTAATTCTTTACTAGCCAGTAAGGGTGGGAAAGCACCAGGCCCGATGGGGTCCCGGTGGACCTTTTTAAATATAACTTGTAGCTGTGGTTCCCCATTCTCACAAAAGTACTTGAAGCATAAGGCTTAGTTGAATCGTGGTCAGCTTCAATTCTTGTACCTATCTTTAAAAAGGGCGACCAACACAGCCCAATGTGTTACCGACCCATTTCCCTTTTAGATTCCCTTGGTAAGGTTGCTGGCCGCATCCTCTTAGAACATCTCCAGGATAGGGCCGATGACCATAACATAATCTCCGACCTACAGTACGGATTTAGCGAGGGTTTGGGCACTGTGGAACAAGCCCTAAATCTCTCCCTTTTAATGGGGAAATATGTTGGAGCTAAGGGTGGGGATTTACACATGGCCTACGTCGATTTGACAGCGGCCTTTGATTGTGTAAATGACACAAAATTATGGTCAACCCTTTTGGAAATGGGTGTAGATCTACCTCTGGTGAACTTTCTCTGTGAGCTCTATTCGGGCGGAACAGCAAGAGTTAGGTACGGACTGAGGGGAGAACTCACTGCATCATTCGGGGTGGAGAAGGGGGTCAGGCAGGGCTGTGTCTTGACTCCTTTCCTATTCCCCCATTATACTAATGGGTTGGCAACAGCTATGTTGGAAGGGAGCCAGGACCTGGCCACCATTGGCTCTCGTCCAATACCTGCACTTCTGTACGCCGATGATGCAGTGATCTTGGTGAGAACTCCCTTGGAGCTCCATCGTGTTTTAGATAGGTATCACAGTTTTATGGGTAGCTTGGATCTTAGTATTAATATCAAAAAAACTTATGTAATGCATTCAGGAACAAAACCCAAGATAACAAAGGATATTTTTATTTCCAATATTAAGTTGGAGAGTACAAACTCCTATCCCTATTTAGGGACTTTAATAGACAACAAGTCCTCATGGAAACAGGCCATCGAAGCGAGAAAGTTATCATTCCTCAGGGCTACCACCGCCCTTGTAGCATTTGCACAAAACTAGGGAAGAGGTCACCACCCGAAATGATCAAGATATATCAAGCAAAGTGCATTAGTGTAGCATGTTATGGAGCTAGGGTCTGGGGTCACACCAATGTGGACGTTGTTCAGAAGGTTGAGAACAGCTTCCTTAGATATTTGCTTGCTGTCCCTCAGAGCTCTTCGACCTACTGCTGCCATTTAGAATTGGGGATGGTATACATATCAGACCAATCCTCCTATGGCATTGTGTTTGGACGTCTCCACAGTGTGAACTGTCTCGAAGTCTCCTATGCGACTGTCTAGTTGCCGCTCTGCATTTCTCGCTCTCCAATTTCTGGAAGTGGAAGCTTATGCAAAAAACATTGCCTGTTTTCTGAAGTTTTGTGTCAATCACTGATCAAATCTTGGTTAAATCCATGCCTGGTCAATTATTTAAAAAAAATCTTGTATTAACTGATAACTAATCTGTATAGATCGTTTTATTGTATTTTAAATTGCTCCTCTGAAGTATTTGTGTAATTTTGTAATGTGATGACTTAAATATATTACTTGTACATGTTTTTATTTGAACTTTTATGGTTTTCTATGAAATTTTGGAACCCGAATAAAGGAATTTGATTAGTAAAGGCACAAATATCTAGAGCAAAAAAAATTGTTAAAAATATCAATTCTTGACAATATCGAAAACAAAAATGTCGGATACAAAGATAATGTTACCTTTCAATAAAAAAATATAATATTTCAAACATATTTAAACAGAAGATATTGATGAAAATATTATTACCAAAATAACTAAATATCCACCAATAAATGTATTTAAAAAACTCATAACATAAAACAATTACTTAAAATACATCAAAAAACATTTATACACATATTTAAATTAAACAAAAATCGATTACATTCACTATTCACCCCCAATAATATATCAGAAAAAATTCTAACAATACAACCCTGATATAAGAATAAACAGGAAATATTTAAACTGCAACCTAATATATGTATATATATATATATATATCACACCACAAAGAGGCCCAGTACTGGAGTAGCAGGCATTTATTCACCAGCATAGCAGCGCAGAAGATGCCACCATGTCCTTACGCGTTTCGGCGTTACTTCAGCCTTGATCACAGGTGGGGTTCATTAGGTTGCAATTTGCATACGTGCGTGCTTTTGACCTATGAGGTCACATGACTTGCTATTAAAAAAATACAAATCCCATGGTGCACTTCGCTGTTATTCAAAGTTCAGGATCTTAATAAATCCATTTTCGTTTTCCATTTTCAGATGTTAAAAGTTCTTTTTGCGTGCATCCATGTCACAATAATGTTCTTTACTCACGCAGGCATGTGATGAGAAAATCTTCGCATCGTCTTGGTTTTAAATGTGCATCTGGTGTAAATGCCCCGGCTCCAGCACGATCGTAGTGAGGAGTCCCTCACTATGAATCCCTTCCTTCAGCCACTGCACTTTCACTAATTAGCAAATCCTCAACGGGCTTAACAGTGGCGAGTGGGTCATGCTCCAGTAATTGTTTTCAAACACAGCCTCCGAGCTATGGAGCCCCCGACCCTGCAGGGCGGCCTCTGACAACTGGCACCGAGCAGCCCGTCAATTCAACAACACACCACAAAGAGGCCCAGTATTGGAGTAGCAGGCATTTATTCACCAGCATAGCAGCGCAGAAGATGCCCCCATGTCCTTACGCGTTTCGGCGTTACTTCAGCCTTGATCACAGGTGGGGTTCATTAGGTTGCAATTTGCATACGTGCGTGCTTTTGACCTATGAGGTCACATGACTTGCTATTAAAAAAATACAAATCCCATGGTGCACTTCGCTGTTATTCAAAGTTCAGGATCTTAATAAATCCATTTTCGTTTTCCATTTTCAGATGTTAAAAGTTCTTTTTGCGTGCATCCATGTCAAAATAATGTTCTTTACTCACGCAGGCATGTGATGAGAAAATCTTCGCATCGTCTTGGTTTTAAATGTGCATCTGGTGTAAATGCCCCGGCTCCAGCACGATCGTAGTGAGGAGTCCCTCACTATGAATCCCTTCCTTCAGCCACTGCACTTTCACTAATTAGCAAATCCTCAACGGGCTTAACAGTGGCGAGTGGGTCATGCTCCAGTAATTGTTTTCAAACACAGCCTCCGAGCTATGGAGCCCCCGACCCTGCAGGGCGGCCTCTGACAACGGGCACGGAGCAGCCCGTCAATTCAACAACACACCACAAAGAGGCCCAGTACTGGAGTAGCAGGCATTTATTCACCAGCATAGCAGCGCAGAAGATGCCCCCATGTCCTTAATATTAAAAAAATACAATAGCAAGTCATGTGACCTCATAGGTCAAAAGCACGCACGTATGCAAATTGCAACCTAATGAACCCCACCTGTGATCAAGGCTGAAGTAACGCCGAAACGCGTAAGGACATGGGGGCATCTTCTGCGCTGCTATGCTGGTGAATAAATGCCTGCTACTCCAGTACTGGGCCTCTTTGTGGTGTGTTGTTGAATTGACGGGCTGCTCCGTGCCCGTTGTCAGAGGCCGCCCTGCAGGGTCGGGGGCTTCATAGCTCGGAGGCTGTGTTTGAAAACAAATACTGGAGCATGACCCACTCGCCACTGTTAAGCCCGTTGAGGATTTGCCAATTAGTGAAAGTGCAGTGGCTGAAGGAAGGGATTCATAGTGAGGGACTCCTCACTACGATCGTGCTGGAGCCGGGGCATTTACACCAGATGCACATTTAAAACCAAGACGATGCGAAGATTTTCTCATCACATGCCTGCGTGAGTAAAGAACATTATTGTGACATGGATGCACGCAAAAATAACTTTTAACATCTGAAAATGGAAAACGAAAATGGATTTATTAAGATCCTGAACTTTGAATAACAGCGAAGTGCACCATGGGATTTGTATTTTTTTAATAGCAAGTCATGTGACCTCATAGGTCAAAAGCACGCACGTATGAAAAATTGCAACCTAATGAACCCCACCTGTGATCAAGGCTGAAGTAACGCCGAAACGCGTAAGGACATGGGGGCATCTTCTGCGCTGCTATGCTGGTGAATAAATGCCTGCTACTCCAGTACAGGGCCTCTTTGTGGTGTGTTGTTGAATTGACGGGCTGCTCCGTGCCCGTTGTCAGAGGCCGCCCTGCAGGGTCGGGGGCTCCATAGCTCGGAGGCTGTGTTTGAAAACAATTACTGGAGCATGACCCACTCGCCACTGTTAAGCCCGTTGAGGATTTGCTAATTAGTGAAAGTGCAGTGGCTGAAGGAAGGGATTCATAGTGAGGGACTCCTCACTACGATCGTGCTGGAGCCGGGGCATTTACACCAGATGCACATTTAAAACCAAGACGATGCGAAGATTTTCTCATCACATGCCTGCGTGAGTAAAGAACATTATTGTGACATGGATGCACGCAAAAAGAACTTTTAACATCTGAAAATGGAAAACGAAAATGGATTTATTAAGATCCTGAACTTTGAATAACAGCGAAGTGCACCATGGGATTTGTATTTTTTTAATAGCAAGTCCTGTGACCTCATAGGTCAAAAGCACGCACGTATGAAAAATTGCAACCTAATGAACCCCACCTGTGATCAAGGCTGAAGTAACGCCGAAACGCGTAAGGACATGGGGGCATCTTCTGCGCTGCTATGCTGGTGAATAAATGCCTGCTACTCCAGTACAGGGCCTCTTTGTGGTGTGTTGTTGAATTGACGGGCTGCTCCGTGCCCGTTGTCAGAGGCCGCCCTGCAGGGTCGGGGGCTCCATAGCTCGGAGGCTGTGTTTGAAAACAATTACTGGAGCATGACCCACTCGCCACTGTTAAGCCCGTTGAGGATTTGCTAATTAGTGAAAGTGCAGTGGCTGAAGGAAGGGATTCATAGTGAGGGACTCCTCACTACGATCGTGCTGGAGCCGGGGCATTTACACCAGATGCACATTTAAAACCAAGACGATGCGAAGATTTTCTCATCACATGCCTGCGTGAGTAAAGAACATTATTGTGACATGGATGCACGCAAAAAGAACTTTTAACATCTGAAAATGGAAAACGAAAATGGATTTATTAAGATCCTGAACTTTGAATAACAGCGAAGTGCACCATGGGATTTGTATTTTTTTAATAGCAAGTCATGTGACCTCATAGGTCAAAAGCACGCACGTATGCAAATTGCAACCTTGGAGTTCTGGACTTTTTGGTTCCGTCCAGAGGTGTCAGGGAACAACACCCGAAGACCCCGGAGTTCCACCTGTCTTGGTGCACAAATAAACAGAAACACGGGCTTCTCGAAGGTGGCGTCAAAGACCAAAGGTTTATTACTGCAGGGACACAGAAGTCACAGAAACTACGCATGGGCAGTGTCTAGGAGCCTGTTCGATTTGTACAAAGAGGGTTGCTCCTTATATACTGAAAATTGGGCTTCGGGCAAATTCTTCACATGTTAGTACATTCCCAAACCTTTGTGTCCTAAACAATAAATATTTGGCGTTGCACAGGAATCGTCGACCATATCTGATGTCAAAACATTACGAACGAGGGGTTCCCACTTTTCCATCATAATCTCATGTCAACTTTTCATTCAAGACCCGGACCGCCTCATCGTAAATTTCGTTACCTCCCCCTAATAAAGGCCCAGAAGGAAAGGAGCAGAGCCAGGTGCAGAAGATAGAAAAGCAGGATAAGAGATGTTTGTGGGTTGTAAATGGGCAAGGCTACCAGCTTCGGCCGCCTAATCGTGATCAGGCCAATGGACACGAGAACCAGTATAGCAGGACTGGCCTCGGGCAGAGGAGGCAGCCTTTGTCGAGTCATGCAGCTACAGCGTGTTCTGGTCTAAGGTGCACGTGTCACTAGAGAGGTGAATCTCCGGCTAAGGCTACGTGTCCTTAATTGAAATGAAGTGATCAGAGTTTATTGCGTATGTGAAGGCAAGAAACACAAAATGGCTGCCATGATCTAAGATGGATGCCATGGGTAGATCACAAATGTGTTTGTTACAGGAGTACTCTTGCTCATAGCGTAGCGAAAACACCAGGATATGCTAAATGGATCATTTGCGGTTCGCTGATACCAATATTATGTATTTCCGACAATATTGAAAACACGGGTTCAAATCGTCACGGAACCTCAGACCCTCCTTTTGCCCTTACATAGGCAATTACTCAGTCTATGTCAGAGTCTAATTCTATGCTCATCAGGTCAGTGACATGTTGTTGTATCATCATCCTTTCTCGCGCCTTTTCTCCAAACGCAGGTGGTTTTCTAAAACAGGTTGCAGCACAAAGACTACACAGAGCTGGACCACACTGGATAATCAGGCAGCATGAGAATAGGAATACTAAGATGACACCAATGACCATCAGAACCTTCCATCCCCACGCTGATATCAGAGTCCAAAACCACTCCATGAAGGACCAGTTTCCCTTGTCTACGTGTATAGAGTCGGAAATCTTGTGTAGCTTAGAGATCGCCTCATAGACTGTTGGAGCATTATTGGGAATAAAGACACAGCAGCTCGATTGGATCATTCTGCATACCCCACCTTGATCTGCAAGTATTACGTCTAGAACTATACGGTTCTGCAACGTCATGAGTCTATCAGCCTGAAGCTCAGCTGTCAAATTGCTAGGGGCACCAGCAGTTTCGGTAATAGTAGATTCAACTACCCGTGTTAGCTGACGTATGTTTCTACTATTGGCCATAGGCCCCCAGAACGGAAGGAAACCTTTGAAGAAGTCTCCAGCTTCCTGACCAGCGGTGTCTTCCTTGCTGAAAACACCTCTTGCTACTCTGGTCTTGTGGTAGTCAGATGAAGCAGTGTATGTTGGAGGCAATAATCGAGCAATATAGCATGACCCCGCAAAGTCGGCAGGCAACCATGTATACGCTCTGTCTCGACAGATGAAGTAGGTACCCCTAGCAGTAAGAAAAGCAGGGGAAGAGTTAGACGGAAACACGTAAGTCTCTACGCACTCACTCTTCCCTAGCTGAGCTCTCGGATTTCTCCCATTACCTTGCAAACAGACCTGACCTCGGTGAGGTACAACCCAGATTGGAGTTGAGCTTTTACGCTTGCTTTCTCCCAAACTAAGGCGATACTCTGAAGAATTCCAACTCAAATATACTCGTAATTCGTCTCTAGGGTAAGATGGAGTATTATTGACGTCCTTGATCATGTCAATAATTCCCTGGACTAAAGCTTTGTTGGCAGAGTTATATTTAGTGGAACGTGGCGGAGGATAGGTTTCAAGGGCATAAGCAAAGATGGTTTGAAGGGCCTGAAATGATCCATTATAGCTGAAAGGCAAAACCAGATAGGGAATACCTTTATCCATAGTGTGGGGTATCAAGCCACACACCCAGCAGTCTGTAGTGTTAACTACCAGTTGGTGTTGGTGCAAGAGCTGTACAAAAGTGTTATTGATGAATTCTGAGCGTCGAGCTTGCTCATGTTCAGGAAATGAGTGAAAAGAGTGTAAGGAAGAAACAGTAGAAGCAGCAGGATCAAGGGGAGGTACTGTAGTTACTGGCATAAAAATCAAACTCATACCAAAGACGATTCCACCCACCAACGTTATCAAAACAATCAAAAATGTAATGGCACATTGTATCAGAAAGCATTTGCTGTGAAGAATTCTGTAAAGTCTGTTTCTGCGAACATAAATCACATTTTCTCGTTGCAGCGCAGGAAGCTCCATCTTCTACAATCCGCTCGCGACCACTGATGATGTGTACGTAGATGAAAATGCCTCTATCAGCCCTGGGAGTTCCCAGAACCAACAGAAAGATCGACCTTGTGTCTGACCCCCGCAGATTCAACTAGGTACACAGCCACGACCCTAGGGCTACCCAGACGGCAAGGCAATTTTTTAAAAACAATAAAACAATAGCAAACTTCCTGGCTGAAGGCAAAAGTTCAAAATTTCAAATATCACAATAGGCAGTTTCCTGCTTTATTTGTCCATATTACGAGGTCGTAAGTTGTATCTTAGTTTTGCAGGAACTGTTTGATCGGCAAATAACGTATCATTAGTAGCTGTTGCAGTGTTCAGGTTCGCAGATGACAGAGTTTTTTCTGATGCAGAGGACAAATGTTCAGAGTTCGGAGGAGTCTTTTCAGGAGGAGAGTCAGAGTTCGGAGTGTCAGTTATCAATTCGGCATCGCTGAAAGGCATAAACTTGGGTGTTTGCTCGCATTCAGAGGCACCAATTCCCTTCTTCACCCAGTCGTCGTAAGGAAGTGGCAAAGGTACACGTTTGACATGAGTTGCGTGTATCCAGTGCTTACGTCCAGCCACACGAACGGCAGTTCTCGTTGCAAGCAGCACCTGGAAGGGTCCGACAAACTTGGGTTGAAGGTTCTTTGTCCTCGCGAAATTTCGGACCACAACGTGGTCGCCGGGTTTCAGTTGATGACCTGGACTCTCCGGAGGCTTTGGCAATGCATCGAAAACCTGTTGGTGAATAAGACTCAATTTAGCAGTCAAGTCGTAAAGGTAATCGATCAACATAGGATATTCTAGAGAACAAAACTCCTTTGGCCTAGGCACTCCCCAAACATTCGCCGGGCGGCCAAAAACAATTTCGTAAGGACTAAGCCCTACTCTAGAATGTACAGTTGCTCTCGTTGATAACAAAGCCAAGGGTAGTGCGTCTGGCCAGGATAAACCCGTGGATGCCTGTATTTTAGCAAGTTTTAGTTTGAGGGTGCCATTGTAACCCTCAACTAAACCAGCAGACTGGGGATGGTTTGCACTGTGAAACTTTTGTTTGATGCCCAAACCGGCACACACACTCTGCATAACTTTCCCTATAAACTCACTTCCGTTATCTGACCATACAATCCGTGGCATTCCATACCTAGGGAAATATTCTTTGAGGAGAATTTTGGCAGTTGATAGGGCAGTATTGTCCTTTAGTGGATATGCTTCGATCCATCTGGAAAAAGCACAAACTACCACCAGGACGTATTTTAGATTATTACAGCGATCCATGTGTATGAAATCTAGCTGAATCACTTCAAAGGGGCAAGAAGGAGGAGCGAAGTGACCAGCAGGAGTTGGGGTTCCCTTGCCAGGATTATGCATCAGGCATACCATACAATTTTTCACCACTCTCTCTGCACATTTACTGATCCCATCATTCTTCCAGACCGGAGCCAACATCTTACAGATTCCTTTAGAACTTATATGCGCTACTCCATGCGCCATTGTCACCACTGCAAGCACATACGCATCAGGCAACATCCAACGCTGTTGTTCTGACAAATCAATCCAACACCCACTCGAATCCAACTTACCCGTACTTTTTTTCCATGCACGTTTTTCCTCCTCAGTTGCCTCTTTCTGAATCTCTTTCACACTTTCCACTGTATCCTCACACATTCCAGACTCGGAAATCCATCTTGCAGACGTTGCAACATACATTCTACTCATCATATTTCTAGCTGTCTGTTTAGCGGTCTCATCAGCAAAAGCATTCCCACGGCCAACATCATCCGTGATTGCTTTATGAGCACTGCATTTCACAATCGCAACTTCAGTCGGCAAGGTTAGAGATTCCAACAAGTCGTTAACTAGCTGACCATGTTGAATCTTAGTCCCATGGAACGTAATGAAACCTCTTTCTTTCCACAAACGGCCAAAACTATGGGCCACGCCAAATGCGTACTGACTATCTGTGAACACATTCACTCTCTTTCCCTTAGCTAAAACACACGCTCTTGTTAGAGCTATTAATTCTGCAGCTTGGGCAGAATTCTGACTCACTCTTGCAGTCTCCACAATCGTACTCAAAGTCGTTACTGCATAGGCAGCAGTCACATCACCATTCTCCAATTTAAAGCATGACCCATCAACATACAACGTGCCATCTGGATCTGACAATGGGGTGTCTTTTAAATCAATTCGTCCTTTTGTCTCTTCCTCAGTTCTAAAACAGCAATCATGGGGCTCGGAATCACTCGACTCGTGATTAGTCGGCAACAATGTTGCTGGATTCAATACATTGCATCTTTTGATCTGAATATGACTTGCTAGCAGTGTCAGCTCGTAGCCAGATAATCTCGCACTGGTAAGGTGTTGTGTCTTGGTTCTGTTCATGAGTGTATCCACAGCATGAGGAACCATGACCACTAGCATATTGTTCATCACCAAACCAGCAGATTGTCGAATGGAAGCCGCAGCTGCCGCTGTAGCTCTCAAACAACTAGGTAACGCTCTGGCTACCGGATCCAATGTTGATGAAAAATACGCACAAGGGCGTTGTTTATCACCAAATTTCTGTGTCAGAACACTCAACGCGCAACCTTCTCTCTCGTGAACATAGAGCGTGAATGGCTTGCTGTAATCGGGTGTGCCCAATACAGGAGCTGAACACAATGCTTTTCGTAACTCAGAAAAACTCTCCTGACATTCATCAGACCATGGCACCGGACTCGGAACATTTTTCCCAGTCAAAGCTACCAACGGTTTTGCTAAAAGAGAAAAATTTGGGATCCACTGCCTACAGTAAGAGGTAATACCTAAAAAGGCACGCACTTCTCTCTGTGTACGAGGAACACTCATTTGCGTAATTGCTTTTATTCTCTCTGGGGTTAACTTCCTTCCCTCCTTTGACAAGAGATGACCTAGGTAGGTCACTTCTTGGCAGCAGTATTGCATTTTCGAAGGTGATACCTTATGATTCAAATTGGACAAATGATGCAATAACGAAATCGTAGCTGCTTTGCAAGTTTCCTTGTCATCGGCAGCCACTAGAAGATCGTCTACATACTGCACTAGAGCAGAACCTTGAGGAAGTACAAAAGAATCTAACTGACTTTTTAATGCCTGACTGTAAATGGATGGGCTCTCACAATAGCCTTGTGGAGCGCGTTTAAACCTGAAGCTTCGACCTCCTAGACAGAAGCCGAAAATATCTCTGCTTTCCTCGGCTATCGGAATGCTGAAAAAGGCATTCTTCAAGTCGATGACTGAAAACCATGTGGCTGTAGCAGGAATCAATGTTAACAAGGCCGTAATATCTGGAACTACAGGGAACTGCGGAATCACAATCTTATTAACTTCTCTGAGATCAATGACAAACCTATACACTGGAGGCTTTGTAGGATCAGTTCGTTTCAAAATCGGTAATACAGGACTGTTACAGACATTTCCTCTAGTTTCTTCAACCACACCTTTCTTAATCAAATCTTGTACAATCAATAAAAGTGCACGTTCACCTTCACTAGATATTTTGTATTGAGGAATTCGTGGAAATTTTACATTTGCTTTCAAAGTGACTACATATGGGGTATTTCTAAAAGGCCTACATCGTTAGGACCAGTCGCCCAAAGAGTATCAGGGAGTTAACGCAGCTCTGGCGGGAGTGCATCCATTGACAAATACATCGGAGAGGTGATTCTTTTACCCAATGTAAGCTGTACTCCTTCCGGAGAGCAGTACAATGTCGCATATAGTCGTTTTAACAAGTCTAAACCAAGCAGATTTTCATTACAACCTGTCGTCAAAATCAGGGGTGCTTTCAATTGACACGGTCCAACAGAAATAGATAAAGGACCAGATATGGGGTTGTAAACAGGGGCGCCTGAGAAACCTACAGAAACATTTGTTAAGCCGGACAAAGGTGCGAAAGGGAGTTTCGCATGAATGATAGAACTTTTTGCTGCACCAGTATCCAACAGAAACGGTTCGACTACACCTGATGTTGCTACTGCGACATAAGGCCCACTTTGATCCACTGGAACTGATACTACTCCCTCTCTCTGTCCATGGCTGTCCTAGTACCCATTTTGCTGAAATCCCTCATCCACTTCACAATAGTCTTCAACATGATACTGTTGAGATCTATTTTGCTGGGCAGACTGTCCATTTCGTTGATCAAAGTGATTGGAAAGGCGATCATTCGTCTGTGGAGGCATAGCACCTCGTCCTCGACCTCTAGAATTCTGCACAAAACCACCACGACCTCTCTGAGCTGCTGCTGCATTATTTTGCGCTAGGACTGGACACTCATTTGTATAGTGACCTTCTTTCTTACAGTACGCACACTGGTTCCACTGATATTGAGGTCTCGGTGAACTATAATCTGTCCTTTGATATGACCCTTGCTGTGTATTAGTCTGATTCATACGAGGCGGAGACGCCTGTTGCAAGAGAACTTTAGTCTTTAAATCTTTCGTTTTCTTATCTGATTTCTCTTTCTCCTCTTTATCCCTATTTTCATAATACTGTGCAGTTGCAAGTATTTGCGCAGTTGTAGAGACAGCCCACGCACTCTCGGAATCTTTTAATTTATTGCATAACTCGGGTAACAAATTATGTACGAATTTATCGACAAACAGTCTCTGTCCTCCTTCTGTGCTCATATCCTGACCACTGTGATCTACAAAAGTCTCTTCGAACCTCGTGAAAAAGTCGGAGACACTTTCATCTTTCTTCTGCCTGCATGCGGACAACTTGTCCCAGTTAACGCGCAATGCGGGCATCAGAGTCTTCATTAAGTCTATTATCCTACCTGGAAGATTCGCAATTAGAGGTTCGGGTTTGGAACCACCTATTTGCTGACCATCCGCTGCAATGATAGCTGCCCAATCACCACCTAGGGCAACTGGATGATTCTCCTTACGAATCTTAGCCCAAATTGGTTGCGGAACTACATTCCCAAATAACATGTCGATGTCCGCCAGATTCATTACACAAGCCTCTACTGTTTGCGCTAATTCCTTATAGTACCCAGCAGGATTCTTACGCGGATCTGGCAAGGCCTGCTTTACTGCTAAAACCTCGGCTCGCTTCCACGGAATGTGTATCCACACTCTTTGGAATTGCGCCGGAGCGGCTGCAATACCATTAATGGCATCAGCTTGCACAGCTTCGCGCCAAATTGGAGGAACCTCCCTCATTGGATACTGACGAGTCTGCTTCGTACTACCTTTCTCTAAGTCTCTCGGTGAACGAAGTGATGGATCATTTCTATAACTTAAAATTAGTTCCACCGCTTCTTTTATGTTTTGACCTACTATCATTCCTGCAGCAAACTCTTTTTGAACATTAATCAATTCTTCTAAATTCGAGTCAGAGTCATCTTCTTCTAGTTCCTCACGTAAAAGAGAGCACATCTCGTCAAAAACATATCGTTGCGTTGGTTCATTCCATTGCATAAATGTATCTAGTACATCTCTCGTGCTATATCTCCTACTCTTCGAAATCCATCTGAGAGCCGTGGAATCTAATATTCCCCGTTCCTCAGTACTTGGAAGCTGACTACGTCTTTGTACAGAGTCAGAAGTAGGAGGCTTAATTAAAGTTTTATAGATAGGAGATAGAATGCTAGAGACAGAATCAGTGATTCTTCGGCGAACAGAGAGCGGAGTCAACATACTGGCAGATGCAGAGAACACAGTAGCAGTTGGAACAGATAGCGGGGCAGTAGGAGTGTCAAGGAAGATAGCTTGTGGAACAGAAGGTGTAAGCGACACAGGTGTAGGTAAAGAAGTCGGCAACCCAGGAAGAGGAGGTGCCGTAGGAACATTCACATTTATTACAGGAGGTACAGGAGCTTGATTCTGAGGCGCAGGAGCAGGAATACCAGGTTGTCCAGCAACCGGCAATTGAACATTCGGTACAGGTGGAGCCGTAGCACCTTGTGCATACGGTGGAGGTGACCGTAACAAGTAAGACAACAGAGGATCGTTTTCGGGGTCCTCCAGTATCTTAGTTGTTTTCGATGGCAAGGCAGGATAGCACTTGTCGATCGCTAAATTATGCTCTCTAATGGCCACCTCTATGGCCTTCTCAGACTCGTTAACTTGCAGCTGCTTAGCCGCTTGTTCTAAAGTCAACTCTTGCTCTTTCTGTTCTTTCTTCAACCTTTTAATCTCTCTCTGTTTAGATTCTTTTCGCCAGTAACGGAAAGAATCAAACATTGCCGGCCGGGCTTTCTTCCTAAACAATTTCGCTTCTAAATTATCAAGGATTTCGGGTTCAAAGCTACCATGCAGTGGCCAACTAAGGACACCGTCCTTCTCAGTGTATCGGACCCACACCTCATTATAAGATATAGGACCCACACCATGCTTACAGTAAAGATCATACAAGGGAGTCCCAATCGGAGGAACCAGACATGAGTCCTCCAATCGTGAATCACTGTTGCAACCAAAACAAGACAACATACAATTTCTCCGACTTACCATTTTGCAATCAGGAACACAGAACGAACAAAACAAGAAACAAATATGTGCACCTGAACCAAGAACTTAGGCCTACCAAAAACGAACTGATGTATCGATACCCAAACTAAACCAAATAGATTATCGTAACCAGAACAACCAGTGATAATCTTACGAAACCAAACCAAACCAAGAACCAAAAAAAAGGATTTTAACAACCCTCACAAAGTAACCAACTAGCAACCACTAAATACTTAACTGAGGCACTGAAGACGTCACCAAGGAGAAACCCGTCTCGTTTCGCCGTACTAAGGACTGCACCTCGGGTCCAAGACAGGGCGACGGTCAAGGCAACGGCCCACTGCAGCCGTCTTGAACGGGAATCCTCATGGAAGAGAACGTCGGGCCACTTTTGCGATATGCCGGGATCGATGAAGTGGGGCGCCTCCCTCAGGAATCTTCACACGAAGCTTCTCGAACTCTTCAGGCTTTTGGACCGGTACCGAATGACGTCGCCCCACGTTGGGCGCCAATTGGAGTTCTGGACTTTTTGGTTCCGTCCAGAGGTGTCAGGGAACAACACCCGAAGACCCCGGAGTTCCACCTGTCTTGGTGCACAAATAAACAGAAACACGGGCTTCTCGATGGTGGCGTCAAAGACCAAAGGTTTATTACTGCAGGGACACAGAAGTCACAGAAACTACGCATGGGCAGTGTCTAGGAGCCTGTTCGATTTGTACAAAGAGGGTTGCTCCTTATATACTGAAAATTGGGCTTCGGGCAAATTCTTCACATGTTAGTACATTCCCAAACCTTTGTGTCCTAAACAATAAATATTTGGCGTTGCACAGGAATCGTCGACCATATCTGATGTCAAAACATTACGAACGAGGGGTTCCCACTTTTCCATCATAATCTCATGTCAACTTTTCATTCAAGACCCGGACCGCCTCATCGTAAATTTCGTTACCTCCCCCTAATAAAGGCTCAGAAGGAAAGGAGCAGAGCCAGGTGCAGAAGATAGAAAAGCAGGATAAGAGATGTTTGTGGGTTGTAAATGGGCAAGGCTACCAGCTTCGGCCGCCTAATCGTGATCAGGCCAACGGACACGAGAACCAGTATAGCAGGACTGGCCTCGGGCAGAGGAGGCAGCCTTTGTCGAGTCATGCAGCTACAGCGTGTTCTGGTCTAAGGTGCACGTGTCACTAGAGAGGTGAATCTCCGGCTAAGGCTACGTGTCCTTAATTGAAATGAAGTGATCAGAGTTTATTGCGTATGTGAGGGCAAGAAACACAAAATGGCTGCCATGATCTAAGATGGATGCCATGGGTAGATCACAAATGTGTTTGTTACAGGAGTACTCTTGCTCGTAGCGTAGCGAAAACACCAGGATATGCTAAATGGATCATTTGCGGTTCGCTGATACCAATATTATGTATTTCCGACAATATTGAAAACACGGGTTCAAATCGTCACGGAACCTCAACCTAATGAACCCCACCTGTGATCAAGGCTGAAGTAACGCCGAAACGCGTAAGGACATGAGGGCATCTTCTGCGCTGCTATGCTGGTGAATAAATGCCTGCTACTCCAGTACTGGGCCTCTTTGTGGTGTGTTGTTGAATTGACGGGCTGCTCCGTGCCCGTTGTCAGAGGCCGCCCTGCAGGGTCGGGGGCTCCATAGCTCGGAGGCTGTGTTTGAAAATATATATATATATATATATATATATATATATATATATATATATATATATATATATATATATATATATATATATAACAGTAGCGGTCGGCAGTAGGTGTTTCTATAGGGCGGTGACGTGGGCAGGAGGAGGGGCAGGGTGGGGGGAAATAATGTATGGATTACGGAGTTTTACAGGTAAGTAAACATTTAAATACATAAAACGAATTTCGTTGCGCGCACTGCATCACATTTGGTGATGCAGTGTGCGCAACGAAATTCGTTTTATGTATTTAAATGTTTACTTACCTGTAAAACTCCGTAATCCATACATTATTTCCCCCCACCCTGCCCCTCCTCCTGCCCACGTCACCGCCCTATAGAAACACCTACTGCCGACCGCTACTGATATATAAATATATATTTCAAACAACACGATGGGTCCTTCCGAGATCCTTGCTACCTCGTCAGGTGGCGCATAAGTTCGGCGGACCTTCCAGCCGAGAATTTTTAATCCATCCACAATTTGCTTCAAAGCAAGATGCGCACTCAAGGAGTTACAACCAAAAAGAGTTTATTCCTGGTTACACGCTATGAGTTTTGACACCGCTTGTGTCTTGATCACACGTTAAACCACTCTGCTGAAGGTGCCATGTTATATACAAACATCAATGTAAACACAAATGAGGCAATTGAAAGGTCATGTGATAAAGATCGTAACCGCAGCTGCCATCTTGGAGTGTGGTAGATTTCAATATACAGACCATAGATTTACATCTTTTGCATATATTCCAAATACTTTTACTTCGTACTGACCCTTTTAGCAACGGAATATGCTCACTAAGTATTTAACTGACAATGGAAATAAGCATAATTGCACAATAAAATGTTGAACAATCGTCCATAGTTATAATGCGCTACGAGGTTCATGGCTTGAAACGTCCTACTATCAGGTCTAATGCCTCTGCTTACTAAGGACGTACTGAAATCACAATTTGAAGAATTTATATTCCATAGTTCATCCTCGTTCTACTGCCCGATTTATATGCATTTCTATACCGTTTCAGCATATTGTTGTCTCTATATGATTTATTCTCGGTCTAGTGCCCAAGTTTATCAAATTACAGACAATTCACTTTCCCTGTTTGTGTCATGTTTTCATCATGCCTACGTATTAGGAACAAAGATTTTTTACACATTACCCAATTGACACTGTACAAGACAATTTGCCCCAACTAATACAGTTAACACGTGGCCCTCAGCAGATATAAGTGCACAATTACCAAGTGAAATTATATATACACAGTGAAGATCACATAAGTCTAAGTGATAAAGATTTGATAGGGAAACCATGAAGTAACCGTGATAGATGTAACTTCTCCCTTTCATCCTTCCTACAAAAAGATATATAAACATGTATTAAAAAGTGATTCTGTTGCATATGTAAATTTAAAAACTCTTAAAAACTTAAAGAGGAGGGGGGGTTGTCTCTTAACATAGGTATCACAGTACATTAGCTTCAGAATGAATTGAACATATCAGATTATGTATACTTCTAAGTAATATATATAGTTAGAACCATTTTTCCATAGCCAAAGCATTTTTTGAATTGGCTATAACTTTGGTGTGGTTTGACCAATCTTCATGAAATGTTCCAAGTGTCAAGGTAGGTTCTGTGTGTCATGGAAAGTTTGGGGGTGATCCGTGCTGTGGGGACTGAGAAATCGTGGCACAAAATAAGGCTTCATTTGTAATGTTAATTTTTATAGGACCCTTTAGCTACACCAACAGCCCGAACTGCTGAATAGACTTACACTAAATTTAGCAGGGAGTGCCTTTTGCTTAGTTGGTGTAAAACTGTTCAGTAGTTGTTGAGAAATGTAAGTGCAAAATTATAGTGGTGTTTCTGGCTGTGAATCATTAGCTAAAAAAAAGGAAAATTGTGCTGGGAAATGCACTCCGAGAATATTTCATTTATTCAGAAAACAGCACTTGCCAAAGGGGTGAATGCACTGCAGTATGCCCATACATTCTGAATAATTGAGGTGCTTGGAGTCAGGCACTGCAGAAAGCACGAGCTGAGCAATGAGAGCAAGAGACTTCCTTATTGGTTGACAAAGCTTGCTTGTGAGTTGCAACATTCTGGAAACTGCCTACCGATGGTTCTGTAAAGGGAATATGAAAGTTTTAACTTGAGACTGCACTAAGACTTTAATGTGCTCCTGAACCGTGACAGAATATTTAAGGGAGCTTATTGAGGAGAAATTAACTTTAAGGAAAGTGACAGTCTCAAAATGTACCGGCAAATGAAAGAAAAGCATTTATTATATTTTTGCCTACATAAGCAGCCAGAACTGTTGTTGAGTCCATTTACAAATTGTATTTGCTTTGAACATGTGAAAGCAGGAATGGATATTGAACAAAGCAATACCTCTTTAAGTTGCTTCAAAAACTGAAAGTACTTTGTTTGTGTTTACTGACCAGCACAAATATGAAAAGTATTTAAGTTACAGAGGAAAAAATGAGTCTCTTTTTAGGTTGACAAAGGCTGATGCTTCAGCTGAAACTCATTTTTGGCAAGCACTGTTTTCTGAATAAATGAAATATTCTTGAAGTCTCGGAGTGCGGCCTTTCTCTGTGCAGAGGAGAAAACTTGAGGGATGTTAATAAAGGGTGTGGTGGTATTGCCCTTATAGTCTGCGCCACCAACAATTTGGATGCTCTCTTTCAAACCACAAACAAACCCAGGAGAATATATATATATATATATATATATATATATATATATATATATATATATATATATATATATATATATATATATATATATATATATATATATATATATATATATATATATATATATATATATTACCTACTGGCGGTCCCCAGTAGGTAGTTATAGTTATGATTGTTTTCCATAGGGAATCCGCAACATTCTATTGGGAACAACTTTGGCGCCGGTTATATATATATATATATATATATATATATATATATATATATATATATATATAAAACCAAGATTGCCCACGCAGAGGATGTCACGCATGAAAGGGTCGCGCACACAGACACCGGTAACAGGATTGTCAGCCAGCCCCTCAGACCACACAGCGTGACTGCCAAACGCGTTTCGAGGACGTACTCCTCTTGTTCACTGGCTCATTCCAATCAAGTAGCGAGAAGCGGAATTAAGTGGAAACAGCCTTTATTTAAGTACTCAGACCCGCCCCTGTGGGCGTTAACAGAACAGGGCATGCTGGTCTTTGTAGTATCGCCCATCGTTGTTAGGTCCAAAGTTCCATACAAAACCCGGTTGGGTATCGCTCTCACGTTTGGAATGTTCACAAAAAATGTCTTACCTCAGTGGGCATGGGGGCTGAAAGGGCCGCTTGCAACCCTGTCTTTAGAAAACCGGCAGTTAGGCTCCCTTCATTCCAGGCGGCGCTTGTAATGTCCTAGCGCCATGGAGCCACCAATTTGCAGCAGGACATCCTCACGGCTGGGCCAGCCGCTGTATACACAAAACCAAGATTGGCCACGCAGAGGATGTCACGCATGAAAGGGTCGCGCACACAGCCACCGGTAACAGGATTGTCAGCCAGCCCCTCAGACCACACAGCGTGACTGCCAAATGCGTTTCGAGGACGTACTCCTCTTGTTCACTGGCTCATTCCAATCAAGTAGCGAGAAGCGGAATTAAGTGGAAACAGCCTTTATTTAAGTACTCAGACCCGCCCCTGTGGGCGTTAACAGAACAGGGCATGCTGGTCTTTGTAGTATCGCCCATCGTTGTTAGGTCCAAAGTTCCATACAAAACCCGGTTGGGTATCGCTCTCACGTTTGGAATGTTCACAAAAAATGTCTTACCCCAGTGGGCATGGGGGCTGAAAGGGCCGCTTGCAACCCTGTCTTTAGAAAACCGGCAGTTAGGCTCCCTTCATTCCAGGCGGCGCTTGTAATGTCCTAGCGCCATGGAGCCACCAATTTGCAGCAGGACATCCTCACGGCTGGGCCAGCCGCTGTATACACAAAATCAAGATTGCCCACGCAGAGGATGTCACGCATGAAAGGGTCGCGCACACAGCCACCGGTAACAGGATTGTCAGCCAGCCCCTCAGACCACACAGCGTGACTGCCAAACGCGTTTCGAGGACGTACTCCTCTTGTTCACTGGCTCATTCCAATCAAGTAGCGAGAAGCGGAATTAAGTGGAAACAGCCTTTATTTAAGTACTCAGACCCGCCCCTGTGGGCGTTAACAGAACAGGGCATGCTGGTCTTTGTAGTATCGCCCATCGTTGTTAGGTCCAAAGTTCCATACAAAACCCGGTTGGGTATCGCTCTCACATTTGGAATGTTCACAAAAAATGTCTTGCCCCAGTGGGCATGGGGCTGAAAACGCGTTTGGTCGTGGGACAATTTTCTTTGAAAAGGCGGTCTTTTTGGAGGTGTAATTGTAGCATTTCATTAAATCAAGGCGAAATCTAATCCACTTGGTGTTCTTTCCACAGGGGCAACTCTAATGAATGCTTATCCACTTGAGGATTTATTGTTCTTCTGGCTCTATTTCGCTGCTTTGCGTGTGGCTCTGGAGGTCTAGACCTGCTAGGTTCCGCCATCTATTGTCGGGACAAGGACTGCTTTCGTTATATATATATATATATATACAGAAAGTGAAGCAACAGCAGTGCAAAAGTGTTGCAAGACCTCATAAATAAGGCCCATACTATCTTAAGTTCTTGGACACATAACAGACCAACTACCACATACCCCCAATTTAAAACAGGCCTAGGAAATACCAAGACATACACATACCTGCATACTTAACAACAGCACACAATAAAGAACCTTTCTTTTTACATGACAACCTAAATAACAAAAAACAAATACTAATATTCTTTACAGCAGGACACCTACTGGAACTGAGACAACATGACAAGTTGGTGATAGATAGGACCCTCAAAATGTGTCCCAAACTATTCACTCAGATAACCACCATAGATGGTGAATATCAGAACACAAATATCCTTTTCAAATATGGTCTACTACCAAATAAAAAAGCAACACTAACTACGAGCTTCCTTAAACCAGATCAAAAAGTAAACAAATAATTACTACCCCTAAAAAATAATCCGAGACTTTGAGAAACCCATGATTCAAACCATTCTAAAAATGTACCCCCTCAAACTCACACAAGGCTGTTACTATTGTTTCAATCAAAGTATATGGAGACACTTCCAAAAATCTGCACTAGGGGGTGATTATGATGACGGGCGGAGCGCCACCGCCCGGCCTGCTGTGGTGCTCCGCTCCCCATCACAAGCTCATTTACCCCCGCCATATTACCATGACAGGGGGTATCGCTTTTCCGTCGGTCAGCAATTGTTACGATTGCCGGCTGGGCAGACTTATGGTACTAATATGGTGGCGGTGCCTATGAGGCACCGTCATCCATATTAGGGTGGATGTAAATCAAGGCCTTTCCATGGTGGCGATGCCGCCATAGAAAGGCTTTTGGAGATTCACTTTGTGGGCCTGTTGTGGGCCCCCAGGGAATGGGGGGTGAGGGTCTGCACTTAGGGGGTACCTATAGTACCCCATACATTACCATGCAAAAGGTGGCAGGCACTGCCACGTTGTGAATGGCAATGCACAACATGCCTTTTTACCATTGGGGTGGGTGCGGCTTACAGTAGCACCTGCCACAAGGTTGGAAATGCGACTGTCAGGGTGGCGGTCGCATACTAATCCGTCGTGTGGAACCGCCACACGTCTGGTGGCTGGTCCCAGCACTGCCAGGATGGCGGGCGAACTTAAGTCCCCCCGCCATCATAATGGGCCCCAAAGTGTAGAATATTCTACAATCAGTCAATTTGCTTTTGAAATAAAAAAGAATGATAGTACTAGCCTATGACCTTGTCACAGAGGTCACCAACCACTACAATCTACTAGTAGAAAGCCCTTTCTACCAATAAAAAGACATCAAACTCAGCCCCCTATTGGACTATTTCGAAGACACTTGGGTTGGCAGACTGCATCGCTCAGGGCACAGAGGTCAACCCTAATTCTGAATAGCATAGAAGAATGTCTAAGATAGCACCTTGGCACAGGAAGCCAAAACAAACAACTCAATACACGTTCGGGAGAACCCAACCTATACTTTGCAAATGTATTGAAGCATTACAAAAAGAGCAAAACTACCAACAAGAATGGAACAATCTGTTACCCACGTTGTTCCAAAACTTAGCAAACAAACCAAAAGTATGTATGATATGCTACAATTTAAAGTCAAACTCTTCATAAATAACACATTAGTATATTAATTAGAAATGATTGATAAAGGCATTTTATAAAATAAATACTAACCTACCAAAATCCTAAAAACTTTGAACAATTGTAAATAAACAAACCCAACATTTTTTATTTTAGATACATATAATATTTTATTACATCAATTAAAACCAAATATAATATCAACTGCTTGAAATAAAACATACAATCACCAGCTGAAAATTAAAAAAGAAATTCAATCCATCACATAAAATAATTACAACACATAAACCAAATAATTCCACATAACAATCACATAATATGAACACTAACATTTTAAAATTAAATTTTCGACTCAACCGGAACTAAATAATACCATGGGGCACATTGGGATAAAGGGCAGATCGCCACCACCCATATGTCGGTGGCGAAACGCCCTCCAAAAACCTCCGCCCGCTACCTATTTCCCCCTTGACACATTACCATGGAGGGGAGACCCCGGCGGACGTTTTTCCGCCAGTAGGCAATCCGCCCAATTTCTTACTGGGCGAAAAAGCAGTTTAGACACTGCCAGCCATATTAGTTTGAGGGCGGAAGCATGCCTTACCGTGGTGGCATTGCTGCCACGGAAAGGCAAGCAGGAATTGCTTGTGTGGGCCCGTTGCGGGCCCCCCAGGACTCCGGGGATGGGGGGGTGCACATGCATAACATGACAGGCACGTCGCGTTCCTGCCTTGTTGTGCATGGAAGTGCACAACATGCCTTCCATACAGCCAGGTTCTGAAACTGGGATGGTGCAGTGAGCTAAAAAACGGTGTTGGATCTAGCCCTGATCTCTTGACTGGGTGAGAGCTTTCTGCTTCATTCAGAGACTCTGTCCCTCACCACCCCTTGTTGTAAATATTTTTGTCCACCCTAAGCGTGGAAGGGTATTCTCAGATGTGAGACCCTTGCTCATTGCACAATCAGGATTCAAGCAAACCGGGCCGAAGACGGCTGTAATGCCAGAAACCGGTCCCCGGGAGCTTGTTTCCTTCCCAGTGTAAGAATTGGCTTTTGTAGTTTGGTTTGCCCTGTTCCCATCATGCACTGGGACAGGAACAGACTAATTTGCATACAGCCAGGTTCTGAAACTGGGATGGTGCAGTGAGCTAAAAAACGGTGTTGGATCTAGCCCTGATCTCTTGACTGGGTGAGAGCTTTCTGCTTAATTCAGAGACTCTGTCCCTCACCACCCCTTGTTGTAAATATTTTTGTCCACCCTAAGCGTGGAAGGGTATTCTCAGATGTGAGACCCTTGCTCATTGCACCATCAGGATTCAAGCAAACCGGGCCGAAGACGGCTGTAATGCCAGAAACCGGTCCCCGGGAGCTTGTTTCCTTCCCAGTGTAAGAATTGGCTTTTGTAGTTTGGTTTGCCCTGTTCCCATCATGCACTGGGACAGGAACAGACTAATTTGCATACAGCCAGGTTCTGAAACTGGGATGGTGCAGTGAGCTAAAAAACGGTGTTGGATCTAGCCCTGATCTCTTGACTGGGTGAGAGCTTTCTGCTTAATTCAGAGACTCTGTCCCTCACCACCCCTTGTTGTAAATATTCCTGGCATTGTGGCAGGCGGTGCTGAGTGCACCGCCCGTCACAATGTTAGGAATGCAGGATGCGCTGTGGCAGACGCATGCTAATGGCACCCAAGGGACCCCCGCCCTTATGGCGGGCAGTCCCTTTTTACGACTGGATGGCGGGCGGAGAAAGTCCACCTGCCATCCTAATGTGCCCCTTACTGTTCTGTAGATGCAGATTTTTCTGTGTCCAAATATTAAAAAATAGTAATCCACCAAAAATAGGAAAAATATTGTTCAAAAAGCCTCTCCCAAAAATAAATTACAAAATGAATGAATATCATTAAATTCCTTTAATGCAATCCATAGATGTTGGAACCAACTCTTAAAAGTGTATTGAAAAATATACACACTCCAGGAAAACCGAGAAAAAGGAAATCCAATTAAAAAACATTGATTCACTATAAACCAAAAACTATTTCCTTGAAAAAAATGTGAGCTCTCAATTGCCATAGCACGTGATCGTAGATAGAAACCTGGAAAGTAAAATAAACAACTCTCCCACAAAAACACATTACACTCTCAAAAACACATATACATAACAGCTGATTATTAAAACATAATTAACATAACTTAATCTAACAAAACTTTATCACAATAGTATACAAAAATGCAAACCTACAAAGACTGAAAAACAGTAACACATCTAAATATACAGCAAATCCACAAACAACAATATCACAACATTCTAGGCCTCCTCCATAAATCCCTCTACCCTCAAATCCCTTAAAAGAAATCATTAAAAAAGGACTTACCTGTTCTGATGAATAGCAGCACCTTAGCTCAACCTGGTATGCTACTAATAATAGTAATAAATTACAAAATAGAAGGTAGCAGTAACATTTTTTTCAGCTAAATGAAACTTAAAAAAAGTCTATCTCTCCACAGAAATTAATAGGAATATTGTAAAAAGGGTTGAGTAAATGATTGTAAAAATGTAAAAAAACTGAAACATATAAACATGTCAAAATATGTTATAAAATGTTGAAAATCAAAAAGTATAAATTAAATAATATTATTAAACATATACAATTATTAAATATATACTTAAAACATAAGATATAATAATATTGAAAATATATATAAAAATATGTACATTAAAAAGTAAATGTTAATAAACTGTTAAGCAACGTAAAATAAAAGTTGAAAATGTACACCATACAATACATTGCATATATAATGTACATTTTTTGTTAATAAAAAAACAAAATGCAATGTTTTAGTGACTTAATTTTATAGAAATATTTGTTTTTTTACATGCAATACATATATAATAAAAAGTTGATATTTTCAATAAAGTTTAAAAAAAATTAATAACAATATGTGCCGTCTTTACTACATAAAACATTGTCAATATTATTAGTATTGTATACAAATATACACCTAATTATTTTTATTATACATCTAATGACCATCAATAGTAATAAAATAGGACAAACTATTTCTACAATACACAAATTAAAGTGAAGAATGTATAGGAACACAGCAGCATATTTACCAAACTTTCACGCAGCGCAGGAAGCCATCCTGCTGTGCTGCGCTGCATTAAAGGGCAGGAATGAGCCATATTTAATATTATACAGTACATTCCTGTTTTTTCCTTGTGCTGGCACACAATGTGCTACCTTGCACAAGCGCAAGCACCCTTGCAACATGGTGAATAAATGGCCTGTGTGCAGACAGGATTGAATTTGTGCAGGACACCTTCCTGCACAGAAACAATAATCTGAGCCATTTTCTTTTTTCGATTTGTGCTGCATAATGCAGCACACATAGATAGGGGAAAATACGAGGACAAATAAAGATATTTATCCTTGTTATACCTCACCTGGTGGGGCATAGCATTTTGACACATTCCCAGGTCTACCAGTAATGGTAAACCTGGAAATGCTCCACCATCCATTCTTGGATGTGTGGCAAGAACCATGCTCCACCCATGGAATGCCTCCTTGGGGCAGAGGAACGCAACGCCATGCAACACAATGATTTGCACTGAGTTATGCTACTCTAGATTTAACAAACCACACAGGGCCAAGCAAGATCGCTTTGCATGGCTTGATAAATCTCTCTTTAGGGCGATGCAACACTGTGAGGTGACATTTACTATTCCCACTCCATTCCAACCATACTGGGGGGTAACGTTGGACACAAAAGGTGGTACATTTCCAATTTCCACTGCAATCAAAACCAATTTGGGGAAAATGTTGGACACTAAAGGGGTCAACTATACCACTCCAACTCCAATATAAAACAATTTGGGAAAGGTGTTGGACACTAAAGGGGTTACATTTACTATTCCCACTCCGTACTAAACCAAATTGGGGAAGGTGTTGGACACCAAAGGGGTGACATTTCCTATTCTAACTCAAATATAAACCAATTTGGGGAAGGCATTAGACACTAATGGGAGACACTTACTATTCCCATCCCAATCTAAACCAATTTGAGGAATGTGTTGGACACTTAGGACCTGATTACGAGTTTGGGAGACGGGTTATTCCATCACAAACATAGCAAATATCCCAACTGCTGTATTATGAGTTCCACTATATTCCAATGAATATAATGGAACACATATTATGATGGATAGGACCTCTGTCACATTTGTGATGGAGTGACATTTAATATTCCCACTCTAATGTAAATCAATTCGGTGGAAGGGGTTGGACACTAAAAGAGTGCTATTTAATAATCCCATATCAATCTAAAGGTGTTGGGCACTAAGAGGTGAATTTCGCTATAGGCACTTCAATATAAATAATTTTAGAAAAGGTAATGCCTATTGAACAACTCAAATACACAATTATTAGTACGCACTCATATATATTGTTTTTAATATGAAATATACACACAAATATTTATATTACTATTAATGATTAAAATATGTTCAATTTTTTTTCTAACATTCCTAAACTTTAAACCATAAAATAATAAACCATTATTCTAAATAAAAAAAATTATGAAATATAAAAACATGCAAATATGTTTTTAAATGCTCAAAAAATTAACTATAATTGCTAAATAGAAATATAAATAAAAATATATGAATATTATTACAATTGAAAAGCTTAGATTTTTGTTACTATAAGTGTATATATATATATATATTAATTTAAATGTCAATGTAAAAAAGAATATTACATAATACATTTAAAAAAATCAATATAATTAATTTGCAAATGTTCAAAATTAATAACTTAATTTGAATGTAAAATATAAATGTAAAAAATATCTCCCTACCATTATCCTCTAAAAACCTAATATTCTGCTACTAAAAGAAATAAGAATCAATCATTTATATGCATAATATCATCTAAATATACAAATGTCAACAAAAAAAATAGAATTACATACTCACTTTTACAAATAATATTACATACAACAATATTTACTACATTGATATTTTTTCGATTTAAAAAACACTAAAAACAAGATTTTACTTCTGATATTCCTGACATCAATTTTTGATGTCCAGAGATATTCTTGGCACACTATGGGGCCTATTAGGATGACGGGCGGACTTTGTTCGCCCGTCATCCTAACGGGGAATGGGACCGCCCGCCATAAGGGCGGGGGTCCCGGGGGTGGCATTAGGATGTGCCCGCCACTGTGGCGGGCACATCCTGCATTTCTAGCATTGTGGCGGGCGGAGCGCTCAGCACCGCCCGCCACAATGCTAGAAATGCTTGTCAGCATTTACATATACAAAGCGGCAGGCACCGCGCGGTGCCTGCCGCTTTGTATATGCAAATGAAGGGGGGTACCATAGGTACCCCCCCATGTGCACCCCCCACCTGCACTTCACTCTGGGGGCCCACAGGGGGCCCCCAGAGTGAACACCACATGCCTTTCCGTGGCGGCATTGCCGCCACGGAAAGGCATTGAGACCAGATCATTGTAATATGGCGGGCGGTGTCTAACAGACACCGCCACCATGTTACTGGTTTTCCGCACCGGCCGCAAGGCGACCGGGGCGGAAAACATGCGGGCGGTGTTTGTCACCGCTGCGGTCCCATCGTAATATGGCGGGGGGGATGCAGGGAAGGATGGCGGGCGGATTGCCTCCACCAGGGTGGCTGTGGCCACCGCTACCCTGGCGGAGGCAATCCGCCCACCATCCTAATGGGCCCCTATGTTTGTATCTGCAGCAAACATAGGAAGAGTAATATGCCACTAAGGATTGTTTTTGTGAAGGAAGGTATCCTGTCCATAACCACCATGGCCCAAGGGGGCGTGCTTTAATGCTAGGCAGCCAAAATTGATCCAGCGTATAAAGGGAGCTGAACAGCAATAGATCAAAATGTGGCACCATTCAGATCTCTACCGTCCACGGAGCATAGCGCAGTAAGCTGCCTCACTGTGCTGTGTGAACTATTAACAAATATGTCAACACATTGACTCAATCACTTTACCAATCGCAGCATATTCTATTACATAATTGTTCTTGCTGGAGTACCTCTTTTTTATGCTTGTGGCCAGTGTTAGAAATGGGGGTCTCTAGTTGGCAGAGGTAGGTACCTTTGTCCAAATAGGGACCCTTGTTTCTAGTCAGGGTAAGGGGGGATACACTCTTTAGATAACCCATGCTCACACTCCAGTAGCGTAGCATGAGCGGACAGGCTTATCCCATTGGCAATGTGTAAAGTATATGTATCAACACTCACAGTAACATAGTGGAAACACCACAAATGGACACCACACCAGTTTAGAAAAATAAAGTATCTTTATCTAAACTAAACAAAACCAAAACAATAAAAATCCAATATACACAGTTGAAAATATGACTTTCAAAAGGTTTCAAGAATTTGTACCATAGAAAACTATAGACGCGTGACTTTTCACCAAAGTACCTGTAGATACCTCTAAGTTTCAAAAGCAAACAGCTGCAGAGTCAGAAAACAAAGAGATGCAACACTACTAAGACCTTGGGGAGGCAATGCAACAATTCTGTGACATGCAGAGGACAAGTTGCGTCGAATCTGGTCTGTATGGGGCGTGATGTGTCAATTCTTTGTGACGGTTCCAGTTCACAGGTGATGCGTCGGGAAAGCGTGCCGCACAGGTACGAAGTGATGAAACCCAGGATGCATCGGAGATCGATACGGTGGCGTTGAGCGGTGCTACGTCAGTCCTCTTCAGCTGTGATCCCTTGATGCGTCGATTCCTGCAGCGGTGACAGGCGCTGCAACGGTTTTCACAGTGGCACAGCGATTCGTGGAAATTCTTCTTGCACCATGGAGATGCATCGGGAAAACAGCCGTAAGAAGAGCGATGCGTCGATTTTAGCAGTTCTTCTTGTTTGTTCTTTCTTCCAGCTCCCAAACAGCAGCAACAACCTCCAGAGGCCCAAAACTGGTACAGATACCGCTTTCCAGGCTAGAACTCACAGCAGCAGAGTTCAGGGGAGCGGGGGGTGAAGTCTTTGTGTCCCTGAGACTTCTGAACAGGAGAACAGCTCACTTCAGGCCCTTGGAGACCTCCTTCAAGCAGGGGACACAGCACACAGCAAAGTCCTTCTCCTTTTCTCGGCACAAACAGCAACTGCAGGCCAACCCCAGACACACAGCAAAGGCAGTACTTCTCCTCAGTCTCTCCCGCTCTTCTCCTTGGCAAAGGTTCCTCTTGAATTCCAGGAATGATCTAAAGCTCAGGGTTTTAGGTCTGATACTTGTACCCCAAAATGTCTTTGTTATCTTTGTGCAAGGGGCTGTGAGTCCAGATCAAACCAGTTCTGGGGGCACTCTGCAAGTGCACAACATCTATTGTCAGTGTGAGCCTTGGCTCCAGACGCAGCACAGGGGGGCGGATCCAGCATTGTGGCAGGCAGGAACAGCCCTATTCAGGTACAGGCGCTACTCCTCCCACCACTCCAAAAGCAATTCAGGCCTATTCAGCCTGGTGCTAACTCATCCAGACTTCTGGAGACACTGCACCTCCCCAGCCCCTTTCACTCCAAAGCCAGACAGTCAACCCAGAACCAGGCAGACGCACACAGGATGGGTGAACAAGAACATAGCCACTTTCTAAAAAGTACACAATTTAAAAAACATTTTTACTAAAGAATGTGTTATTAAATCCTTAGTTCAGGGATACTAAACTCAATGTTTCCATCTTATTCCTATGGGAAGATATGCTTTTAAAACGTTACAAAGCATTCCCCATTCTGTCCTATGGGCAAGTTAGCCTTTCAATATTGAAAAACGAAATTGGTAGTATTTCACTAACAGGACATGTTACACCTAAATTACACCTTGCCTGGGGTGGTACCTCGGGCCTACCATAGGGGTGTCCTATGTATAAAAAAAGGGAAGAGTAGGGCCTTGCTAAGTCAACATGGTAGTTAACAAACTGTGTGCAGGTACCGCAGTGGCAGGCTGAGGCATCTTTTCAGGGCCACTCATGAGGGTGGCACAATCAGTGCTGCAAGCCCTCTAGTAGCATTTGATTTACCAGCCGACACACTCTGCACTTTACTAGGGACCTACTGGTAAAACAAATATGCCAATCAGGGAGAACCAATCACAATATCAATTTACACAGGGAGCATATGCACTTTAGTGCTGATCAGCAGTGGTAAAGTGCCCAGAGTCCTACAGCCAATAACAACAGGTCAGGAAAAAAATAGGAGGAAGAAGCAAAAAGATTGGGGAGAACCCTGCAAAAAGGGCCAATTCCAACAGCCAGATAAGTATTAATTTTGGTAAACTGCAAAAGATTGTATTACAAAATGCTTTGAAGTACTTTCCAAAAAAGGTATATATCTGCATACACTGTTGGTGGTGCCCTTTTTAGGTCTGGCATTTTTCACAGTTTTAGTTGTCTTGCTAGACTCATTTTTTTGCAAAAATATAAATGCATACTCAAAGGGTCATTGGTCATCTTGCCTCACTCCTTGGTCTGTTAAACTGTATTAGGTATGGGAGCTGCCCATTTAGGCATCTTTCACGTATACGTACTCAGCTTTTACTTTTACTGTGGGTATGTCTCACTCACTGTAATTTCTCGCTAATTTAACTTAGCGTACTAAACACCAGTATTCAAATTTTAAGATAAGGCTACTTCTGCACAGCTAGGGTAAGTGGCACTCAGCTGGTTACACTTGAACATATGTGCACACATGTGTATACATGTGTGGGTGCTGCAAGTGTGAAAATACCATTGTGCACAGTCCGGTTATTGTGTACAGATTTCTGCTGACCTTGGGTAGACCTTATAATATTAGTGAGCATTCCTAGATAGGTCAGTAGGCTTTCACTATATTACATATAGGTGAAATCTGCCCTAAAGTGCATTTTTTCTCCAATTAGCCAACATTCATCCACACCTTATGGGACTTCTAGAATTGTCATATTTCTCTGGCTCAGCTCATAATGACATTCCAGGTCTTTGTCCCAACTACTGGGTCAGGTTAATTACTCTGTTCATGACAGTAGGAACCCAATATACTGGATTCAGAGACCTAGCTTGTGTGGTGGTCACTGATCAGATTTTGTCAGAATAGACCAATAAGAAAGAAAAATTTCTTTCTAGTGTCCCCTCACTCACCGGGGTCTCCCCACTGTGACATGCTTCATCATTGGGGCCATCCCAGTTCTCTGCGAAAAGGGGCGTGCCCCGATTTGCGAATTACGTAGGAGCACTTGGTTGTGAAGGACTATGTGTGGTGTAAGTGAGAAAGTGGTGGAGTGGGTGTGAGTGAATAAAAATACCGTGCTAGTGGGCCTCAACAAATTTATTATGCTCCTAGGTTGGTATATTAAAATGGGGTGTGACACTGCAATTTAACCTATAATGAGGATTAAATCAGTGTTCGGTCGACATGTTTCAAGCTCCCCCAAGCTTTTCATCAGGACCATACAGGGAACAGCCCTGTATTTACCACTCCTATGAGCCCCTATTTGGGGTGTGCCTATTCAATAAATAAACAGCATATAATGCTTGTAGATGCGGTCCGGAGGGGTAACGTTTAGGTATTACTGTGGGGTTTCACCGTGAAGGAACAATGTTTCCATAAGGTGATCCTGCCCCCTACCAGAGACCATGCAGTGCTACTAGGCACCAAAACATAAACAACCAAAACAGTACAAACGTATGTTTGAAACGCATGTTCTAGAATTAACAGCGTTATATGTTGTTTATTTATTGAATACGCACACGTAATTCGCATGTCGCTGCACGCCCCTTTTCGTAGAGAACTGGGATGGCCCCAATGATGAAGCATGTCACGGTGGGGAGACCCCGGTGAGTGGCCTATTCTGACAAAATCTGGTCAGTGACCACCACACAAGCTAGGTCTCTGAATCCAGTATATTGGGTTCCTACTGTCATGTTACATCCCTGGAGGCCGACCTAGCTTCTGAGTTCCTCCTTCTCCCTCCTTCTTTTGCATAATTACTCTGTTCTCCAGCAGAGGGAACAAAGGCCTACCCACAGAAAAGAAACAACTACCAGTCATTGTCTCAGTACCTGGGAAGTAAGGGGCAGGGAGTAAAATATGTATCAGATAATTAACTTCTCACACAGTGCCTGGGGTCAGGCAGCCCATGCCCATTGAACAAAGGAGGAAGCCAAAACATCTGGAACCAATAAAGGAGATTCTCGCCTTCAAAGTTTTGGTGGGACTTGGCAGTGATGTCAACTAGAGGTGGAGCTGAGGCCTCAGCAGACTTTTGTACAATTCTGCATTGTCCCAGAATGCCGTGTAAAAAGGTTGGTACAGAGGTGGTGGTATGGTGGCATTCTTCAAATGGCCAGGGGTGCCTGGTATCTAGAACTTTCCAGTCCCATGCAAAACAGACTTGTACAAGAGAGAGACATCAGAGAGGACTCTTGACCTGGGAGTTGACAACAGCAGAGGAATGACCAGATGGAAAGAGAAGCCACCCCGTTCCCACTTTGCCACCAGCTGTCCCCAGGACTAGGATGGGTCTCTACAAGTCCAGTGGCATTGACCCCATTATGGACTCTGAAGACCAGAGGAGGAAAGACATGGATTCCAATGCCCTCCTGGATGAGCCAAAAGAAAACCTGGAGGCTATGGGAATGCGAGCAGGAGGGTGTTATGCTAGCTGATAGTGAAAGGGCTGTGCAACATTCCCCCACCAGCAAGAAAGGAGCACCAGGGGTTAGAAAGAGGAATGGGCTGGCACAGGGAGTCAGATGAAGCCAGTTCCCTGTAGAGTACACACCTTTTTAAGGGCCATGGCTACTAGCAACAAAATGTGCCAAGGGTGATGAAAACTGGCCCAAGTTATGACACATTAAAGATTTTCTATTTTAAAACCAGAAACTTGAATATGGGTGCATAGTGTTCCACTGTATTTCTCTCTCAAAGTTGCTGGAGTGGACCATGGTCCAGCGGTAGGCGCACCTTGTTTAATAAGCCCCTTTGGAGAGGGTGCGTGTGTGCAGTTCCCTCCCTTTGTTTAAAGTTTGCCCCCATCTGCAGCTGGCCAGCAAACAAAGAAAAAGCCTGGCTAGTGTTGGTGTGTGCAGAGGAGGATCCCAGGACCCAGAAGACACAGCGGTTCAGCCAGATGAGGAGAATCCTGCAGAAGAGGGGAGAGCCGCAATGCTCCCCCTAGAAACAGTGTTGCCTCCCACTCTCAGTGCCCAAGCCTGGAGGGTCGCAATGAGGCACAGTATGGCAGTAACCTGTCTGAATGAGGAGAACTTTGAAACATTGACTCCATGCTGCAAGTGAAATAAAAGGAAAGATGCCTGTGGGTGTCCTGGGACGGCCCAGGCAGGGGCAGCCCAAAAATCTAAAAACAAAAACAAACATGTGGCAGCGCAGTCTAAGCAGAGTGGGCGAACCCACCCCATAATACCCTGCAATGGCTTATTTGCATGGTTTTTGGTGTTTGTCGTGCCCCAAGGAGGGGTAGGGGCATCGCCAATGATATATCCTGGTATTGTGAGGGGCTGCATAAGGTGCAGTAGCACCCAGAAGTGTTATCTGAAAACATGCCCTTGGTTGCTGGGCATTTAATTTATACTTCCAGGAAAGGTTTGCCAGTACTTCTTGTGTTGGAGTTTTTGTTCATGTGCGTGGGGACCCCTTGTGGATTGTCCTATGGCTGCATTTTGTAGTCTAAAGATAATGAAGAAAGACTCAGAGGTATGTTTTTCATTAAATGAAAATGCTTTATTGACAATTATGATTGGTGAGCATTGCAATACATGTTGTAGTAATGAATGCATCTGAATATGGGTACTAATTCTATTAGCTGTAATGATGAATCCTAACATGTGATTACTGTATTATTAATGTGGAGACACCCTATTGAAGCCAGTAGGACTGCCTTGTATTTCTTAATGTGGTGACTCCTTGGCCAAGCCAGTAGACCTGCTGTATTCAAAATGATATCCCCTTATTTGTGATTTTGCATCTGGCATTTTCATTATGGAGTCCAAGACCCACTAGTGGTGAATTGTGATTTAAGATTGTCACCAAAGGTATTTCCATCTACCTGATGTAAGCATTTGTAATGTAATGCGAAGTACCTCATAGTATATGTATGATAAATGTACTTTTCCTTTTTGAAAGGGAAAGTATTGACTGGACAATCATTTATTGGGTGTTGTTCTACTACTGTGTGCCACTTGCCTCTATTAATGTTATATATTCTGGCGAAACAGACTGCTCAGGGCAGGGCCCTTTTCCTCTTAATGCCTCTATTCACATATGAACAATTTCTTTTTCATGTGGAGTAAATACGGCACTTACAAAGTTGTTCTTCCAGGTTTGTTCCTTCTTTCCCTGCCAGACGTTTCTGTTTTGCAGTCTGGTGGAAACAATATTACTTCTGATAGGCGCCAATGAAGCATTCCTCACATCTTCCTCACAACTCTTCCCCTCTGTTCTTTCCTCTGACTGTTGTTTCGGAAACACTCTTTCAATAATTTAGGATTCTGCTGTCAAGCTTTGCTAGCATTGTAAGATGAGTCAATTACAGTGCACATTACAGGCCTAAAAGATGAAGCTGGTTAGAGTTATGGTCTTTACATATTACTTTATTATTTACACTGATGCAGCTTGAAGTGGGATTACATTCCCCTGTTCTGCCACAAAAGCAGTTGGTATTTCTTAAGTTGAAACATTTCTAACTTTAAACATTTTATTTTCGCTTTTTAAGAGTGTACTTCCTTCTGAGTTGAAGCATATATTATTCATTTTTTATATTGAAAAATTGCTGCAGAGTCATTTTTTACGCCATATTCTTTTGTTTGTCACATAATACATAAAGTGTTGCAATTTAGCATAGGCAAACATGTTACAGCCTCTTGACATTATCCATTTAATGTGACTGTGCCCTACATGTTTTTTGGTCTAGAAGGTACTCAACAAGTGCTAATGGACGTAAGCTTTCGCAACATGCATGACATTAAGCATGTATGTTAAATCATCTACATTTAGTAAATGTTATCCTCTTTTTTAATGATTCACCTGCATGAAAAATCAAACAGCTCTGTAAATATTAATGTGATCATCATCAAATCAAGTGCCTGATTATGAGTTTGGTGGTCTTGAAGCGGGCTGCCACGCCTGCGCACCGCTCCAAGGCTGTCAAATTCGACCACTGCCCGCCTGCTAGATTCATAGTAATCTCATGGTGGGAGGGTGGCGCGAGGGTCCTGCAGTGCTGTAGTTCAAAGGCTCACATGTGAGCCTTTGCATTGCAGTGCCAAGGGAGCGCCAAAGCAAGTTCCTGCACGGCATGGACTTTGCAGTGTATTCCACAACTTTCAAAGCAGGATCATTGCCATGAAAAGGGTGGTGGTAAGGAAGTCATAATATTGTTGGCAGTGCTGCAGTAGCATCGCCAGCATATTACTGCCCCAGACCACTGTGCCAAAGCTAAGGGATAGCAAATCCCTGGCAGCTGCAGTGGATCCATTGCAATTCGTGCTGAAGTCATAATATGGCGGTTGGACCGCCAGTGCGGCGGTAGCCACCACGCTACTGTGGGTTTGGCTATCCTATGGACTGCCAAACTTGGAATTAGGCCATTAGTCTTATATACCTATGAAAATTGTTCTTTGGTTACCTTATTAGAATATGCTTCATCTGAAATATAATTTTAAGTCAACAGCTTCCCATCTATAGATTAGTCAATGATAAGATAGGTACAGTCAGGTCCTAAGGACAACCCTCCGTAGTTTGTAAAAAATACACCTCACACATTCCTGAAATGAGCAGAATGGCTGACATCCTTAACTTTCAATCATACTGTGCCTTAAAACGTCCAGTAGTGGTTCAGCCATACTCTATACATTTTTCAACAATGCAAATGTCTAAAAATAAGCAATTTATGTCTGGAAATGAATAAGGGCACCTTAGAAACCTCTAATTTATACAGAAATTATTTGTAGTACTGAATGACAACTATTTAAATAAGGTAATGCAAAGAAAGGTGATTAGTGTCTTGTAAACAGATTCTAACTTTTCTCACATATCTTTGGCAGCAGGCCTTGGTTTTAAGCCATCACATGCGTCCACAACTCATGCAATTTGCACTCAGGCACTACTTTGAAGTAGTGCTTACACTTCAAACATTACTGGTAGCTAAAGTGTGTGCCATCTAACATTTACACTACTGAACCAGATTTGCCTCCAAGAGTTCACTATTTCCATTCCATACATGTACATATGTACCGATAGTCAATTCATGCTGTACATGATTACAGGCTCTTTAATACCAAATCAATTTTTTTGTAAATGATCTAACGATCATAATATCCAGCGTCTGTCTTTATATCGGAATTATTAATGCCCACAGAAGAAGTGAGAAAATAAATTTGGATTACCAACTGTGCAATGAGTGCAGTCCATTTTTCCTGGGAGACCGGGGAGCCTTGGTGTTATTGTTAGCGGTTTGGGCTTTCAGCCGCAGGAGTTATGCACCCCACAAGAGCATCGCCCAAGCCGGGAAAGGAAAGCCAATTTGTTTGGATATTTATATATGTACTCTATCCTTACAGAATCCAGTCACCAAACCACAGACTCAGATAGACAACGCGGACCCATTTTCTTCGTGCGTTTCTTATTTATTTAAAGTTTTTTCCGCCCTGCATCAGTATGCCGCCATGACGCGTTTCGGTCCGACCTGGACCTTGATCACATGACGCGTTACTCACGGACCAGTGCCAAATTTAAAGTGCAAGGTAACACAAAATTGTAAACAGCTGTGACATTACAAAAATAGAACTGAAAAACAGACTATGTAACGCACAATGTATATACAACAGACTGCAAAAGGAATACATGGAAAGTCCAGTGGAATGTACAAGTTAAAATCACACATATTTACAGATAATTTCATAAATGTACACCTTCATATATGTAAAAAAATATATATATATCTCAGTAAAAAAATATATATATCTTTCAATAAATAAAGACATTTCAAGTGCATGGCTCCTCAATTGATTTACGGAACACAAACCACATAATAATAATATGCAGCAAAGCCACTGGTCACACATTATACGTGCGCCCATCTGCAGTCTGTATTAAGCTGTTTACATTAATATAGCCCACGTGGGCGAGCACTTAACCAAAATTAGGCATCCTGATCCTAGTATAGGATGATCGATTTTATCAGCTGCCTGAATTTTTTAGGCGAGAAATTTCGTGATAAATTAACAGTGAATCAGTGAAAAAAATCAAAAGTACTACATTCGATTACAACTAATAACCACCAATGTGTTCAGTGCCACGCACTTTGCCGAAAACATCATAATATCAACCAATTAAGGGCATGTGTATTGGAAATAGTCCCTAAGAAAGAAGGAACAATGAACAAAAAAAATCTCTTAAAAAGAGAAAACTATTGGATTTACTATCTTAGTAGCCGGAAGCCCAATGGAATGAACGACAGGACTGAATTTACTTGTTACTTGTGATAAATTCTTGCATTATCAATGTTATCCCGTATTCTAAGAAACAAGTATAGCACTACATGCATGATAAATTTGCATTTATGTGCCCGCACGAGCCTGAGATTGATCTATGAGTAAATATCAGCAGTGATCGCGCAGCGAACAATAAAGCTAGAATAGATAAAAAAAGTTTAACCTACATACAGCGCATGCGCAAACCAGCGCGTAGTGAGCGAAGATCTTTTGAACTTCGAGCGGAGCGGGACGACTCCGCGGGAGCAGAATGAGTTGATTTCACTTTACAAACAAGGTGAGGAATGGCGAACATAACCACCAGAGAGTCAGCCGTTATTCACGGAGCAGTAGGGGTAGCGCCTACAGCAAAATGTAAATAGCGCGCAACTAAGTAGCAAACCCTGAGAGTTAACAAACTTACTTAAAACCCGATACAGTTACTTATAACGGTTAAACTTAATACACAGACGCCAACCTAAACCATAGGATTAGCCAGATTCTTCATTCATAGCGCGTAAGAAATGTTGAACGTAATGTTTTGTTTATTTAAATTGTAGACGTTCCCTGACGAAGGTGTGGTCAAACACCGAAATGCATTGGAACATGGATTGTCTTGAATTTTGAAAAGAATGAAAAGTGAATAAATTAATTTTGGATTTTGAACACAACAAGAGTATGGAGTAAATATTTCTATAAAACGATTGAAGATTGAATTGTAGAAGTAAAACTACGCTGGAGGTTCCAGCAAACATATACTGGTGCCTAGGGTGACACACTTATGAGGCAATAGGTGTGCAGCTAGAAGTTGTCTGACATACACTCCAGGAGGGGAGTGATACCCAAGAGCACAGTTGAAATTGGATTTAACATTTAGGCGTGCACAACCCGATACACAGAAGACATCTCAAATGACATCACTGATGACATCACTGATGACATCATCCAGTGAATGTGTGTCTTTCTGAAAAATAAATATGTTTTATATATGTATATCTAAAGGTCGATGGAAGAATAAATGTGTAAATAAGTGTCTAAACTGATGAGTTTTTTTATTAAAATGATTGTATAACTGGCTTATTAAGTGTATCTTAGTGAATACACGTATTAGCGAGTAAAGTTTAAATATGTAAATATCTGTATCAGTGTCTCACTTTGTGTATAAGTGGCTGCATGGGTTGGTGACTAGCTACATGAGTGTCTGTATGGTTTGGTGGGGGTATTACTTACCGCATAGATGCATGAATGACTGACTCACTGTTTGTATGTGTTTTGAAGACAGCATGTGTGCAGGACTGTATGGGTGGAGGAGTATGTGTATGGGTGTGTTAGTGAGTGAATGACTGTCTCAATAGTATCTTTATGAGTAACTACATATGTTTTAAATATTATATGTGAGTATTGATGTATATAAGTGAGTATATTTGAGAGCGAGAGATTGTAAGAGTTCCTGTATAAATAAGTATGTGTTTCTATAAGTGATTGTTTAAGAGAGTGAGTATGTGTACGATTCTGTAGAAGTAAGTGTAGTGGTGGGTGTATAGCTGTATATGCAAGTAAATGGATGTTTATTTGCATGTGTGAGTATGTGTGTGAGTAACTCTATAGATGAGTGTCAGTGTGTAACAAGATGTATAGGTGTATGAGTACATATGATGAGTGAGTACATGTATGACTGCCTATACAGAACTGTTAGTGAATGACTGGATGTGTATGTAGATTTTGAAATTACTGAATAGGTTGTTCCAACTGGAATTGGTATCTCCATTTTTTTGAAAATTTTGGTTTCTATTTTTGAATGTGAGTATCAAGGTTATATTACGCTGAGAGAAGGTCTGCCACTCTTTCACAAAAATGATGTCATCAGTGATGTCATTTGAGATGTCATCAGTGATGTCATGAGTGATGTCACTGACCATGTCATGAGTAATGTAATATATGACGTCATCAGCAATGCATTGCGGGCGCGCTAGTTATAGTTAGCTGAACGAACAATAACGGGGGAATTTCAATGGTTTTGAATGAGTGAAATGTCCAGCTAACTATGACATGTGTGAAACCCATGGTTTTTTCAGTGTATTTCTAAGGTTTTTTAAATGCTAATTCTCAACTATAACGTGTGTGAAACCTATGGTTTTTTCAGTGAATTTCAAAGGTTTTGTAAATGATAATTTTCAAATGTAATAATTGGTATATTTTTTATACTGATTTACTACATTATTTTAAATTATCTATTTTTAGATATTTTATTTTTTAAATTACATTACATATTTGTAATGTAAATTGAAAAAAAAATGTTTTTACACATCTCTGCAACGCAGCCCACTGGCGCGTTTTCAAAGGGGGAACTAATTCCCCTTGCATACTGGTGGTCCCTGGGGGCCAACCAGCCCACCAGGAACCTCCAGTATGTATTGCAGAGAGGCCATGCCCCATTTTACACCTCTCTGCAACGCAGCCCGGCAGCGCGTTTGCAGAGGGGGAACTAATTCCCCTTGCAATACTGGGGTCCCTGAGGGACAACTAGCCCACCAGCAATTTCCAATATGCACCAGGGGGCTGCATTGCAGAGAGGTGTAATGGGGCCACACTCCTTTTTGCGCCTCTCTGCAACACAGCCCACGGGCACATTTGCAGAGGGGGAACTAATTCCCCTTGCATACTGTGTGTCCCTGGGGACCAACTAGCCCACCAGGAATCTCCAGTATGCGCCAGGGGGCTGCATTGCAGAGACGTGTAATGAGGCCACGCCCCTTTTTAGACCTCTCTGCAACGCAGCCCCCGTGAGCGTTTGCAGAGGGGAACTAATTCCCCTTGCATACTGGGGGTCCTTGAGGGCCAACTAGCCCACCAGGCACTTCCAGTATACGCCAGGGGGCTGCATTGCAGAGAGGTGTAATGAGGCCACACCCCTTTTTACACCTCTTTGCAATACAGCCCCCTGGCGAGTTTGCAGAGAGGGAACCAATTCCCCTTGCATACTGGGGGTCCCTGGGGGCCAACTAGCCCACCAGGAACCTCTAGTATGCGCCAGGGGGCTGCGTTGCAGAGAGGTGTAATGAGGCCACGCCCCTTTTTACACCTTTCTGCAATGCAGCCCCCTGGGGCTTTTTTCAGAGGGGGAACTAATTCCCCTTGCATACTGGGAGTCCCTGGGGGCCAACTAGCCCATCATGAGCCTCCAGTATGCGCCAGGGGGCTGCGTTGCTTTGCCCCAGGGGTGGCAGTCCCCAGGGCAGTGTGGGGGGGATTGGGGCTCCTCCCACACTTCTTGTTTACTATGCCCCCGGGATTCTGTCCCCCCAGGGGGCAATTTGAAAAAAATCAGACCAGGGTCTTTTAAATTTCTTTTTTGGCCTTGGGGGTCCTTGTGGGACCACCTGAGCAGGCCTAGGGGGTCAGGGTGTTTCTACCCTGCCCCCTTTTTGTGTTCTATACATTTGTTTTTATGCTTTCTTGTGCCTCGGTCTACTGAGCACAAGATGGCTGCCAACACTTTCTAGTTTGGAGTGTTGACAGGCAGTTGACAGCCAATCAGCATGCAGCTCGTGCTCGGAAAGGTACGCGTACGTACGCCTACGGTATGCGGACCTGTACGCGTACAGTACGTGTACGGTAAGCGCCTATACTTATGATTTTACTTATGATTTTCTCAGGAACTACTGAACGGATTTACACCATTTATCCATTTTGCGCAGTTGATTCCCACAAATGAGGATATAAATATAAAAATATAAAATATAAATAAATTATATAAATTCATTCCAACTACATGATATTAGATAAAATTGACTAAAACCTAGTGAATAAAACCATGATGAGATAAACAGTTTTCATAAAAGAATAGAAAAAACTTTGTATACAAATTTAAGATGTTGTTATACAATATTGATATTACAGAATGGGGGTCTATAAATATGTGTACATGTCTTCACTCGTGTTGAGTCCCCCTGGTTGCTTTGTTTCCAATTCAAGTATATACCTGGTCTCTAATCGTCTAAGTTTTGCCTCCCTGTTGCCTCCTCTTTTGTGCGGCGGAATTGCATCTAAAACAAAGTAATTTAAATGTTTAAGACTGCTGTTGTGTATATCCTTAAAATGCCTGGCAACAGGGTAACTAGGATCTTTGCTTACTATTGCTCTAGTGTGTTGTAATATCCTTTTAGTTATAGGAAAAACAGGAGGAAACCCATAAACCACGTTGGGATGGGTATATTATGTAAGCAAAAAACAATTCCCAACAGGTATTATTGAGAGACAGTTTCAATTGTGCATGCCTTTAGGCATTACTAAGAACAGAAACAAGGAGTCAATTAGATTTTGAAGAGAGGTGGTATTATTCACCAAGGACAAGGGGTATTCAATGTACATTTACAGTTTGAGACAGCACTGTAAAGATTAGATCTTGTGACAACCCAGTGGCACTTGGTGCAAGGTGCTATATACAGTTAAAGTGAAGTGAAAGTGCAAGTGCTTTTTAAAAAACAGCATTGGTGGCGCATAGAATATAGTATATACATCAATTACAGCTTCAATTACAATACAAGTTACAATCACTTGGAGAAAAGTTATTTTCTTGTAAGAGCTTAAAGTGTCATATGCGTCATTTAATTCAGGCTGTGTGGTCGACGGCGTTTCGATCCCCTTTGGTCGGGATCGTCATCAGGACGGGGTTGTCGATAAGTACAGTGAGGAAGCCAAGCAGGGATGCGTGGCTTGCGGCATTCGGGGGAACTGTGCGCTGGTTGCTGGTAGCGACTTGTCCTGGGACTGCTCACGTAGTTGGGCGGCGTCTGAAGAAATGAGGGGCACAGAAGGCAAGAGCTCATCTGGCGTGGCTGTTCAGCAATGACATTCAATACCACCTCTCTTCAAAATCTAATTGACTCCTTGTTTCTGTTCTTAGTAATGCCTAAAAGTAATATCCTTTTATGCACTGCCAATTTGGTGCTGCCTATGTAATACAAATTGCAGCTGCATATCAAGGCATATACTGCATATTCAGATTTGCAGGACAGATGATGGCTAACCATGTGTGTATGGTCACAGAAAGGCGTTTGGTATGAGGTCTTATTAATACCAAATTGGCAAGCTTTACAGCTTGAACACTGGTAGAATCCCTTTCTAGCTGTTCTCCATGTTCCTGTTTCTCGATCTTCTGGGATTTTTCTGACCAAGGCGTTACCCATTGTCACAGTTTTTCTATATGTTATTGCCGGTTTCTTTGGGAGTAAACCTCCTATTATTGGATCTCCCAATATAATGGGCCAATTGCGTCTCATGATAGACCTGATCTGTCCTTCTTATCTTGAATACAATATTATTAGTCTTGTTGGCTCTTTTGATATATCGCTTTTTACACACTGAGCTTTAGATTTATACTGGAGTAGATCCTGTCTGGCTCGGCCATTTAATTTTAAGATTGCTGCATCTATAGTTTTAAATCTATAGCCCCTCATTAAGAATCTGTCTTGCATTCCAATTGCTTTTCCTCAAAAACTCTATCTTCACTGCAGATAAGTCTTATCCTCAGCATCTCTCCATAGGGGATGCTTTGGATAAGATGAGGAGGATGGGTGCTTGATGCATGCAATACTGCATTACCAGTGCGTTTTTTTACGATAGAGAGACATTACCAGTTTGTCATTGGCTATATATACTTGGACATCCAAAAACATTATGCTTTCACTACTGATAGAAGAGGTAACATTTACATTCACATTGTTGTTATTAATTTGTAAGATAAAGCCATTACCACTCTGTTCTGATCCGTTCCATACAATAAATAAGTTGTCTATAACTCTCAGCCATGATATTGCCCGTTCAGTGTAGGTGCGCTGTATTCCTTCATGAGGACCTGCTCCTCCCACCAGCCCATGAAAATACAAGCGTAGCTGGGCGAGAAGCTGGCCCCCATGGCCACACCCTGTATCTGCTGATATATTTGATTTTTGTACATGAATAAATTATTCTCAAGACAAAATAATTACATGTCGATCAACATTTTGTTGTTTATTGCAAATATTATTGGCCTGTTGTCTAAGAAGTATTCTACCGCCTTGATACTATCTTGATTCTTGATACAAGTATAAAGTGCAGATACATCTAATGCTATCAGTTGGTAGCCAGCTTTCCATTTGATTGTTCCAATTTTTCTTTAAAAATCACTTGGATCCTGCACATATGATTTGAGGTTTTGTACATGTTCCTGTAAAAAAGAATAAATATAAATAGACATATTTTCTAGTTGCCCATCACAAGCCGAAATGATCGGTCTACACAGCGGTTTGGTGAGGCATTTGTGAGTCTTCAGAACAAAGTATATTATTGGTATTGTTGGAGTTTCTTTTTTCAGGTACTTGTATTTCTCTAAGTTCAAACGGCCCAAGCTCTTCCATGACAACTATTTCTTGAAATATTATCTTGTATACTTTTGAATTTTTGCGTGGAACTTTTCCGATAGCTGTCAGGATTGTTTAGCTGTGAAGTCACTTCTTCTATGTAATCTTTCAGGTGCCACAGGATGACATTGCCCCCCTTGTCCTCATTCCTGACCACCACTTCTTTCTCTTTTCTCAATTTTTCTATCAGTTGGTGGTATTTTCTGTCTTGGGTAGTGACCTTTATTTTAAGCTTCTTTATATCCATGGACAGTTTCTTAACTTGCGCTACCACTTGTTCATTGAATAGTCTAGAGAGTCTCTCAGCATAATCAGCACAAATTTTGATTGAACTTTAAACATAGTCTCTGGTTTTGCACAAATTGCTTACGGTGGTGACATGAGACATTGAGAATCCATGTTTGTATCCCCCACTGCTCCTTGATTTTGTTCCAAATTGTGGAGATCCTTGAGTATATCTAGATCTGCTACTGCAAGATTTTGTATCATTGGATTACTAGATGGTGAAATTGGGGTGTCAGTGTCCTATATTTGCTCATACTGATTGGTTCGGAGCTGATGAGATTTCTTGAGTTTTAATCTTCTTATGAACTTGTAAATGCCTGCCCGTGTGTTTGCATAATCAAAGTTGGTTTCTGGGCAATAAGACAGTCCTAGAGTGAGTAACTGTTGTTCTGCAGCATCTAGATTGACGTTAGCCAGATCTATTATGGTGTTGTTGTTGGGGCCAGCGATTGGGGAACTGAGTGATGTTGTTATTTGTGTCACCATTGGCCCCGTCCCATCGCTGATTTTGGGTTGCCAATGTTTTCCCTGTTTTCTGGCTGCTTGCCTTCCTTTCCGCCTGGTCTCAGTCTGTTGTTTTTTGCTGGTTTACTAGCTCTGGGTCTGAGTGTCTCTCTTCTACTTCTCCTTAGATAGTCCAGCTATTCTCCCAATGACAGGTTTATCGCTCATTGACCTGCTCTGCCTTTTGCTGCTTCCGTCTCTGATTCGCTATCCACAGCAGAGCTGAAATCCGATCTCGATGTTAATTCACCTTGGTCGTCATTCCTTCCTGGTTGAATCTGTCTATTGTTTGTGGAGGCGTTTCTGAATGAATCATATTTAAGTAAAGATTTGACCATTCATGGAGTCATCCTTGTCATGTTAAAATGTATATATTTATTAAATCTTGCAGTCATTTCATAATATAATTTTTCCTCTGCTGCGGTTCACCTTGTGTTTTAATCCCCTCATTCAATGTGTCTATTTTGTCCTGAAGATAAACCCGGTTTGACTCTGCATATTTTACCAATATCTGGACAATTCTGCGAAAGGACTCGAGGTTGCATTCAGCCCACTCTGCCATCATGCGTGGGTTAGGTGTCGCGTAACTGATGGCTAACATGATCCGCAGCCCCCTAGGAATCCTTCCCACATCCAAGTACTTCTGGAGGGATTTTGCTTCCCACCACTTGGCTTGTTGCTGACACATATGTTTTTCTAGAATGCGGAATTATCTGTTAAACTCTTTCTACCCTCGATGCTTGGATGGTAATATCGTCATCTTGCTGCTATTCCTGCTGAGAAAAGTTGACTCGCAATCCCTTACCGCTGCAGCGGACATGGTGAGTGCTTGTGATTTAATGAACATGTTACTTGTTGCCTCTACCCACCTAGATAATATCTAGGGGAAGGACAACAAGTGCACGCCTCCCCACCTGTGTGATCAAACTTCGCACTGCTTTGTAAATGGAATGTCACTGGTGGTTTCCAGCGATGCTGCAGCCTCTTAAGCGACTCCGCTCCTCCGAGCAACTGCCTGCATGCGAGCTCTGCATCCCGCTGTTTCACCTTCTGAGGTTGATTTTTGTGCAATCACAGGGGGCTTCCACGGATTACGTTTCTGGAACAGTGACTGAATGCTTCCGGGTTCGTCATTGACGCTGGCACCCACCTCCGGGCTGCGATGTCGACGACCAGGTTTCGCGAGAAGAAATGATCTGCCAACCACATAGCCAACTTGAAGGGAGGGGGTCCACACAACCAGAGGAGGTCAATACGATAAACTATCAGGAACGCTCATCTTCTACTCCCTCCATGGAGAAAAAACGAGAGTGGACCCAATTCTGTGCACATCAGTGTTTATTCAGCACACTACCATACTGCCGTAACGTGTTTAGGCCGTTGCCGGCCTTGATCACATGACAACGCCAGGGGGTAGGGTCTCCCCTTTTAAAGTGATAGTGCTCAGCAGCAGTAATTATGAACATAGAAACAGACTATCTTGCATATCACAATGTAGACCTGAATGCAACAACAATATCAAGTTTAAATACATTGTTCAAACCGTTCTCAACCCCCAAACAACGCGTTGCACTTGCTCCACAGGGACTCGGACACCAAAAGTTTTGTGCTAAATCTGCTTATTTATTATTCTTGACACAGTGGTATGACGTGTTTCGGCCACCAAGGTGGCATTGCTCACATAGTATATACACATATACATATACATACAAATATATTCACTGAAAAAACTAAGAAAAATTAGATGTTATTGTTGTTGAATTTAAATTTTTTCAAAAGTTAAAAATTCACTTAAAAAGAAAGGTTAAAGTTCCTTTATAGTTAGGTGGAAATTTCAGTTCCATCATAATATTTTTACAATAAACAACTACTGAAATTCACTAGTTATAGTTATTTAAAGTAACTATAGCTTGCGTCCTAAGGTAACAATAACTGGTGCCCCTGTCATGCATGGTTAATCACGAATGGTGGCATTTGAAATGCTCCAATGATGTCATCAATGATGTCATAGAACATTTAATGAGTGATGTAATATGTGAGGTAATTAGCAGTGCATTGTGCAGGTGAGAGTTATAATTACCTTAGTGCATGAGTTAAAGTTACTTGAAATAACATTAAGTGGTGTATTTCAGTGGAGATTACAATTTTAAAATTTCACTTTCTTTGTGAAACACTCAATACAAATGTGGAACAAAAGCAAAATATGTAGTTTTTGATGTGATAAAAATGGAATTCTAATGGTATACCACATTTCTAGCAATTTAACTCAGAACACAAGGTATCTGTTACACTCTGTGAGTACCACACTCTGTGGAATCCGTATTTATCGGGTGAAGCAAACATCACTCACTGTTCCAACATACTTATGATCATGCTGAGAGGTTGGACCAAGTGACACATATAAGTCACTTGGATCAAGTGTGTAGTAGATTTCTTGTACCTGTGGAAGTCACACTGAAAATGCTTCAGGAATACCATTTATTAGACAACATACCATACGGTTCCGGATAGTGTAGGAGGGTGCTTGTTATTTCTCTTGTATGATGGAGCAGCTCAGCGTGAAATGTGAATTTCATTAAAATCCGCCCACAACTAAGCATTGTATTATTCACACTTCATTGTTTAGCAACATACCAGCTTCCACTTTCTTTGTTCTTAGAGCCGGAGGTTACGCAATTTTGTGGTTTCTAGTTGAAACCAGACAATTAACTGTAACTGTTCAAAGAGTATACCGGTTTCTCAATTGTGTAATTGCATTTTTATGTTGTACTGTAGTGTAATACACACTAATGGCTGTAAAACATAGCACATCTTTTAACTAATCAAAATGTAATATTTAGGATTTAAATATGGTCTCGTCTTCATATCAGATTCCTAGAGTTTGATTTTCCAAAGTGGTCCCTACCTCTAGATGTTAATTACGAAAATGCAAATCTGTCTTTCCACATCTTAAATAGGAATCTGATTTCACAGAATACAGGTTTGGAAATCTATGTGCGTAAGTCAAATGTCTGCCCTGGGCTACAGAGTCTTCTGGAGGTTAAAGCAGGGTAATTTGCCAAAAAAGGGTAGTATAGTGGTGTGTTGAACAAAAGGGGTAGTCATGAAAAATCTCGTGAGCACCCATAAAGTTAGAAGAATGAGTCTGATTTACAAAGTTACAGCTTTAAAAGTCAAATATTTGCTCCTACAGAATGACTCTTACATTTAGAGTAAATATCTGCCTTTTTTTTGGAAATCACAATGATCCCAACCAGCAGATTGCAAGCAATCCTCTAACAGCCATATATTTCTTTTAGTTAGTCAATGCATTAAACTTTTTCATGCATAATTTCCACCAAAGGCATGCATACACTGAGTTACCCTGCTTGGTTAAATGTCTCACACTTTACACTTTAACTTTGTAAAAACGCGTATTTATTTCATTTTCTGATCAGCATTCCGATTCCATCAGAAATTATGCTAGTGTCTACAACATTAGAATTCATTTTCGTACTTATTGAAAAAAGTACCTACAAATTGCATACAATGGCAGAGTACACATTGAAAATCCTTGACTTTTTCATACAACAAGGCAGCAAGAAAATAAGGATTGTGGCCACACTAGGACCATATTTTACTTCCATGCAAAGGCAGAGAATAGGGACATTTATCAGTTGTGTATGGAATTGCACTCTCCGCAAGAGTTACAATGGGAAACAGCCTTTACAACTTGAGCAGAGCCATGCATGCCATTTACCCGCAAGTAAAATCATGCTTGCCTTAACCATGCATAAGCCTTAACCACGGGTAAGGCAGTTTTTGGTGGAGATGAGCTGATGGGTGGGCACAGGAAGAGGAAGGAGTGGGAGAGGACGTGAACTGGTAACTTGGGGCTGAGTTTTGGAGGTGTGGGGGTAGTTTTAGGAGTGGGAAGGTCATTTTTAGGGCACAGGGTGCAGGGTTGTTTATTGGGCAGGCAGCCAAGTGTTAGGGCTTCAGGGGCAGATTGTTTATAGAGCAGGGGGCAGGAGTTTAGGGGTCAGGGCAAGGAGGTGGGGTGGTTGTAGGTTTTAGGGGTAGGGTAGTTTTTATTCCTCAGGGGGTTGGGTCGTTTTTTATGGCAGGGGCCAGGGTTTTAAGGCTCAGGGCGGAGGGGTTGGGGTGTGATCTTTACCACACATCCTTTACCAATCATGCTTATACCATTTAATTGTGTCGTAAAGGATTGCGTTGCTTAGACGCATTCATTGTTTGGGCTGCGTTGTAGAGGCACACGTGGTTTAGCCATGCGTGCCTCTGTCATGCAATCAGTACCCCAGCTCTGTAAACCTAAATGTTATGCATTAACTTGAGATAACAAAGCTCAAAACACTGAGGGGCATATTTATCAACAAGTCATGCAGCGCAGCAAGTTACCTTGTTGAACTGCACTGTGTGACAGGGAAAGGGCAGGAATGGACCGTATTTAATATTATATGGGGCATTCCTGTCTTTTCCCAGTGCTGGCGCACCATGTGCTGCTGCCTAGCGCCTACGTGCATAGGTGACTGAGTTGTAAGCAACATTGTTTTTGTGCAGGAAGGGACACCTTTCTGTACAAAACAATCTCCTGAGGAATTGTCCTCCTTCTTTGTGTGCTGCAAAATGAACACATAGGAGAAAAACCTGAGGAGAATTAAAGATATTTCTCCATGTTTCCCCCCGTGGGATGTGTAGCAGTTTGACACATTTCAAGGTCTTTCAGTTATGGTAAGTCGAGGAATGCACCAAAATCCATGGGTGTTGCTTGAGAATACCCATGCACCACCCATGGAATGCTTCCATGGGGCAGGGTATTGCAATACAGCAATTCTCACCGTGTTGTATTACTCTAAATTTATCAAGCCACTGAGGGCCATGCAAGGTGGCCTTGCGCGGCTTGATAAATCGCACTTCAAGGTTGCATTGACTTTGCACCCTATTGAGTGGCGCAAATGCAACGCACTCCTGTGATAAATATGCCCCTGATTTGGTGGCAGGGTATTTTGCCATCTATCTGATAGCTCCTATGCGTTAGTAATTATTTCTGAAACAGCTTGTAATTGGATCGTAGGTTCTGGGGCTGGGCTTTTTCTGTCTTGAGGAATTTTATAGCAGAATTTACAGCTTTCAAAATGTTTTACCACTTCTTTTACTCATCTTGGCCTTTGTTTATCTGGTGCTGAAGTCCTGTCTTCTTCCTCAGGAGAGAGTTTAATCTCAAACTCTCATTTGGAGGGCAAATAATTACATTTAACAACAGTGCACATTTTTGGCATTGTTCTTCTTGTTCTTCACAGACCTTTTTTTAAATTCCCTTCAGAATTACTTTAGATAGATTTCTTTTAATTGGTTCTGTTTATCTGGTGGAATAACTGTATGATATTAATTGAGCAAATGGCTTGTTTTGTAGACACCTGTAGAGAGCCTTTCCATTTCTACACACTTTTCAGTGAACCAAACTACATTTTAGGTCATAAGAGTCTATTGTGTCACTGTTTGTTCATGGCCAATTATTATGGGCCCTTTACGTTTTTTGTTTGCTGGACCTGCTTCTCTGTTTTTTCTTTCTACCTACATATGCATGCATTTAGGTAAAGTGCTTTTTCTGGTTATAACCATTCACGGGGGCAGCTAGACTTAATCTGCAAAACGTCAGGCTTGCCCTTTTGAAAATTTCAATATCACCCTGATAACACTTCTGACTATTGGTCAGTGATTGGCTTTTCACTCTTAACAGTGACCACAAAGAGTTGTGGACAGTTTCTATTGTCAAATGCAGCTTTGTTTTTGTTTGTGCTATATGCCAATGTAGATCTAACTACAATCAATTAGGGGCATATTTACAAATAAAGTGCCTAAGCACGGCTTTAACTTTTTTGCCATAACGCAGCGCTCTGCCACTTCTGAAGCGCAGGACTGCACCATATTTAAAAGATTATGGTGCAGTCTTGCATTTCTCCCTGTGCCGGCGCTAGAATTAGCAGCCTAGCGCCAATGTAGACACCGTTGCACCCGTGTGCAAGGATGCCTGTGTTGAGGGAAAGGATTGTTTCTGTGCAGGAATGTGTCCCTTCCTGCACATAAACAATCTGAAATGGCGTTTTGTAACTTCTATGTGTGCTGCTTTTGTGCTACTTTGTACAGCACACATAGAAGTTGCAATTCATCATTTCTTAAAGGATTGCTTATGTGCAAAAAGGGAACACCTTCCTGCAAATAAACAATTAATGGGGTTTTGCTGTTTCTACATGTGCTGCACAACACAGTATACATTGAAACAGCAAAAGCGAGAAAAAATAAAGCATTTCCCTCGTTGCACCAGGCTAAGACCAGGTTTTCCCTGGTCTTAATTTTGATGCTGCCCCATATTTATGCAACCCTTGTAAATATGGGGCATTGGCAAAATCAATGTGTGTTGTAGTGGAATGCCCACCAAAACACCAGTTGCCGGCACCTTTCAAACTAAGTATAGCGTGAAAGGGTGCCTTATTTACAAGGCAGCATTAAGCCATGTTAAGTGGCTTAACACTGCCTTGTAAATAAGGCGAAGCTCATATCGCCACAGGAGTATCACTAAAAGGGAAGTTCCTGTGGTGATAGGGGCTTGTAAATATGCCCCTTTAGTTTTCCCACAGTATGAGTTAGAATTGTTGGGGAGACTTCAGTATTGTATTTAGCATCATCGGTCCCCCTATATTTGAGCAGTTTTTCTTTCTGCATAAGGATGTCCTACATTGGGCCATATTATCTCTTGAAGTTTGGACACAAGTAGGCTTAAGTGCTTGATTTGAAGCTTCAGTACCATACCTATACTTTGGCTGCAGGTCGAGCTGGTGCTTCTCACACTCTGTAACTTTAGTTTCAGAAGCATAGGGCTGGGCAATTTTGGGAGTTGTTCCCGTTGGCAGGATTTTTCCATTTCCATTTACCGAGCCATGATTGTATAAATCATCTACATTGTATAAATGGGAGCTATCGTTTACCACGCACCCATTTCAATGTGGCTCTATTACATCGTGGTTTTCACTACACAAGTCGTTACACCGACTTGCAATGGAGGGCACTGTTGACTAAGGAATAGTGTAAATTACTGTTTTCAACACTGTATGTAGACTGGAGTTGGAATAGTAATTCACACTATTCCTAAGTCCAGCGCCCCTCCAGCCCATGTCGATGTAATGACTTCGGTTGTGAAAACCGCAATCTAACAGACCGCATTGAAATGGCCCTTGTTGTATCACCATACATCCGTATAAATCATCTACATGGGCTTGCATGTGTTAGCTGCAGTCCAGATTTCCAAAAAGATAGGTTGGATTTGCCAGGGATGATGCAGTGATATATATGTTCAGTTCCTATGCCTGAGGGCAAGATGTTTTCTGTAAGAAAAAAAATGCATTTTGGTGGGCCATTATATTCCGTATTTGTCAATAATAATGCAAGTCTCGGTTCGTAATGGTTTTCTACTCAACGGTGGTATGACAAATTCTATGTGATGAGCCCTGAAATGGGCATTTTGTCTCTTGCGGCCCTTGGGTATGCCGCTGATCATGGATGTAGTCTATTTTTCACTTTGACTATTTATTTGACTTGGGATTTCTTGTTTTTTCACTAACTTACAGCTCCAAGTTTAAGTTTATTGATCAGGTAATTAAACCTTTTAAAATTAAACATTTTGTAACAGCACTAACGACTCAGAACTTCAAATCTGCTTATCGATTCATAACATACCACAATGCAATGCATCAAGGGCAAATAGCTACACATCTAGACTCTAGCACAGAGCATATAGACAACAAATAAGTCAGTCTCTACTTAGAGGCTGTGCAAATACACCAGAAGTCCTCAGAAAGTGCTCTCAGTTTTTAAAGTGCTAAAGGTGCTAAGAAAGTGCAATCTCACAGGAATAAAATAGACTATGAACATATTAAACTTTAAGTTGTAGCTAATCAAAAAAATAAAAGAGTTGCTACACATTTTTTATTTAAACTCTAGTTGTGTGGAAGGAAGCGCAGTCTCTAAAGTGTAAGGGCGAATTCTGTTGGTATAAAGAGATCGGTTACACCATCACCTTCTCTGGTTCGGTTAGGCTTCATTGTTTGGATTAAAAGGCCCAGCAGTCCGGTGGCTTCCTTCCTCAAGTCTAGTGTTGGATGTTGCATCTGGATCGCAGGGTGGCTTTGTTGTTGGTACTTGACCAAACAGTTGCCTGAATCCCAGGGGTACTTGAGATCATCCGGTTAAGATTCTCCAGGTAATTCACAACTCCGAAGTTTCATTGCATGTCCATCCCATTATTGTAGGCTAAAATAGCTAGCCTACAACTACAAAGGCCTTTCTGATTCCAGGTGGGTCAAATAATTATTTTCCGATCTTCCATGTTGCCTTTGCAAATTCATATATGGTATTTGAATGTATCCAAAGCTAGACTACAAAGTCGGCATAAACCTGTCATACTTCTATGGGGGGAGATGTGAGTATGATGGCAAGACGACAAAGTAAGCCAGGCATGCTGTTTCTTGGCAAGGAGCTCCTTATGTGCTAATAGTGAGCGGGTCTTGACATTTTTATTAACAGTTGCTTTGATTTGATAGTAGGAGCTGAAGGATTTCCCATTGGTCGAAGATGCCAAGTGATGCCAAGGAGCTGGCATCTAGCTGGAGAGTGGGTCCTGGCAACTATCTCAAATTTGGTAGGCAGGTACTCCCTCAGGTGGTTCGAGTACTTTACTCTGCCACTCTGATGGAGTAAATACCCCTCTGGTAAACTCTAAATCAAGCCCTTAGTGATTTCATTCGAGCTTAAAGTACTCCAGCAGGCAAGCCTAAAGCTGCATCAGTTGAAGTCCCTTTGAAATCACACAAGGATTTTACAAGGTTCTGCTCAGTATTGGGAGGTCTTGGTAGTCCAAACTTTTTCTAAGTTGCAACTTTTCATTGCTTCTGGAATAGCTTCTCTTGGTCACCTCGAAGGCTCCTGGGATCCCAGGGACAGCACTTAGGGGCCTGGAGTCACTCCAGCAGAGGCCACCAGCAGGGTCTAATCTAAGTTTGGTTGCGATTAGTCATGTGGGAAGTTCAGGAAAATGCCTCTTGAAGCTTGTTGTGTCCCTGTAACCACAAAGAATGTTAGCCAATAGACCCTTTGTATCCACTTCTTATTCCTATGAACAAGTGGGAGCAGGCCTTGCCCAGCAGGTTGCTGTTGAGCTCACAGACAGCAGGTTCAGTCCTCTTTCTCCTCGGTTCTTCTACAGGTTCAAATGTTTTTTGGTGAACTGCGAGTGAAGTCACATTAGCAAGTGGGTAGAGTCCATAATGAATGAGGAAAAAGTTCCCAAGGGCAAACCCTTACACTTTTGCATTGCAATCTGTTTGCCTCACTGCAAATTATCACACAGCGTACTATTCTAAGTAAAATTCAAGGTGGCATAACCTTTCAGCCCTGGGTTGTGTGCCAGTCAGGGGTGTTTAAGAGAAAGTTCAATCCCCTCTTCCTCAGCCGCACCAAAATATTTCTGGGACCTGCCCACCCCACCATCATTTTAGCTTTGTTCATCACACTCTGCTATCACCACTGAACCCGTCCACCACCCCCTTACCTCAGCCTCTAAGTTTATCCCCAGTTAATAACATTGTGCCAGCATACAGCTGTTGAAATTCAATGTACAATAAGGACACCTCACATATCTGTACTGTTATGTGCCCTGCATTGCAGTTGGTTGATATGCACCCTGACAAAACTAGACAGTATTTTCCTTTCCGACATAATCACCACTTGCCAATGGTTGTCCAATGCTAATGTTCATATTGTAAAACCGAATAAAAATATTTAGAAAACAAATGTGTCACATACTCACACCCAGGTCTTCTTGCCAAAAGGCCTCAGCAATTGTTTGTGCTCTAGGAACAATTTTAAAAAATCAATAAGGCGAGTCACTGCCAGGCAGCTGCTGGTAGGCTAATGCTAAATAGACTGCTGAAGGTTCAGGCAGAGAAAATCTAACTTTTCAAATGTTCCTTTTTCTAAGCATTTAGTAAAAATTCTGCTTCGCCACTGAATAATATTTTAAATGAGTCATGCAAATAGTTTGATTATTTTAGTAGTTTGTCCGAAACCAAAATGAGCAAAGGTATGATTTTATATTGAAAATAATGTATTCTCATGGGACATCCACGGTCTTTCACAGCGAACTTTTGGCGGCTAGTCACTGTGGGTACATGCCAGCACTCAATTCTCTTATGTACTTCTTTTAATACTAGGCACCATAACTTGTGGGATACAAGGCCTACTCGGGGTGATATTTAAAGGTAGAGTTTGCTACTGACATAAGCATTATTTTGACAGGTTTGTCTGCAGGAGTCTGGTTACACAGGTGGCCTCAAGTCATATTTTAATTGTCAGCCTAGTCCATGGAACAAGAGGGGCTGCAGTCCTCAGGTGACATTTTAGTTTTCCGTGCCATGTGTGCATTTTCCTGCACTATATACTATAGCCTTCCTGGATAGTTAAATAGGCAAATTAGGAATTAGCCACTATTACCTTGTGTTAAGGGTCAGAGGAAATACACTAATGACTGGGTAGAAGTACCCAAGTGTGCAGAGTTCAATAACCAGCAATACCACCCCACATAAAAAGGTGTGAACCACACAAAAGAGGCACTTGTCTTGCACTCTCCTATCCTTTTGCCTTAATTTCAGAAGCATTGATTGTTTCAGAGGTTTACACAAGAATTGCTCCTGATCCATAGAATTGATGCAGTGCAGCTCACCAATATTTCAGTCACAGTGTGCCGATATCCTTGGGTTTATAGCACTTAAGATGAATGAATAGATATATTATTTAATAAATAATATACAATTAGTAAACAAATGGGTGTTACAGGATTGATATGCTCTAAAAATGTCTTCATTTTTATAGCAAACATAATCCCTGAAAAAGGTTTTGGGAAAGTATAAATACCCATCATGCCTTATAATTACTCTGTTAAAATATTCACCTACTGTTCAAACCATTGCACATATTATAGAGACTACCTTCAAACATATCACTCAGTCCTGTTGAAGTTTGAAAACCTTTTATCAGTTCAAGACAACCCTTGACAGGTGAAAGGCCAGATGCTCTTTGGACTCCTCTGTCTTTACGCTCCAAGCAAGCTCTACTGTTGAAGTGCTATGACACAGGAACTAAGCAAAATATTAATTGCTACAGATCAAATTTCTGAGGCAAAACAACTTGAACCAGATTCCTTTCAATGGTATGTTATTTTTATTCAAAGAGGAAATATAACCACATTTGTTTAAGATATCTTGGCTGTGGTTAGTGATAACATATCTCACCTCTCTACTAGTAGAATGTTTGTTGGCTAAAATGCATCTTAACAGATTAATAGCAATCAGAGGGATTTTAGGAATTCTCAGAGAGCAACAAATTATTGAAGGATCTTTGATTCAGACAACCTTTTGTATATTTTACACCTATTTCAGAGATGTGGGTGTGAAGATACATTTTAATTGATTAAGATGGTAATGACAAATTCTGAAATGGGTATATGGACGATCATTACCAGAAGAGAATACACAATATACAGTAGTTCCATGAACATATAGAGCAGCAAGATTGAACGTTGAACTCATGTATGAGGTCATGGGCCTCTGAGGTGATTTGCAATACCCTTTTAATGTATGGCAGAGGGTATTTTATTACTTATGACACATAGTCATAACATCACCCTTCCCCCACACCGCTTAATTTCCTGGTATCTTGCTGTTTTATGTTCACTGCAGATAAGAAGAAGAAAAGCAGAATATGTACTGTGAAGCACATCAAAAACATTTAGTAATTGTTGCTAAATTATATTGGAACCAGTCTATTGCTGTATGGAAACATGCAGAGATTTTATGTTTTGTGTAATTACCTATAGTATTTGTTAGACCTGGGTAGTTTACTCCCGAACCTTTTGCTTTTTTCCCTTAATTTTTGCTGAAATTGATTTTATTGTCCTTAGACCTCTGTGCACTTTACCACGGCTAACCAGTGCTAAAATGATTGTGCTCACTCCTTTAAACATGGTTATATTGGTTTACACCTGCTTGGAACATTTTATTTACAAGACCCTTGTAGAGTTATATAGGATATACACAGGGCGTGTAAGTTGAATGCTACTAGTGGGAATGCATTCCTTTTACAACTGGGCAACCCAATCCTCTCCCTAGGAACTGGGTAATGTAATCTACAAACAAAAGTGCTCCAGAGGAATTATTTATGCTTAGATCAGTAGTATATTAGTCATTGAAATGATCCAACTGCAAAACATCAATAAATCACTCATGTAATACAACAACTGTGTTTTGTTATTAACATAGATGTATTTTTTATATATCAATAAATCAGTCTAATAGCATATCCATTGTAAACAATTGCAGTGCAATGAAAGGTGGTATATACAACAGTACATCAATATAGAGACACTGGCGCCAGCATACAATGCCGGTAAGCTTTGTAATATACATTCAATCGAGGGATCTGGGGAAGCACAAAATCCTCTTAACTATACAAGTTCATAAATCCACAGCCCCATGTAGTGTACGTTCTTATGCTTTAACTGTTCAGAAAGGACTTAAACACCATATGGTGTCATCGATAATGTGGAGGACACACTTTCGAAGTTTGGTCTCAGCTGGCACGACAGGTCTGCAAGACATCATCATGACTCACTGTTGAAAAGAAATCAAACCAGCAAGTAGTTGCCGCCAAATCAATTAACTTCTGCAAAAAGGCTCAACAGATTAATATGCATCGAACAATCTCACCAAAATATGACTTGTAAATGGGTAACATAACTTTAACTCCAACTGCAGACTGCCTAACCAACTCCTTCAGTGCGTGGACGTACATAAGGCATCTGTTGAGGCTTTTTGTAGAAGTTACTTCCAACCAACCATTCACCCAGATTTGCTGACTCTGACAAAAGAGATGATACCATCAACAACTCAACAGTAATACCTTACAGCAGTTGAGCAGATACGCTATTTTGTTATTTCATTGGCCAAGAAATGTCACAAGTTGACAGTAATAAGGGCATTTGAAACAGGCCTTTATACATGGATTGTAGGCTCCCATTGATCATACTTCCATTCTTAGGCATAGATTAGTATAATCCAGAAGTTGTTCACTAATTGTGCATAGAATTCTTGTAGGTCAGCTATGTCAGCTGTCTGAGCAATTTGCCAATGTTAGACCTGGCATCCTTGATGTGGTATTCCCCTGTCTTTTTGCCTCTGCCTCCTGTGTTTTTTTGCTGTGTGCCAGATATTCTTTTTTCTGGTCTAGATGGTTAGGGAACTTTGCCACTGCTGATCAGTGACAAAGTGCAAGTGCTCCCTATGTAAATTGTGCCTATGGATTGGTGTTTCCATGATTGGCTTGTTTGACTTACTACTAGGTTCCTAGTAACATGTACTGTGTGTGCCCAGGGCCTGTAAGTCAAATTGTGCTAGTGGGCTTGCAGCACTGATTGTGCCACCACACAAGCAGCCTTTCAAAGTGTTCTCAGACCTGCCACCGCAGTGTCTATGTGCAGTTTCTATCGCCATGTTGACCTGGCAAGTGCACCCACCTGCCAGGCCCAAACCTTCCCTTTTAAAACATGTGAGTCACCCCTACGGTAGGTCCATGGTACCCCTCTGGGCAGGGTGCAGTGTATGTGAAATGCAGGTCAAGTCCTGGTGTGTGTGACATGACCTGATAGCAAACTACAGTATAATTCATTTTTCACTATGAAAAGGCTATCTGTCCTATAGAATAGAATAGGGTGGGAGTTTATTTATAACATTTTATAAGTATATCTTCCCATGGGGACATGATAGAAAGATTGACTTTAGCGTGCCTGAACTCAGAATATAAAAATATCTTTTAGTAAAGATGATTTTTATATGGTGTGTTTGAAATTACCACTTTTAGAACGTGGGTATTTTTTTGCTTAGCCAGCCTGTGTGCCTCTGCTGGTTTGTGGATTAACTGGCCTTGGAGTGACAGGGGCTGGTGATGTACATTCTCTGTAGACAGACACTAGGAGGGTTGAGGTGTGTCTTGCCTTTCCTGTATGAGTCTGGACTGGACTTAATAGACCTAGGCTGTATTTAGAGTACTGGGAGGAGATTTTCTTGCACCTGAATGGGCATGGTCTGCCTTACACAATGCTGTCTCCACCTCCTACCAGGAAGCTGGACCAGAGAGGATAGAACTGGTTTTGACTGAGCAGAGAACCTGTCTTCCACAATAGAACAAAGAGAAATTGAGTATTAATATTGGTGCTTAACAAAAACCGAGAGATGTGGATCCAAGGGAAGTTTAAAGACCTGAAAGGATTCAATCCCCAAATAGTTACTGAGAAACAACAAAGAAATCATTTGGTCTGGGATGATGGGGTAAACAGGGAAAAGGTACTAAAGATTATCTTGAGGAGCTTGTGGGGGAATCCATTTCAGTACGAAATACCTCACCCACTACAGGTGGCATGCTTCATCACCTGGGATTCACCTCCGGTTCCAGCTCGTGTACCGCCCGGGGTACCGACGGAGAGAGTGGTGCCCCTTCCCTGACGGAAGCCGTGACATCTTTTTGGGTCTCCAAGGCTGAAACATGTAGACCTTTTTTTCGTCTGACACATGCAGTTATAAATCCATATTGCAGGTGCACTCTTTTTAATCCTGGGACCGAGAATGAGTTAATAAAGGCAGCTTCATCGCTTTCATTAGCTAGTTTTAACATCACTACCCACGCAGTTTTGGAAAAAAACATTGTTGTGATGCGCCCTCGACCCATCCAATTTTTGTTCTTCTCATCGGCAGGGTTTAGTATATCCTAAACAGAGTAGGAATAAAACATCTCTGAACTCATTCCTCTCAGTGAGGGAGTTATAGCCCTTGCGAGGACTAAGCGTTCCTGCCAAGAGGAGAATCCCAGATGATGACGCATGCCACCTTTGGTGGGAGAGGGATTTCGTCCTGAAAGGGATTCCCTCACACGCTCCTTGAGATAATCTATATTGTCTCTTTCCTGTTTGCCCCAGTGTACCAGACCAATGGATTTCTTTGTTGTTCCTGTATAAATATTGGGGCCCAGACCCGAGGACTTCAGAATACTTCGGGACTCAAGAGGATTCTCTGCCAGGGAGAAGAGCTGGGAAAACTGAAAGAGAAGTACTGTCCCTTTGCTGTGTGCTCTCTGGGGTTGGCCTGCAGTGGCAGTTTCTGCCAAGGAGAGGGAAAAGACTTTGCTAGCTACTGTGTATCCTGCTTGAAAAAGATCTCCAAGGGCTTAAAGTACAGCTTGGCTCTTGTTCTGAAGTCTCATGAAGACAAAAACTTCCCCACCAGCTTCCCTGGACTCTTATGCTGGGAGGTACCGGTTTCTGTGTTGGGCCTCTGAAGTTTGTTCCTGTTTGCTGGGAGTGGGGAAAAGAGAAGCAACTAAAGAAGCGTGACACATCCGTTTCTGACACATTGCTGCAATGCCGCTGAATAAACTGACGCAGCACCTGCTCGCGGCTGGAGAAATCTCCGTACGCAGGGGCTTGCACACCATTCTCCGAAGTCCAAGATTACTGCACCGACTCCAAAACAGGTCCTGTTGTGCAACTGCAAGAACCGACACATTGGGGGACTGCAGCTGGAGAGATCGATGCAACGCTGTGCAGCCGCCGCATCGAGTGCCAACACCTCCCAAATCCCCACGCATCGTACTGGGGTGCCAAGTCTACAGCAATGCGGGGGCGCAGTAAGAATACGATGTATTACCTCCCCGCACAGTAAGAAACCGATGCCTTACCTCCTCTTCAGTAAGAACTGACGCATCCCCTTCCCTGTGCGTAAGGAACCAATGCATCACCCTCCCTGCGGCTGTTTTTGTTTATGACTCATTCAAGGTACTTTGTGCTGAAAGTGTCGCATCTATAGTTTGCCATGGGCAGAACTGTTTTTACCTTTTTAAAGTCATAAGTTGATAACTGTACATTGAATTTTTGACGCTTTGGTCTTGTTTAGATAACAATTACTTATTTTTCTAAACTGATTTGGTGTCCATTTGTAGTTTTTTACTGTATTACTGTATGTGTGCAAAAAATCTTCACACACTGCCTCTGAGATAAGCCTGTCTGCTCAAGCCAAGCGAAGGGGGTGAGCAGGGGTTGTCTAAGGGCATTACTCCATTATCCTGACTAGATGCAAGCATCCCTACGTGGACAAAGGTGCAAACTATTGCCAACTAGAGATCCCATTTCTAACAGTCACTGTGTATGAGATGTCTAACACGGAGCAATTTGCTACTGTGTTATGCATCTCATACACAGTAACAGCAAGATTGCTGACCTTCACACGAATGATATGCACTATTGTATGCTAACTCTAATTAATATTATCTGAATGAACTATGAGTTCAGACTCTTTCACTGACATGCTTCCTACTTTGACATATATGAAAGTTTTCCTGAGAAACTGTGAATAGTTTATTAACCACATGTAATAAATGTAGGAAAATAGGGTCTGCTTCCTATGGCCACCCCCACTTTTTGCTTTTGCTTTACTGGTTTTCGACTTAGATGTGGCTGTGGGCCTGCTAATCAGACCCACAGCCCAGATGCACTCTCTCTAAATTCACCATGTACTCTAGGTACATCCACAATTGGGAATTGGTTCACCTTGTCAGCCCCTGTAGAGGTGTACCATAGGTACTCAGGGCAAAGGTGCAACCAAGGCCTACCAGGGGCTGCAGCATGTATTATGCCACCCCTGGCTGGTCACTCAAATAGACACAACTGGCTGATCACTCAGCTGGGGCAAGGTCGTGTAATCACCCCTTGCTTAGGTGTAGTATTCCTATACCTACTTACATATAGACACAAAGTAACCCTAAAGTCACTCCTATGGCAGGCCTTAACAATCCTGAAGGCAGAGTGCTTGGTTATGCGTGAGATGGTGCTCTAGCATGAGCTGAGCCTGTCTGCAGCTCTCAGAACCATGTCCTTATAGCTGTTCTATGATATTGCCATACCATATACTCTTAAGTGCATTATGGACCTTGCGGTTAAATGCTAACTTTGGTTTGGCTTTATCCAAACATGTCGTGTAAGGTGTCATACGCTTTGGAATACTACCCCCTCGCCAATTCTGGCGACGGGGGTAGCATTGTGTATTGTTCATATATATGGAGGCTTCTGTATATCGGAATTAGCGCTGTGGGTGCCACTGTGCATAGACATAGAGCACAGCGTGAAAAAAACTGCAGTTAAGTTAACTTATGAGCGAACACAACAGAGGTGCTGGCCATTGCTGTAAATCCACTGCCATTATTTGCTGTAGATATGCACACAATGGAAAACAGGTCAATCCATAGTCATCGTACTGCTAGGCTGTAGGATTTGTGAGCAGCACAAATTAATGCATTGGCGCCAAGCGGCACAGAGTCAGAGGTGCGTCCAAAACAGGAGGCGAAGCATTGCACTGTCAGCGATTCAGTGTCTGCAGTGTAAGCATGAGCGAATTTTGCGGATCTCGCGTTCGCGAATTTTGCGGATTTGCGGATTCGCAATCCGCAAAATCCGCGAATTCCCGCGAATTTGCGGATTTTTTTTTTTTGTGTTCGCCCGTGTTTCTGCCAGTTCGCGAGGGTTTTTACAATTTCGCACTTTGCGAACTTACCTGTCGGGTCGCAAGTTTTGCGAACTTGTTGTTTCTACGTGTCCAGCCTGTTTGGGACACTCTTCTTCATCACTGCCACTCTCTGTCACCACTGCCACTCTCTGACTACTCATGCCACCCTCTGGCCCACCCATGCCACCCTCTGTTTCATCACCACACCCTCTGGTTGTCCAGTGTACATTATTTTCGGCAAAGCAAAGCACACCTTCCCTGCCTCAAGTGACCTGAATTAATTTGGGGCTGATTAATGTGTCACAGAATATTTTTTTAGCTGGCACCTGCTTCCTTAGTGCGCCCTGATTAGTGATCTTTTGCACTTGCTAAGTGCTTTCATTGTTGCAAAATTAGTTACAACACCTGCCCTGCCCCAACTGACAATAATGAATTAGGGGCTGATTAATGGATTTTAACTTCCAGCCTGGCTCCTGCTTGTCTCCCTTAGCTGTAATTCAGGACCTTTGTGGCATATGTGTAACTATTCTGAGGTTCAGAGCAGGGTCACATAATAGTTTCAACTGGCAACTGAACTCTGGAGGGGCCCCTCAGGAAGCACTACAGGAAATGGCTACTAATGATGAGCCTGAATTTTTGAACCTGGTAAGTAGTTACTTTCAGTTTTGCTAAGATCGTATTTCTGCAATTTTGCACTTATTCGCGGGGCGCGAACTCACGCGAACAGTGCGAGCAGTGCGAGCAAAATCCGCTGCTCGCGGATTTGCGGATTTTGCGGGAGATTCGCGAATCTCGCGGATTGCGGATTTCCCGAAAATCCGCAAAATCCGCGAGCGGAACGGATTTTCCGCCCATGCCTACTGCAGTGCGAGCAGCAGCGGTAATGTATAGGTGTTGAGGGAAATGCACCAGTTCCGACCGGCACAACATCTTTGATGCATGGATTTTCTGGGTAGCAGCACTTTGTACTCACTTCCAAGGGCACAGGGCTGGTTTCACACAATTAGGCAGAGCAAAACTCACACAGAGAGAAGCCAGGCACTGGTCGCTGATTGAAGAGAGAATTTGTTGATGCCCCTGAGACTTCAGAACAGAAGGCAAGCCAGCAAATCACTTTGGTTCTGGGGTGTAGAGATGAAGGTTGAGTCCTTCTGACTCCGTCTCCTAGGCAAGGAGGGCAGCAGAGCAGGCATAGGAAAGCAGGAGCCCAGCAAATTCCAGCAGAGTCCAACAGAGTGACAGACCTTTCAGCAGCACAGCAGTCCTTCTTCCTGGCAAAGTATTCACAGGTCCAGAAGGGTACTGAGTTGGCGGTGTCAGGGGGTCCAGTACTTATAGTAAGTTGTGCCTTTGAAGTGGGGAAGACTTCAAAGACAGGCCTGTGAAGTGCACAAAGTCCCTGACCTTCCTGTCCTGGCTCTAGACTTACTACAGGGGGGTATACAGCCCTTAGTGTGGTGACAGGCACAGCCTATTGAGATGTAACTGACAGCTCCTACCTCCCATCTTGCCCAGGATGACCCATAAGGATGCCGATGGCCTATCAGTTACACCTACATTTCTTTTGTGTGTGGTAGTCTAGAGGGAATCCACAAAGACCAGGTGCCATCCACCAAGATGTATATTCAGAGACAGGCAGAAGGCACAGAATGGTTAAAGTAAGAAAATGCCGACTTTCTGTGGCGTTTTCAGACTTGCAACTTAAAATCCAACTTTCCCATAAGTTGTGATTTTAAATTGGGAGTCCAGAGACACCAATCCTGAAATGTATATCTTAACTCAATTGAAAATTACATCTTTAGAATATAATAAGGTCATTTTTGTGTTAACCTATGGAAGAGATAGGCCTTACAGTAGTGAAAAATGAATTTATGTCAGTACCTGAACATGTAAAGCTTAAAGGTACATGTCCAACTTTTTAAATATACTCCACCCTGCCCTGGGGTCTATCCAGGGCCAACTTTAGGGTTGGCTTATGTGTTTTAAAAAGAAAGGTTTGGGCCTGGGGAAAGGGTTACCTTGCCACTTTGACATGGCAGTGTAAAACTGCACCCAAAGGTTCTGCAGTGGCCTGAAATGGGTGGCACAGTCAGTGCTGCAGACCCGCTAGCAGCATTTAATTTACAGGCTTTGCGTACATATTGTCCATTTTCTAGGGACTTATAAGTAAATGAAAAATGCCAATTGTTGATAAGCCAATGTTACCATGTTTTAGGGAGAAAGTATGCACATTTTAGCACTGGCTATCAAGTGGTAAAGTACCCAGAGTCTAAAAGCCAGCAACAATGAACTCAGCAAAACAGGTGGTCAGAAGGCAAAAATTCAGGGGAAACCATGCTAATAATGCCTATGTTGCCCCCCAGCAAGAAATGGGGAGAGTTACCTAACCCCTTGGGAGTTCTCTTCACTAAGAAGGTAGAACCTAAAGAGTCCATCAGAGTAGGCGTGGTTTGTTCCAGGATGGTGTCCACCGTAAGGTCCATTCCATGTAGTAAGATGGACCACCTCAACAGTTTTGGATTCTCACCTCTCATCTACATTAACAATCTGAGGGGGCTGTTGTAGGTCTGAATTGCCAAGTGAATACCAAACAGATGTGGCCTTAGCTTCTTCAGCACCCAGACCACAGCAAAGGCTTCCCTTTCTATTGTGCTCCATCTCTAATCTCCGGGCAGTAGCCTCCTACTGATGAAGGTTATAGGCTGATCTAGATCCTCTTCATTTAGCTGAGAGGGCTTGGCCCCTGTACCATGCTCTGAGGCATCTGTTTGAACTTTGAATTATTGGGAGAAATCAGAGGCTTTGCACATGGCCTCCTTCAGGGCGTCAAAAACATTCTAGCATGCTTCTGTCCAGATCACCAAATGTGGCTGCTTACAGGACGTCAGCTCTGTCAAGGGGGCAACAGTTGTGCTATACCCTTTGACCAATCTCCTGTAGTATACATAAGACCTAAGGTTTCCCAAGCAAGAATAGTCTCAATGTTATGCCTGGAGTGGCTGTACCATGCCACCCCCCACTTGGTGACTCAAGTAGACCACTGAACCCTGCCTTGTCTGGCACCTACTGGCCTTAATTGTCAGGCCTGCACTCTGCAGAACCTAAAGCACTTCCATGAGGTGGCACAGGCGGTCTTCCCATCTAGAACTGAAGCACTCAATGTTGTCTACTTAGGCGGCACTGAAGTTCTCTAACTGAGACAGGACTTGGTTGACCAACCTCTGGAAGGTGGCAGGGGCGTTTTCCAACGCAAAGGGCATGATCCCGAACTGGAAGTGCTCCTCTGGTGTAGAGAATGCAGACCTCTCTTTTCCCCCCTTGGTCAAGTCAATCTGTCAGTACCCAGACGTTAAGTCAAATGTCCTATGGAACTTGGCAGCTCCAAGCCAATCTATGTGCTCATCAGCTCTGGGGATCGGGTGCATCTCAGTCATGATGGCATTGAGTTAGGGAGATCCACACAGCACCAAATGTTCAGGTGTGACACATGGAGTGGCAGACTTGGGGACCAAGACCACTAGTCTGGGCCAAGGGCTGTTGTAGGGCTTAATAACCCCTAACACCAATATTTTGGAGACCTCTTCCTTGATGCTGGCTCTCACCTTATCACACAACCTTCACATGTGTGCTGTCCCCTGAATCAATATCAGGAGTACACCATGTAGTAAGTCCTGGGTAAGGGAGAACAAAGAGGCAAACTGCCCTAGCAACTGGTGGCAGTCTCTTTGTTTATCTAGAGTCAAAGTAGGAGAGAGGCTGGCACCGTACACTTACCCATCCTCTTCCTTGGGGGATGGGAGTTCAGGGAGAAGGTCATGCTCCTCTTCCACTCCATCGTCTGTAACTAGGATCATGGTATGGTCAGATCCCTCTAAGTGGGGCTTGAAGTGATTAACATGCAGGACTCCCAAGGGTTCCTAGAAATCTTGAGGTCCACTAAGTAGGTGACATCACTCTTGCACTCCTTCACCACATAAGGCCCCGACCAGCATTCTTACAGAGCCTGGGGCTCCACGGGCACCATCACTCTCACTTTTTGGCCAGGCTGAAACTCAACCAGAGTGGCATTCTGATCATACCAGCATTTGAGGTCCTCCTGGTTGACTTCCATATTCCTTTCTCATACTTTTTCCGGCTATTCTTTGGTGGGATTTATTTTATGATGGTTTTTATGACACTTTTACTTTGATACACCGTGACATTCTGAGTAGTGATAGGGAACACACTCAAGGGGAATTGAAAAATATTGGAAACCCTTTAAGTGTCGCATCTCCAGGATTGGGTGTACTGGGGGTCAGGCCATTTGTTGTTTATAATGCATTGAGTGGGGGGTGGCTTGGCCTTTCTTCTTCCCCCTTTGGCTCTTATTATGTTGTTGGCTTCTAAGTTCTCTTGTTTTAGCTTCCGGCAGCATGCTTTTTGGTTGTGGAGGACCAGCTTGTAGCTGACTACATCCTGGGGGGCTCTCCAGGGAACTCCTTCACCAAACTGAGAGGCCCTTTCACACGGTGCTCACACAGAAGTTCTCTGGTGCTGAAGCCAACCCCCTTCTGTTGTACCTCCCTGTAAGCAAACTAAAGACATGGCAGGAGGACGTCCCACATACCCCTCATGGGTTCTGGTAGACAAATATACATGCCATTTAGGGTTTGGTTGAACCTCTCAATGAACCTACTGGTTTGAGAGTTGTAAGGTGTAGAGAACTTGTAGGTTACCCCACAATCCTTCCAAATGGCCTACATGTTTCCAGACATGAAGTTCATACACCGGTCAGATGCAACCATTTTGGGGAAACCCACATGGGTAAAGATCCCCATCAGTGCCCTGGCCACAGTGGGTGAAGTCACTGTCCTCAGAGGATTAGCTTCCGGGTACTGGGTGGCATAGTCCACCAAGACCAGAACAAATCTGTTACCCATGACTGTCTAGAAGTCCAGAGGCCCAATGATGTTAAAGTCCACCCTCTCAAAGGGAGTGCTAATGGCAGAAAAAGGCTGCATTGGTGCCTTGCACTTCACCCCTGGCTTGCCACTCTCCTGGCAGGTAGGACATGTCCTACAAGACACAATTGAGGCCTTCCCCGTTTGAGGCCAATAGAACTGGGTGAAAAGCCTGTCAAAGGTACTCTATTGCCCTAAACAACTTGCTATTGGCATTCCATGAGCCAGACCCAGTAGGAACACCCTAAAGCACCGGGGGACCACAAACACATGCTTGTACAATGCTCAAGAGTCCTATGCTCACTATACAGGACAACATTCTCCGGGTAAATCAGGTGTTTACCAGAGGTGTCACCAGCTGCCTAGGTCTGAGTCTGCTGCCACAGACACACAAGAGAAGGGCATTCCCTCTTAACGTTGCACAACTCCTCCCTGCAGGGACCCCTTTCCTGTTGCCAGTTGGACAGCTCTGGCAGGTTCTCCATTTTGGCCACATCTTCCCCAGTAGGGTCCAGGGTGCCCCACTCAAGTTCAGCCTCCTCCCGTACTGTGGGAGTCCCAGGAGCGAGTTTCCGGCACCTTTTGCACTTCTTTTTGGCAGGCACCTGGGCCATTGAGCCCTCCTGACTATCTACTGGCAAAGTCCAGCAGAGTCCAGCAGAGTCCAGCAGAGTGACAGTCTTTTCAATCAATCAATTATTTGATTTGATTCAGACCTTAGCGGAGTTCAACAAATACAAATACATGAATATAAACAGTTATATATGTACTTTTAAAAACTCATTATAAGCTTAAACCAGTTATAGAAATTTGGGATCGGTAAGTACAAAATACAGGAGTTTAAGACTATAACATTTATGCACTTTTAAAACAGCTTTAAAAAACTCTTTAAAAACTTAAACAAGTCATAGCAAACAAATTAATTTGGGGAGACTTACACACTGTAATTAAATCTTGACTTAAAATAGCATTGTATCTTAAGCAAATAGTCCTCATAAATAGTCGCCAAGCCTCTACCTAAATCAGATTTGGACAGATTAGTAATACGGGAGAAAGTACTTTCAGGAGCACAGCAGTCCAGGCGCGGCCCGTTCAGTTAAGAGTGGTGAGGAAGTTGTGCAGGGCAGGGTGAAGTCAACAGATGACGGAACAGGGAAAATAAAATAAAAAATAAACAAAACCACATACCTTGTGCTCGCCGCATTGCTGAGTCAGTAATGCGATGAACGCAAGGTAATTGGTTTTCTTTTTATAATTTTATTTTCAGTATTCCATCATCTGTTGACTTCCCGTCACCCTGACCACCCCACCCGTACCGGCAGCGCCGCAGCAGTCCTTCTCCCGGGCTGAGTATCCACAGGTCGAGAAGTGTACTGAGTTGGTGATTTCAGGGGTCCAGTACTTATATCCAGTTGTGCCTTCAAAGAGGGAGAGACTTAAAAGAGAGGCCTTTGAAGTGCACAAAGTCCCTGCCTTTCCTTCTCTGGCTACACTACAGTGGAGTATGCAGCCGTTTGTGTGGGAAGAGGCAGCCTATTCAGGTATGTCAGCTCCTCCCTTCTATCCTATCCTGCCCTGATGACCCATCAGGATGCTGATTGTCCATCATTTACACCTAAGATCCATTTGGGTTCGGCTGTCTGGAAGGAATACAGAAAGCCCAACTGCCACCCACCCCAGACTTGTATTCAGAGACAGGCAGAAGGCAATTGTTAAATTAAGAAAATGCCAACTTTCTAAAAGTGGCATTTTCAGACTTGCAACTTAAAATCCAACTTTCCCATAAGTTGTGATTTTAAATTGTAAATCAAGCGACACCATACTTAAAGTTTCTATCTTTTCCCAATTGGAAATTACACTTATAATGGTAATAAGGTAATACTGAAGTTAACCTATGGGAGAGATAGGCCTTGCAGTAGGGAAAAAAGAATGTAAGAGTTTTTTATTACCTAGACATGTAAAACTTAAAAGTACATACCAACATTTTTAAATACACTGCTTATATGTATTAAAAAGGATGGCTTGGGCCTGGCAAGAGAGTTACTTTGCCTAGTCGAAATAGTAGGGTAAAACTGCACCCACAGTCTCTGTAAGGGCAAGCCTGTGACATAATTTAAGGCCTACTGAAGTGTGTAGCACATCAGCGCTGCAGGCCTATTATTATCATTTAATCTACAGACCCTGGGCACATATATTGCACTTGACTCGGAATTTATTAATACATTAAAAATGCCAATTGTGGATAAGCAAATGTTACAATGTTTTAGGGAGAGAGAACATGCACTGTATTACTGCTTAGCAGTGGTAAAGTGCCCAGATTCGGAAAGCCATCAAAAATGAAGTAAGCAAAACAGCTTAGAAGGCAAAAAGTCAGGGCAAATGCCAGGATTTTGATCAGAATTTTTAACGTTTCGATTCTGAGAACATGAGTCTGTGGATTAACCATTACTAAGCTCTATGTAATGGCAGTGGTCTTTGGAGTCTTAATCACTCCAGCTTTTCTCTACAAACCTGTTTATTGTACAGTTTCTCTATTAGACACTTACTTCCTTTTTCGCCTCATATTTTTCTGAAATTCTAGATCTGAATATCTTACATCTCATTTTGTTCCTTTTCAACTGCCTCTTTCCACTACCTTCTGCAGATACTGCCTTGCATTTCCTTAAATTCAAAATGGACATGCCCACAGCCACCCACTTGTAAGCACTGCCTTTTTTTCACTTTCACGATGTCAATATTTTAATAGCTGATTACCTCCTTCACAGTCAGTCAAAACAACTTTTTGCTCGGTTAAAATAACCATAAATAGCACAAAATCATAAAATACATCAATACAAAATTATAAAATTTTATCTCGGGTATTCACAAATCGAGAGTGTGGTAAATACATGATTAAAACTAATATAATAAAAATGTAAGTCACTCTAAAATATTAACATTTCAGTCCTTTCTTCCTCCGCATAAGACTCACAGCAAACAAGAATCTAGTAACACAAAACACTATTGGCTGTGTGGTACCTGTCTTCAGAATTACTGGTGCCTCTGTAAATTTCCTAGTCCTCAATCTTAAACACAGTTGTTTGACCCATTTTCTTGTAGTAGCAGAGTATGCAGGACAAAAAAAAGAAACATGCACAATATCTTCTTCGGCATTCAAGGTTCATAAATTGCAATTAGTTTCCCCCTCCGTTGTTCGGCCATGAGACCACTTAGCTGTTATCGCATTGATCTGAAGGGTCTCAAAATAAAAATTCATTAAAAGTATCTTTGCTAACTGGGATTGAGATTCATCAAGAAAAAATTCAAAACTTGGCAGTGACTTCAAACTTAAAAACTCTGAGGAAAGTCTTCCCAGCATTATTTGATACAAATTCCCAATAAGAGCATTTTAGCGCTTTCTTAGAACATGCAGTCAATAATCTGTGTGTAAAATATTGTTTTTGCTTTTAAAAAATACCTACCATTACTTCTACTCCCTGCGCAGCGGACCTCAGGGCTGATGAGGGAACACACCCATATTGCCGCCAGCAGATTGGAATCACTGCGGCCACGCCCACCACCCTCTGGCCACGCCCCCTTGCATCCTCTACTTAAACGCGCGCTGAACTGCTAGCGTGACTTTGAGTAACTGCAAACTCCTGAGGCGGAAGCCGGGAGAATCACTAAAACTTTTAAACATCTGTGTGTAAAATATTGTTGTTGCTTTTAAAAACTACCTACCATTTCTTCTACTCCCTGCGCAGCGGACCTCAGCGCTGACGAGGGAACACACCCATATTGCCGCCAGCAGATTGGAATCACTGCGGCCACGCCCACCACCCTCTGGCCATGCCCCCTTGCATCCTCTACTTAAACGCGCGCTGAACTGCTAGCGCGACTTTGAGTAACTGCAAGCTCCTGAGGCGGAAGCCGGGAGAATCACTAAAACTTTTAAACATCTGTGTGTAAAATATTGTTGATGCTTTTAAAAACTACCTACCATTTCTTCTACTCCCTGCGCAGCGGACCTCAGCGCTGACGAGGGAACACACCCATATTGCCACCAGCAGATTGGAATCACTGCGGCCACGCCCACCACCCTCTGGCCACGCCCCCTTGCATCCTCTACATAAACGTGCGCTGAACTGCTAGCACGACTTTGAGAAACTGCAAGCTCCTGAGGCGGAAGCCGGGAGAATCGCTAAAACTTTTAAACATCTGTGTGTAAAATATTGTTGTTGCTTTTAAAAACTACCTACCATTTCTTCTACTCCCTGCGCAGCGGACCTCAGCGCTGACGAGGGAACACACCCATATTGCCGCCAGCAGATTGGAATCACTGCGGCCACGCCCACCACCCTCTGGCCACCCTCCCTTCACTCTATAAAAAATGTGTATTCACCGGAAGCGCAGCGGACGAGCGCAGCAGGCGCGCCTAAGGCAAGCCCGTCTGCGCCCGTCCGCGACTGGACCGCGCCCAGCGCTGGCCATGCTGACAGTGAGCAGTTACACAAGTAGGATAGTGTGGACCAGCACTGAACTATTGGCACTGAATGCAGCTATACCATGTCAAACGCCCAGGCTCGATCTGACTAAATCCGATATACCACCCTCCTGCTCGCTGTGCAACACACCACTTTGTGATTCTTCACCTCAAATAAACACAAACCCAAAAAGATCATACCGTCTGACAGCCAACACCTCTAGCACTCTCTTTAGAGCTGGGCTACAGAACTGTAGATCCCTCCCTAAACATGCTGACGATATTTATCTGCTAATAGCGGACTCTGAGTGGGACGCCTTATTTCTTACAGAAACCTGTCTCAATGAGGACAAAATGGCATCCATTCCTCTGGCTGTCCCGACGGGTTTCAAACTTAGCTTCTCAAACAGAGAGAAGGACAGAAGAGGAGGCGGAGTGGCTATTATCTTCAAGGATAAATACACCTTGTCGTCCTCTACAGCCGCTAATTTAACCCAAATTATCTCTGGACCAACGCATCAGGCAGGCCATATGCTGGACCTTATTTTTTCCAACATATTGGATACCTCAGCTAAACTGCCACTGCCACTGCCATGGACGGATCACTTCCTTATCCCTTTCTCTATTTCTTTCCCATCCCACTCTCAGACAACAGGGAACCGATCCTTTGTGCGAAGGAAATGGGACAACCTATCAGCTGAATCCCTTTGTCCCGCTCTCGCAGCTGCCCCTCTACTACTGACCTCAGATGTGGATTCTGATGCAATGCTACTGAATCACTGGATAAGCAACACAGTGGAATCTATTGCCCCTGCTAAAGTAGCCACGTCATGCAGAGAATCCCCTTCCGCCCCTTGGTTCTCCTCAGAACTGATGGCGGAAAAAAGCAAATGTAAAAGGCTTGAGCGCCTCTGGCGGGTAAACTACTCGGAATCAGCAAACATCTGTTATAAAAAAGCCCTACATGGTCTACATCAATCCGTAAAAAAAGCCAAAAAATCATTCATTGTGTCCTCTATTCAGCAAGCGGAGCAATCTAGCAAAGAAGTTTTTAAAATTGTTCAATCCTTTTTTAAACCTAAGGCTATTGAGACAGAAATCATCCCGTCCGCAAGACTCTGTGAAGACATCTCTGATTTCTTTCACAACAAAATCATGAAGGTCTATGACTCCTTCACATGCCCCGAGCCTACAGCTATGGCGGACTTCGACAAAACTGAGCTACCCACCCCCCCCTTAACCCAATTTCATCCTATCACCCTCGATGAGGCACTGAGAGAATTACAAAAATGCAAATCCGGGGCTCCTGATGACCCCTGTCCACCCAAACTCTGGAAAATGATGTCGGATGTAATCGCTGCACCACTCCTACATATCTGGAACACGTTCATCGAGACCGGCACGTTTCCTGACTGCTGGAAACATGCTACACTTCTCCCTCAGAAAAAAAAGCTAAATGGTGCTCCTGATGACCTGAGTAATCTCCGCCCCATCTCCCTGCTAGCAGCCCCAGGTAAAATGCTCAAAAAGCTGATTCAACGCCGACTCAACAGCTTTATCGGAAAAAAAAGAACACTACATGAAACACAGTCAGGTTTCAGGTCCGGCTTTAGCACCGAGACGGCCCTTATCGAGGTTGCTGAGTCGATCAGGTGGTCCCTAGATTCAGGAGCATCAGCTATGCTGGTGCTCCTGGATCTATCTGCCACATTTGATACAGTGGATCACGGCAGATTGCTGCTAAGGATGAAGGACATAGGTCTGGAAGATAGGGCATTGAGCTGGCTGCACTTGTATCTCACAGACCGCTCTCAGAAAGTGGCACTGGGTACCTTCTCCTCTAAGCCAAAACGCCTCTGGTGTGGTGTCCCCCAAGGGTCCGCACTTAGCCCGCTACTTTTTAATGTTTACTTAGCCCCACTCTTCACCTTGATTGCCAAATGGGGGGTCAAGACGATTTCGTATGCAGATGATACGCAATTAGTCTTCCCCTATGCGGAGGTGTCGGAGGCAGCTTTCAGTAAAATAAGGGGCTGCCTTCGAGATGTAGCCAGCTGGATGAATACCAACAAATTAAAACTGAATGCAAGCAAAACGGAGGTACTATTCTTTGGAAAAAGTACTCACCCCTCCCCCGACCTTTGGAGGCCTCCCGAAATGGGCCCAGCACCTACCCACGGAACCAGTGCAAAACATCTGGGCGTAAGATCGAACGAGAATCTCTCTTTCTCCTCCCACATACAACAAGTCACCATGGGATGCCTCCATAAACTTAGAAACCTCCGGAAATTTCTGTCCTTTCTACCAGTTGAGTGTCGCAAAATGGTCGTCCATGCGACAGTCACATCCAGACTGGACTACTCAAATGGCCTTTACCTTGGTCTGCCAAAATATCTGGTGCAACGCCTGCAGATCGCGCAAAATGCGGCTGCGAGACTGATAAAACACATTCCTTTCAGACATCATGTCTCTCCGCATCTGCTCGAACTGCATTGGCTCCCAGTGGCGAGCAGAATTAAATTCAAAGCTCTCACCCTGGCGTTCAGAGCACTAAAAGGGACCTGCCCTAACTATCTAAAACTCAGACTCCCTCGCTACCATCAAGAGAGACACCTACGTTCTAACTCCCTGCTTCAGCTAGCTGTTCCACGAGTTAGGATAGCTAGACTTAGGGGCAGGTCTTTCTCTGCTGGCACGGAAAAACTCTGAAACACCCTTCCCTTTGCCATCCAATCTGCCACGACAGAAGCTAGTTTTAAAAAGCTTCTAAAGACCTGGCTATTTTCACAGAAAACCTAAGCAATTCATCTTGCATCTTGCCCTGCTGCAGTACTCTTTTAGCGCCGGCAAGTCAGAGGGAAATCCCTGGAGTGCGCTAATTGACTTCACATACCAGTATAGTTACACTTATACATTTAAATGGCAGACACCTATAGTTTATAGCGCCGGGACACTTCCTCGAGAGGTAGCTGTTCGCGCTCTACAAAATTCAGTATTATTAATATTATTATTATTAATAAACCAGGGTCTGTCTAAAACTACTCAAACCTAATTTCCAAAACCAGGTCTGCACATAGTGGAACCATGGAAAAGTGAGCCAACTATCTAGTTCCATGAGCTCCTTCGGTCCTTGTCTATAGGGGCATGTTCTTGTTAGGCCCAAATTCTTATTCACATAATAAAGGTATCAAGGTAGCTAGAAGTTCAAATCTCTTGATGCCAATATTATAGAACCATGGAATCAAATGTGTATTCTTGAGGAGACACAATAGCATTGATATTGTTTTGTTTCCTCCTGCAACGAGGAGACGCAGGTTCTCGCCACCCCATAGCTCTGCCCATGGAGGGCAGCTGATTGAGCTCTACACCTATAAACCTACAATGCTGGGGAAACCACCTTGGACTTGGTAGCTTGATGCTGTTTCAAAATTGGCATAGCATTTTGGAGCAAAACTGTCTTTGTCTTGTTTATGTGAGGCTTCCATAGAAGTTTTGAATCGATTGATATTCCAAGGTAACATAAAGTTCAACACATGCTCCAATAGATAGATGTTGGCTAATGGAGATGTCTTTCTTAAAACCCTTATGCGGCCTCATGGTCATGTATTTGGTTTTACTATAATTTATTCCAAGTCCCTTCAAGCTGCAGTAATTACTAAAACTGTCAAGTAACCTTTGCAACTGCCCTTTGGGTCTGTGACAATAAGATGGTATTGTTGGCTAACAATAATGCTGCTTTGGGTACCCCACCTAATTTAGGTGAATTATGGTTGCAGTTCTGTAAGTAGTGAGCAATGTTGTTACCATATAATAAAAAGAGGGTGGGTGCCAGGATTCACCCCTGTCCCACACCCCTCATAATGGGAATGGCCTCCATACGTTCACCCCTTAGACCCCAGTGGACTTTTGCATAGTTGTCTTGGTGGAGCCTGATTTACTGTGCCAGAATTTCATTGGGTACTCCTTGTTTTCTTAATGATTCCCATAAGAGGTCTCTTGGCACAAGATCAAAAGCAGCCTTCAAATCAATGAAGGCTATATACAAATGCCCGTCTTAAATTTAACATATTTCCAAGCTATAAATAATGGCCTCAACACCTTGCCAATATTGCTTGTCTTGGGTCTTAATCCCGCCTGGAATGGAGAGAGGATGTAATTCTCCTTCAACCAGTGGCTAAGTTTATTTAATATCTGATTTGCATACACTTTTTGCAGGATATCAATTAAGCTGATAGGCATATAATTGCCCACATCTTGCTTGCTACCTTTTTTATGGATAGGCACAATTTCAGCCCCCTTCCAAGAGTTAAGCATGGGTGCTGCAGAGGCCACAGCTTTGCATAGAAAATTTACATATGGCACCCAAACGTCCAGGGCATGTCTCAGAAGATCCCCTGGTATTTCATCTGGCCCTGATGCCTTCCCTGCTTTGATTGTATCTATGGCTACCTTTAGTCTCTTCTATAATAAATTATAAAGTAGGTACTATTGCGTACATCAAAGAAGCATGGGGGGGATTCAGTAGCATTTAGAAAAAGCTCTGGTGCCCTAGAGTACAGTTTGGAAAGGTGTCTGCTCCAGGTATCTGGGTCCAAGTAATGATCCATATTGGTGTTACGTTCTTTGCAGCCATGTGTTATTATTTTCTAGAGGCTGGCATGGTCTTTAGTTCTGGCTGCAATAATGAGGTCATTTCAATTTGCCTTATCCCAACTCTTTGCAGCCGTACTAAGTGCCTTCTTTTATTCTGCACTAAGTGGCTTACTTGTTTCCCATCATTAGCCTTAAGTGCCACTAGTTGTATTCTCTTGGATAGCGGACAATCTTTATTATACCAAGGAGTATTAGATAGACTACTAGGAACACCTACATTTGTGGCCGTTTTTTGAGGCTTGTTCAACAAGTATAGCATATTCTCGACCAAAGCAAGACAGTGGCGGTGCGTCCATTGGAGGCGTTCGGGCGTTGCCCCACTAGCCTGGACGAGACGACCGCCACTGCACTGAATAAAATGTATTTGCGTGATCACTGTCACTGTTATTTAAAACTGAGCGCACTAAGGCCCGGGAAAAGCCCGACAGGGTCAGGACTGCATACGGAAGTGGGCCGGTGGCGTGGGGGGCGGGGCTGCGTCAGAGTGACAGCCAGGCGGGCAGGCAGCGCACAGGCAGAGGGGTGCGCATGTAAAAGGCCGTAGTAGTCGAGATTTCGACTGGCCTGCGCATGCGCACAATTGAGACCTCCAACCCCCCCCCCCTCTACCAGTAGTGTCCGACATAGGCATGGACCCGGGGGCCGGTTCTCAAAATGGGCAGATATCAGTCTGCACTTAAGCCAATCCTGGCGCAGTGGCGCTGCTAACGCCGCGCCAGGATTGGCTACTCCAGCAGGATGGTGCTCTAAGGCATTGTCGTTGGTGATTGGCCACACTGTGCGTGCTGGAATCATGCCACGAGGCCCACGAGTCCGACAACAACAAGTAAGTCAAAGTGAAAGTGGAACTTATGATGTTCATGAGATGAGTCATACTAGTCAGTGGGCCGTGGGCGCGTGACTGTTGTTGTTGTCGGACTCGTCGACTCGTGACCACCAGACGTGTGTGTTGTGTATGTCACTGACTGACTGGTGTCTGCCGGTCCCGCCTGCCTGGAGGGACCTCACCTGCCTACTGTGACTGTCTGACATCGAGACCGACCGTGTCCCCCCCCACCCACGTAAGTTATGCCACCACGCCACCACAATAATTTACTACTACCTTGGGTTTATGATGAGTCATGATGAGTGATGTGTGTGTCTATACTGTTAATTTAATTTATAAATTGCATGACGGGACTGGGACGAATAAGTAGTGAGGCCCGTGATTAGAACTGGCTACGTCGTAATGTTTTCATGCCTACGTATTTCAAAAAAAGACTATTAGCACCCAGTGCTGCCGACTTGCAGCGCCTGCGAATCCGGACACAGGGTGTGATGCTGGGCGCTGTATTACCGGCGCCGACCCGGGGGTCGGTATCGGTAATAAGGCCTACCTGTTTTCTGAAGGCAGACGGTCTCCCTCAGTGAGCACTTTGTCCCGCAAGATAAATAAAACTTGCCTAAAACGACAGCTTTGCTCGTCTCTCGCTTTCACCATCACAAGTCCGACACTCCGTGCCAGCTCTGGTGACAGGGACAGATTGATCCGGGAGGAATGTGAACTAAGCATGGGCGAATTTTGCGGATCTCGCGTTCGCGAATTTTGCGGATTTGCGGATTCGCAATCCGCAAAATCCGCGAATTCCCGCGAATTTGCGGATTTTTTTTTTTTTGTGTTCGCCCGTGTTTCTGCCAGTTCGCGAGGGTTTTTACAATTTCGCAATTTGCGAACTTACCTGTTGGGTCGCAAGTTTTGCGAACTTGTTGTTTCTACGTGTCCAGCCTGTTTGGGACACTCTTCTTCATCACTGCCACTCTCTGTCACCACTGCCACTCTCTGACTACTCATGCCACCCTCTGGCCCACCCATGCCACCCTCTGTTTCATCACCACACCCTCTGGTTGTCCAGTGTACATTATTTTCGGCAAAGCAAAGCACACCTTCCCTGCCTCAAGTGACCAGAATTAATTTGGGGCTGATTAATGTGTCACAGAATATTTTTTTAGCTGGCACCTGCTTCCTTAGTGCGCCCTGATTAGTGATCTTTTGCACTTGCTAAGTGCTTTCATTGTTGCAAAATTAGTTACAACACCTGCCCTGCCCCAACTGACAATAATGAATTAGGGGCTGATTAATGGATTTTAACTTCCAGCCTGGCTCCTGCTTGTCTCCCTTAGCTGTAATTCAGGACCTTTGTGGCATATGTGTAACTATTCTGAGGTTCAGAGCAGGGTCACATAATAGTTTCAACTGGCAACTGAACTCTGGAGGGGCCCCTCAGGAAGCACTACAGGAAATGGCTACTAATGATGAGCCTGAACTTTTGAACCTGGTAAGTAGTTACTTTCAGTTTTGCTAAGATCGTATTTCTGCAATTTTGCACTTATTCGCGGGGCGGGAACTCACGCGAACAGTGCGAGCAGTGCGAGCAAAATCCGCTGCTCGCGGATTTGCGGATTTTGCGGGAGATTCGCGAATCTCGCGGATTGCGAATTTCCCGAAAATCCGCAAAATCCGCGAGCGGAACGGATTTTCCGCCCATGCTTAATGTGAACGCATTCCATCGCGGCCCTTTCAGCTCACATGCACTAAGTCCACGCTCTCAAATATTTACCTCCAGTGACAGAGCACTTACAAAGTTACAAACTGCCATAACCTGTTCAATTACACCACCAGCTCTTAGGAAAAGCCACCCGCATACCAGCTTTGGCTTTCCCGTAAAGCAAACGAACAAAAACAAGTGTAACAGTAAGACGCCATCACAAACACATACTTTGCGTCTGCTACATTTCATAGAAGTTACCTCAGAGTGATAGCTTCCGAGGACGGCACCGTTTATTGTTTTTCAGTTTTTATTGGTCTGGTGACAGACAACACCTTTTGATTTTACTAAGCGTAATATATGTATAATATACTTACTGTGCCGGACGACATTCTGCCCTTTCACTATGAGGATCGTCCACGGACAAAGTAGTTCCTTTTAGTGATAGCGACTACTGTGGCAGTGTGTGGGTTTTGAAGGGGCAACAAATACGTTTTTTGCACGAGGCTCGGCGGTCTGCTGTTACACATGTGACTGCAGACAGGGCAAATGTGCTTCAATGCAGAGGGTCTTAATTGTGACTCATTTGTCGACTGGGAGCCAGTGTACACAACTGAGAGACCATTGCCTCCAGCTGGCTAGCTTCTGCCCCTGGGTCGCTTGGGAACACAACTGAAAAGTCTCCAAAGGATGCAATCGATTTTCGTGGTCCACCCTGGAAGATACAATTCCACTAACTTTGCCTATTCTATGAGGAAAGGAACGCAAGGTTAGTCAAACAGAAAATCGTCACAATCTTACAAAGATGAAAAAAAACAACTCTAGAGGTTTGTTTGTACCCTCTGGTCCTGTTTGAATACCCAGTAGTTGTTATGCACTAAGGTCTTAGCAGAGAATACAGTTCAAAGACAAACTTGCAGCTGGGTGTTTAATCCCATTCAAGCCAAACGCATGAACAGATCAATTCAGAGAATCAGAATAGTGACACTAACTCACTGACGATCTATATATGACAATTCACAGCATTTGTTTATCAAACGAAAGCTAAAGATTTGACTAAACAGCTTTTAAAGTAATTTTTATGCTGCGGTCAAATGTCAGCTAATTGCAAGTTAGGTGGTCTGGTCAACAAGTAAGTGTCAGCCCCCACGCAGCGCTGGCTGCGCACGCGACGCCGGTGTTGATGTCCACAGTTTTTTGTTATTAATGTTCAGCAGTGCGCAAGTCGTGCTCTGGTGCATCAATGCATTATGCCAGCATGCAATATTGTACAACACAACAGCCAGTTAAGTCAGCCCTCACGCAGCGTGCTGCGCACGCGACACGCACACGGCCTGTGTCACAGTTTATTTTTTATAATGTTCAGCACAGCAGTGCACGTCGTGCTCTGGTGCACTGCATCAATGCCATTATGCTTGCAATATTGTTCAACAACTTAGGTAGAGTAACTAGTGGCAACTAAATGGAAACGAAACCCCTATAATCAGGTAGGTTACCGTGGACATAATTTACACTTTCTGCAGTGTTCTTCGTATGATCCGTGTCAGTGTCTTTTTTCTGATTTGTGCCCGGCCTGCCCAAAATGTTGTTGACTTCAGACAGTGGCTCCAGCTCACACATTCCGTGGGGACCTGGACGCTCTCTCTGAGAGACCTGCATATCATGAGTCATACTAGAGTCCCAGGCCAGGGGTCCCCATGGTATCTTGATGCTAAGCATTAGCCCGGCTGCCTCGTGATCATTAAAAGGCAAGGGGAGAAGAGGCAGAGCTCAGCCCCGGTGATGTCACCTGCAGCCCCCACCACCAGCACAACAAAAGGTGGCCAGCCGGGTTGCTTTCGGTTCATTAACGTGACTTGTGTAATTTCATGGTAATGCATTTGTTTACAGTACAGTCCGGTTACAGGGGAGCAATAGGGTTAGTCTCCTATTTCTGGTGCTGTTGCTCAATTGGCTGTAATTTCTGATATTTAGAAGTTTCCATTGTCTTAATTGCATGGTTTTTGCTTGTGAGAAAGTGTCACTCATAGTCGTTGAAATGTCAATCATAATTTCACTCAAATTTTTAAAATGTCACACATAGCAATCTGAAACCTTGGCAGCTATGGCCTAGGGGTAGTGGCACCGTCACCGGTCGAGGAGCATTGGCACGCCCATGGGCATTAGCACACCCATTGGTATACATTTCCACCTATTCCTGGTCCCTGTTTCTGAAAAACATTGCGCAGTGTAGATTACTTCCTGGCTAAACGTGCGCGTGGCACATTGTTCCCATAGAATTTGTAAACTGAACTTGTCCATCACCTGCGGTTACCAGCTGAAGCGGATTACAGGTCGGATTACTTCCCATCTCCTAACGAGGCCCAAAGAAGAAAGTTAGTCGAAATGTCCCGTGATAGGCGCAGGAAGTCTAACTCGTCACTTTTATTTACCATTTTGTAAACCGTGCAAGAAGTGAAAGTGAAGGTACATTTTTTTTTTTTTAAAACACAGGTACTCAGCAACTGTATTATTAGGCTACAGAAATACAAGGGATTTCACTGTCCCGGACCCTAGCTCCTCCTGCCATGAGTACGGCTGCACCAGTGAGATCAGACACAGAGGACACAACAACATACAAGTGGCAGCCGTAAGAGTTTACTGGAGGGCCATAAAATACGAATTGAAATTTAAAAGTGCAAGTGTTATCCTCCTGTCTTGAATAGGCACAGCACAGTTTATGAGCTGGCTGAACCGCCAGGGAGGCTGCTGCCCAGGGCTGAAGCTGAAGACTGCGCTTTTGCTGTGATATTATTGGAGTGCATTGAATGAATGAGAAAACTTAAAGGTACTTCAGATCAGTATTTCGCAAGGTTGAGTGTCGCCATCTTAGGGGGTCTGCCAAGCTATGCATCTCAAATCGCTGCATTGCGTTACTGTGCCCTGGGAAGGCGTCCCAGGGGTGTTGAGTGGCTCTTCCTCTGGTGACTTGCTGCTCTGCGCTACGTTGCATTACTTTTTGCTAAATATGCCCCTTAGTTCTATTGCAATTCAGTACCTTCATTTCTAGGCACATCAAGTCACTACGCATCTGAAAAAACTTTGCACATTTTGAGTAGATTGATTCCATCCCTGGCCTACCTCATGTGAAGGGGATCATACAGCTGGACAGCTGTGTCGTTACACTCAGGTCCTTCTCTGAATTATTAATTAATGTAACACATAATCTAATGTTTCTTAAAGCAACCTCTGTCAACGTAATTATACCAGTGCCTCTCGACAGTGCCATCTGCATCTCTAGGTTACGGTAGTATTATTGAACAGCAATGTCAGCTCACACCAACCAAGGTCCCAAAACCCTTTAGGACATACGAAATTAAAGCCCACTTCCATACTCACTTTATTGACAGGGATGGTGTTAGCATTGATATAAGATACAGGCATTCTCTTTGGCCACTTAGGTCCTGGGAAGTTACGATGTCCAGCCAATGATGTAGTTTCCAATTGCTTTTATTAATAAACCTCAGGAACAATGAGTAAGGCGTTTTGGTACAAGTGCCTGTCCATCTCTGCGTGGTGCGTGCTACCTCAACAGGCACGTTTGAGTGTGCCGCCAGTGTGGAGGGAGTACATAATTACCGGGTATCTTGCTGCAATTGCTAATTACGGACTATTCCTTGCACTTGACGTTGAGCGTACTCATACAACACTCACACAATCACCAAATAAACACACAGGCAGACATTTACAGTGGGACCTCAGTGGGACGCTCACAGCCCCATTAAAGAAAGGGCAGCGCCATTAAAAATTATCCAGCTTTAACGCCTTAATCATGGCATTGTGAGATTGAGAACAGATTACTATAGGAATAAGTTCCAATGTCGTGAGTCTTCCTTTTGCACTGAAATGCAAGTCTAATGAACAGAACAAGCATTGGCATAGCCAGCCTACATGTCGCGCCTTTGGAGCCTTATAAATGTTTAGCCATGCAACACTTGCAGTTGCACCAAGGATATTGTTAATGTTTTTCCGAGAGAGAGATCAGAGTTTTGTCTAATGGAAGTTTTGACTCATGGAAAGGTAGCGCAGAAGGTTAATGGGACTGCTGCAAAGAACATGTACCTAATGCAGATCACAAAATTCTGTAAATAGGTCAGTGGGTCACTGCATTTGTCAGAGAAATCATTTTATCACTTGTCCCTCTCTTCAAACGAAAAAAATGGGGAGGATCCAAGTTCTCTACTTTGGCTCCTGCCTTCTGGAACTCTCTCCCATTTCACTTGAGATCCTGTTCCCAGTACCCCCTTTTTCGCAAAGCCCTCAAAACTTTTCGTTTTACCCAGGCTTTCCCCTCTTAAATCGTCCCTTGGCTCCTAGTCTTTCTCGTTCCTTGGGTTTGGTAGTACTACATAGCGCCATGAAACCACTCGGTGTACGCGCGCTCTAGAAATATTTTTAAACTCAAATTCAATATAGGGAGGACCTTGTGCAATGTTTTGAAGCCATAGAAGCCAATGAAACCTTTGATTTCAAAAGTCACAGTGAAGCCCGTGGCTTTGCTAGAACACTAAAAGATAGTTTCAGTTCTTTCTGTTTTTATTTGAAAAGATAATGACAAAGGTCGAGAATTTATACAATCATTTTCAAGGACGAGACGTAGATACTGTGTCTGTGAAAAGATATACCACAGAGTTTGTCGCAAGCATAAACATAGTGAGAGATGAGGTTGACAATTTAGACAGCCAATTGCCAGAGGGTTCAACTTTTTCAAACCCCAGGAAAAACATCACCACTCTGGTACGAAGTGCAAAAGAGATCTGTGACATTGTAATTGTGCAGGCACGAGCGTTTTGCTTTCACAAAACATTTGGGGAGTGCCGCATTATTGGAAAGTAAATACTTTGAAAAATATAATGAATCATTTCCTGAGCATGCTCTGCATGAGGCTGTGGAAGCTTATCCGATGCTCAACCAAGAGGACCTGAAAAGTGAGTTGACAGTAATGTACTCAATGCCTGTGTACCAGAAGGCCAAAGATGGCAGGTCTTTGCTGTCTTTAATTCATGAACTTAATATGGAAAAGACATTTACAGAGACTGTAGCTTTACTAAAAATCGTCATTACAACTCCTATGACAACCTCAGAGGCAGAACGATCTTTTTCCGCCTTAAAGAGGATTAAGACATTCCTGAGGAACACCATGCTTCAGGAAAGACTCAATGCGTTGGCAATGCTCTCTATAGAGAGCAAGCTTGTTCAAAATATTGCTGACTTTAACGTTAAAGTAATTGAAAAATTTGCTGCGCTTAAAGACAGACGTGCTGAATTTAGATACAAAAAGTAAATATGTTGAATGGTGATAGTTTGTGACCTGTTTAGTTGGTTCTTGTGTTGTTTGCAGTTTAAATCAAAAAAGTGGTTTGTTTTGTTGTTTGCAGTTTAAATAAAAACAATATGTGAGGTTCTCATCATTGTATCTTGAAGTCTGTTATGAAGCTCTGTTGTTATACTGAATAAGCAGCTACCTAGTATGTTATATGACAGCTCTTTAATAATGTAATACCTGCACTTTGACAATTGCTTTATTAACCTTCCTGCTTTCTCAAATTTGCTTGGAAATGCACCATTTTTCCACTATTTTTTCAAAATTTTCTCGGGGGGAATTCCCCCCGAACCCTCCTTAGAGGGTTCAGGCTCGCTCGCTACGCTCGATCGCTACGGTGCACTTTGATTATCAGTTTCCGCCTCACCACTTTCAAATGTCACCAGCCGCCACTGAAGCAAGATGGATTTGCACTATCAGTATATCAGATGGGCAACTGTCACCAAAGAGAGGAAGGACTTTTGAGAAAGAATTATAAATGCCAGTCAAAGACTAAACTTTATTAATAATGGAAGGCCATCTGACTGTCCTGCGAGAGTTATTAATTGTCAATTGGGAGGGATTGTTTATGATATAAGTAACTTGTGCTTCAATCAACCTCTGACACAGTTAAGCACAATGAAAAATGGTTGCTGTCTTTTCAAGTATCCACATAAAAATCACTTAAATAACTCCAGTGTGCAACACTCACCAAAATATATACGAATGTAGACTTCGTGGCACCACTTTTGAAAGTATAGGCTCATGGGCTATCAGAGGAAAACCTGCCATTGCAGGCTCTCAGCCCATGTTCTGTGGTAAAATGAACTAATCTCGTGATGGTTACTGTGTAGGGAACAGAGGAATCTGTAGCCAGAGTCGCAATACCTTTAGCTAAATCTTTCTCCTCTAGTAATGCTTCCAACCCCTCTATGGGCTCAAAGCTACAATTGAAATCTGCACCTATGAAAACAGCTCCATCAAGGTTCACAAGGGCGAGGGTTCTATCTAGCAAAATCATCACAGAAGACTCCACAGTGGACAAACTTGGTCTAATATAAACATTTAAAAGGTATATGTCCACTAAATTCGGCCTTCTTGTTTTCAGTCCTAGGATATCCGGCGAAGGGATATCCATAACATCTGTTGTTATATTTAAATAAATTTTGACCTACACAACCAATCCACCAGAGGGCCTCCCTCTTTTAGAGGGGATTGCACCAACGATAAATGTCCTATATCCCAATTTGTGTGTAGGCTTAATCAACCACCTTCACACATTTTCACATAGTATCACAATTGCAATTGACACCCTTGACCATTATTCTTTGGCTCTGCACAGAGTCCAAGGATTGGGTGAACATGTACTCTGAAAACTTTCTATAACCCACTGACATGCACTTTCAGAAACTCACACTGCCTTCTGACTGAACTCCAGAACACACAATTGAATTGTTAATACTGGGTAGGGGACATATTGATGCATAAGACGTGCACATGTAGGAATCGGAGACTATTAAACAGTAATACCGAGGATGAGGTTATTGTCTTATTACTTACCGGTAATCTTCATTACCCTGATTAGGGTCCTCCCCGTCCCAGTCCTAACAACGTGAGGCAGTCCTGCCTCCACCCAGCCAAACACAACGCCAGTATTCAAAAGTTACATAAGCCCCTCCCACCTACCACCATGCCTGTTCTCAACAAGACTCCGACGCAAACACAGTGGGAGGGCGGGAGGGTACAGGACTGGGACGGGGAGGACCCTAATCGGGGTAATGAAGATTACCGGTAAGTAATAAGACATTACCCCCTCATGGGTCCTCCCCGTCCCAGTCCTAACAACGTGAGGAACTCACAAGCAGAGAACCAACAAAAAACGCAGGACACCAGGGATCCATGCAGAGTACAAATCAGTAAAGAACAATGAACAGCAACGTCCAAGACGTCAACAGAAAAACAGCCAGCAGAGGCATGCAAAACAACAAGCGAAGAAGGTAGCACAAATACGAGACGGGACAGTGGGTGGCCGCCCAACAAATTCCTGGATAGAAAACACCTGCCGCCCCAGCCCAGGAAGCAGGCACAGAACGTGACTAACGACCCAGCACCAGAGACGGAGGAGGCAGACCCAAAGGCACCCACTGACCAACCCCAGAACTGGAAAACCATATCCCCCAAGCCACACCTCCACAGGAGACAAACAGGGCAGGAGAAAATGGAAAAACACCAGGGAACGAAGGTGGGAAAAACTGGAGAGTCCAGCGAACCACCAAGGAAGGGGGAACAATGGACCCCCCCAGCAGGTAAAACAGGAAAAACACCTCCAGCTGCCAAAGTAAACGGGAAGATCCCCCAGGCAGAAAGACCGGAACAAGACACAAACCAACCCAATCCGACAGGAACTCCCAACAGGGAAAAGAAACGAGCAGAGCACCCAAAGCACCCAACCGACAAGCAGAGGTGATGGCCAGCAAAAAAGGCACAGTAGCTGACAACCAGAACAAGACAGCCACCAGCAAGAGCTCAAAAGGGGGCAACAGCAGACCCCCCCCAACAGCAGGCAAAAACCCAAGAAGGCACGAGTACAGGAGAGACCGGCCAACAAAGCCGAAAGCCAAGAAGAAACCGACTCTCCAAAGGGGCAAAACCACCAAGGAGGCTCCAGGACCCCGACAAGCACGAACCGCCGCCTACTGAAAAGACAAAGCGGAAGGGGCAAGGCCCTGTAAAAAAAATAGTCCTGAGAAAATCCAACACAGAGGTAGGATCCCCCAGCACAGGAACGACCCAATGGGAAGAACACAAAGAGAAAAAAGAACCCCAAAGACGACCACAGCACCCAAGGGCCGAAGGCCGACGTGACAACGGGATGCCACGAGCCACCACAGAGTAACAGCCCAAAGACGCCAACCACAGCCGCACAAGAGCCGCACAAGAGCCAGGCCGTCAGAAGCAAGCGACATCAGGGCAAAAACCAGCTGTGGACCAAAAAGCGGAGCCGGAGTCAATGAAGTCCGGCCAAACCCGACCCCCGCCAGCAGCAGCAGGAGCAGAAATCAAAGACAGAGAGGTTAACGATACAGACACCTACACACACCCCCTTACATCCCCAGACTATGCAGGAGGAGAAATAGGAGGGAAGGCACACAGAAAGCCCGAAAGCCAAGGAAATGTGCACGGGCCATGCAAATCCACACCAAATTGAACCAAACAAAGGAAATGCGCAGCTGAAGCAAGCACAGAGGGCACAAAACAGAGGACAGGAGGAAACGGCCCAAGCAGCATCTACAAACGAAAACACAGACAGTCCTGAACACAAACTCAAAGCCCACAGAGGAGTCACGGCCCAGAGAGAGCTGCGGGAGCCCGAACCACCAGAGGCACAAGACACACCAATGAGCCAAAGTGCCGTGGGAACAACACATGGAAGCCAGCAGGAACAGAGACATGCAACTGGTCCCCCCAAGAAGGCCCAAGCAGCAAATAGCCACGGGAAGGCCAGCACGAATCAAAAAACTCGGCCGCCACCAAGGACCCCAACGTGGCGCCCAACCCCAAGGACAGGCGTCCAAGGACAACAAGAGGAGAGAAGGGAGCTGAAAACGCACCCCAAACACCAGGTCGGGAGAGCAAAGCCACCAGGCCAAAGTAGGAACCAGAACAGGGGAGAGAGGAACCAGAGCCATGTAACCTGCACGGAAAAGGACCCAAAGAGTCAATCAGAAGAAACACCAAGGACAGGAGGAACAGGCAAACCCAAGGAACCACAGCCGTGGAGGCAGCCACCACCTCCTGGAACCGCAACCAACCCCAAAGGGCAGAAGGGTGACCCAGCAGGACCCAAAAAAGAGCCAACAGGGAAGAGAACCGAGCCGGAGGGTGAAAACAACCCCCTGCAAAGTGACGAACAGGCCCCGAGAAACCGAAGGCCCCGAACAGGAACCAGAAGAAAAATGGCCAGAACCACAACGAACCCCAGTAACCGGAGCAAGGCAACAACGCCACCATCGCCAGAACAGTCACAAGGAGGGTGGAAGCAGAAACTGGACAAAAGCCACATAGGGAAAAGCCAACAGCACCCCCCAGGCGGTCACCCACCCAGGCATGGACCAGACCTAACCCTGCAGTACAAAGAACAACAGGTGCAAGCAGAGCGGAACCGCCAACCAGCAAAAAACCTGCACAGCAGGAGCCAGCTCCGTGGAAAAAACCCGGGGAACAGGAGAGAGGCCGAAAGGCAACACCCGAAACAGAGAAAGGAACCGATCCACAGCAAACCGCAGGAACCGCGGACCAGCCAGACGGATGGAACGTGAAAAACAGACAACACCCAAATCCAGGGAAGCCCAAAAAAAATAAAAAATAAAAAACATCCACCAGGAAGAGGGGAATGACAGACCGCAAGGGGAACAACCGACCAGCGGCACCAAATGGTATAAAGCCCCGGGACACAGAACCGTGCAGAAAGGAACCAACGGGCGCCAGGACCAAGAACAAAGAGGAAGAGGAACCTTGGCCCGCTCCGCCACCGGAACCAGCACAACAGCGCCCAGAGACAAAAAGAGACCGACGCCCAAAGAAGAAGGTAAATGCAACACGGGTCAAAGGACAATGGAGCAACCGTGAAAACAGCCCAAAAAGGGGGACAGCCCGGAAAGGAATCCGGAAACCAAGAGCGAAGACCGACAGGACCCACCAGTCGGAAAGCAGACCAGACCAACAAGCCAGGAACAACGGATCCGAGCCCCCAAAACCGTAACAAAAACAGCAACGGAGACAGGGAACCCACTGCCAGATGAACACCAGGAGTGGGACACAGACCCAAAGAAAAAGAGACGCAACCGCAACCACCAGGTCACAGAGACCCCCCTCCCAGGGCACAACAATACCCAAAACCCTGGACGACCAACACCCAGGGGCAGCCGTAGGCGCAACAGAGGCCGGAAACCAAACGGAACACAGCCTCCACCCACCCCCGACCACGAAAGGGCCGAGAGGAAGACAGAGCACCACCACACAGACTGTCAGTAGAGGGAGCCAAAAAGCCAAGGAGCCACAGAAAAACAGACAGTGGACCAAGAAGCCAGGACCAGGTCAGCCGAGGAGAAGACTCAACCCATCAAGCCAAGACAGGAAGGAAGGCCCGTAAACAGCCAAACTCCACACAACCCATGAGAAGGAAAAGTGAAGCACAGGCCGAACAAGAGCCAGCACGCACCCCAAAAGAAAAAGCAACACATGGAAATGCAGGAAAGTGAGAGACAAAGTCCGCCAGGCGAAACCACCATCCCAGAAAACGAGGAAAACCCTGCGTATCTGCCGCAAGCCATGCATCAGACAGGATATCCAACAGGACAACATGGAAGGAAAAGTTCAACCACCACAGAGTAAACAAACTGCGGAAAACCCCACAGCATCCAGGGATCTAGGGCCACAACCCAGCATCACCCTAATAAAGACCTATCCACAGGACAACGCAAAGTAGGCCCTGGCAGCGCATACTGGGCAGCCAATACCAACAACTGTGGAAAAGCACAGATTGTAACTATATCAACCCAGGTAATCGGACAGCATAGGCAGGAAGATCCCGTGAACACCAGTAGCCTTTCACAGTATTCAGCGCAGCCCCAGAATCTGCAAAAATGTCATCCACCGGCAGAACCTGGAAACAATGCTGACATGCACTTTCAGAAACTGACTGAACTCCAGAACACACAATCGAATTGTTAATACTGGGTAGGGGACATATTGATGCATAAGACGTGCACATGTAGGAATCGGAGACTATTAAACAGTAATACCGAGGATGAGGTTATTGACAGATTCTCAAAATTCCACGTTTTATAGATAATGTCATACAATATAATTGAAGTAAGACCTCAAATCCCCAGCAAAGACTGAACATGACTCAAATAAAGTAAGACAAAAAGTTGCTTTATTACCACTGTCACTTGGTCTTTGTCATCGTTTCACCAGTATATACAATTCAAAAATTGATGAAATTCGACATGCTTTAACTGTGCTTCCTTGAAATAAAGCGCAGTATTTATACAGGCTAGCCACGCGGCATGAAGCCTTGTAGTCAATTTGTGTATGGCAGAGTGACAGAACTACAATACATGTATTAAGATCTCACCTTCTATAAATTAATTACATTTTTAGAAAAATAAACAGCAACGAGAGGAGCAATAATACTGTTGTGTAACCTTCACCTGGATGTGACATTCTGCTATACTCCATTCTTTAAATAGTGCACAGAAAGGTATGTTATCTTTATCCTTGCGACATAGTTAACCTTTAAATACGTCAAGCGCAGTTTTACGCTCCAAAAGGTTTTCCGTCATGGTGTCATGGTAGCGCGCCAGTGAGGGCGCGCGCGCCGCACTGTAGTCGAGCTGGAATGGCAGCAGCAGATTGGGTAATTTTTGGTGTTTGGAAAGATGAAATGTATACCTCTGCAGGGGAGCGCGCGACGAAGCAACGGGAGCGCCCGGCGAGCAGCGTTGATCTTCACGGGATCAGACACGCATTACACGAGCCCTGTTGGTTTTCCTTGGGCTGAACAGATGTGGTCCTGCAAGTGCAATGACGCCTGACGGAAAACACTTCAGCGCTACCACGGGGGTGACGCAGCAGGCAACCTTCTCAAGCAAACTGAAACAGTGGGACCTCCAAGAATCATTTTTACCGCTAGAGCACTGAAATGTACGACGTTTACATCAGCACGAGGACTAGGTACCTATAAGATATGCATTCTGGAGAAAAATATTTTACATTACCCTGTAGGAATCCAGTTGATCGATTACAAGCGGTTTCCGCTAGCTACAATTACTACAAGCTGTTTCATTCAAGGTCTTTGGGAACGCTGTGAAAAAAACGATTTCGGTTTCTAGTTCCCCACGGAACCTTTTTATTGGAGTAAGCTGGACTCGGGTGATGTTTTTATTTAACCTTTAGATTATTGCATTACATACGACATATTCCTGCCCTTTCCCAGTAACGCAGAGTTGATTTGCTGTGCTGCGTTGTGTTACTTTTGAATAAATACGGGGGTCTATTTATTAAAATTCACCTGGCTGCGCTGCCCTGCATTACAGGGAAAGGGCAGTAATGTCACAATACAGCGCATTCCTGACTTTTCCCCAGCGCTGGTGCACAATGGGCTGCTTAGTGTCAACGCACGTACCCTTGCACTATGGTGCAATCATGCCTGCGTTGCATGCACAATTGTTATTGTGCAGGAGGAGGTACCTTCCTGCACAAAAACAACTTTTGAAAGCATATTCCTCTATGCGTGCTGCAGAATGTGGCACACATAGAAAGAAGTAGTAACGAGGAGAAACAAGGTTATTTCTCCTCATTAAGCCTCACCTGGGAAGGTGTAGCATTTTGGCGTATTCCCTGGTCTACCATCAATGGTAAATCTGGGAAAGAGTCAAAATCTATAATTGTGTGGGCACACCCGCACAATGCCCATTGAGCGCCTTCCCAGGGCAGAGCAACACAACGCAGGGCCACGCAAAGTGACCTTGTGTGGCTTAATAAATTTCATTTTAGGGTTTGCATCGTGCTTGCACTACTTTGTGTGGTGCAAACGCGACGCAAACCCTTCATAAATATGCCCCTTGGCCCTTAGTGTTTCTGTCTTAGCATTGATTTGTAAAGTAGGTACCTCTATTGCTTCGTAGATCCCAGTAGCCTCATACGAAGAACCTGAACCACTTGCCACAAGGGCTTAGATTTTTTAAACATTGTGCAGCACAGCGCTACATTGCGTGAATTGTAAATAAAATACAGTGCCAGGTTTATAAATGTATGGCATCATGAGCTGTGCTCTCTCTCAAAAAATCTATGACGGTGCTGTGTTGCATTAATATTCAAAAGCGTGCTAGTGGTGCCTTGCCTGAAATGTGTACTTGAGGTATACCCTCTAGTTCGTATTTCATTGTAATAAAAATGGTAATAGCATAAAATGTGTCATTTTACAGTCACACATTGTCCATTGCAATATAATAGGATTTTCTACTTTCTCATTGCGTGTTCTTGGCTTCATTAGCGAAGATTTACTGCAGAGCCATGTCTTAATATGTTTGTTGTAGGAGATATGACTCACCATGCCGCAAAGAACCCCTGGCCCTGTGCTTATATCAACTTTTGGCAAAAAATTGTTTTTGCATACCAAAGTTGTACTCCATGGCGCTTTGAAAAGCTGTTGTGGAAGCCCCCTTGCAAAGTACAGTACATTTTGGCCCCACTTTCTCATGGATTCAAACTGCGAGACATTCCAAATACAATTATGCAAACTAAACTTCTCTCTTACCAAGTGCTCAAAAAGGTTAATGTGTAAAGTGTCCCCGACTGCAAAACTTGCCAGTAAAGGACCAGATATTAATATAGGAAGAGCCTCCAGGCATATACATAACATGTGATCTACTCGATTTTACCCGCTGCATACAGAACTCACTACAAAGTGACCTGATTTTACAGGGATATGTCTGCTCACTGTTAATCAGGCTTCAGGCTGATCAAATTCATTTGCTACATAATTCACTAACCTTATGATGCCCCATAGCCTTTTCCATAGGCATCGCATACGTTCTAATGAATATAAGCATCACTTAATCAAAGTTTTGTATAATAGGTTTTCATTTAAGCCTTTCAGATGTTTCTTAAGCCTGAAAATCCAATATACTTCAATAATCATTCGTAATTTCACTTCATCAGTGCCACCATTCGATTTACATTTTTCACAATGGTCCATCGTAAGCTATTCTCAGATTATTCCGCTTCATGCAATGTCTCACCATAGGTGTCTTTATGTTCTTAGTTCGTACAGCTGATCTGTGTTGACTAAATCTTACTGTAATTAACGTACCATCTCTCCAACATATTCCAAACCTCACAGGCATAAAATGAAGAATATAATATTATGTGACCTACAATTTGTCATCTCCTTGAGTTTGATATGATATGCTTTATACGGTACATATGTGCGACACAGTCCACATCTGTGATTTCTGACACACTAACTAGCTTGATCTGTTCTGTTTGGCGTCTCTCTAGAAACATGGCATCCCCATTATAGTATTTAGTCCCTATAATGGCACCTTAAGCCCTTTGCCTCGCCTTTTCTTATGGAAGTGCTGGCTCTGCTCCCAAAAACCAATCCCACCAAGGCACATTTATTATCTCATGTGTGCAGTCCATGCACGCATTAGAGCATCATTACTGTGCACAATGTTTGTCTTCTGTACACCTATCCTTTTTTAATTTCAACGCACTCCAGACCTGTTTCTAGCGAAATACAAACATACAACATTACAAAATAGTTCAAATGGAGTATAAAACTAGTCCCAGTCATTGTGCATTGAAAGAACAATTGGCACAATGGATAATCAATTCATATAAAGTTGCATTCTTTGGAAATTCCGAAATTTTATTAACAATGGAATACACACATCCAAATATTTTGGACTAAATTAATATTCCTCAAATTCTGGAGGGGTTTAAATTGTTAAATTGAACTCTGTTCTTTTTAACCTCTTGGCTGCTAATGACAAGGGTAACTCGTCATGGACTTTCCATTGATTTCAATGGAAAACAAAGGGGCCTTCAAATATTGCCTTAGCATTAAAGGGCTAACTTTAAGAACATTCACAATTTACAGATTCGAGGAAATGGAGCTAAATTTGCTTGGAAGTCACTCAGGTTTACCAGACATTCTGTATTATTCAGCGTTGGAAGACAACGAGGAAAGGAAACAAGACTAGAGGGAAAGGGACGTAGAAATGAGTGGAAATTATTTAAAACCCATAATGATCACCATCTTTCAAATGTGTCACTTAGATGATGCTAGACCTATGACGGCTTTCCTTTGGAACACATTATAGTAAACATAGCAATGAAAGGAATCAAATAAAAAAATATATTTTGTGGTGGGACCATCCATAAAAGAATCATTCAGGGATGGAAGGTTTAGATGAGACAGCAGCAACAACACACAACATGGTTAATGGTGGAACCAGACTATTTGGAATAATATTAAAATATGAAATGTCCCCAATAAAATTGTCACTTTGGGAAAGAGTAATTCCTAAATTCAAATCTCATACTGTAAACGTGCTGAAAACGAGATCTTGATACAAAAAGGTCAGACTCCAAACATTCTAATTGCCTTTCACTGATTATGTTTAACTTATATCGCATCTACAAATTCACAGATATTTTTTGTTGGACTTGGCACTTTTTGCAGGGTTATCCTTGAGCTTTTTGCCATCCTCCTATATTTTTTCTGACATGTTGTTGGCTGTTTTATGACTCTGGGCACTTTACCACTGCTGATCGGTGCTAAAGTGCATATGCTCTCCCTATTGTAAATTGATGTATGGATTAGTGATTCCATGATTGGCTGATTTGGTTTACTGGTCAGGCCCTAGTACAGTGCACTGAGTGTGCCCAGGGATTGTAAACCAAATGCTGCTAGTGGGCTTGCGACACTGGTTGTGCCACCCACAGAAGCAGCCTGTAAAAGTGTGTTTAAGGCCTGCCATTGCAGAGCCTGTGTGCAGTACTGCCATGCTGACTGGGCAAGTGCACCCACTTGCCAGTCCCTAAACCTTCCCTTTTCTTCATATCAGACATCCCTATGGTAGGCCCAAGGGCAGGGTGCATTGTAAGTATACGGTGGGACATGGCCTGGTGTGTGTGGCATGTCCTAATAGTGAATTACAGCCATTTTCGTTTTTCATTATTGCAAGGCTATCTGTTCTCCATAGGCCAGAAAGGGCAGTTAGATTAATACATCTTATAATCCTAACTGACTTAGGGAACATGGTAGAAATTTGAGTTTAGTATGCCTGAACTCTGAATGATGAAATACATCTTTTAGTGAGTTAGTTTTCACATTCTGTGTTTGAAAGTACCACTTTTAGAAAGTAGGTATTTTCTTGTCTAACTATCCAAGCCTGCCTCTGCTAGGTTGTGTATTCCTTGTCTGGAGTTTGAGTGACAGGGCTGGGAGATTCCTGGAGACAGGGTGGGTTTGCCCATTGGTGAATAGAGAGATCTGCATCTAGATGGGAGGGAGAAGTTGCACCTGGGACCTGAATAGGGCTGTGCCTTCCCTCCACAATGGTGGCTCCACCTCCTGTGGGGCGTCTGATGTTTCTGCCCTGCACTGTGAAAGGAAAGAAGGAATCATGAAAACAGAGTTCTCCAGAATTGCTTTGGACTAGGCAAAGGCCAATCTGCCCTCAGAGGACAAAGGATTTGGGGGTATAAGTATTGGGACCCTGATCCCAAGAATTGAGATCACTTTTGGACAACAACGAGAAACCTTTACTGAGGAGAGGAACCTGAAGCAACTGAGGAGAGATTATCCCTAAGCTGAAGTGTTGCTTGGGGTATTGGCCTGCAGTGGTTGCCTGACTGCCAAAGAAAGGAGAAAGGTCATTGTGTGCTTTATTTAACTTGTAAGGATTTCCAAGGGCTTGATAGTAAAGCTTGCCTCCAGCTGAAGTCTCAGGGAAAACAGACTTTAATCCCCAGCTCCCCAAGAGTTCTTTGGAAGTGCCTGCTGCTGTTTTAGGCCTTCCGAGGGACTGCGTATCGCAAGGAGCTGGAAGCGCGACTCAAGAGGGAGAAGTGTGTCACCATCACAGCCGCTGCTGTCGCATCACGGAGATGACGCCACTGTAGCTGTCGCATTGCAATGCATCTCAAGAAACGTCCCGCAACACCGAAGAAGCGTGTTGCCATTGCAGCTGCTGCCGTGGCATTGTAAATGTCACCTATGTAGCTGTCGCATTGCACCGCATCAAGAGAAGCGTTTCGCAACGAGGAAGAATCGTCTCGCCATCGCAGCCGCTGCCGTCACATCGTAGATGTCGCTGATGTAGCTGTCGCATTGCATAGCATCAAGAGAAGTGCCATGCATCCACGCAGAAGCGTGCCGCCATCGGAGCTGCTGTCGTCGCATCACGGAACAAGGATGTCGCCGCTGCAGTTGTCGCATCTAGCGGAGGCGTCTTGCAACATCGGAGAAGAGTGACGCCGCCAAAGCCGCTGTCGTTGCATCATGGGACAAGGGTGTCGCCGCTGCAGCGGATGCATCGAGTCGAGACTTCTCGCAACAACGGAGAAGCGTGCCGCATAAGGAAGAACTTGACATCTTTATTTCTTTGCACCGGATCTTTGCCGCATCTCCATCTCTGCAACACTTTTGTTGTAGATGCGTGACGCATAGTAAGGTACATTGACTTAAAGTGTCCCATTTTTAAGATCTAAAGAGAACTAAGCTAAACCTACCATTTTAAGTACAGTATTGTGGATTTTTTTTGTTTGTGGTCTTGAGTTAAATCTATATAAAAATACTTATTTTTATACTACAACTTGTGTGGTGCCCATCTGTAGTGTTGTCACTTGATTACTGTATGTGTTCACAAATGCTTTCCACACTTCCTCTGAGATACGCCTGTCTGCTTGTGCCAAGCTACCAAGCAGGTGTGCAGGGGTTATTTTAGGAGTGTACCCCCTTACCCTGACTAGAGGCAAGGGTCCCTATTTGTCACAAGTACCTACCTGTGCCAAATAGAATCCCCCAAATCTAACATTAATGTTTCTTTACGGTTTGAGGGACATACACTAGACACGCTAGTGACAACCCCCTTATCCCAATGTGTAATTACTTCCCCAAATTGACATTTGCCTGAGGATGACAAATCCTTACATATTTGTTGAAAAAATCAGCTTCAAATCAATACAGGATTATTCAAATGATATGCCTTCGGTTAGTGCAGTATAAGATGTATGTCTTTTTTCACTCATACTAATACCTCAAGGAAGTTCTTCAAGGTGCTCTACATCAACATGACAAACATGGACTAGGAATAAAGCAGTGTCTATTTCAGGTTGACATGGGGAGAGAATTCTGGGCTAAGGAAAATGTATCAGTAAGCCAACAACAGAGTCTTTGGGTAAGCCAATACACTATGCTCAGAGTTACCATTGGCCAAGGTAAATAGTTTTGGAGAAGAAGAAATGAGACGTCCAGTCATGGGCTAAGGTCGTGGTTTCTCATATATTTAAGGGGAGACATTAAAAGAAACTCTGCTTAATGAAGATTGTGTCTTGGGGCTCAGATTTAAATTCAACGCTCTCAAATAGTTTTTTTGTTGAAATCCACTGTTGACCACAAGAGAAGCCTCACAAATTCCCATAGATATTCCAAATCAAATTTAAAAGAGCGTGTGCAGGCTTTCTACCCTGTCTGCCGCTCCTTTTTCTAACTGATTTCAGGTAAGGACTTATGGGAGAGATATGACATGCAGAGTAAGCCATTAACGAAGAGCAAACTCACCTAATGAGGAAAACAAAGGATCAACATCATTGTTGCCTGATCCCTGACCATCCAACTGGTCAGCCTGTTGGCAATTGAACGTGACATAATTTGCTCAGTCTCTGTCACTCCATACCTACACGTCATTTATCAAAAACTGCTGATAGGATACTGCCATAAAAATTTGTGGCAGTAGGGAGGGTTTTAAGATGTGCGAACACAGGCACCACCCACATCTCAGGTACCACATTTACTTTGAAAGGCTAACTGGTTATGTTTGACTTATATTGCATCTACAAATTTACAGATATTATTGTTTCTTTACAGTTTGTGGGTCATAAACTAGACACGCAAGACACGAGTGACTACCCACTTATCCCAATGTGTAATTACTTCCCTATATTGACATTTGTCGGAGGATGACAAAGCCTGACATATTTGTTGAAAAAAGCAACTTCAAATCAATATGTGATTATTCAGATGTAATGCCCTATGTTAGTGCAGTATAAGATGTATGTTTTTATTTTCACTCATACTAATACCTCAAGCAAGTTCTTCAAGGTGCTCTACATCAACATGACAACATGGACTAGGAGGAAAGCAGTGTCTATTTCAGGTTCATGTTGGGAGAGAATTCCGGGCTAAGAAAATTAATCAGTAAGCCAACAACTGAGTCTTTGCATAATCGAATACACTATGCTCAGAGTTACCATTGGCGAAGGTAAATAGTTTTGGAGAAGAAGAAATGAGACGTCCCTTTATTGGCTAAGGTCGTGGTTTCTCATATATTGAAGAGGAACCATTAAAAGACACTGCCTGATGAAGATTGTGCCTTGGGGCTCAAATTTAAATGTAATGCTCTTAAATTGTTTTTTTGTTGAAATCCACTGTTGAGTTTGCCACAAGAGAAGCCTCACAAATTCCCATGGATCTTCCAAATAAAATTTGAAACCACGTGTGCAGGCTTTCTACCCTGCCTGCCACTCCTTTTTCTACCTGATTTTAGATAAAGACTTATGGGAGAGATCTGACAATCAGAGGAAGCCATTAACGAAGATCACACTCACCTAATGAGGAAAACAAGAAAGGATCAGCATCTTTGTTGCCTGATCACTGACCATCCAACTGGTCAGCCTGTGGGCAATTGAACATGACACACTTTGCTGAGTCTCTGTCACTCCATCCCTACACACCATTTATCAAAAATCTGCTGATAAGATACTGCCATCCAAATTTGTGGTAGTAGGGAGAGTTTTAAGATGTGCAAACACAGGCACCACCCTCATTTCAGGCACACATTTAATTTGAAATACAGATTGTTTGCGCCAAGAGATCTCTAGGGGCAACTTGTGATGTGAGATAGCTGAACCAATCTGAGTAAAACACAGTAGCAGTTTCCTCCCTCCTCTTCTAACTATGACGGGCATGGACAAACTACGCGCAGTAAATCTGGTGCCAAGATGGGCGTTATCAGTTGTATGAGCCCTTCTCAAGCACCACATCTGCTTTTATAAACTACACAGTTTGCCACAAGAGATCCTAAAGTGCACATTGTGATAGGACAAAGTGAATAAAAAAACAACAGATTGGTCTGCCACATCACATACCTCAAAGATTTTATACTGCAGCTAAATAAGACGTCACGTGGAAGCCCTTGTACGCACATTAGTTGAGTATGCGATAGTGAGTGCTCATCTTAGTAAAATAAATATATCTCGAAGACTGCATTTATATGCTGAATGCCTTAAAGCACTTTGAATCATTAGGGCTGAAAACAAGGCAAGTGACAGCTGCTTTCCAAGAATGACTGGCAGATACTTTCAAGTGAAGAAGATGCATGCAACAAGGAGTTATTCAAGTGTGTAAGGCTCAACTGTTGTTGACAGCTCCCATGAACACATTAACATTTCCTTTTTATGCATCATTGTGTCTGGCCCAAGCTCTCCAACAGCAACCGCATTTATTAGAGCGATGCCTTTTCCTGTATGTAGAGTTGCAATATCATAAGCAATCCCACTGCATTATTAGTGGTAATAGAAGTCATTCTCTAACACGGCTTGTGTAAGGATTACATCACAGTCAACTTTAACATAAACCTACTGGATGCAAACATCACACTGTGAAAGGCAGCATGGTGCCAATAGTCTTTTATGACGGGAATCAACAGCAGATGTGAGAATAAATCAGTTATTTCGTATATTAAGACAATTCTGATGGGTGTACGTTTTTTGCAATGGATTTTGAAACCTCCGAAAGCAAAGTCATCCCTATTTCATTGGTTATGTCAATTTGTTCATTGTCAAGATCACGGATTAAAACAAAAAAGGATCTAGAAACAGTGTACATCGTAAATATACAGAATGAGCAAAGGTATAGTAATGCATTACTTCCTCCATTGTAGTTTGACAGCAATTTAAAAAACAAAGTGATTACTTATAATTGATATCCGTATTCAAAATTATAAAAATGCATGCCTTTTAATCAGTACAGATGTTTTAATTCAAATGATAGTATAAAGTGTGTGCAGTTAGGAAAAAATGGTACAAGCCCATTTGCTGACTTAAGTTGGCCTTAATAAGTACTAGACATTGGGAAACTAGCTGCTCAAACCCTTGTTATACAAGTTTTACAAATCAGGTTGATGTAATGGATAAAGTTAGTATGAAGAAACATATGCTATGTAGTTTTAAGTGGCAAACGTAGTATTCACCGGACTTGATAACATAAAAGCGAACAATAACATTTGTACTTCAAAAAATAAATAACTTCCACATTCACACTGACACTAAGGTGATGGACTTCAACCTATTGGGCTAGCACATCTGTTGGAAATTGGGTTACTGGCTGAAGAGGTGTGCTTAACCCTCTAATAGCAAGGCACAAAGCAGTCAGGCTAAAATTAGAGACAATGTGTAAGGTGTGCATGTAGCACTTCAAAAAACAATAAAGCGTAAACACAACACAAGAAAAATCCCACACTGATTTAGAAAAATAGAGCAAAATGTAATAAATAATTTGAGATAAAAACAACTGAAATAGTGTCTAGAAGCACAAAGCACTAAATGTAGTCATCTGGTCATGCCGGATCAGGACAATGTCAGAGGTTCAGGCTGACCATGACAGAATGCAGGCCAGATAGTGGGACCAAGTATGGTCCACTGAACAAGAGTACCTTAAATTCTGGTGGCGGATTATTGCTAGATCCCTCTTCAAGGATCCATTGCACAGTGGCGGTTCCAAGGGACTGCGAGGCTACAATGTGGGGTCCTGTGTCTTCTTTGAGAATGCTGCCACCTGTGGGCTTGAGATGTGAAGTCCTGTGTTGAAGATGTGTTGCACACTGGCTGGTTCCAAAGAATTTGTGAGGTTTGCAATGTGGAATTCTACGCCATTGTCAAGGATGCTGTTGACTAGGGGCTTGTGATGCGAAGGCCTGTGTTCAGGATGCATCGTGCAGCAACAGTTTCAGAGTGAAAGTGCGAAGACACAAGTCGTGCTACATTTGTTGTGCTCAAAGGACCACAGTTGGGCTTGCAGAGCACCTTCATGTCCACTTTCAAGGGTCTAGGACTCAGGTGGCACCACATGGGGGATAAGACTCACAGCACACTGAGTCAATGTGCTAGATTCAAGATGGGTGAAGTCTGTTCTGTCCCTGAGGCTTCTAATCTGGAGGACACCCAACTGTCCCTTCAAGTTACTTTGGTTGTGCTAGGTTCAAGATGTAGGTCCAGTCCTTCACTTTGGTAGCAGGGCAACTAAGCAGCAGTCCTTCTGGCAGAGAAGTACAGCAGTCCTTCTGAGTTACTAGTGTCAAACCCTTGGTGAGTATGCTCAGGCATAGCCTTTTTGAATTGCAAGTTTGGTAGATGATAGCTCCTCCCCTCATCAAGTCAGAGATCGTCCATCCTGCCAATACCTTTGGCCCTTTGTCTCACTACCTTGCAAGCAATACACAGAGACCAACTCACAGCTACACCTAGTCATGTGACCCAGTAAACAGGCTGCATGCACCAAATGGTTATGTCAAGAAAATGCCCACTTTCTAAAAGTTACATTTTCAGAATTATGACTTAAAATCCTACTTTACCATCAAGAGGGCTTTAAATTACAATTCCTGAGGCACCAAACTCAACATCCCTTCCTGCTCCTAATTGAAAGTTATCTGTAATCAGTTACCCCAATGCTATCCTATGGGTGAGGTAGGCCTCTCAGTAGTGAAAAACTTTCCTTTTGTGCTGTAAATCTTAAAGGTGCATGTCCACCATTTTAAATACATTGCCTACTGCCCTCTGGTCTGTTGTGGGCCTGCCCAAGGGGTTTGTGGAGAAGTGTGGCTCAGGGGTTAGAGGCGGCAGACCCGGAAGCTGAGATCTGTCCTGGACCAGGTTTCAATTCCCTGCCTCGGCGGGTCTTGGGCTCAAAAATTCCATGGACTCGATAATTCTCGTTCCGGTGCCTACTCGACTCACGGGTTCACACTCTGTGACTCTGGGCAATAGCTTGCTTAATCTCCACTACGGCCCCTCGCGGCGGGATGCCTGGCTTTCACCTTGTGGATACCCTGCTGGGGTTATCTCACAGGGGAATACCAGGATGGGTTCCCAAGGCAAGCGCCTTGATGCCTTCGGGTGATACGTGCGCTATATAAATCGCAATACATTTACATTTACATTTACTTATATGTAATAAAAAGAGAGAGGTTTGAGTCTGGCAAGAGGTTTACCTTGTCAGGTAAAAATGTCAGTTTGAAACTGCACACATTGGCTGCAAAGGCAGGCCTGAGAAATATGTAAAATGTTACTTTAGTGGGTGGATTAATCAGTGCTGCAGGCCAACTAGCCGCCTTTAATTTACAGGCCCTGGGCAGATGTAGTACCACTTAACTTGGGACTTACAAGTAATTACATGTGGCAATTAGATTTAAGCCAATGTTACCATGTTGAAACAGTGGGAGCACATGCACTTTAGCACTGGTTAGCAGTGGTAAAGTGTGGTGAGTCATAAAGCCAGCAGAATCAGGAGGATGGAAGGCATAAAGTTGGGGGAAAATCTACACAAAGGAAGCCAGGTCCAATAACATGTCAATAAGTTGAACAAGGTTTCTAAAAATGACTTTGGTCACTCCCATAAAGTGGGCTATGCCAACACTTTACAAGATCAATATGGTCTATGTCAGTGAATGCAAACATCACAATAAGACTCTATAGATAGCAATTAATCCACTAAGTGCATGTTGAGCTAGGCCACAGGGACCATTTTTGCATGGATATGAAAAATTGTAAATCAGACAAGTGTATACTACCAAAATACTATGTTTTTCTTGGCTCCAAGCTGGTTGACATCTATTCAGGACATTCCTAGCTAATATCTGAGACAAGCCATATTACATTTACAAACCTATATCATCAAACTTTCACCCATAACAGCTGCATGTGATGATTATAGATTTTTAATAAAGGGCTAGAGCGATCATCTAATCTACAGAATACACCTGCAATCTCGAGCCAAGGAGAAGACAACATTAGAATCCTTCAATTCCTGCACAAAAGGCTGAATATACATGCAAGACCATGTTCGGGGTGAGGTGCTCCAAGGCAGACCGTACTAGCTCGTTCTCAAACTGGGTGGTTGAGGTAATTTGCTGCTGGTGTCCTGTGGTTCGCCCTACTATGACTCTGCAAACTGGTTCTAGTACATGCTTCCGCACTTGGCTCTCAGGATAGCAAGGCTGAGCATTCAGAGGCTACTCAGAATGGTAGTGGGGGAGGGAGGAGGGTGCACAGCACTGAACAAACAATCTAACAACAGTCACAATAATTAATTGTCCAGCCGAGTGCTTATCTTACTAAAAAGAAAGTATTTTAATACCACAGTAAAACATAATACTACACAATTACATGGGGTTCAGCTTTGGCGGCTGGTTTGGGGGGATAGGGTAATTTCACCTATGATTCCTCTGTAAGTGTAACAATAAGAATGCATGAGTAACAATCAACGTCCTGGCTGTCTAACAGGGTCTGTGTGTCTAACTCAATCTTTCGTCTGGGAGATCCCCTTACTTGATCATGGTGCTGTGGTTCTGCCTTGCTGGCAGGACTGCAACTAACGGGCTGTGAGGGCCAGGACAGCTTGTTTGAGGAGTGCCTTCCCTCAAAATGACCTTCTCGACAGGCAATGCTGGTACTTGAAACCAGTGGTTAAAGCAACTTCAAGTGGAGAAAAGGCAGGCCTGCTTTCTTAACAAATAATTTCCAGCGAAGATTTTTCCCTTTCTTCATGCTGCCAGGATCAACAAATCCCGGCCATCTGAGAGAACGATCTTGAAATGGGCCTCAAGGCACAGTAGCACAGTAATATTCTCTGTACATGTATTGTATGCCGTAAAGGAGTTTGAGCCCTACTTACATATGCTATTTTCTAAAGGAAAGTCTGAATATGTCACTAATTCATGTTTAATTTAGCAGCCATTCACAAAGGAATATGTTCAAGTCTAAGAGATTGATATATGTGTGTACAGTGTATTCCCTCAGGCGTGTAAGTTATACACACTGAAGTCATTTCGTAAACATGCAGAATTCGATGTGGTAAATTCCGATTCCTCATATTATGCCTCATTTCCATGTTGAAAATTCAGAAATAGAGGTATTTACCGTATGTGTTAAATTCCTCACCCTGTGGAATGGTATTCTGGCAAACGTCTAAAGAGGACCAAAGAAAAAGTGCAAAATAAATATTGGCCTATTTTTGTAGCCCAGTACCTTCAGCTTTATAGTCAATTTCTTTGTTAACTCAATATGTGCAGCATACATTTCTCTGCGTAATAAATAGCCTTTGCGTATCCCATTAAATGAATTACATTTTCTTGGCTAAATTCTCCTATAAATGCAAAATACATGCAAATGGTGTAGGATTTGTGGTTTTAAAGAAGATATAACTTTATTTTTATGCTTAGAGGTAGGGAATTAGCCCTGAGAAGCACTAAAGACTGCGCAATTTTGACTTTCAATTATACCACATTCGTACATTTTTCTGATTTCAAGAGCATTATTTTGAAGGCATATATCTACATTGAAAAGAATATATTGTAAATCGTAGGGAGATGCCCTTTTCGAATAAACTCAATCTTTATATATTTTGTATGTGTTCAGCAGCTATAATACCTCATAAAATAAGGAGCATGTTTGTTCTGACAACGGGTTCGTGCACTGGCATACACATTTTATCTTGAAGATAGTTAAGTGTGATGTGACAATCTACTGGCATGTGGTCATAAATGGTCAGAAATGACTGATGCATTTTGTGTTGTCAATATTGTAATTACTTATTGTAAATATGGTGAAACAATATTGCATCTTTTGCTACATGTTCTCTTACCAAAGAAGCCTATACTTAATGTATCTAAACTTAGAGACACCCAATTAAGTGACTAATCTCAATTAAAATTATAGCAATCAAAAATCAACTTGGGTGACTTGGGAAAATGTGTGTCTGATTGTTTGTGTTTATTTTTTTTGTGGGAAAGTCTGCAATGACAGTAGAACGTTAAAGTCCTAAATAAATTGGGCGCATGTAATTTATCGAACACCACTATGTATGTTTTCTGTACTTGTGAAGATTCAATTAAGCCATTTTAGGTGTGTGGGCCAAAGGTAGCATGTATGTTTGTATCATGAAAGACTGTGTTGTGATATAAAATAATTACCCTCCATTTGAACAATGACATTTTGTTTGCCAAACAACTAGCCACATTGCTAGAAGTAGCTAACTGTGATGTTATTAGATATGATGTTAACAATTACTCTTAGTGGACCAATTTCAGATTTGCCCCCCCCCTGAAATAAATATACCAAGCATTTAAGTAATGATTTGAACCTAAAGAAAAATGTAAGGTTTTAACAGTACATAGTTGGAATTAAAATAGTTTTGTCCCACAATATAGAGCCACACATAATTTTACAAGGATCATTGTAAAGATGAATCACAAGTACGAATTTGTGCATAATATATAATTTCAGGGGACACTAACCCACTTTCCCTACTTTTGTGCTGTTTGGAGTCGGAATAGTAAGTTTCACCCCTCTGAAATCCAAGACTTTCCGTACTGTTGCACAGACTGGAGTCTGAAAAGTAAATTTTACCCCTCCAAAGTCTCACACTTTCCCTAATGTGGCCCTGTTTTGAGTGAGAATAGTAAATTTGCCCCTCCGAAGTCTGATACGTTCCCTACGGTTGTGCTGTTAAGAGTGGAAGTAGTGCATTTTACCCCTCATAAATGCAATTCTTTCCCTACAGTTGAACTGTTTGGAGTGGGAATAGTACATTTTACCCCTCCGAAATACAACACTTTCCCTACTGTAGTTTAGACTGCTGTGGGAATAGTAAATTTTACCCCTCCGAAGTCCAACCTTTTCCCTACTGTTACGCTTTTCGGAGTGGGAAAATGTGCTTTTCCCACTGTTGCTCAGTTTGGAGTCTGAATATTACATTTGAACCCTTTGAAGTTCAACACTTTCCGTACTGTTGCACAGATTGGAGTAGGAATAGTAAATGTAATTCTTCAGAAGTCCAACACCTTCCCTACTTTTGTGGTGACTAGGGTATGAATAGCAAATCTATCTCCTCCGAAGTCTAACACTTTCCCAACTTTTGGACTCTCTAGAGTGGGAATAGTATACTTAATATTCTTAGCCGCTTAACTGCGGCAGCAATTCCGCCGCAGTGCGTCCCTTTAGCGGAGTACGCAGGGCCACGTCGGCCAACGCACGTGCACAGCACTACGGAGGTAGTGCTCACGACGGCCGTTGGCCAACGAACGCAGCAAAGGGGTGAGACTCCAATATTTTTCCTAAAATTGGTAAACTAGAATATTTAACATTATTTGTTTTTATTTTCAAGTTTGTTTTAATAATTATAATATTTTTATTAAAGTTCATTTTTAGGTTTTAGTTTGTTTATATGTAATATATTGTATGTATTATTTAATAGATTGTTTATATCTGTATGGCTTTATTGTGAATGTATCATATATATATATATATATATATATATATATATATATATTACCTACTGGCGTCTCGCCAGTAGGTATATATAGTTAGGATTTATTCCCTATGGGATTTTTGAAAATTCTATGTCTAATAACTTTGGCGTTTGTGGACGGAATCGGCTGAAATTTTCAGGAAAATGGCACATTTTGTTTCTGAGCAGCCCTTGAAAATTTGGGGGGGTTTTGTCGAGGGGGGGCCGAGAAAAAAGGGGGGTCCCAAAACGCGTTTTTCCCATGTTAATTTCCATAGGGCGGTTGGACTCACTTTTAGCTCGAACGGCTGAATGGATTTGCACGAAACTTGGCAAAATTGTAGGGACTGTTAGCCCGATGTGCCTTTGCTAGGTCTCAAGATATGTGCTCCAGTAGTTTTTGAGAAATTAACCTTCAAAACAAGATATATATCTGTAACAGCGCTCCGGGCTGCGGTCCGGTTCGCTTACTTTTCGCGAAACGGAACTTTGCGCGCAGAAAGCTGATTGGCTCTCCGGTGTCTGTCAACATTCTAAACAGTCCGGAGCGGCCGCCATCTTATCTCTCGGTAGGATCGAGAGAGAAGAAGAGGTGAAAAACAAAGGGGGAATTTATTGAAAGGGGGCAAGGTATACCCCTCTTGACCCCCTAGGAATGTTGTTGGGGTTATTAAAGGGTCCCGTGGGGAAAATAAAAAAAAAAGATTTTTCACGGTAGAAGCGCTTCAGGGGCCGCGAACTGGGCCGCAAACTGGTAGCGAAACGGGAATTCGCCATTTTGTGCTTTGTTTTAATTAAATTACTAGGTATAAGGGGGTGCGAGAGACGTATCCTAATCCCCTATGTTTCCTGAGGGTGGCTGAGGAGGCTCATATATGTTGATACATCTCTTCCAGCGGCTGTGCGTGAGTTTTTTTTTTTTTTTTGCTGCGTGACGTCTGTTAATGTTCGATTCGATGGAAATCAGGAAGTGTTGACCGCCAATTTGTCACTGCGATAAAATATTTTGTTATAAATGAATCCTTATTGATAAACATTGTCTGCGCCATCTTGCCTTTTTTACAATGCCACAATTTTGTCGTGCACGGCAGCCATTTTAGATGCCTTGACCAGGCCCACTCTCTGCACGCCGTCGATTCTCAGCACGGCTCCCCATCCTCGCAAGCATCTCCCCCACGCACTGGTCACCCCCGCTCTCTCTCTCGTGCATGGGCCATATACTTCCCCTTATCTGCGCTGCTCTTCCCTGAGAATCACACCCTGTGCCCGCCCGACACCTCCCTTTCACCCTATTCACTAACGCACCCTCTGACACTCCTCTTCCTCTGTGTCCGATTGTCCAGGCCGGACCTAGGCTATCACCTAGCCCTGCGGATGTAGTTTATGGCCCCAGCTGTAGAGTATCCAGACATGCCCGATTCAGGCGTGAGACTACTGATTTCAGTGCTAGTCTTTCGCCTCCCGATTCCTGCAAGGAAAAATCCGGGGGCATATTACCAACAACTAGCGATAATTTTTGTCTCTAACTTGTTTAGAGACAAAAATTATCGCCGCACATCGGCGAATTTTATCGCACATAAACCTTGCTATTAGCAAGGTTTATCGCAAATGCGATAAAAAACGGCCGCAATGCATGAATATCGTTGAAAAGTCAGCGATATTCATGCATTATCCAGCAAATGCTCTTAGCCATGTTATCCACTTCCCATTGGATAACATGGCTAAAAACTGCTCAGGGCAGGTGTTAGGTTTTGAAGATATTCGCGCTTAGCGCGAATATCTCCAAAAGTTGGTAATAGGAGATAGCGATGGTTAGGGACTGTTTCCAGTTGCTAAAATCTTGGCACGCCCACTTTGCATGTCATTAGTGATAAATATCACTGATATGCAAAGCGGGGCCCAAGATGGTCGCTATCTCCTTTTAGCTGTCACTAACTGGTGTTAGCGACAGCTTGGTAATAGGGAGATAATTTTATCTCTTTTTTTTTTGCTTTTAAAGCCAAAAAAGCGGAAATAAACCCCCTTGATAATATGCCCCATGATTTCTCGGGGGTTTCAGCTAACAGGGCTTGGTATTGTGTTACGTGCTAATTCTTCCAGGAAACGTCAGAGGGTCGATGCAGGGGTTCTAGAAGGGGTGATAAACCATTTAAGCCTCAACAACAAGCGCATGGTCTTTTAAAGATTTGTGAAGTACTCGGGGCGGCGGTGTGTGTGTGCCCTCTTTCAGGAGCGGGCGGGGGGGCACTGCCAGCAACTTGCCAGGCCAGGCAGTGTTCAACACGTGCATCACCCTTTCTCTGCCTGCTATTGCGCTCCATGCTTCGGAAAGGTAAGAAAAAGAACGTGCATTTGAGTTTGAAATGTCCGATCCTGTAGCAGTACACTTGCAAAGCCCACACATGACAATAACCCGATTCAAGGCCCCATTCACCCGATTTTTTAAACATATATAGCACTCCAACAAAGTTAGATTTTAAAACTTTATTAACTTTTAAATATAACGAACGCAACAAAAAATGTAAATATATTTAACCATTTTTAGAAATTAACCAGAACTATAACGATAACAACAACAACAACAATAATATAACTTTTATGCCTAAATTACGCAAACATTTAGCTAATCTGCTAAAGGGGGGAGTCGCCATTTCTTTACAATAATCAATAATGAAAAATCCACATCAATAGGGTTGTCCGTTTTCTCGATGCAGCACTATAGTGCAACATACACAGCACCTGGGGTGTCAAGAGTGAACAGGTCTTTCTTTGTTCCTTAAGATGTTATCTGTGTCAACCTCTTCCGAGAATGCTGATGCGTTAAGATTTCCTTGTGTTTCTTAATAGCATTGGTGTCTGCACACTTCTTTGTCAATTCTGTGAAGATGATAACTGCTTCATAAACAGACGATATCTTTGTTTAGTCATTAGTGTTAAGTGTGTCTGAAACTACAGTGCCCTTCTGTTTTTTTTTCTTCAGGCTCTACAGAGTTTTGTGTGTTGTTCTTTTGAGCGACTATTATTCCAGAGGTTTCAGGTTTACTTGTTTTGTCCTGCAGTGAGTTAACAGCTTTAGAGAGTTCATGTTTATTTGCTATGTCCTGCTGTTCGTCAACTGCTTCAGAGACGTCAGCCTCATTTGTTATGTTTGACTAGATCCTGGACCTGCCCGGCCGCGCCCAAAATGGTGCCGGTGTAAATGGGACTCGTAACTGCTTGTTGTGTACTGGTTGCCCAACCTTGATATCACGAGATACATATGCAGTTTTGAAGCACATGGCGGAGGCTTGTCTGCTGTAGTGGGGCGCCCCTTTATCGTTTCAGTCGCCATTCCGCCCGCTTTTGCTACACTGTGCCTTTTCCGCCATTCAGCTGTTTAGCGCCCGCTCTTACGGCTACAGCGTCTCGCTCACCATGTAGTTGAGTTGCTCCCACTCTTGCGGTGCAGCGATAGGCGGCTTCCACAGGACTCTTAAAATGGCGGCCGGCTCTTCGGATTTGGGCCTGGTCCAGTAAAATGGCCCTGGGACACCTTGGAACTCGGACGCTTGTCTGCCAGGGCTTGGGTTCCATTCTCGAAAGCGTCCCCTTTGCCTTGAAGATTGTACAAAAGTCTTGGGGGCCGTCGACCCCCGCAGGCTTCCGGTGGGGAGCGGCTGCCATGATTGCTTGCGGAATGGCCACGACGGAGCTACGAGATGGTGGTGCTCTCATGGTGACGCCAGCTTCAGTCTGAAACATCCAGAAACAAGGTGGGGCTTTCATCGTTTGGGAAAAAAAATGTTTTAAGTTCAAATTTTTTAATCCAATGAAAAGTGTTATTTTTAGGTCACATGACCTAGTCTTACATCATTAGGAAAACAAAAGTAAAATGAACCAATGAAAAGTTTTATTAACAAGTCACATGACCTGTTATGCTTACGTTACGCGCTGCGCGGCGCGCTCTGGATCGTTTCCGGGAAGCTGCGCCTTGCGCACCGGAGCACTTCCGGGTGCGCTAACGCGTCGCGTCATATGACGCATTACGCGACAATGCAGGTCCAGAATATAGTCAAAATGTCTCCACCAACCAGCGGTCGGAATACAACCGCTTTCAGCAGTCCAAAAAGTTCGGTTAAATCTTAAGAGCGGGAGCAACTCAACTACATGGTGAGCAAGACGTTGTAGTCGCAAGAGCGGGCGGTAAACAGCTGAATGGCGCAGAGTACCAAAAGCGGGCGGAATGGCAACTAAAACGGTAAAGGGGCGCCCCACGAAGCGTGTCTTCAGGTCAAACGGATTGTGGGACAAGGTCCAGAATGGAAGAGTCATCAAAAGGGAAAAAATTCCGCCGGACCCCGGGAGCCGGCCGCCTATGCCGGGGGCGATCTCAGGCCACACCAGGGCAACACGACTTGGGGAGGGGGCAGGAGCCAAGTGCCCCCTCTCAGTCCGCGCCATCTCACCGCCCCTCGGGGGCCTCCGTCAAGCGGTTTAGGGAGGCACCGTATCACATTGTTTTCCAATGCAGTCAGGTCCACAAATGGACCCCACTTACTTTGAATAGTGAAGCTGCAGCAGGTGCAAATAAGGTTTAAACAGTGTTACAAGAGCTGCTTAGAACTGTGAAGTATGGCACTCAACAACCAGGACTTATGCTATTTGTGTAAGGCAGTGACATGGAAGCAACTCAGGGACAAAAAGCATGAACGAACATTCACGTATGAAAATCTTATTTGGGGAAGGGGTAGAATCCAAACGCCCCCTCCCAGTTCGCGCCACTACACCGTATGTGGAAAATCTGAAGCCATCGTTCTACAAACTCTCAACGCTTGCTATCAGTGCATGAGTTTCATGCTCGATCGATTGAGCTAGCCGGATCGGGCAATAAAAAGTATAAAATAGTTATGTAAATAGTTATTTAATAAAATGTTTTACCCTGTTTCTTTGCTGGTGTGTTGTCTATATTTATAATATTTGCATAGGGTTTGTCGTTATTTTGGGCGGGGTGGGTGGCGGAGTCGAGCTGTCTTGCAGCCCTCATGGTGTGGAGCTCAGTTCATTTCACTATTTTCGTATTTCTCATGAAGGGTTGTTCCTAATGTTTGTATTTTACCGAGGTCAAAAAGAGATCGAATTAGTGGTCTACTGATTTTGCCCGATTACTTTTTATTTTTTTACACGATTTTTCACTATCTGCAAAGACTAAACAGAGTATTGCGACTTTGTGCTTGTTTGTAAATAGAGAATGATCCAAAGAGAACCAATTCTAAAACAGTAAATGCTTGGATAATAATCAATCAAATGGAGAGACAAGCAGGTACGACGGATTACAACAGGGGTAAAGGTCTGCGTTAACTACCGTTCACTATCTGCAAAGAGAGAGTACTACTAAGAGAAAAGAGGGGAGTGGGGGGGGGGGCAGCGTTCAAAGCACATCAGCGTGCATAAACACGAAAACGTTTTTACCTATCACGTACTTGACATTTGACAGCTTTTGATATTTGCTATTAAAAAACCATTGAAATTCACAGAAAAAACCATAGGTTATAGTCGATATATAGTTAGGAATTTGCATTTACAAAACCTTGAAAATTCAATGTAAAAACCATTGGTTTTAGGCCATATATAGTTAGGGATTTGCATTTACAAAACCTTATTTTACTCGCATAAAACCATTGAAATTCCATATATAGTTAGATGCGCTAACTATATATCGCGCACCCGCAATCCACTGCTGATGATGTCACATATTACATCATTCATGACATGGTTAGTGACATCACTGATGACATCACTGATGACATCTCAAATGACATCACTGATAAAATCACTGATAACATCTCATTTGACATGACTGATCACATCACTGATGATATAATTCATGTGATAATACCATGAACCTCTTCAGACTCTAATATAACCTTAGATACAATTAGTGTAAACAGACAGTCACAGACTGTCACTCATCCATGGAGTTACTCACACACCTAGTCAGTTATGCTAAAAATCAATCACACCTCCATTTTCTCAACTATACAGTTATACACACCTTACTTATTCAAACATATACTAACACATATTTACTTTACTGTCTTATACAATCTCTGATACATGTTCACAATGATCCATACAGCCACTCACACATTCACTGGCTCTTATGCACAGTTATTTATAGATGTCAACTCTCACATGTACTGTGTTTTACATATGTACTTACTTTGACATGTAGCACTGAGATATCCATTCACTCACTAATACACTCATGCACAGTCAACCGCCCATACAGCTGTTTCCACATGCACTTTTGAATCCATACATATAGTGAATCAACTACTCACACATCTATGTACAGAGTCACACACCTCCCAGCCACCCATACACACACACTCAGTCTCCCATACAAATACTTGGACAACCAATCAATAACCCATACAGTTACTCATATAGCTACTGATCAACATATGCAGCAGTTTGTAGAACAACAGATATAATGATGCACAAATTAAAACAGTTTAGTCACTAACCCATGCACTCAGTGAGACACATTTAATCACTCATCAATCAGTTAGTCATGCACCTAGTAAATCCTTCATCCAGACACTTATATATCCACTCATTCTTCAATATGTAAAACATATTTTAACTTTACAGAAACATACAGTCACTGGATGTTGTCATCAGTGATGTCATCAGTGATGTCACTAACCATGTCATGAATGATGTAATATGTGACATCATCAGCAGTGGATTGCGGGTGCGCGATATATAGTTAGCGCATCTAACTATATATGGAATTTCAATGGTTTTATGCGAGTAAAATAAGGTTTTGTAAATGCAAATCCCTAACTATATATGGCCTAAAACCAATGGTTTTTTCATTGAATTTTCAAGGTTTTGTAAATGCAAATTCCTAACTATATATCGACTATAACCTATGGTTTTTTCTGTTTATATATATATATATATATATATATATATATATATATATATATATATATATATATATATATATATATATATATATATATATACATACATACATATATATTACCTACTGGCGGTCGCCAGTAGGTAGTTATAGTTAGGATTTTTTTCAATGTTAAATCTCAAAATTCTATTTGGAATAACTTTGGCACCGGTTGACGAATCTGCCTGAAAATTTCCTGAAAATTTCCTCGTCAAGCTCCGGTCCTTCCTTGAAAGTTTGGGGGGGATACGTCAAGCGGGGGCCGAGATAAAAGGGGGGTCCCAAAACGCGTTTTCCCCATGTTAATTTCCATAGGGCGGTCGATTTCACTTTTAGCCCGAACGGCTGAATGGATTTCCACCAAACTTGGCAAAATTGTAGGGACTGGTAGCCCGATGTGCCTTTGCTATGTCTCAAGATATGTGCCCCAGTGGATTTTGAGTAATTTAGGTTCAAAAAAATATATATATCTATAGGCTAAGCATGGGCGAATTTTGCGAATCTCGCGTTCGGGAATTTTGCGGATTTGCGAACTCGCAATCCGCAAAATCCGCGAATTCTCGCGAATATGCGGATTTTTTTTTTGTGTTTGCGCGGGTTTCTGCCAGTTCGCGAGGGTTTTGTACACTTTCGCAAATTGTGAACTTACCTGTCGGGTCGCAAGTTTCGCGAACTTGTTGTTTCTACGTGTCCAGCCTGTTTGGGACACTCTTCTTCATCACTGCCACTCTCTGTCACCACTGCCACTCTCTGACTACTCATGCCACCCTCTTGCCCACCCATGCCACCCTCTGTTTCATCACAGCACCCTCTGGTTGTCCAGTCAGTGTACATTATTGTGGCAACGCAAGCACACCTTCCCTGCCTCAAGTGACCTGAATTAATTTGGGGCTGATTAATGTGTCACAGAATATTTTTTTAGCTGGCACCTGCTTCCTTAGTGCTTCCTGATTAGTGATCTTTTGCACTTGCTAAGTGCTTTCTTTGTTGCAAAATTAGTTACAACACCTGCCCTGCCCCAACTGACAATAATGAATTAGGGGCTGATTAATGGATTTGAACTTCCAGCCTGGCTCCTGCTTGTCTCCCTTAGCTGTAATTCAGGACCTTTGTGGCATATGTGTAACTATTCTGAGGTTCAGAGCAGGGTCACATAATAGTTGCAACTGGCAACTGAACTCTGGAGGGGCCCCTCAGGAAGCACTACAGGAAATGGCTACTAATGATGAGCCTGAACTTTTGAACCTGGTAAGTAGTTTCAGTTTTGCTAAGATCGTATTTCTGCAATTTTGCACTTATTCGCGGGGCGCAAAGTTGTACTGGGAAGCCGCGAACTCACGCGAACAGTGCGAGCAAAATCCGCTGCTCGCGGATTTGCGGATTTTGCGGGAGATTCGCGAATCTCGCGGATTGCGAATTTACCGAAAATCCGCAAAATCCGCGAGCGAAACGGATTTTCTGCCCATGCTTACTATAGGCGCTCTCCGGTGCGCGCACCGGAGAGCGCTCCAGGCGCGCCACGCGACTTGCTCGCAGAAAGCTGATTGGCTCTCGGGTGTCTGTAAACATTCGAAACAGTCTGGAGCGGCCGCCATCTTGTGTCTCGGTAGGATCGAGACACGAGAGGTGGGCAAAACAAAGAGGGAAATTACCATAAGGGGGCAGGGTAGACCCCCCCCTTGACCCCCTAGGTTTGATGTAGGGGCTATAAAAGGGCCTCGCGGGGCATTTAAAATATTTTTTTTTTTCGTTTTGCGCGGGGGAAGCGCCCGGTACGCGCACCGGGGAGCGGCCCGGGGAGCGTACTATGAGGAAAAAAGATGACAGAGTTTTTTAAAAATGAAGTTTTTATTTAGAAAGTGGAGGTAGTTCTAAAAAGAACTTTTTTTTTTCTTCTTTTTGTTGTTTTATATTTTTTTGTGTTTTTTGAACTTTTTAAACTTTTTTTGGCTTTTCAAAACAGTTTTATATTTTCTTTGTATTTTTTTAGGGGGGGAAACAAAAAAAGGGAATTGAAACTGGCTCAACTGGAGCAAAAAAATAAAAAACCCAAAAAATTACTTCTTTTTGGGGCACTTGTGATTATCACCTGCAAGGACGATGAGCTTAACGCTTTTTTCACCATAGGCGATAAGCTTGCCACATGCAGAACAAGTGATTTTAAAATCAGCAAATCTTGGCTGAATGCAAGGCATCATCTCGGATGTTTCTGGTCCCGATGAAGTGGGTTGGTTTGTTTGGGAGGTGGTCCTTGACGACTGGGGGAGGTTACTGGCCAGTTCCCTGAACTCAGCACAAGAGTAGTTGTTTGGGTGCTTTCTGGTCATATGACGAATCATGGTATAGTTACCAAATGAATATTTTTTGTTTGGGTTGCCCCGTGAAAGTTCATCATTGCAGATTAGGCAAGTTACCTTGGGCGCATTCACTTTTTTCTTGCCCTCTGGGATTGAAAAAAACTCCCATACAATGTGTGGCTTGGGTTTGTATGGGGTATTTTCTTCAGGCAGCCATCTTCTCCTCCCCTCCTCCTCTTCCTCTTCCTCCTCCTCCTGTTCTTGACCACCAATATAATCTTGAGGTGGTCCTCTTGGTGGTTGTGGTGGTGGTGGTGGGGCAGATGCACCAGCTGCTGCTGCTACTGAAGCCATTATTAATATCAAAAAGGTACAGAGATGTACAAACAGGTCTTCCTCAGTCAAAGGACAAAGTCAGAACAAGGAAAAAAGGTGTGGTCTTTTTTTTTTTTTTTTTTTTTTTTTGTCCTCATTTGCCTTCCCTTCCAAACAAGGGTAATACCAACCACCCAGCACGTTTTGAAACGTGATTTGTTTTCTTGGTGGCAGAGATATCCCAAAGAGGAAAGAGGGTATCTTTTAACTCCATCTAGGTATTTTTCAACCTGTAGGACCAAAATCGATTCTAGGCTGGCCATGGTCCAGGAGCATTGATGGCATAATCATCGGACCCGGGGGAAAAAAAAAAAAATAAATAAAAAAAAAAAACCCGGGTTCACCTCCAATTAATTAGAAGGTCCCAGAAGGCCAGATTGCGCTTACTAGCGGTTCTCTTAAGGTCCATTTTGGATGTTTCGTATAGGGATGAAAGCCACCGAGAATGTAGTGGAGGTGTTTTTTCTATCCACTGTATACAAATTTGTCTTCTCGCCAATAGCATCGCATAGAAGAGAAAAGATTTTGCCTTGCCCTTAATGTTTTCTTCTAGCCCAAATATGACAAGTGGTAAAGTTATTGACAAAGTTGTATGTAGAATAGAATTAAGAGTATTCTTAACCTCTTCCCAAAAATTCGAAATATCCGGACATTCTATGAACATGTGTATGTCACTAGCACCTGCCATATTACATTTATTGCATTTTTTATCTGGTAAAAATTTAGACAATTTTAGTGGTGTTATATAGGCACGATGTATTGAAAAGAGATGGTTACGTCTCAACCATGCAGGTTTTACAGTTTTATACAGTAATTCGCAAGATTTTTGCCATATATCCTCACATGGAGTGCCGATCTCTGATCTCCATAACTCATCTGGTAGTTTAAACTCGCCATCGCTTTCCTCCAACATCTGCCAATACCATGTAGCTACTTCTTTCCCTCCGGTTGGTCGTTCTACCAGCATTTGTTCTAGTGTACTAATTTTCCCAATACTGGTATCTATACGGCTCTGTGATCTTGCCCAGCTGTCTACTTGAATGTATTTAAATCTAGACAAACCAAGTCCTACGAGCTCGTATAATTCATTCCAAGTTATTAATTTCCCGTCTGTAAAGAGTTGGCCCCATCTTATTACACCTGCTTGCTTTATGATACTAGAGAGGCTATCTTTCAGACATGGTGGTAAGCCGGGTGAATCCCAAATTGGGGAATAAGTAGAATAATATGACAGGCCAATTTTTTTCCTTATGTTAGTCCAAGTTTTAGCCCATGATTGTGCTATTTTAAGTTTGATTTTTTTGAAAAATTTTTGGCTTCCAAATTTAAACATAAAGCCCTCTGATGTTAGATTTGCCCCCAATAATATTGCTTTGTACATTGAATTAGACGTAAGATTGGATGGAGTTTTTAATAACATCCTTGAGTGTGACATCTGAAATGCCCATGAGTAGTACAGCAAGTCTGGAAGTGCAAGGCCCCCCTTCTCTCTTCTTCTTCTTAGTTTTTTCCATGCTATTCTTGTTGTTTTATAACTCCATATAAAAGAGTTTAATTCTCTTTGAGATTTTTCGATTTGCTTTGGCTCAAATGCGATTGGAATTGTATTAAATATAAAAGTAAACTTGGGGAGGATACACATTTTAACTAGGTTTACTCTGCCCATTATGGAGAGCGGTAGATGTGACCAAGATTTTAAGAGTTTTTTACTTTCCAAATGTATTCTTTCTAGATTGTTTTGTCCGATGTTCCCCACCTCCTGAGTTATTCTTATTCCTAAGTAGCGCATAGAAGTTGAGATATTTATCCCTAACTGTATATTTGGAAGATTCCATACCATTATCTCCGTTTTGCTGGAGTTAATATCATAACCTGATATATTGCCAAACTCTTTTGCACATGCAATAATAACTGGAAATGCTTTAACTGGGTCAGATGTAAAAACCAAAATGTCATCTGCATACAGTGCTACCCGCCTTTCCCACTCTCCATAACTAAAAGATGGAATATTAGCCTCGTCCCTTAGAAGTTGAGCGAACGGTTCAATATACAAATTAAAAAGGAGAGGGGAAAGCGGGCAGCCCTGTCTCGTACCTCTAGATATGTTAAAGGCATCAGTCAAACTCCCGTTAATCATTAACCTAGCCGAAGGTCTGTTATATAATAGTTTGATTGTTCTGCGGAATCCTTCCCCACAATTGAATTTTTTTAATACGTCGTTTAGATAGAGCCAATTGACTCTATCAAACGCTTTTGTTGCGTCTAAGGTCAATGTAGCCAGGGGTGCAGAGACGGCAGTAGCAATATCTATAGCCCCTACAAGTTCATGAGTTAACTCCGCTAGTTGTCTGCCTTTAATAAATCCCTTTTGGTCTGGGTGGATGATATTTCCCATGACACTGGCCAATCTTGTGGAAATAATAGTTGTAAATATTTTATAATCACTGTTAAGAAGTGATATTGGTCTATATGACCCACACTCTAATGAAGATTTTCCAGGTTTAGGAATAAGTACGATTGTTGCCTCTCCCCAAGATTTAGGTGGCAGATCTCCCTTTATTAAGATACCATTGAAAAGTACCGTAAGCTCTGGAGCTATACTATGTTCAAGGGATCTGTAAATTTCTCCAGGGAGACCGTCCGGCCCTGCCGCTTTTCCTTTTTTCGAATGATGAATTGCTTTTATTACTTCATCTACAGAGATCTCTTCCTCTAACATTTTACTCTGATTCATTGATAAAATAGGGAGTGTAATAGCATCTAACCACCTATCTCTTGCTTGTTGATCATTGGGGAGATCTTCTTTGTAGATCTCCTCAAAGAATTCAAAGAATGCATTCCCTATTTCTTGATTGGTTGATCTTGTCTCTGTCTCGCCTGCTATCTTAATTTCTCTGATATAATTTAATGTTTTATCGGCTTTTATTTTCCATGCCAATATTTTTCCTGCGGCTTCCCCGAACTCAAAATTAGAGGATTTACTCACTTCCCACCTTTTATTTATTCTTTCTTGTAGAGTATTTTCTATCTGTTTTTTCAGTTCGGCCAGTTTTTCCTTTTCTGCAGATTTTTCTACATTCGGATCTATCCTTAGTTCTAGAAGTTTCATGTCCCTTTCTAATGCCCCAATCTTTTCATTGTATATTTTCCGCCTGTAAGAGGCTCTATTAGTAATCTGTCCTCTTAAAAAGGCCTTGAAAGTCTCCCAGACTACTGTAGGAGCAGCAGAATTATTATTAATATCAAAAAAGGTTAGGGTCTCATCTGAAAGGTATTTCACCTCTTCCTCCTCCAGCAAAAGTGTCCGATCAAAGGACCAGGATGGGTGTTTAACTAAATTGTCCGTTTTTAAAGTAAATTCTAATGCGGAGTGATCTGATAGGTGTGATGGCAGGTAATTTATTGATATTAAAGTTTCCTTTAGGCAATAACTAAAAAGAGCATAGTCGATTCTAGATTTGTGTTTGAAACGACTATTTCTAAGGGAGACTCCTAACTTATTACCCTCTCTTTCCCTCCAAAAATCTGCCAATCCTAGATGTTTCATGATTGATTTGAGGATTTCTCTTGATTTTATGGAGCAAGAGATTCTAGATTTTGTTGATTTATCTAATCTTGGGTCAAGAACAATATTAAAGTCTCCCATCCAGATTATTGGCTCCTGAACCGAAATTAATTGATTCCTTACAGCATCCAGATGTGATGGGTCATCTAAGTTAGGACCATAGTAACCAATCAATGTCCTGATCTGACCCATGAGAGAGGCTTTGACTATCAGCCATCTTCCTGTGTTGTCTTCCTTACAGTCTAAAATTTGTGCTCTCACAGATTTTTTAAAGATAAATACTACCCCTCTTACATTCGCATTGTGGTCAGTTGAACAGAATTTATCTATCCACCTTTGTTTCTTTAATACATTAGTAGCCTCTGATTTAAGCAAGTGAGTTTCCTGCAACACAATGATCTGCGCCTGCGAGTCTCTCAGATATTGTAAGATCCGATCTCTTCTTCCTCGTACTCGCAGACCATTGACGTTCCAGGACATATAATTAATATCTGTCATAATTTTTAACTTCCGTCCCCACCATCACTCTTCTTTTTTTTTTTTTCCAAAACTTGATGATTTTCTGATGTTTAGCATGCTAGACTTTGAGACTTGAAAGAGATTGATTTTTAAGGTCTTAAATTGAGCTGACAAATGAGGTTTTTTTTCTTTCTTGCCCCCCCCACCCCTTCACCCACCCCCTAGGAAACCCCCCCTTACTTATTCTGGCTTGGTGTTGGGCCAGATTTCCGCCCATCAGGAGCCTATCCTTTGCCTCCCCACTGCTGCCTTTTTTTACATCTAGGACAAGAAAAAAGAGATAGCCACGTCTGAGCCATTTAATGTAAGGAGCCACCATTATATAACACAGCAAGAGGGGAATTTGAAATATTGAGTTTAGGTGCAAAAGAGTTTCTAATCCTAAGTGATTATCCGTGTTTTTTTTTTTTTTTTTTTTTACTATATATATATATATATATTTTTCTCTTTTTTTTTTTAATTTAATCTTTGTATCTATATTTCTCCTCCTGTGTATATGTGCATGTGTATCTTTTTTTTTTTTTTTTTTTTTTTCCCCTTCTAGCTAATTTGAATTATGTGCTTGAGCTTGGGCGTGATCTCTAATGGAGTCCAGTAATTCGTCAGCATCGTGAATAGAACGGACATTATGCATCTTATTGTTATACATAATTCGGAGGAACGCAGGAAATCGCATCTGTACCGTTGCCCCAAATGATCTAAATTTGTCCATACGTTGCCCCAGCTCCCATTGCCTCTCCAATGTAGTCTTTGAGAGGTCTGAACGTATCTCAAAGCTGAAGTCAAGACATTTTATTGAGCCTGCTTTTAATGCTAGGTTTAGAATTTTTTCTTTTAAAGCATATGTCAAGAAGTTGATTAGTACTTTCCTTGGCTTAGTTCTTGCCGGGTTCATGCGAAACGGATCCCTGTGTATTCGCTGGATGTCTTTACTTAGTTCTTCTACTGTCTCTTCCAAGTTGAGTGTGTCTTTTATTAGACGTACAATGAAGTCCTTTAGGTCTCCACCTTCTTTTCCCTCAGGTATTTTCAGGAGTCGAATATTATTACGTCTGGAGTAATTCTCTAAAACTTCAATTCTCTCTCTCATGTCATCACCGTCTTTTTGGAGATTATAAATTTTTGATCTAGCCGCCTCCAGATTTTTGTTCAATAAACCTACCGAACTTTCCAATACTTTCGTCCTCTCGCAGAGACCTTCAACTTTCTGTCCCAGCTCTTCACAAGTAGCTCTTATTTCTACTTGATTATTTTTAGAAATTGCAAAGTCTTGTCTTATCTCCTCTCTCATCTCTGAGATTGAGGAGACTATTGCTTCTAATGCACTGCCAAGCACTGGATCTATGCTTTCTGAGGTTCTATGTTAAAACAACCTAAAAATAAGAGCAGAAATAAAAAATTAAAGGCTCCAGGGGACATAACCCCATCCTTGCGTTCATACTTTAGAGCTCTGCCACAAGTTTTACAGATCACACAAGATATGGCGACAGCCATGAAAAATCAAAGTTTACAGCTGGGTAAACAATCTGAACAAACCGAGCATGGTGTGTCTACTCTGAAATCGGACTTATCAAAGGCTATATTATCAGTGGGGGGGCCAACAGTAGTCTCTGCGGAAACCACTCAGCCTACTTTGTCTGAATTAGAAACACACACAGAGAGCGTTTTAGTTGGTTCAGCAGATGCCCAATCAAAGGAAACCTCAAAAAGGTGTGGTCTTTCATCATTTAGAAAAAAAACTGTCCTGAACCATTGAGAAGTGTTATTTTCAGGTCACAAGACCAGGGGCTTCATCATTATGAAACTAAAACTGTTATGAACCAATGAAAAGTGTTATTTTCAGGTCACATGACCCGACGCGCTTACGCTACGCGCCCCGGGGCGCGCCCGGGGGCGCTTTGGGTTGCGTAGCGTAAGCGCGTCGGATGTTTACGTTGCGCGATCGTATTCGCTCGAGTACTTCCGGCTGCGCTTACGCCGTGCGTATCACGCGGACGCGGCTACGCGATACGTCATGATCATGTTTCCGTTCGCGATATTGGCGCTTACGGGACGCTCCTCGGAGCGCGCCCGGGGGCGCTTTATAAAAGTACGCTTTTCGGGGCGCTCCCCGGGAAGCGCACCGGGAGCGCTCCAAAGCAAAAAAAAAAAAAAAATGGGAAAAATTGTAGGGACTGGTAGCCCTATTCTTAAGTGGTTTTTACGAAAATTAACTTTGATAAAATATATATTGTGCTACATTTGGCTATATATATATGCCAAAATGCCAAAATGTAACCCAAATGTAGTCCAATGTAGCCCAATGTAGCCCAAAGATGGCCACCAGAGACCAAAAAATGTAAATGTAGCCCAAATTTCAACTAGATGTAGCCCAACTGTAGCCCAATGACAGAATGTACCAGAGTGTTCTAAAGAACAACTAGAGTGCTAACAGTCTTATTTATAAAGTGAGACTTATAGTTAGGAATTAGCATTAAAAAAACCTATGAAATTCACTGAAAAAACCATAGGTTTCACACCAGTTATAGTTAGGAATTAGCATTTAAAAAACCTATGAAATTCACTGAAAAAACCATAGGTTTCACACCGGTTATAGTTAGGAATTAGCATTTAAAAACCTATTAAATTCACTGAAAAAACCATAGGTTTCACACCAGTTATAGTTAGCTGGAAATTTTACTGAAAACCATTGAAATTCCCACGTTATAGTTAGTCGGACTCACTATAACTTGCGCGTGCAATGCACTGCTGATGACATCACATATTACATCACTCATGACATGGTCAGTGACATCACTCATGACATCACTGATGACACCATCCTTGTAACACAGTGACAGACCTCCTTTTCACTGTAAAGTAACCTTTGAAACACATATTCAAAAATAGAAACTAACATTAACAAAAAAGTGGATATACCCATACCAGTTACAACAACCAATTCAGTAATTTCACCATCTATATACAAATTCACACATTCACCAACAGTTTTATGTATTCACTCATACATATACTCACTCATCATATGTAGTGATACCCCTATTCATTCTGTTACACACTGACAGTCATCAAAAACTTACTCATACATATACTCACACATGCAAATAAACTAATAAACATCCATTTATTTGCATATACAACTATACACACATTAGCACATTACTTCTAAGGAAACTTACACATACTTACTCTCTTAAACAATCACTTATAGAAACACATACTTATTTAAACAGGAACTCTTTCAATCTCTCACTCTCACATATACTTACTTATATACTTATACTTATATACATCAATTCTCATATATACAAGATTAAAACATATGTAGTTACTCATAAAGACACTAGTGAGAGAGGCATTCACTCTCTAACACACACATATACACACTCATCCACCCATACAATCCTACACAAATGCTGTCTTCAAAACACATACAAACAGTGAGTCAGTCATTGATGCATCTATGTGCTAAGTAACAGCCCCACCAAACCATACAGACACTCATACTGATACTAAAAAAACATCTAATAACCCATATACACACACATGTAGCCAATCAATTTTTTTAAAAAAAACATCCATTTAGACACTTATTTAAACATTTATTCTTCCATCGATCTTAACATATACATATATAAAATATATTTATTTTTCAGAAAGACACACATTCACTGGACGATGTCATCAGTGATGTCATTTGAGATGTCATCAGTGATGTCATGAGTGATGTCACTGACCATGTCATGAGTGATGTAATATGTGATGTCATCAGCAGTGCATTGCACGCGCACGTTATAGTGAGTCCGACTAACTATAACGTGGGAATTTGAATGGTTTTATATCAGTAAAATTTCCAGCTAACTATAACTGGTGTGAAACCTAGGGTTTTTTCAGTGAATTTAATAGGTTTTTTAAATGCTAATTCCTAACTATAACCGGTGTGAAACCTATCGTTTTTTCAGCTTCCCATTTCAGTGACCTCAGCTCTGAAATCACTGTGGGTCCGTTCCAGCAGAGGGTCCTCTTCGGCGACTGGGCCAGCCGCAAATATCAAATCCAAACAGAGTTTGCCCTTGAGAAAAATGCCTCCCAGCACGTTTGTACTGCACTTCATTAAATGGAAAACAACAGCGTTGCACCAAGAATCCTGCTTTAATAAATCAAACAGCAGCTTCTGCCAGACGTGTTTCAGATGCTGTAAGTTGCAGCGCTGTAACAAGACTTTTTTGCTTTACCCACTTGGGAATGAAATGTTATAAAAACGAACTTCATGCAACTACTCACTGGAGTTTTATAACTTTGTGCAAACTACGTGGACCAGCATGCTGTGTGCTATGGCAACGCCCACTGGGGGAGGTTCACCTTAAGTAAAGTAGAAGCACCTGGGGTATGGAATTTCGAGCACCATCAGCCACTGAAGAAAGTAATCTGAAACGCGTCTGGCAGAAGCTGCTGTTTGATTTATTAAAGCAGGATTCTTGGTGCAACGCTGTTGTTTTCCATTTAATGAAGTGCAGAACAAACGTGCTGGGAGGCTTTTTTCTCAAGGGCAAACTCTGTTTGGATTTGATATTTGCGGCTGGCCCAGTCGCGGAAGAAGCCCCTCTGCTGGAGCGGACCCACGGTGATTTCAGAGCTGAGGTCACTGAAATGGCAAGCACGAGCCTAATGGAATGCTGTAAGTTGCAGCGCTGTAACAAGACTTTTTTGCTTTACCCACTTGGGAATGAAATATTATAAAAACGAACTTCATGCAACTACTCACTGGAGTTTTATAACTTTGTGCAAACTACGTGGACCAGCATGCTGTGTGCTATGGCAACGCCCACTGGGGGAGGTTCACCTTAAGTAAAGTAGAAGCACCTAGGGCATGGAATTTCGAGCACCATCAGCCACTGAAGAAAGTAATCTGAAACGCGTCTGGCAGAAGCTGCTGTTTGATTTATTAAAGCAGGATTCTTGGTGCAACACTGTTGTTTTCCATTTAATGAAGTGCAGTACAAACGTGCTGGGAGGCTTTTTTCTCAAGGGCAAACTCTGTTTGGATTTGATATATATATATATATATATATATATATGCTTTTTTCAAGCGGAACAGAAAAGCGGGCAAGCACGCTGAGATATATATATATTACTAGATTTCTGGTTTTCATGGTTTTTATTCGGTGTCTGTGTGGCATTCGAGTCTGATGGTATTTGGTTTTCCACTTTTTAAATTTATATGTTTAGTTTTGAGTCTAGTTTGTAGATAGTGTATGCCAATATGATTGGGTACCTGATGTAGCGTCAATTTGCGCATATTAATGTATATACGATTTGCACTTTCTATGCAAATATTTTGCACATTTTCACGACTTGTGAGATCTAAATATTGCTCTTGGGCATTGAAATATATTCACATAAAAGCATCAGGTAATACCAATTCTTTCACCTACTCTAGCGAAGAATATTGAAAAAAACATGAATATCCCGCTCAACCAATTCCTCATTCATTCCTAGACTCCTGACCCCACCCAATACGGGTTTAGAGAAGGGCATAGTACAGAAACGGCACTCATCAAATCCACCAAAGAGATTAGGGCCATTCTTGATCAGGGAGGAAGTACCGCCCTGATCATGCTGGACCTCTCGGCGGCATTTGATATGGTCCACCACACCCTGTTGGTGGACCGTTTGGAGGAAATAGGTGTCTGGTTGAGCTGGGCATTCATGTTTTTTTCAATAATTTTCACTGGAAGGGGCAGTCTGGAGATGGGTCTAAAATTGTTTGGATCCTTTGCGTCTAAGTTGGGTGTTTTCTAAAGTGGAAGGATTGACGCCTGTTGTCCAATCCTTTGGGAAGTATCCTTCCTTGTACATAGCATTAAAAATAGATGTGAGTTTACCTGCGACTGTCATAGCCGCCAGTTTACGATTTCGATAGGGCAAGGATCGAAAGGGGTGCCTGACTCCACCTGGGTAAGGATTTTAAAGGTGTCTTCATCTGTGAGGGGGTTAAAAAAATTAAAAGCTGTGTTATGTTTAGAGTTACAGTGGTGGGGGTGGAAGATAAGTTGGTATTTGACATGTTTGAGAAGGCTGAGAAGATGGCATTAACTGTATCAAAAAAGAACTTTGCTATGTTGTTGCACAGGTCTTGACTGGGGGGGGTAAAAGCAGTGACGGGAAGAGTTAGGGATTTGACAATTTTGAACAGAGTTTTAGGCTGGTTTTTCACCTCCTGAATTTTTTTGTGAAATATTTTTGTTTAGTACTGTGAAGTAGCTGTTAATACTGGGCAAGACCCCGTTTATATGCTTTTTTCTTTTCTTTATTATATTCCTTCCTCCAGCACCTTTCCTGATGCTTGCAAACCAACTTTTGGTCTTGAGTTCACAAGAGTACCAGGGAGCTGAAGGGCGCTGTCTGTGGATGCGTACCTTTTTCAAGGGGGCTAATTTGTTTCCTGCTTTTGTTAGCCAGTTAGTATAGTAATTGGTTGCCTGGTCAAGGTTTGTAGGGAGCGGATAATTGTTAGCAGCAAGAAATTTGTTTAGATCTTCGGCCTTAATGTTCTTCCATGCCCTTGTTTCGAGGTAGATTTTGGAGGATTTGGGGTCTGAGAGGCAGGAAGAGGTGAGTTTGAAAAGAACAGCCGAGTGGTTGGACCGTATAAGGGGGCGGAGGCCTGTGAAAGATATCTGAGGATGGTTAGAGAAGATGCCATCCAAGGTATGCCCTGCTTGGTGCGTGGGTCCTGTGACTAGCTGTTCTAGATTCCCTGATGACATAAGGTCTAGGAAACTAGCTGTATCTAGATCTGAGGTTGATTCCAAGTGGAAATTGAAATCACCTAGAATGGTATATGCAGTTGAGTTTAGTCCTATTTCTAATAGGGTACCAGCTTGTTCAATGAAGCGATTCCTCTGCCCAGGGGGTCTGTAGATAAGTGAGCCTCTAAAAGATTCGTGATGAGAGACGTATATACAAAAATCTAATGCTTTGCATTCCTCATTTTTCAATGGCTGAAAGGATGAGGTGATGGATTTATGGTGTATCACTGCAAGGCCACCCCCTCATTTGAGTGGCCTGTTTAGAGAGAAGTAGAGATAGTCAGAGGGTGTCGCCTACACTAAGTCTGGGCCTGATGAATCATCAGTCCAGGTCTCTGTAACAAAGGCAATCATTATCCCCTCGTCTTCAAGAAAGGAGGCACATTCTGTGCTGTGCTTTACCAGAGATCTTGCATTAATAAGGGCGCAATTCCACGCAGTATTTGGGGGGATTTTACAGCTCCTACTCAGTTTTTCCCTATATACCGCCACAGGTTGACTGATAATATTTGGTAGAGAGATATTACAACCAGGGCAAATCATGATGGTATGATGGGGTTTGCATCCAGAAGAAGTTTGTGGCCGTTTTGGGCCATCTTGGACCCCTTTAGGGCTATAAGCTCGGAGCTCGTGTAGGTGAAAGGAGTGGTATTACCTGATGCAGTTTGGGCAAGGGGGCTGGCGCTGAGCGCAGAGCTAGCGCGGATGGGCGCAGACAGACTTGCCTGCATTTGATTAAGCACCGGCAGGGTCTCAACAGCTGGACCGCTGACTAGAATCCTGCCAAGATGGTGGCGGTCCCGCGTTTTAACTACGGGCCAATTTAAAACTGTGGACGATCAGCCGATAGATCCACGTAGTGCAAAAGCGCTATTAAAATCACCCCTATTTACAACAAGGGGTGGTGAGGGACAGAGTCTCTGAATTAAACAGAATACTCTCACCCCGTCAAGAGATCAGGGCTAGATCCAACACCGTTTTTTAGCTCACTGCACCATCCCAGTTTCAGAACCTGGCTGTATGCAAATTAGTCCGTTCCTGTCCCAGTGCATGATGGGAACAGGGCAAACCAAACTACAAAAGCCAATTCTTACACTGGGAAGGAAACAAGCTACCGGGGACCGGTTTCTGGCATTTCAGCCTCTTCGGCCCGGCTTGCTTGAATCCTGATGGTGCAATGAGCAAGGGACTCACATCTGAGTATACCCTTCCACGCTTAGGGTGGACAAAAATATTTACAACAAGGGGTGGTGAGGGACAGAGTCTCTGAATTAAACAGAATACTCTCACCCCGTCAAGAGATCAGGGCTAGATCCAACACCGTTTTTTAAAATCACCCCAGCAACTCTCAAGCCCCGTAAAAAACACCCAAATCGTGAAATCCTCCAACATGTGAAAAATTTGCGATTTTTTTTGCAGGATACGAGTGACTTTTTGAGAAAAATCAGTGAGGTCACATGGGACTCAGAGTACGTACTGATCACCTTGAATGTTACGTCACTATACCCCAGTATCTGTCACCAAGATGGAATTAAGGCTGTTGAACACTATTTAGATAAGAGACCAATGGTTTTATCCTCGCACAACAAGATGTTAGTTAGCATGATTACGACTAGTTTGGAAAACAATTTTTCCTGATTCAAAACCAGGTCTACCAGCAAACCGGAGGTGTGGCGATGGGGGTTTCTTCTCCCCTAGCTATGCCTGCTTGCATATGGACCTGTGGGAGGAACAATTCCTCAGGGTACAACATGTAGACACTCTGGGACATCATGTGCTACATTGGTTTAGATATATTGACGACCTGTTCTTGATTTGGAGACGGCCCTGAAGAGCGGCTCTCCAATTTATAGAACAGATCAACTGCAACAACCTTAACATCCAATTCACAGCCCACATGAATAAAGAGACAGTATGCTTTCTTGATGTTGAGGTACATATATATGTGGTGGAAAACGCGGGAGTCAAGACCAGGATGCACAGAAAGCCCACTGCTGGGAATACATTCCTCCATGCAAAAAGTCACCACCCCAGACACCTTATTCGCAGCATTCCATATGGAGAAATGCTGCGCATTAGGCGCATTTGTAGTAATGCTGGATACAGTGATACTGCCCAAAAAGAAAGTAGAGGCAGGTTCCTGGCTAGGGGCTACTCTACCAAGATTGTTGATAATGCAGTCAACAAAACATCTACCGTTATGAGAGCAGAGGCTTTATCTAGTAAACCCAGCCTGCACCACACAAATGCATACCAACCAGACCAACCCACTAGAGTGATCCTTACTTACAATCAACAACACCAGTCTCTGTGTAAGATACTCAACAGAAACTGGGGATTGGTACGCAATGACCCAGTTCCTGGAGACCGACTACCCAAAACCCCTGACATAACATTCAGGAAAGCTCAGTCTATGAGCAACACTTTGGTGAAAATCAGTCCCAAGCGCACCTGTATAAAAAACTGGTTAAATTTTTGCAAGGGGCTTGTGAAATGTTCCTCCTGTAAAGTATGTAGGTTTGCCAACAGCAAAACATGCTATACTAGCCCTTTCAGATCAGATCCAGTACCCATTACTAAGATGCTTACATGCAAGACGGAGTATGCGGTTTATGTGCTGAAGAGTCTTTGTAGCACGTGCTATGTAGGTAGTACCAAACTGCATGTTCACAAGAGGATACTCCAGCACATTAGCGCAATTACCGACTGCGTTCCAGCAGACCCGGTTGCAAGGCATTTTAAAAATACCCAGGGTAGATGTCCAGAACACCTTAGATATTATGTCTTGGACACAATTCCACCACTTAGAAGGGGAGGCAGCCGTGAGGCCTATCTACGCCAACTGGAGACTAGGTACATCCTGGAGTTGGACACTAAGACACCTCTTGGCCTCAACTCCAGTGAGGACTTCCACACATGCCTGTAATCTCAATCAATTATTTCCCCTGCCCGTTTACACAGAAAAGATATATAATGTATTTGTATTTTTAATTGGCTCAGATCCTCACTCACTTTTGAGTCTTCAATTGTTGCGCACTAGGCACTTTATGAACCATGGCTAGTTCAACAGGGTGACACTTTAGAGCACTTGCACTTTATCATAACAAATGAGGGAGAGATCTAAGGCCCACCTAGGGCTAAATTGCTATGCACCAGCACTGTATAACAACAACAGTAACAGAACACTGGGAAGCAGCGGTACTAGTGCCCTCGTAGACTGATATAATAGTGTTTAATAGATTGTGTTTAGATAGGATTAAAATTGGTAGTTTGCACTTGCATGATATCGATTTCTTGTTTTTAACAATTTCCTATTTTTACCATGTATCTCATTACATTTCAATGTTTTTACAAAACAGGTGTAAACAAATGTTTTGTGTAAAAGAAACTTTTTCTTCTCAAAATGCACTTGTCTTTTCCTTTTGAATATTTGAATACATTTTTAAGGTATTTATATCAAATAAACTAGCATTTATTTACCTGTTTTTGAGATTGTGCTATTTGGTGCTTATACAATGAATTGTTGTAATTTGACTCTTCGTTGTCTATGAATTTATCATGTGTTAGGTCACGAGTTAATGCACAGCCCCTTCAAATTTTTGGAGGCACTCCACATGCGTGTTATGTGAACAACGCTTCCTGTAGGAAGAAACGCGCCATGGTAGTGATGCAGGGCATTCAGTAAATCCTTTGCACTGAATTAATGGGTCCTCATTCGTCTATTTCCAGCTGATTGGAAGGTGTAAGGTGAAGTCTGCGATATACATATGGGGATCTGCTAAACTCCCACCAATGGGAGAGCCGTTGAACATTTAAAGGAGGGTGAAGGTATAACCCTGTGCAAGCGGTATCTGAGGAAGGCGATTTTCCACCGAAATGCATTATGCCAAAAGCTGTGAATAAAATGGGCTCCCCGAAACTCCCCGCTGTGTCCTCTTGATTGCTCAGGATTGGAGTGGTCTTGTGGGTGATATTTACACGCGTTTGCTAGTAGCGCGTGAAAGAGGACCCGCCCTGCAAAGTGGCAAACTTTCTTCCAAGGGATTGGATACCACAGGCCCGCCTTGAGATCATTGCAGACAAGTGTCGTCTGCAAGCGGCAGTCCATGACTACATGGAGAATCAGGATGACTTCATCGTCGGTTTGAGGCCCTGTTTGACTTTGCAATTGGGGTTGGGGTGTTGGGGACCCGGGGTGTTTAGAACACTTGAAATTCAGGGTTATCCAACGGACATTGGGCCCCCCCCCTTTACCAGGCACAACAGTGCTCACTATGAGCAGAATTTGGCCCCACCAGTGGTACTTACCGGAATGATGAATGCTGGGAACTGTGGTCTCTAACACCGCACCACAGCTGATAACAATTGGGTGGGGTCTGCTAAACTCCCACCAATGGGAGAGCAGTTGAATATTTAAAGGAGCGTGAAGGTATAACCCTGTGCAAGCCGCATCTGAGGAAGGCAATTTCCCACAGAAATGCATTATTTATGCCAAAAGCTGTGAATAAAATGGGCTCCCCGAAAATCCCCGCTGTGGCCTGTTGATTGCTCAGGATTGAAGCGGTCTTGTTGGTGACATATGCATGTATATGTACACATATATTTAGTGGTAATATAATTAATAAAAATATATATTTTATATTCCACCGCCTGGAAACCCTCTGCTGAAATAAGCTGCGCTATGCATATCTTCATAAAATAACAATATATTAACTGTATAAATTGATCGTAATAAACATTAAAATATTGAAAGAATGTATAGAATTTAAAATAAATATTATCAACAATTATGTTACACTATTTACATATATATCACACAAATTCTCCCCTTCCAGGAAGAAGAAGCCGCACTCTTAGCGGAGGCAGTCTATGATTTATTTAAATTACAGCATCAGCAGTCCTGACGTGTTTCGGTCACACTGACCTTTATCAAAGGTAATCCTTGGCATCTGCTAAATAATCACCACAAGACAATTGCTTCAATTTATAGTTTTTGCCCCTGGTGGATGCCTGATGGACCTTTTGCATAGTATGCTGGTATTTGTGATGCACTATCCAGTGTCAATTAATAACCCTAAAATGAGTGATGCCAAAATATTTTTTTAAGATTGCTGTGACTTGTTAGTTATTTGTTCATGTCCAAGTAATATTTATTTCCGCTCACCGCTTCTGCATTGCATTCCTATTTTCAAGGTTGCTGGGATCCATACCGACGTCAGTCTTCGGCGGCTGCACTTCTGCCCATTGTCATTTTCACAAAATTCCAAGGAGGTTCTTCATGGGCAGTCATGGCTCTCTTACTGGCGGTGCGTCACTTGCGGCAGAACCAGGCCACTAAACATCATACAAACTCTCCCCTTCCGGAAAGAAGAAGCCGCCCTCTCAACGGTGACAGTCTATGATTTATTTAAATTACAGCATCGGCAGTCTTGACGCGTTTCAGTCACACTGAACTTTATCAAAGGTAAGCCTTGGCATCTGCTGAATAATCACCACACGAGAATTGCTTCAATTTTTGTTTTTTGCCACTAGTGGGTGCCCAATGGGCTGTTTGCATATCATGCTGGTACTTGTGGTGCACTATCCAGTGTCAATTAATACCCCTCCAGTGGGTGATGCCACAATATGTTTTGAAGATTGATGTGACTTGATAGTTATTTGTTCATGTTCAAGTATTATGTTTTTTCCGCTCACCGCTGCTCCATAGCATTCCTATTTTCGAGGCTGCTGGGATACATCCCGAAGTCAGACTTCAGCGGCTGCGCTACTGCCCATTGTCGTTTTCACAAAATTCCAAGGTGGTTCTTCTTGGGTAGTTACGGCGCTCTTGCTGGCGGTGCGTCGTTTGCGGCAGAACCAGGCCACTAAACATCACACATACTCACTCCTTCTGGAAAAAAGAAGCCGCACTCTCAACGGTGGTAGTCTATGATTTATTTAAATAACATTATCAGCAGTCCTGACTCGTAAATGCAAGAACACCATTGGCTGGCAGCTTCACTGGCCATGGCCAAACTTTATATACTTCACCGTTGGTGACAACCCACCCTATTGACTTGTAACAAAAGGCTGCTCAAACTCCACAGAGTAGCGGCTAAGAAAGAATTACCTACTAGTTCAATTACAAGCTACACAAATTTGAGGTAGTCTGATGTCCCTTCCTTGCGAGTGACAATGTACACGCTACTTGAGCTCAGTAGATGCTCTACCACCTCCTCTACTCTAGATGGGGATTGGGTAATGTGCAAATTGTCACTGGCTGACTTTGTTGCCCTATGGACGTGTATTAACCTATGACTCGGACTATATACTTCTATCCTCTCCAGAGCCTCTGTCAGAGCCCCCTTCTGTGGCCCTGCCCCAACCCCCCTTCCCCTCCCTGTCCCGTCTCCTATTGCGCTTTGATTCTGTATCCTTAGACAGCCACTCAGTAGATTCGTTCTCTCTGTTTCCCCCTCTAGCGATACTCTGACCAACTAAGGAAGTTTATAGTATGGTCACCACTGTCCTCTTTTGTTACCTTACTGCTCCTATATTATTGTATGCTTTGTATTGGGAGATTTGTATGATATTGATCTCCATTAATATTCATTTGTATTGCCCTGTTAAACCATAAATAATAAAGGTTGCAAAAAAATGCTTTCAAGTTGCCACACAAAACTATAAATCCTCTAATGTAACACTACAACAGTTTAAAACTGTAAACAGACCATATTATTCAGGTGATAAATTGTATAAATTCAAAATTAGACTAATTTTAAACTATCCCAAATGTGGGCAACCAAATGCAGGTGATCTCCTTAGGTTTGTGGCTTGTTACAGTCTTTCCGAGGACTGTTCAAATATTATTCAGAGGAAACATCATATTTAATGACAATCTGGTTTAAACCGTACAATGTATTATGCTGGGTAATGATAATAATATTCCATATATTATTGGTTATGTTGCATTTGTAACAATCACTGTAGCATGACTATGCATGGCTCAAGAGCCTCAAATTTGGACAAATGGTGGAATTTGTTTGTCCATTACTATAAACTCACACTTGCTATTGCCAGCATCAGACAACACATAACTCATACTCCCTTCTCGCAAAAGACCCCAAAACAAGAAACACGTTCACCACCTGCATGATGAACGCTGTAAAGTGCATGAAAGCTAACTGCACCAAGCTAAACATTGAGAAGACAGCAGTAGTGATCTATGTCAAGAACACCTCACCATGGGACTCCAGCTGGTAGCTCACCGAACTTGGACCCAAATCCAGAACTCATGGCGGGAAATCTGGAATACTCATCAACAGCAAATTAGACATGGCCGCATACGCCAATGCCGTCACTGCATCCTGCTTCCATACCCTGACTGTGCTCAGGAAGATCTTCAAATGGTTCCCAAGCAACACTACAGAAAACTGTAACTCGTGCCCAAACCTCTAGCAAGTTGGACTGCCATGGCACCCTTTTCTAAGAGGCCCCCTGCCCGCCCATCACCGACACAATCGCAGACCTCACTGCAACCAAGGCTCTTGCATCCACCGATTACATCCCACTCAAAGACTTCAACTTTCACCTGGTGTGATAACCGACTTTTTCGACCCTCTTTAAGAGGGAAGATGATGGAGAATGACTCCAGCCTATTACCCTTAGAGTATAGGGATTAGGACTATAAGTAGGACCTATCCATGAGGCACAGTAGTGCATTTTCGTACCCTTTTCTTTAGATCAGGGCTTATAAACTTAAGCTAGGGGATAGATATATAAGTATTAGTGATGATCCATCCTTTTGTAAGAGTATTAGTACATCTTCTGTGGAGTTATGCGTATTTTGGGCCTTGTAGGCCTTAAACGGGACAGACTCCATCTTGCTCTCTGCCTGGTAGTTCGAGAGGCTTTCTAGGTCAAGTGTAATGTTTTAGTTTTAAGGTGTTGTTCGCTTGGAGAGAACCGGTTCAGGCTGGCCCTTATCGAAAGACTGTATTTTTCTCCACTACGAAGACACAACTCCAGGCCGGCCGGCTGGGAACGTGCCCTTGGTACGGGGAGGTACAAGAATTTGGTGGGCGGCAGGTTACTGGCCGTAACTTTCCATGAAGGGGCAGGTTTTGATATTAGCGAAAGTGTTAGGCAATGAGTCAGTCAGTCTGTAGGCGGCAGCTAGCCGTTAGCATCTATGCCATTAATTATTTCCAGAGCAGACAATCGCCATTTTGAAGTCCGAGAAAGATTCTGAAACCGAGACTCTCTAAGAAAGACTGAAGGAGAAATAGCGCGGAGCGCACAGAGACAGAGAGAGAGAGAGACGGTAGCTAATAGCCAGCAAGGTTCCAGTGACTTGGAGGGAAGCAGAGGAGATTGAGCATAGCGGTGCAGACGTGTACCCGTGACTGCTGAGGTGTGATCCCGAGACGAGCCAAGACACAGAGACGAGAAGGGAACCTAGATGACTGCCGAGCCCCGACTTCATATTAATAAGGTGATCTCTGCCCTTTCCTTGTTAAGTGCGCATTCTAACCTTTCCTTTTCTTTACAGCATATACATTGTGTAGTATTGTGTTTATTTTTGTTGTAATAAAACACCCCAGTTCCTAGTGAACCGACATGTGCCTTGTATTCTTGTTCAATCAGGGTAACCTGAGCTTCTAGTTAGACATTGTTTGCATGAACGGATGCGAATCCCGATCAGGTAAGGAATGACTGAGCAAGTAGGGAGAGAGGGAACATTTGATGTCAGGAGCAGAAGGTACATATTATAATTTGGCCATATCAATTTCTATTATCGTAGTTTTATCCCGAGTAGATAACCAAAGACTTCATCCTTAAATGTTCATAGGAAAGTGATCGTCATTGGTACATGGCGTGTGTATATGTCTACCGGATTGCAGACCGTGTGTAAGTGAGAGCACCGGAGGGAGATGGTGTGGAGGCTCGCCGGATTGTGGGCCGTGTGTAAGTGAGAGCACCGGAGGGAGACGGTGTGGAGGCTCACCGGATTGTGGGCCGTGTGTAAGTGAGAGCACCTAAGATAGAGAGGTGTGAAGGTCTGCTGGATTGCAGACCGGATATTAATGAGAGCACTGGGTCTGCAGGCCCATGTGTGTAGGCGCGCCAGATTGTGCGTCGGGTGAGCACTGATGACCAGTGTGTAATGGTACATTATCAGGCCTGCCCTAGGGTAGACCAGTCTGGGCCTACGTGGCCGCGAGACCAATAGGTGCGAATAGGATATTGTAGAAAACCAATGCATGTTTATTGCTATTTATTCCCATCCTTAGGTACAAGATGTACATACATATATCCATACCCATTGTAAATACATTCTAAGGAGGGCGGTGAGTACGTTCCGGCCGGGTTAGAGGGGCTCCTAGGAGCTGATTCCATCTGGTCCGAGAATCTGGTCGGTACACCTGGACAACCCCCGTGACCAGAACACCACCTTCCTGCTGGAGAACCTCGCCAACATTGGACTCAAGTAGCTAGTCAGGGCACCAACCCACTTAGCTGGACATATGCTCGACACTGTTTTTTCCACCAATTGGAACATCACCTATAGCCAAACTACTTAACCTCTCTGACCGACTACCACTGCATGTATCTCGCCTTAGCCACCCTCACCATATAACAGTGCCCTCATCGCCCCTCCCATCAAAGCTGGAACAAGGCCACCAAAGAACTTGTCATTGACTACCTCAGCACGACCGCTCCGCCAACAGATACCAATACTGCTGATCTGAACCTTCACCGATGGGTCTCCAACTCTGCCAACACTCTGGCCTCCCTCAAGAAGACACCAGGCAAGTAACACTCCAAGAAAGCCAGCTAGTTTGCTCCAACCCTCCACGAGTCCAGACGCACCTGCCGATACTCGAGAAGAGATGGAGGAACAACAATGCAACAGAAACCCACGTAACCTTCAAATTAGCTGTTAACGCACACCACCTTCTCCTCAAAACCACAAAGAAAATGACGTTCCAAGACACAGTCAATGCCAACGCATACAGCAGCCTAGAACTCTTCGCCATCATCAGGAGTTTGCCATGCCCAGTAGCGAGACCACAGACGTCACTCCCTCCCAAGACTTCTGCAGGAAACTTGGCACATTCTTCCACCACAAGATCAGGTAGATCTATGACAGTTTCGAAACCCAAGACCCTGCCACTATACCCGCCACCAGCGCACTCAAACACACTGCACCCCAGCGTATCATGCTCAACTGGACTTCATTCACCACAGACGACACACTCAAGAACGTGAAGAGCATCCACTCAGGAGCCCCATCGGATCCTTGCCCATATCACATCTTCCATAGAGCAGCCGCTCCATCCCCCTGTAGGTTCACTGCACCATCAACTGCTCCATTGAAACAGCCACCTTTCCCGATGACTGGAAATACGCTGAGATCAACCCCCTACTGAAAAAGTCATCCACCGACCATACTGACCTCAAGAACTTCAGACCCACCTCTCTCCCCCCCTTTCCAGCCAAGGTAATCAAGAAGGCCATCAATTCCCAACTCTCCGAGTTCATCGAAGATAACAACATCCTGGACACATCCCAATCCGACTTCAAAGCAACAACAGCATCAAGACCGCACTCTTTGTTGCCACATACGACGTCCGCTCCCTCCTCAACCAGGGCGAAACTGCAGTCCTCATCCTACTGGACTACTCAGCCGCCTTCGACACCATCTCCCACGGCACCCTAATCACAAGCCTCCATGACACCCTCATCCGTGACATGGTACTGGAATGGATTCACTCCTTCTTTACCAGCCGAACACAGCAAGTCAGACTACCCCCATTCCTCTCAGAAACTACAGAGATCAGCTGCCGACTGCCCCAGGGCTACTCCCTGAGCCCCACCCTCTTCAACGTCAACATGGCCCCCATTGCAGTCATCATCAGAAGCTACAGGCTCAACATCGACTCCCACACCAATGACACCCAGCTAATCCTCTCCCTCACCAAGGAACCCACATCATCCAGAATCAGCATTTCCAGCTAAATGAAGGCTGTTGCTACCTGGATGAAAGACAGCTGCCTCAAGCTCAACTCGGACAAGACCAGGTACTCATCCTGGGACCCACCCCCTCAGCCTGGGATGACTCCTTGTGCCCCATCGCACTGGGAACATTTCCCACTCATACGAACTAGGCACACAACCTGAGCATCCAACTAGACTCCTTGCTCTCAATGAACCGCCAAATCAATGCAGTAGCCTCATCCTGCTCTCACACACTTTGTCTGTTTCGGAAGACATTCAGATGGATTCCCACAGAATCCAGAAAGACGGTCACCCACACACTCATCAACAGCAGACTTGACTACAGTGTCACCCTGAAAGAGCTCAGGAAACTACAGAATATCCTTAACTCTGCAGCCAGACTGGTCCTCGACTTCCACAGCCACATAACACACCTCCACCAACTCCACTGGCTCCCAATCAGCAAGAGAATCTCCTTCAAGCTCCTCACCCATGCCTACAAACCTCTCCACGGCGCAGGACCAAAATATCTGAACCACAGCCTCGCATTCCTCACAACTGCCAGACAACTCCGCTCCGCCCAACTTGCCCGGTCCTCCGACCCACGGATCCTCAAGACCAGCACTTGCGTTTAATTTGTGTTTGTTTGAAACTATAAAGACTTATATTTATTAATGTTTAATTATGTTTTTTGCAAAAGAATTATAGTTTAATTATTCTCATGATAACAGAGCCATTCGACCATACTGAAAGGAAGTTCAAGCCTTTATTAAAAATAATTATTTTATGTTTTAAATGTATATTTTTGTAAAGGAACAATACAAGAAGATTAACATCAGATTTCTTTCAGTTGTTGGAGAATGACTTCAGTAAAACACATGTATTCTCCCAATTGGCTTATAACAAAAATGCAGAAGCAAGAGAAAGGAGAATGGGGAAAGACATCCTCTATTCCGCACTGTCTAATATTTCCACTACTGCTTTCCTACAATCTCTCACCCCAAACTAGACCAACATCTTTGCCATACTATGTAAAAAAAACACTTACCCCACATAAAGGACAACACAAGCCTGTGACTATGAATTCCATGTCTTACAAACATTTCTTTAGCCACACCCTTCAACACACACTAGCTGAATGACCCCAGTACCTGAAAAGCTATTTGACATGCTATTTAAAAAGTATGACACTCCTTCTGAGTTCTCTTCATAGAAGACTTACTCTGCATCTTGAAATCTTTGAAAGCTCGGATAGGTCCCTCACAGGCGACATCATTGCTAACCATGGCCTCTTCATCATTTGGTGGCTTTCTCTTCCCAACACGGAATGCACCAATGTTTTCCCTGTTCCTGATACCAAATCAAGGTTGGACTCCTTTCTCATCTCCCACCCCATTACAGCATTGACTTGTGATTCCCTTACTCTGGCAGGTCCTATCGGATCACATGCTGATTTGCCTCACAGCAGGGTCTAGTAATATCGATCTACAATCACTGGAGTCCTAATCTCTCACAATACAAAGTACTCAAAGGCAACTCAATGCTCAAATCTCATATCGCTACCTACTTGGACCAAAACAAAAGGGTTGGTCGCCTCAGCACAAACATTGTGGGTAGTGGCAAAAGAGATCATCAGGGGGCAACTAATGAGAGATGCCGCCCAAATTAACCGACAAAAGGTGGAACAGCTGAGATTCCTGGCAAGGGAATTTGCAGAACTGATGTGCCATTGCACAGCTCGTCCTTCTAATCCTACCAGACATTGATTTTAGAAAGTGCCTATGGACCATGGCATGCTCTTTATCTAAAAAGCTATTTACGCACTCCAATTATTGAATGCCCAACATTATGAACTGCGAAAAAATTAGGCTAGGCTGCTAGTGGCACCACTTAGACAAAAGGAGACAGCGATGGCTATCCCAGCCATTAGAACCGGGTCTAGCCTACTTGTTAGACATCCACAGGCGATAGCCTCCACACACTTTCTCTGACTACTACTAGGGACTTAATACCCCAATATAGTCACAGTCCCGGCCCAAATAAATTACTTCTTTGGCAAAATATGCTTCCAAGCCTAAATGAGGCCATCAGGGAGTTTCTCACTAGGGAAATCACCAAAGAGTAAATATTGCAACCTTTATCCAATCTCTCAAAGAGGATGGCTTCTCCATGGAGTTTTATGAATGGACAAAAGCTGAGGTTGTACATTTCCAATATGAAGCATTCAAAGAGGCTGAAAAGACAAATAACCTTGGGTCTCTTTTGAACAAGTCTCTCATTACTGTCCTCCCCAACCTGGGAAATGCACACCTCTTGTGTGGCAGTTACCAGCTCATCTCTCTTCTCAATGGGACATAACAATCTTGGCTGGGATGCTGGCTTCCTGCCTTAAGTGAGTCATTACCTCACTGATATACTATACACAAATGGGATTTGTCCCGGGAAGATTGGTTCAGAACCACCTTCACACGCTGTCCACTCCTTGTGGCTAGTCAAGGATTTCCCAGAGGAGGCACTGGCTCTGTTTCTTGATGCAGAACAGATGTTCGACTGAATATAATGGGGCTTTCCATATGCAATGCTATGTAAATTTGGTCTTGGCGCTGACTTCATAGCCAAGGTTCACTGTCTCTATGCTCTCCCTGAGCACAGGTTAACTACATAGGCTTTTTGTTGGATCCCTTCTTAATCAACAGGGAGTTGCCTGCTGTCTCCCCTTCTTTTACTTTTGACCTAAGATTCCCTAGGTGTGGTACTGTGTCAATCAGAGGAGATCGTGGCATCTCCACCCCGGGCGGCCATTCAAGCAGTAATTAAACTGGCCTAGTAATGGGGAAAAAGGCCTGGAATGTGATAATTATGGCTGGGCCAGAGAAGTATGAACATTCTTAAGGTGCCATTAGGAGTATATGTTTACATTAAGATTCACTGCACTCTGTAGGCTTAAGTGGGGGTGGGGGGTGGACTGTACTCTGGGTGCAGATTTTGCCTATAATGGTTAATTCAGTTAAGTACCACAGACTTTCAGTAAGCACTACAGATTTATATTCTAAATGTCTGCTCATATTAAAAGGCCCATCCCAGGTCAGTAGCCATCCTTGAATGGTCCCTACTGCAACAGGTTACCGATGCATGGATTCCGGGCTGTGCAAGATGGCAGTCTTTCACATGAAGCCCTCATGTCGGACTTAACCTTCTCTGCAGGGTGTCCCCAAACCTTTGCCTTCACCCATCTTGTTTTCTGAATTTGTTTGTGTTGTCACCAGGACTCTGTGAAAGTTAGCACTGCTAACCAGAGCTAAAGTGCTTGTGCTCTCTCCCTAAATTATGGCAAAATTGGCCTGCACATTTGAGTTAGTTGTAAGTCCCTAGATACTGTACTGCATGTACCCAGGGCCTGTAAATTAAATGTTACTAGGGGGCCTGCAGCACTCATTATACCACCCACTAAAGTAGCCCTTCTCCTTGAGGCCTGCCATGCTCTCTGTGAAGGAAGATTGGGCCCTTCATCCCAGGCTACATGAGTGACTCCAGGGGTCAGTTGACTGACCTCCTTTTCTTGGCTAGTGGGACACAACAATCACCAGATGCCACCCAGCAACTGCTTAGCTGTCCTACTGTAACTGGACCTAAAAGAGCACTGCCAGCCTATGCTGAAGGGAGCCCCTGATCTGCAAGTGGTATCTTCTCAGGTGCTGGATGCTTGGCTGGCATCAGAATGCACTCCTCTACAAGAAAATGAGAAATCCTGAAGTTCTGGTCTCTTTGCACCGGTCTTTGAGAAGGTATCTTTTTTGCAGGACTAACTTGGTCCTTGTATCCGCCCACTCTCCATCTTGGTTGGTTGGAAATGTTGACTTTTCCCGGGTGTTACACGACTAGATAACTGTGAGTGGCACTTTTTGCTTTTAGGCTCTACACCCAAATAAAACTTTAAAATTGCATATCTCTGGTTCTACTGATTGGATTTTTATCATTTTAGTCTTATAGTCTGGGATTTTTATGAGTTGTATTTTCACTTTATTGCTGTTTATGTGCTGCATAAATACTTTACCCTTTGCTCTAAATTAAGCCCGAATGCTTTGTGCCAAGCTACCAGAGGGATAAAAACAAGTATTTGAATGACTTTTATGGTTTAGCCTGACAAGGATTGTGGTTGCTGTTTGAGTGAGGCTAACAACCCTTTAATCAATAACTCAACTTCCTACACAGTACTTGTGCACGCATGCATGTGTTCACATGTAACCCCCTCAGGGCTTGTTACCCTAGCTGTGCTGTAGCTGCCTTAGCCTAAAAGAGAGATATTGGCGGTTAGCACTCAGTCCATTTACTGTGAACTTACAGAGAGGGAGGCTCCGTTGGTATGGCTGTTTAACAGTAAACGTTCGGAAACCAGGTAGTCAAGAGCAAAAATCCCACAGAGATAAAATGGGTGCAACCCATTTGCTACACATCTCATTGCCTTTGTTCAAGCCTACATAGTCTGCAAAGACTACTGTTTCTTGACATAAAATGTGGAATACATATAACATAGTACAGAGGCAATAAATGTTTGGAAACTTTTGAAAGTAATAGTTAAAACTTGAAAATAGTCTGTAATTTCCTTTCAGCTATTCATTTTAAATTTGTTTTGAGTTATAGATTTCAAACAGATTTTGTAATCTGTTTTGCTTTTAACAGACGTTTCAACACTTCGAAAAAGCTGGTTGAGTAGTCTTTATTCGGTCATAGCAATAACCATAAGAACACAAATGTAACAATACATTTTACATCATATCCTTGATTCAGCTCGAAACTTTACATAGGTGGAGTTGAACTAAATATCGGTCAGGTTTGATAACCATAGAGTAAGTGATAGAGCACTAAAATCCATGCTGGAGAAGTGCTGATCAAAAAGATGTATAACTAGGCATACTTCACTAGTCTTTAGGCATAGAAGAACATAAGCATGCTGCTATCTCTTAAGAAAAATAGATAGAGTTACTGTAATGTTTTAAAAGAAATTATTGATACTAATATGACAGTGAATTAGTAGTACTGCGTGATCTACCTCTTAAATTCAAGGAAGCATACAGAGCCCTTATTATTTACAGAATCAAAATAGATGCAAAATCAACAAGGTGTCAGGTCTTTCAGGCTCAGGTTAAGGCTCAAAACAGGAGATTGCATACACTATCAAGACACCTAAAAGCACGACAGAGTTTGTTACTCTCGCTTTACCATCCACTGCATTACACATGCATGACCCCTACACATTAAGAATAAAAATTGTTCTAAGGTCAAACTTAAGCTGAGCAAATAGAAGGTAGCTTTAGGTATTACAGTATATAATGAAGAGAGGAGAGTAAATAGGAGGGTAGATTGATAAGGAAAATTAATAATAATAATATGATTATTTATATAGTACCTGGTTACTTCTGACAAACTGTCCCAGATTTTGCTAAGGATCCGAAGGAAGAAGCACTGTTAACAAAGATGTGTTGACAATGTGGTTCAATGTTAAGCTTTATAGTATATGGAATTGGGAGCACAAATTTTAATTAAAATATACAAAGTATGCAATGGAATCAGAATAGAAATGGAGAACTATTTTTATATGACAAGTGAGTTTCCTCCGAATGTCTTTGTTCATAGGTTTTTTGGAATGTGGTGGCAAGATATTGCAGATTAAAAAGGCCCTCTCTGGTGGTGCTAGTAATTGCAAATAAAGACCTTTCTGTTTTTCAGTCTGATTTAATATCTTTTTTGTACAATAACAAAAATAGAGCCAAAGTGGGGAGTGGACATATTGCATGTCCCCCTGGCCTTAATCCACACTCTCCATATTGGCTTTTCTGGAGTAACAGATGAATGGAATTTTATTTGATTGTACGCCTTAGAAGAGCTGAGTTCCACTAACTATAAAGTATGATTTATTTTTGATAACTTGGGATTTCAGTTTGCCCAGTGTCTAGCTTTTGTATGCCAACTCATCCATCTTTACCAAACTTCACTCTGTCAAAATGAGATTATATGAGTTGGTAAACATATGACAGGGGAGAGGAACAGACAATCACTGAATCAACATGTGGGTAATGTTGGACCTGGCTCTCCCCCTAAACTTTGCTAAAGTGCTTGTGCTTACTTCCTAAACATTTTAAAATTGTCCTACATCTGATTGGCATATTTAATGTACTTATAAGTCCATAGTAAAGCAATATATACATATACCTAGGCATAGGCGTAGGAGCATCGCCTCACTGACTCAGATCCAGAAAGTGAAAACGAAAACAATATACCACAATTGTTTTATTTTTCATCTGCTGGATCTGAGCCAGCTTGTGGAGGGAGGCCGAGGCTTGTAGGGGGGTGGTGGGTTGCTATGTGCACTTCTAAGTGAGCATGTGTGCTTGGCCAGCTGTCTCAGGTCAGCCAAACACACAGATTTCTCCAACCCAGCTGCATTGAACAGCCGGGCTTGTGAAACTGTACAGACTCTCTGTCCTGTGCAGAGCATCTTTTCAGCCTGGTCTGGCCAATCCCAGTGCTGTTCTCATAGAATGAAAGCAGCGAGGAGATTGCACTGGGAGTCTGATGCTGCCCTAATGCCTGCTGAGACCAGGAGGCAGCGCAGCAGAACAGCTAGGTGCCGAGGTGCAATGCAGCTGGGTGCTTCAGGTAAGTGGTTAAAAAACAATTATTACCCCCGCTCCGCCCTCAAATGCTCCCCGTGCCATCTCCACATGCCCCACAACCTCTTTATTGTGTCGGCCACGACTGTACCCAGGGCTGGTAAATTAAATGAATGATGCTACAAGTGGGCCTGCAGCAATTATTTTACCACCCGCTTCAGTAGTCAGCGATTGCCGCCAGAATGCAGTTTTGAACTGGCTATTCGTCCTGCCAATAGAACCCTCATACCAAGCTGTAAAACTCCCCTTTTATTGCATGCAAGTCACCTCTAAGGTAGGCCATTGGTAGCCCATAGGGCAGTGTGCATTGTACTAAGGCTCCCTGTTTACAGATAAATACAAACAGAGAACATTTATTTTCTTGTCAGTATTTTTAAATGTGGATAAAAACGGACATTGGGTTACTTTTTGAGTAATTCTAAATACTGTCTGCCATCACTGCCAGGCCAATAACTGTGTGGATTGATAGATAAGGGGGCATGAAAAGAAAAGAATTGTAGTAAAGAGGCTTTAACAGCAGTAGATATGCACAAGGTTGATACTGAAATGTGCATATTTTCTTAAAAGTGCATTTGTTTATCTTCTGTAGGTGTTTACAGCATTGAAACCTAGTAGGCATTTAAGCATGAGTGCATATTTACGAGTTAAATACATGTGGAAATATACAAATTTTAGCTTCATTTTTCCACAAAACCCAAAATAAATCTGGATAAATACAGATAAAATTAGCAAAAAATAAATATGGATGAATAATGACAGAAATGTCAATAAAACCGGGAGCCCTAATTGTAATTAAAAGGTTGGAACACGACTTTTACATTTTACATGTCCTGGCAGTGAAAAGCTGCTACATTTGTTTTTCACTACTGTGAGGCCTACCTCTCCCATAGGGTAACATTGGGTTGCCTTATTACATTTAATAGGTGCTAATGATTGATAAAGATGTCATGTTTGGTGTCTGAGAAATTTTAATTTAAAATTCTCTTTAATGGCAAAGTTATATTTTAATTTACAATTTTTTTTATAAAGTTGGAATTTTCCTGTCCTAACTATTTGGTGCTTGAAGCCTGTTCCTGCGTTACATGCCTGGGTGGAGTTGACAGTTGGAGTTTGTGTTTTTCTCCCAGATAGGCACACAATAGAGGGATTAGTTGTGCTTGGATGGGCCATCACTGGCAGGATGGGGGAGGAGCTGGGCACAGCCCTCTTGCAGCTGAATAGGCTTTGCCCTACCTTCACACAAAGGACTTGTCACCACTACATTGTTCATACAGTCAGCCTGGAGCCAGGGCAGGAGAGGCAGGAACCTTCCAGCACTTCAAAGTGAATTCTCTATAAATTTTTCCTACTTAAAAGAAGGCATCAGATATAAACATAGGACCCTCAGACCTACTCTTCAGTTCACTTTCTGGACCTGCGGAAGGACTCCGAGGGGACTGCCTGCTGTTGTTGCCTTCTGTGTACTTCAAATGACTGCTTTGCCGCACTTGCAAGGACTGCTTTGCTGCCTAAAGCCCACCTTGAACCTTCAGAGGCCTGTCCTGCTACTTGAGTCCTGCTCCACTTTTGAACCCAGGACTAACAGAGTGACTCCAAGGGCTAGTTGGCTGACTTCCTGATAAGAGTCTCAGGCATATAAAAAAGACTTCAACCATCTTAAACCTGCAGCTGGACCCAGCCTGAGTGAGTCCTAACACCCCCAAGTGGCGCCCCTCCAGTCCTGGACCCTTAGAGGTGGTGTTAAGATGCCCAGATAGCCAAAAACCTAGACATTTGTGGCTAAAACCAGCTCTGAGAACAGCCGGTATCAATCTGCTCATCTATCCACTCAGGTGCATCGCTGGCCGGACTGACTTTGCGCAGTTCCCGCAACGTTCTTCTGCACAGCAGCAAATCCTGTTTAGTGGGCCTTTGCCAAAGGGCTATCCAGCCTTGTGGAACTCTCATCTGCTATATCCTCCGGCCTCATCTCACTGAAGATTTTTAAAAAAGTGAATAAGTCTGTAGGTAGAAATCTTTACAGCAACTTCGTCTAGCGGCTCCCCAACGACCACATCTCCTCCTCGGACACCGTTTGCAGCCTTGCCATGCTGAACTTTACCTTCTCTGACAAAGTTTTCACTGAAATTTCTTCTAAATCAAAGGTCAGTGGCAACCGTGCCCAAACCGCTCCATTGCGGTCAGCCTTATTTTATGATTTTGATACTGCCTAGCATGACTAGATGTCCATGTTTGGCTCTTTGATCTTTTAGGCACAAGTTGTTACCTAAAACTTAAAAGATTTGTACGTCCGGTAAAACTAATTGGATTTTTTGTCATTTTAGTGTAAAATCATTTATTGAAATATACTCTATTTTTCTAAATTGGTGCTGACTTTTTTTGTTCCGTGCTTTCACTAAATTACTGTTTGTGTGCTGCATACATACTTTATACATTGCCTCTAAGGTAAGCCTGACTGCTTTTGAAAAGAACAGAGGGTTAATCACAAGTACATTTTATGACTTTAGTGGTTCACGTTGACAAGGATTGTGGCTGTTGCTTGAGCAAGATTAACATTCCACTCAACCAATAACCCAATACATTTTTCACAGATAAGGTTTATTGGGAGAAAGAATGGGTATGTTGTCTGGTAGGCTTTTTGTTGCTATCCATGGATTTTGAAGGTTTCTGTCACCAAAATGCGAGGGATTCTGTGTTGTTCTGGCCACGTTTTTGGACCTTTCCTATTCCTGGTGATAGACCAATCAACTCATGTTAGGTACCAGTTTTTATTATTAATAGGTGGGATTGCTTGGTGGTAGAAGTTTTGTCAGTTCCCATGAAATCCAATGGTTTCTGTCACTTAAATATGAGGAAATGCCCTATGTTGTTAATCAAAGTGTGATGTTTGCTAAGCACACTGTGCAAGAAAAAGGGGTGGGATCTGCACAAGCTACACCACCCTGGACTGCTCAGGTCACTAGTTTATGGGAATATCTGTGTTTAATAGGTCTCCTGGGTGCCAGCTGTCCCTGAGCCATCTCACAAAGAACTATTTGAATGTATCTTTAATGCTCTTTCTCAGAACAAGTTTTTGGTCTTCTCTTGCTGGGGAGGAAAGCCCATTAACACTTATTTGGCGGCAATGTATATATTGTGCAAACTACATGAATAAAGGAACATTTGGTATTTTTATTGAATTTTCCTGCATCATATGATTCATATTGTAAATCAGTGTACAAAAAATGCTTTCGGAAATACACCCTCTGAATCACCTAGCATTATTGTTGTGGTGTAAATGACACATATCATTAAACCCAAACTAGAACCATGGGGACATTAAAGAAAATAGGCTAGCTTTCCTTTATACTCAATATTTATTCATTGTTATTTTCGTTGTCAAGGCATGCATAGCTGTATTATAATTAAAGTCAGGGATTGGTTGTCGAGTCTGGGTATATCATGTTTTGGACATACTAGAAACACTACAGGCAGGTTTCCAAGCCCTTTGCGCCACCGGTTTGTCACTTTTTGTGTGGTAACGGTGGCGCATTTTACTGCCCTTCCTGAACAAAAACAATCTCCCCACGACGCTGGAATCCTTGCAACATGGTGCAAGGGTGCCTCCACCGGCGCATGGCGGCAGTTTGTCTGCCAGCACAGGCGGAAGCACAGAGATGCGACATATTGATGTAAATATGTTGCATCCCTGTGCTTTGAAAGTGTCTCAGTGCGGCGCTGCCAAATGGCTTGTGTTCCACACTGAGTCACTTTCTTGTAAATCTGCTCCAAAGTATTTTTGTGAGTGGTAATGTACTTGCTCGGTGTAATGCTACATTACCTATACCTCCTTTACTTTACTTACATTCACTATTTTATTAATTGAATGATTACTTTAACCCCCCCCCCCAAATGTTAGCGATTAACACAAATGACCCCTTGCTGAATTCACAAATGTGTCTACTTTTCAGAAGCGTATAGCTTACTGAGTTTACTTAGGGGTCTAATATCTGTTTCCACCATATATTTTACTTAAGCACAATGCACAAGCATAGGAAATAGTAACTATCATTTTTGTCTGTGTCTGTAAGCCCGGGAAGACGGTAATCTTGGCCCAGTAAACCCTTTTTAGATGCCATTGTTTTGAAAAAAGAACAAACACACTTTCTTGCGGAGCACTTTTCTGCACTTTTGAGGGGTAAAACAGTTGTTGCTTTATATTGGCTATTTTCACAGGGTAAAACAATGCAAACTAGAACACGGATGATTTGCACGGAATATGTAATGGTCATTTGTGGTATGATGTTAATGTTAATGTTATCCGTGTCTTATATAGCGCTCGGCTACTCCGAGGAGTGTCCCGGCGCTTTCTGACAAAGCTATTAATACGTTTCAGATATCTACAAGGACATCATGTTTGGAGTGTTATCTGAATAAATTCATTCAATCTACTGAAACCTTATTTCTGCAGCTAGTAACTGACAAACTCCCTTTAATGTTTGATTTGTGATATTTTATTTTGTTTTAAAAGTTACATCAGTGTCTGTGAGAACCATCATAAGTGGCAGCATTCACCTGTCTTGTAATAACTTGCACAGTGGCATGAAAATAATATAATAGGCATATTTGTACAGTGCATGCTTAGTCCCAATTGAGCTGTTTAGATTTCTTCTTAGCTACAAGAAGAAGAAATACTGCGTGGCCTGTATCTGCTGCCTCTACTAAAGAAATTGAAACTGTTCCTCCCCAAAAGCGCCTGCGGAGTGCTGCACAAATCTTCAAACTCTCACATCTGGAAGTTGGTAATGCCCTACTCTACTGCCTCCCAGACTCCACAATTCCCCCCTCTAAGAATATTTTACACCCCACAGCATGCCTCATCAAGGGCTTGAAGAAATATGACCACATCACCTAATCCCTGATGAAAGTCCACTGGGTCATCTCTGGTGTAAGCATGGGCGAATTTTGCGAATCTCGCGTTCGCGAATTTTGCGGATTTGCGAACTCGCAATCCGCAAAATCCGCGAATTCCCGCGAATTTGCGGATTTTTTTTTTGTGTTCGCCCGTGTTTCTGCCAGTTCGCGAGGGTTTTTACAATTTCGCAATTTGCGAACTTACCTGTCGGGTCGCAAGTTTTGCGAACTTGTTGTTTCTACGTGTCCAGCCTGTTTGGGACACTCTTCTTCATCACTGCCACTCTCTGTCACCACTGCCACTCTCTGACTACTCATGCCACCCTCTGGCCCACCCATGCCACCCTCTGTTTCATCACCACACCCTCTGGTTGTCCAGTGTACATTATTTTCGGCAAAGCAAAGCACACCTTCCCTGCCTCAAGTGACCTGAATTAATTTGGGGCTGATTAATGTGTCACAGAATATTTTTTTAGCTGGCACCTGCTTCCTTAGTGCGCCCTGATTAGTGATCTTTTGCACTTGCTAAGTGCTTTCATTGTTGCAAAATTAGTTACAACACCTGCCCTGCCCCAACTGACAATAATGAATTAGGGGCTGATTAATGGATTTTAACTTCCAGCCTGGCTCCTGCTTGTCTCCCTTCGCTGTAATTCAGGACCTTTGTAGCATATGTGTAACTATTCTGAGGTTCAGAGCAGGGTCACATAATAGTTGCAACTGGCAACTGAACTCTGGAGGGGCCCCTCAGGAAGCACTACAGGAAATGGCTACTAATGATGAGCCTGAACTTTTGAACCTGGTAAGTAGTTTCAGTTTTGCTAAGATCGTATTTCTGCAATTTAGCACTTATTCGCGGGGCGCGAAGTTGTACTGGGAAGCCGCGAACTCACGCGAACAGTGCGAGCAGTGCGAGCAAAATCCGCTGCTCGCGGATTTGCGGATTTTGCGGGAGATTCGCGAATCTCGCGGATTGCGAATTTCCCGAAAATCCGCAAAATCCGCGAGCGAAACGGATTTTCCGCCCATGCTTACTCTGGTGGCAGTCACGGACCCCCACCCAGGATACCATCAACGAGGATAAAAAGAATTGCAACTTAGGAAAAACAAGACAACAACCCTTCTACATCTTTGCCACAGGATCTGGAGAAACATTCTTGTATCCATCCTGGCTCCAATATGGGAAGGAGCTGAAGACACATCTCCAAAGAACACTAAATCATGATGCAGTCACAGTTCACTTCCACTCACAGAATCCAGCAGCCCCTCCATTCACTCATTAACTTTTTCAGTCCTTAAAACTGTGCAGCCCTCCATTGCCTTTCAACTAGGTTTGTGCTATACAAATACCACATACATACATACCTACATAAATACAAAAATAAATGAATCCATATATATATAATTGAAGATTGTTGTTACTTAACTCATTGTGTTCATTATTGTGTTCATTGTTTTGACCTCAGAAGGGTAAAAGGGCGAATGCAACCTCCGAGATATGAACACGTGATTATCCTTTAATTGTGAAGCTCTGAACATTCAGTGTCGCAATAATACCCCTCACAGCCACCACGGTGCAGGGGGACCTGTGCTCCATGGCGCCCCTCTGGCAGTGTGCACGGGCGATGGACCCCTGGCCTGAGAGCTCATGACTATATTTGTAGCGTGGGGGGCGGGCTCTATGTACTTTGCAGGTGGGCCTTCCTTAGGTTTCGTTATGCCCCTGCACACATTGTCATGTTTTTTAATGCAGATTTATATTAGTGTGATAGTATCACCTAGGTGGATACTAAACCACTGAGTGATTAAAACGTTAAAGAGGTTTTAAAATGATGATAACTAATAAGCAGCCTTGAACTGGTGATGTTTCTGCCTTAACAATCTTGGGGCAGATTTATGTTAACTGGCGTATCCCCAGGAATGCGCCAGTTAATGTGCGCCACAGTGCGCCACAGCTACGCCACCCATGGTGCGCCGCATTTACAATGCGGCGCACCATGGTGCAAAAACGGCACAGATGCGTGACGCATCTGTGCCGGAAATGTGGCGCATTGCTGGAGTTGCGTCTCAAGCACAACGCAGCTCCAGCAAAGCTCGGGGGTGCCCCATCTTCACAATGCTGCGTCAAGACCTACGCCTGCTTCAAGCAGGCGCAGGGTTTTGACGCAGCATTGGCCTGAAAGTGACTGAGTGAAATCTCATAGATTTCACTCAGCCACTTTCAGGAGGCGTTCCTGCGCAGGAACGCCCCCCCTGCGCAGGAACGCCTCCTTATGGTGCAGGGTTTTACAACGTGATGCATCTCCTAGATGCGTCACGTTGTAAATAGGGCGCATTGTTTGCGCCGCTGTTGCGTCAAATAAAGTCACGCAATTGCGGCGCAAAGAGGCGCAAGGGCATCATAAATCTGCCCCCCTGATTCTTGCAGTTAATTCTGTAATGAAGTCTTGCACATTGTGGTTCTGCTGCTGCACATGGTCATCCGTAGTCATGCAGCTTTGGGCTGCCTTACTAAAAATATGAATGTAAAATCTGTCTGGTGTTTATCCGTCCTCTGATCTGAGGCACTTCCTTATCTGTGGGAGTCATGAGTTGGATGAATTTGAAAGGAAATTATACTCAACATTTTCTGGGAAACATGTTTACAATTTATGTGGCGCAACTTGCATACATGGGAAATGTCTGGTAATATGTGCTGCGGTGATGTATAAGGATACGTATTATAATACTTCTGTTTCTGATTTTAAATGTTTCTCTATGATATCAATGTGAGCTAGAGATCTTTTAAATACAGTCTATCAATTTCTCTCTCTTTCTTTTTTAATGTATTCCATCCACACACGTCTACCAGGTCGCTCTTCAAGTCTTCATAACTCCATTAATACAGCAGCGTAACAAAGGCCCCGCAGCTCCAGCGGTGCGGGGGGGGGGGTGGAGGGGGCAAGCTCAAGGGGCCGCTTCAGCAGAGTATCCTAGCAGAAAGATCCTGATTAAGTCTGCAAGGGCCCCCTCCACGTACCTTACAGGGGGACACCCTCAAAGTTCATTACGCCACAGCATTAATAATTTGTGTGGGGAAAACATATCTAACCTATGTGCTCTTTTGCTAGTTCAGTTATGTTCCCCTCTAACATGCTCCTTATCATAAGTACCTTTGTGTCTGTGCAGCATTGACTGAATGGGAAATAGCTGCCAATTACTCTAGGCATTGAGGTACGCATAACATAGTTTGTGTCCAGAACATAGATGCAGGGATAAGTCTTTCTTCCTGTAAAGCATTTACATGCACTATTGTTGTGTGCGCGCCCTAAATAGCCCATTGTCCTTTTCCAGAAGTTAGCCAAATTTTGCATGTTGTAGGCCGCATTGCCTTTGCACATGTTAGCAAATATCATGGTTGTTTTTGTACCAAATTGTATTTTCACACATAGTCAATACATGTTTTTGTATTTTGTTCTTTTCCTGAGATTTAGTTGGACAGCCTAGGCAAGGTCAAACAATATTGCTCCTTGTTATTATCTATGGTTGGATCCTAAACATAACAGAGAAACCCAGTTGCTGTTTTTGAACACATATGTTTTGCCATATAACCTGGAAGTGTTGTTTTGAAGAGTGGAGACATGCAGGCAGAGCAAAGGTCCTGATAAGAGAGGGCTGTGTCAGCTAAGATGTAGAGCAAATATCTATGTATGCTAAGGTATGGGGTTTGCCACTATGCCCAGAGATCTATAATATAACACTTTACCTATATAATGAGGGTGGGTTTAGGCAAATCTGTCAGCTAATATGACAGGGCTTTTCATTGTATATGGTCTGCTAATCATGCTAATTATATTACTAACCTGTATATGTTTTCTAATTGTGGTGCAGTTATTACATATTAGAGCACGATATTTAAATAAATATTGTAAGCTTCCTTCATATCTCTTTTCTATTTCTTTTACGAGTGACAGGATGAAAGGACAGGATTTATGAAAGCCCAAATTATGCAACCAGTTCAACCTTTCTACACAAAAATGCAGTAAATGCACAATTAAAATGAGATTATGCCAGGAAATTACACCAGAAAACAAAATTTGGGGGTGATTTATTTGTTGGCAGGATGCATACCCCGTGACAAGGTCTGCCCGCCCGATTTAAATGAGGATGGACCTTCAGTTTGGCCACAGTGGAGACTATTCTCTCTCTGCCATGACCAAACTCTTCCAATGGACCTAGGGAGTAAGGTACATTGAGAAATGGGTACATGTCTCCATGCCCAATTTAGATGGGCAGACATGTAGTCATTTTTTACTTTTTCTTACCACGAGGTATTAACGGAAAAATATTATAATGCTCTCCCCACCATGGGAGAAGACTCCCATGGCTGGGGAAGCGTTATATTTTTTCTTTACAAAAATGCCAGGAAACTGCAGTGATGGTGGTTTTTGCTATGTTTTATAAATGACTGCCTACATGGTGGTCATTTATTAACAAGGTGGGCAACCTCTCCATCACTGGGTTGGAGTAATTTACTCTGTCTAATGGTGGAATAGCGGGCCATCGACCAAGACATAAATCATCTCCTCTGTCTCTAAACAGCAGTTTCACAAAAGTACCACTTGGAGTCCCATAATCAAAAGCCAGTAGAACCACAAATGAGATAATTTAATTATTCACAAAATGCCTTTCCATTGGTACACAAACTGACATTCCAATGGTAGACAGTTTAGCCAAGCAATGGCAAGCCAATACAAGAAAATGAAAGCTGATGACTGAAGAGGGGTGACCCAAAACACTTTCCCTCAGTGTACATCTCTGTAAAGTACTTTGTAAGAAATTTGATTATTGGTTGAGGCGAGTGGGACCCCCACTTAGGAAACAACCACAATCCTTGTCAGGGTGAACCACAAAAGTCACTAAAACAACTGATGCTTAAGCCTCTGGAAGCTTGGCACAAAAGCAATCAGGCTTAACTTAGAGGCAAGGTGTAAACTATTTATGCAGTACAAAAACAGGAATAAATTCAAAACATAACACAAGAACAAGCACAAAAATGATATTGACAAATATAGTAAATTTGAACAAATAAAATGATACCAGGACTGCAAAAATCCAACTAGTAGATCTAGAGGTGTTACATTTTTACATTTCTATTGACAATAGTGCCTAAAACCACAAAGTGCCAATCACAGTCATCTGGTCGCGCTGGACCGGGGGAAAGTCACACATTCTGGCCAACCGCAATGAAGTACGGGCCATATTCAGGGACCAGGTTAGTCCTGCTGAAGAGCTACCTTCTCAATTCCAGCATGAAGAGTTCTGTTCGGGCTAGAGGAGGCCATGAGGAACTCAATTTCGGAGCTGTCAGCTTTTTCTTCTTTGAGAAGCTTCTACTGATGCCAGCCAAGTGTCTGGGGCTTGGGGGCACCTTTTGGGGCTCAGGACTCACTCTAACAGAGACCAGCATCAGATCCAGTTGCAGCTGGTCAGTTTGTATATTTGTTTAATGAAAAAATAAAAGTTTCAATTGAAGTTAAATCTACAGTGGCATTTAGATTGCAACATACAGAAAAGAATAAGTATCGAAAGTAGTGACTCACATCAACGAAGATATTTTTGAAACATAATGCTATACAAGTACTGTTTGTGAATATTGTTGGAAATCTTGGCTTATTGGTGATTATTCAGAAGCTGTTTAGGCTTGTGTATACCACTGAGTGTTTTTGTCCAAAATGATATAATGTATGTATGTCTGTTCCTTTCAGATATATTTTAGTGTTATAGCCTGCACTCCTTTCATCCTTAACGCCTGTTAAAATCTGTGCACAAAGCTATAACACTAAACCCTATCTTGACAATCTGAAGAGCATGATAATGTTGTACTCCAGAGATTAATAATGCTGCAGATTATTCCTTGTTACAGCTTTTACCCATGCTAACACCAAATGGTGAAGTCTTGGAATTATATTGTCGACACTATCAGCTGCTAAATCTAAAATCCTTATTATCCTGAGTCACATTTATCGGCAGCTAACCAGGAGCAGCCCGGCCCATCCTGGTCAGAGCAGTGGGGGCGGGTGGGGGGGAGGGATTTTGACAGACGACGAGGGAAAATGAATCACTTCTTTCATTTTCCCTCGTGGTCGTTTGTCGAATCCTCCCCCCAACCCAACCCCACCACTCTTACTTGAACAGGCCGCTCTTGCAGCGAAATCCCAAATGTATACATAAACAATACCAATAATACAGCTGAAAGAGTGAGCAAGGCAAAGGTTTCCAAGTATGAGTAAGGCAAAGGTTTCCAATGGACAAATGTGAATGGTATTAAATGTTTTGAGTAGACTCCTTTTCCACTTCATTGGAATTTTCCATAGTGAATGATTCGACAGAGGGGGGGATGAAGCCTCCTGTGCAAATGCACTTTTTTATATTTTCTTTCTGTGAGGAAAACACTTTTGCCCATGGAGAAAGCTATTCCTCTACACCCACAGTAAATCTAGTTTTGATCCGTTCCCCATCAGTTTCTGCAAGTAGAGTTACTCCAACCATTTCCAGTGAGGAAAGGCGACAACAAAGAATTTCGGAATGCCAACAAGTGCCTGGCAAATCACACCTTGAAACACCCACTTCCCACCCCATAAGTGGGATTAAATATAATGGATTTTAATGCACAGTTAGTGGTGAAATCTCCCATAATAAATGCGTCTCCACCTGCCAGTTATTCCTTTGTGAATTCCTGGTAGGTGTAAAAAAGGTATTTTTTCATCCACCTGAGTTTATGCTACACAGTAACTTTGGGAATAGAGTCATGCGGGAGGTATCTATCATTATTTAGAGGCTAAATATTGGACTATTATGTATTATGGCTCTAAATATACAGATAAGGAGTTGGGAAGCTTAAGACCTTGCATTTATGTTTTTTAACATTCCCAATATTGTGAAGTATGAAGGTGGCAAAGTATTTAAAAATGTTCCCTCTGTTATACAGGGCCTTAATCACACCACTAGGTAACCCAGTCTTACTGGTTTCAATGAGATGCATACCTCCCTTTTTCCGGTACTGGTGGTCCAGGGACAGGTATTGTAGTGATGGTCAAAGTGAAATATGCTATTTAGTTCCCTGCTGACTCTCTGTGCTTATTGGATGCAGAACATGATTCACTTCAGTTGGATGTTCTGCTAGTCTTCAGGCAAAAGGATGAGTGTGATGTAAAGAGAATGACAAGTTAATAATTTGTATTGCCATAATTCTATACATAGAATGTCGGGTCCACTATACATGATATTCAACTATGAGGGTATGTACTTTTTATATCGCTTGTCTTTGAAACAGGAAAATGTGTTTTGAAAACACTAGTACATATAACTGCTCTACTACACTACATTACACTTCTTTATGGCTTTAATATTGGCTGCTAATGGGAATATCACAAATAAATAATTCATCACTATGACGTTTCGTTTTTCTGTGAAATATGGGTTTTGAAATTACGGCTGAAAAGATATCCTCCTCATGATCCAGAACCTAAAAAGCCTTGCCTTTCACAAAGTATGGTCAGTTATGGTAACATAGCATCTCCACTTTCAAAACCCATTCACCTTAAGCATGTTCTGTTGGCTAACAAATCTTGTGTACTGCAATCTCTGGACATTTGACTATGCTATGTTTGTACAGGGCACATGGCATGGTCCCTGCCCTTGCCTTTTAACAAGTGCCATGCTACCATGCTTCAAGCACCCAAATTGCACTTCCTGCAGTTGGGTTCAGAGGGCATGGTCTGAACCCATACCCTATGCCTGTTGCCGCTGCAAACTGTACAAATTGGGCTAATGTTCTGTTTGATAAGGCCAAACATTAGTAAACATATGCAACATTCACTCTGTAGACTTGTTGAAATTGCCCTATACTTTCAGTGTCTAAATCAGCAGATCTTGCTGAATGCGTTGATGATTTGTGTCCCCACCAGATGCATCATCTTGGCCTACCCATGTTTCATCATGGTCCTCCCAGATTCAGAATCCTGGAGGTGGGCCTGAAGATGTGGTGTGAAAGATAAACCCAGTGTTTCCCTTTCAAAATATCTTACATCTGCCTATCTGTCAGATGAAAGTACTTACTCAGACCCTTATTTATAAAAGGTTTTTGCTGCCATTTCTACGAGTTCATAGCGTCAAATCTGTATGCCTGCTTCACAGCAGGCATAAGGACTGATGCAGGCACTTTTACATGAAACTCGCCCGTGTGTACTGACACATTGCTGGACCACCAGAGCCATCAGGATTCCGGACATATCTGGTTAATCTTCGCAACGTACAGCGCATCCACGGTGTTGCAAGGAGGGTGCAATGAAAAGGGTTGCATCGCTGTTTTCAACCAGCGATGCAACACTATTCATAAATAAGGCCCACAGGGTCTTTTGTACAATATTTTGCCATAATGCAGCTCCGCAGGCTTCCTGTGGTGCTGTCCTAGAGCAAAATAAAAGGGCATGAAGCTCGGTATCAGATACAGCACATTCTTGTCCTTATCTCCTGTGCTGGCGCACAATGGGCTGCCATGCTCCAGTTCAGGCACCTTGAGCTATGGTGCAAGGTTGCCTCTGTAGCAGGTAAAATTGTTTTTGTGCAGGAAGGTAAACCTTCCTGCACAAAAACAATTGCAAGAGACATTTTTCTCTTCATTCTGCAGCAAACATAGAAAAAGGAAAAATGAGGAGAAATAAAGGTATTTCTCCATGTTGCGCCTTCCCTGGTTAAGTGTAAGATTTTGCCAGTTACGATTCCTAGTGAATCGAGGGCAGTGTCAAGAAGCCATGGGTGCTGCAGGGAAAGCACTCAGCAACAACTGTTGCACGCCCCTTTAATGCAGGAAACTGCTTTAATGAGAACAGTATTTACAAAGCTGCCTTAAGCCATTAGTGCTGCCTGGTAAATATGGACCAGACCCCTGGCCCACCGGAGCGTCACAAAAAGTAACGCTCCGGTGGTGAAGCCTCATTCTAAATGAGGCCTTCAATGTACAAAATCAACATCAGCGAACATGTGTCACATCGGAAAATATGCAGTACAAACTCATGAAATTTACTTACAAGGATAAATCAAAAATAATCATAATAGTTATGCACTACATACATAACCGTTCATATTCAAATTTCTATTTCTTTCCATTAACGGAAATATAGCAGCCATTCAAGTTACTTTTTAATTTAGAAATTCCAGCAGTTTACTAGGATAGCCTGACATTAGTATATCGGGATAGTTTTTTTTTCGCTGAGTGTTTCAACTCTTCCTCAAAACAATACAACACACCCTGTGAATATCAACTACATTTAAATTGATTCCCATTGACGTGCTACTCTTTAAAACTGGAAATATCCATAAAAGCGTGGGAAGTAAGTAACTCAAAAACCGACGTATGCAGAAGAGAGAAGGTTTATGTTATATTTCCAGGGAAATCCGATTTCTTGATAGAGGTTAGGTCTGCATTCCTTATCAAGGGACGGTAAACTATTCTTCGACATTTAGAAATGAAGCCTAATATTTGCCTTAGTCAAGTAAAAGTCTTTGATAGCTTTGCTTAAGAGGTACCATGTGAGTAGCACAGTATGCTTCAGAAAAGTGTCAAAATGTCAAAGAGCAGCTTTGAGTTATGGAGTGGAGAATCAGAACAAGATGCACACAAAAAACAGGGGCAGATTTAAAAGCCTCTTGCAACACTTTTGCGCTGTCGTTGTGTCACTTTGGTGATGCAGTGGCGGCGTAAAAAATGAGGACAATTTGCAACGTGACACATCTAGGGAGATGCATCACATTGTAAAGCCCTGCGTTAGATTATACCTGCTTCAGGTATAATGTATGCAGGTTGGGCGTTCCCATGATGTAAAGCCGCGTAAAAGTGATGCAGTGAAATCTACAAGATTTCACTGTGTCACTTCTAGGACGCCACTGCTTCAAAACCTTATGCCTGCCTCAAGATGTCGCTTCCCTTTATACTCAAATACCACAAGATGAAGCCCTCGAGGTAATAGAGATATACTTAGACCGCAGAGAACGTCCCCACTGAGTCCCTACTTCATTCATTTTACAACTGGCAGAAGTGGCCCTTAAAAAACGACTTCAAGTTTGAAGAGCAGTACTTTATTCAAGTAAACAGTACTGCCATGGGATGTCCTTATACACCAGAAATGGCAGTTCTATATATGGCCCAATATGAGGAAAGGTTTGTGGAAAACAATAATCCATTCAAAGACAATATAACACAGTGGTTTCGCTATATTGATGATGTCTGGCTCCTGTGACAGGGGAGCAAGACAGAATTGAATACATTCCATCAATGGCAAAACAGTAGGCATAGTGAAATCAATTTTTCAATTCAGTCTAGTAAAACATCAATGACTTTCTTAGTTGTAGATGTCAGTATAGAATCAAGTCAACTTAAAACATCTCTACATAAATAAAGAAACATATAAAACCTCAACCCTACACTTCACGTGTGCTCACCCGAGAGGTCTCAGAGAGAACCTCCCATATGGCCAATTACTAAGAATCAAAAGAAATTGCACAGAGAAGAGAGATTTTGAGAAACATGCAGCCTCCTTCTGTAAAGAAATGTTGAAACGAGGGTACCCCAAAAAATTACTGAAGAATTCTACGAAAAGGGCAAGATTTACACCACGGGAAAACCTTTTAGAGGTGAAAGCAAAAAAATACCTAGAAAAATTAGTATGTGTTACAACATTCGGTCCTGACACTAATACATTTCGACAAATTATACTCAAAAATTGGCATCTCTTTGAGGACCTGGAATGTCTTTTCCCTAAACCTATATTTGCAATGAAAAAAAATCCAAGTATAGGTCAACAGATAATAAGAGCAGATAGTTCTTTGCCCAAACCAAGAGTGATTTACTCTCAAAATGGAATCTAAAACCTATTCAGGGACACCACAGATGTGAGAATTGTATGGCTTGCAATAGTACCATCGAAGGAACAGAATTTGATCATGATGGAGTGAAGTGGCAACACACTGACTTCACAAATTGCAAGACTAAAAATGTAGTCTATGCGGTTTTATTCCCTTGTAAAAAGGTTTACATTGGGAAGACAAACAAGCAGGTGAACATTAGAATCACCCGACACAGGTCTAAAATTAAGAAGAAAGGGCCGTATGTATCAAGCAAAATTGCATTCGCAAACGCCGAAATTCTGCAAATTTCGGCGTTTGCGAATGCAATTTTGCCAAATGGTATGTATTAAAGCAAAATAAGGAATCGCAAAATGTGCGATTCCTTATTTTGCGATTGCATTTAAGGAATCCCAAATTTTGCGATTCCTTAAATGCAATGTAAGAAGCACCCAAGTTGTGTGATTTCTCATTTGTCCTTATGACACCCTTGCACCCTTGAAATTATTCTCAATTTGCGATTCTCAAATTGCGAATCGCAAATTGAGAATAACTTCCCTTTCATTCCTATGGGCCTCCTGGCCCATGGAAATGAATGGGAAAGTATTTCTTAATTGCGATCCGCAATTTGCGAATCGCAATTAAGGAACATTAAGAAATCGCAAAAAAAATTAGATTTTTTACATAAATCCCTATTTGCAATTCTCAAATAGCGATTTCTAAAAATTCGCTATTTGAGAATCGCAAATCAAGATGTTGATACATATGGCCCAAAGTCACTACTACTCCTATGGTAGAGCATTTTCTTCAAAAGGAACATGGGCCTAATGACATTAAGTGGACAGTATTGTCAACAGTGAATCCAACAAATAGGCTGATTGATGTAGATAGCGCTTTATTGCGTAAAGAAGCGTATCTCATAATGAAATTCAATAGTATCATGGCAGGACTGTACAACATGAGTGAGTTAAATAAAATATGACATTATTCTAAAACAAATACCGATGTTGAAGTGATATATGTATGAAAATCAATAGAAATCACATCATTGGTAAATGAACATAGGAATCTGGCTATATACAATTGAGATGTTCATATTGACTCGTGTATAATAATTGTGGCATTTTTTTTGATAATGACGGTTTTTGGAACTAATTGATTGTATTTGATGTTTAGTAAAAAATGTATAGATATCTTTAAACATGCTGTGATAAATTGATGATCTTTGAAAGATTTTGCCAATTAGATTTTTGTAAGTAGGTTGCCAGAGCTGCTTTGCGTGAGTAGAATAACCATGACAATACTGCCGCACTGCTGGCGAAAGTCTTTGCAAAATGTGCTGAGTATAAAATACATCGTAATATTGCCTAGTGAAATAAGGGCTCTTTGTAAGTTTGGACTAGATAAACCACAATGCATTTGGAGTAGGCATTGGATTACACCTGCTCGCGATTGGTCCACACAAGAGCAGAGGCTTTTTCCTCTGACACTGCCTAAAATCCAATATGGCCACTGCAGAGAAACACGAAATATAGCTGCGGTTACAACTAGGTAATAAAGATTACGAGGTAAGGATCTAACGCGAAAAAAGATATGGGCATACACTTGCACACTTTTATTTTTAGATTAAATCGAACGGGAGGATTACGAGTTTACTAGACGAAGGCTCCACGCGTCTAGCAAGCACGGAGGTACGTGTTTGGTGCAACAATGTTACCATTAAGTCGCTACAAATGTTGCAACAACCGTAGTTAATAGCCCATGATCTCTTCATCCAAAGCCTAGGCGTTACGAAAATTACATCTAATATACAAGAGAATATGGCTGGCGGCCACTGACCCCTAAACAGGTACTTTTTAGATTATAAAATGAAAGAAATAGATACTGTGGTATTAAATAATTTCTTTGAACGGCTTTATAAAAATAAAACATATGCATTCTTGTAGGAACACCATCCTTGTGAGAAGAGCGTTGAATATCAACTACAAAGAGCGCTAAGGTAGGAGAACAATCCACCAATACGGCATATAGACAAACTGTATTTAAAAACGGCTGCAGACATTAAAAATTAACTATCTTCGCCTGCAGCGTCCCGAAAAAGTTACAAGTTCTGAAAACGAAAACGTATATTGTACTGGTAGCGGTACCTTGGGTCATATCACCAGCACTCAGATATGACTATTTGAACTAACATAGTTGTAAAATGAGAACTAGAGTAATAGCCTGAAATTAAAAAAAATGTAAAACAATTCTTTACATCACACAAAAATCTTTTTCAGATACAAAATAAAAAGCCCTGATGAGAGTCCAGTGAAAGAAAATTCTGAACTCGAAACGCGTCGCCACATTTTTCAGGAAACGTCAAAGATTTGTGGTTAAAATCCACTTCTAAAAGAAAGAGACATTCGTATAAATTGAAAGCTTTATGTTGATGATTGATGTTTTATTCACTTTATTTTTTTCACTTTGTGTATAGTGTTGTTCACTTATGCAAAATATGATTTTTTGATGTTTTGTTTATAGCACAATTTAGTTGTTTGTTTGAAATGTTTTTGATAGAATCTGATTCATGATTTGATGATGTTTTTATTCTCTGTGTAAAATATAAAATTGATCAAATTAAAAAAAAAAAATGAGTATAATAAAATACTGAGATAAAATATTTTTTTTTGTCTCTTGAGCAGAAATAGACAAGCTCATAAAAGAAGTTTGAGGTTTAGGTGCACTTCAATGTTTTGGTAGTATTGTGAATATGGCACATCCATGGTGGCACAAAGGTTTCTCAGGGTGGTGCAGGGAAAGTGACAGATCTATACAGATGCGTCACTTTCTTGTAAATCTGCCCTACAATGAGGTCAATTCACAAAAAAAAGTCTGAAAATTGGAAATCTAGTTGTAGTAAATTTCAGCCTGTAAGCAGAGTCATTTCCGAAGTTCTGTGAAGTCATTAAAATTCCCCAGGCACAGGCATGAAAATATTTACACATGGTAGATTCTCACTGACACTGCATCACTTGTGCGGACGTTATGCATGGCAGACATCACTAACTGCAGCGGATTCTGTGGCTGGCCAGTAAACTTTTTTTTATTTTCCCCCAGAAGAGACATATTTTACCTCTGGACCTACTTCCTTTTTCCACTCCCGAAAATCATTATCCATGTCTTTTTCATTAGTAGTTAAACACTTTCTCCTAAAGCGGGAAACACTATGCAACCTTTTTGTGAATACTCACTTAGGGATATGTCTGTGGGCATTCTGTGACTTTTTCATTGCCACTCCTTTTAGTCCACTAACTATTATTTTATTACGGACAGAACTTTGCCTTACTGTAAAGGTTCCACTGAACTAAGGGGGCATTAGCAGCCCAGAGATATTCATAGGAATTTGCAGGTGCTGCCTAAATTCAATTTTTTGCACAAACGATTTTGTGAACCAGGCTGATGAACAGATAGGGGAACTATTAGGGAACTATAATGAGAACAGGAGAACTCATTAAAGTAAAAACACTTTTTAACAGAGAACACTCAACCTTGAAAGTTTGTCTAGCACGTTAAAGGTCAGGTTAAGGTGAATGTCACTGTTTTTATTTTGAAAGCTGCGGAAAAGATGCTGGCGCAAGCTCAGAGTAATTTATTCAACCAGTCCATTCATCAATTGTTTTTGTTGCCCTCTGTGCGATATCCTAAGTGCAATGGGTGTTCCAAGACGTGGGTCCTGGGCTCACGCTGCACCCAACTGAAAAGACCCAAATAGGTCGAAATGTGTTTGCACTGGTATTGTGATACAGCAGAAAGCCTCTTTGTTTTTTGCATCGATGGTAGTGGGATAAATTTGGGTCATGTTATGAGTCTGAGTGTTTCTATACTTATGAAGAGTCAAAACCTATTTCTCATTGCCAACTGTTGAGGTAGTAAGGTACTTCTGATCTATTTCATTACCTTCAGGTCGTACATATCCAGGTCTTCATAATTATCCTAAATTCCAGCTGGTTATTTGTGACTTATTTCCTTACCAGAAGCAATTAAATATTTTGAGAGCTTGGGCGTAAAATCCGTTCCGCTCGCGGATTTTGCGGATTTTCGGTAAATTCGCAATCCGCGAGATTCGCGAATTTCCCGCAAAATCCGCAAATCCGCGAGCAGCGGATTTTATGGCTTGCTCGCACTGTTCGCGTGAGTTCGCGGCTTCCCAGTTCAACTTCGCGCCCCGCGAATAAGCGCTAAATTGCAGAAATACGATCTTAGCAAAACTGAAACTACTTACCAGGTTCAAAAATTCAAGCTCATCATTAGTAGCCATTTCCTGTAGTGCTTCCTGAGGGGCCCCTCCAGAGTTCAGTTGCCTACTTGCAACTATTATGTGACCCTGCTCTGACCCTCAGAATAGTTACACATATGCCACAAAGGTCCTGAATTACAGCTAAGGGAGACAAGCAGGAGCCAGGCTGGAAGTTCCAATCCAGTGACACATTAATCAGCCCCTAATTCATTATTGTCAGTTGGGGCAGGGCAGGTGTTGTAACTAATTTTGCAACAATGAAAGCACTTAGCAAGTGCAAAAGATCACTAATCAGGAAGCACTAAGGAAGCAGGTGCCAGCTAAAAAAATATTCTGTGACACATTAAACAGCCCCAAATTAATTCAGGTCACTTGAGGCAGGGAAGGTGTGCTTTGCTTTGCCACAATAATGTACACTGGACAACCAGAGGGTGCTGTGATGAAACAGAGTGTGGCATGGGTGAGCCAGAGGGTGGCATGTGGTGACAGAGGGTGGCAGTGATGAAGAAGAGTGTTCCAAACAGGCTGGACACGTAGAAACAACAAGTTCGCAAAACTTGCGACCCGACAGGTAAGTTCGCGTTTGCGAAATTGTACAAAAACCCTCGCGACCTGGCAGAAACCCGCGCGAACACACAAAAAAAAAAATTCGCGAGAATTCGCGGATTTTGCGGATTGCGAGTTCGCAAATCCGCAAAATTCGCGAACGCGAGATTCGCAAAATTCGCCCATGCCTAATAAAAGAAAGCGATTTTCCTCTTGCAATGTATTATGCTTAGTCGAAGTGCTAATCTCTGATGCAGTGTACACTTCACCTGCCACCTGTCAAGCTTCCTATAAATGAAAACAGGAACCTTTTGCTTATTACCTTGTGTGTGATGCAGTAATGCTTGAAGGTGGATCTTCACATTACAGGGAGCAAATTAGTGACCTTTAAAGGGGTGATGTGAGTTCTTTGGTTTACTTGGACAAGTTGTCTTGCTTCTGGATTCGAAAAATTGTGGAGGTGTCTAGCAGCTGAGTCTGCAATTCCATCATACAGGCTGTTAGCATAACCTAGTCATGATATGGCAAGGGAGGTTGTTGCCTGGATTTTCTGTGGAGAATCCAGATGTGGTCAAATATGTCATAAAGTTTGCATTGCATGGTATGCAGATTTAGTTTCTTCTTTTACTTTAGTGCTGAGGTCAAGATAACTCTTACTTTTCTTATCTCTTTCAAAATTGTAGGTGGTTTTTCTACTTTAATTGTGAAAGATATTGGATGATATCTCTTTCAACCTCCAAAGTCTGTGATGAGCTGAGTTTATAGAAATCGTTATAATCCAGTCATTTATGTCTAGGAGTCAATCACTAGAATTTGAGACCTCAAGGACAGTAGGTTATGTCCGGTTTTAGGATAATCCGGGTGTCCTCAGCATAGTAAAATTGAAGGATTAGATGAGTTCTAGGAGTGGTGCAAGGTATACATTGAAGAGGAGAGTGGATGTATTTGAGGCTTTGGGTAATCTTGTCTTTTTGTTGTAAGGTGTTAAGAAAGACTTTCTCCAACAGTGGTGAATATTAAGGTTTCATGGTGTACAGTGTTAAAGGTGGCCGTTAGGTGAAGCGGTATTACTGCAGCCACCTCAATTCTAACTGGTGTTTTCAGATCATCCCATGTAGAGATTAGTAACAATTCAGTTTCTCTCTGGGGCAGAGTCCCATTAGTTGGTCAAAAACAAAAAGCAACATGTTTTATTTGTGGAAGTTAAGTGTCTGTTAAAGTATTTCGCTTACTTTTTCAATGTAGAGACAAAATAGAAATTAGCATATAGTTGCATCACTCTCTTGGGACTAGGTTGTTCTTTGTAATATGCGGACATTCAGATTATGTTTTGTGTTCCACTGGAGATGTGCCTGCAGCTTACTTGTGATGAAAAAGTGATCTGCCATTACATCACAGAACTCTTGTGTTTGAGGTGCTGACACTGAGATACAATCTGGATTTTGGAATTCTGTTTTGAAAAGTACCTTCGTGGGAAACTTGCCATTTATAATCCAGTTTAAGAAGTGAGTGATTCTTTGTTTTTTTGATTGTGGATTTACAAATTCCTTTGAGTCTTTTGAGCCTTATGTTGTTCATTGGGCTTTTGGGTTTATACTGTTGATGTTTGAGGGCACACAGGTGGCTTTTTGTCTGCTTTATTTTACAATTCATCCATGTTGCCTGCTCTTTCTGTTTTGGTTCTGGTGAGTTTTCCATTGGGATTATTTTGTCAAATACTTTGTTCATCCAATCATGTAGTTGTTCTATGATTGTTATTGCCTTGGCATTTAAACTCACTGACTATCGAGCTACAACTTCCTCTATATCACGTTTGCTTCAAAGTCAGAATTGATATATGTAACTGGTTTGTTTTTAGGTCTTTATGAGATGTCACATGTGAAAGAGATGAGGAAAAGACTAGGTTGATTTCTTAAACATTGGCTGGTTTGGATTGCCAAAAAATAATGTCCAAAATGAACCTTGATTTGTGAGTAGGTCCCGTCATAAGCTGTTGTAGGTAGTGAGTTTACCAACTAATTATGATGTTATTTGGTTCGTGCAATTTAGGTTTGTCCAATCAGATGTTCAAGTAGCCAAGAATGCAGAAACTGGTATGAATAATGCCTATGTCCTATGAGACACCCATAAGGGTATTTGTGAAGCTTCAGTTATTGTTTGATGATCAGCACAATAGAAAGAAGTCCCTAGAGAAAGCACATGTAATACTCTACCTTGTTGGTCATGAATTACAACCTGGAAGTTCTATGTCTTTGTTTTCGGTGGCTAGAATCAATTGACATTATTTGCCTGCCAACCAATAATAGATTCCTGCTAGAGAATGCATTGTAGGCATGTGAGAAAATGGTTCCTGAGTGAAGGAGTTTACGACATTATGTAGACCTTGCAGCAGCTAAAATTATATTTTAGTTTCAATAGTTTCAAATATATATTATGACAAAATCATGGATTACCTGTATATATCAGTATTTATACAGCTACAGCACATATGTATTTGGAAGTAAAGAAAGAGTGTATATTGAGAGCTATAGAAGACAAAATCGTATGCAATTAATAGGAAGGTGGGTCAGACCATGAGACGGAGACAATGGATTTCATTTACATAGAGCACAGGTGGGCAGTGGTAGCTGGGAAGCATGTTTTGCCAACCAATGGGATGCTTCTTTATCCGATAGGTTATGAGCTTTGTCTGGATTGGGAGTAAGTGTATCTACATCACTGACACGAAAAAGACGCACTGGTTTTAAATGGAATATCACATCCAATTATTAGACCAAATAGCTTTATGAATTGCATGACACAAACTATTACACGTTTTAGCTTTACTATATACGCCAACTGAATTATAATACATGAAAAGGACTATATTGGTATTTACTGGGACTTTCCAAACGGCATGTCTGACACTAATGCGACATATGAAACAGACAGGAAGTTTGCAAATAAAAAAACATATTAAAAGCTTTCTGTTCCAACCCTCTGCAATGAAATTACGTTTCTGGGGATGACTCACGAATCAGGATCAATTTAAATCCAAGAAGCACAAAACAATTCAAACCTGCACTCAAAATAGATAATTCCCTCCGGAAATGAACTAGATATTGGTACACCAAGACATTGACTGGTATTTAATGTAGATATTCTCCAAAGACCAATTATTTGTTTTCATGTGTTTTATTGTTTTTTTATGTTCTTCTAACATTTTTTGTGTGCGATCAGGCATTTACATTTAATTGTATTACATTTTGCAAGGTACATAAAAATTACTTTTATCAGTTCATTGTCTGGCGCACAGTATTTGATTTCATCTACAGTGGCTCGGGAACATCTCCAGGTTGAATGTTTTTTCTTTTAGTATCCGACTGCAAATCAAGGGACTGAAAGGCTTTTGAAGCAGTGCCTCTCGGCTGAGGCAGATTTTATTCAAGGGTATTTTGAAGGGGTAGCTGATACTATCAACCAGATTTGCACCCGGGCTCCATATATGGCTCACCTCTGGAGGCTACTGAAACTATAATAATTCAATGGTGTGAGCAACAAATAGGCTTCTCACAGAATTAGCAGTTCTGCTCGGATTAACGAGCACTGATTGGTGGAAGGAATTCACATTCCAGCACAAAGCATGACCTGTGTTGGAAAGTAACTTAAAGTAATCAAAAGCAGCGTTAGACATTGTTTTGCATTACTTTGTGTTAATCAGGCGTTCTGTGTGTGGTAGATGGGTATTCCCATGCAGCCACACATGGGTTTTACGTAAATCTCTGCCTAGAAAGAGAGGGACTTTGTGCCAACAAATTACACCTCATTGGTGCAGACATAACAGTGGAGCAACTTTTAAACGTCTACACATTTTTCAAGCCTCAATGTACAGTATACATACAAAGCGGGGGAAAGTATTAAGGTATAATAAGTGTACTGAGAAGGTCTACTTCCACTACAAAACCTATGCTTTACACAACACATACACCCATGCTCTATTGTACATGTGTGTGTGCATTAGTGCATGGCTACCTAAAGTGAGCTAGTGCTGGGGATGAGAAATGCAGTGCCATAAAGTAGCATGTTTTTCTCTCCCTCTTTGATGCTACACAGTGCAGCAACATGGGTGGGTGAACTGCATTGCGCCAAACGTATAAAATCTGCCCTTGCATGTCTGCTTTGGCGTTCTGGGAAAAAGTCATGTATGTAAAAGCTATTACTTTGGAATGACATCTGAATAATGGAACGCAATCCTGTAGTTTACGTCTCTGGAGTCTTCTGGGATAGGCACCCCAGCCCCAACTCACAAGCCCCTTTAACAGTTCTGCAGTAGCATATCTCAAGAAAAAAGGACATTTTGTGTGAAAGAATTCACGCTAAATATTTTAGGGTGTGTGAAAAGATGTGCACATGTGCAATTTGGAATGCTCACACAGCATCACACAAATTGAGGGACATATTTATCAAGTACTTGAGTCGCCCTTGCACCACAAAATGGGGCTCCAGAGCGAAGAAAATACTAAGTAAGATTTTTCAAGCCAAGTAATGCCACCCTTTATGGTCTTGCGAGGCTTGATAAATCCAGAGTGATGCAAAGCAGCGCAAATTGCTGTGTTGCGTTAATGTGCTCCAGAGGAGCGTTCCATGTGTGGTGCGTGGGTGTTCCCACACACCTGCCATAGATTTTGCAACATTCCCAGATTTACCATTACTGGTAGTCCTGGGAATGGATCAAAATTCTGCGCCTCCATAGGTGAGGCGTAACGATGAGGCACATGTAGAAGGAGGAAAATGCCTCTAAGTGTTGTTTTCATAGAGAAGGGTGTCTTTTCCTGCACAAAAACAATCCTGCTCACAACCCAGACACTGTTGTACAATGGCATTGGCGTTAGGCAGCACATGGTGCGCCAGCGCAGGGAAAAGACAGGAATGTGCCATATGATGTAAAATACAGTGCATTCCTGCCTTTCCCTTTCATACAGAATAGCAAGGTGACTTGCTGCACTGCATGCTTTTTTTTATAAATATGCCCCTTAAGCTCTATGGCGGGCTAGTGGATGTGGCAAGAGCAAATTGCACAGCACCTATTATTCACAGAGAGATGTGAAGCAACTCCCATTTATTTACCTCCACATAGCTAATTACCTTTGCATAAACTGAAGCAAATCTGGAAAAAAGCAGTGGGCTGGGTGCCACAGAATTATCTGTTAATCTGGAAGAAGTATGTAAATGCTACTTTCAATAATCAGTGCAAATGACATTGTTTTTATTAATTGAATCAAGCTTTCAAAGATGCCATCTGGTTTCTGTGCGTTATTTGAGCTTATGTGAACTTTTTTTCACTGAAATATAACAACCTTCTGTGGCTATGAGCTAAATTGAAAGAAAACTTCAAGGGAGTTCAAGGAAAGAGTAGCTAAGCTGGTATAATGACAGATCGATCTGACCATCAGGCCATTACTCTTTCTAGCAAAAGGGAGATGGCAGTCATAAAGAAGGTGACAGGGCGCTTGCACAATCCATCTTGCAGCAGCAGTGTTACTAACATACTCCAAAAATAAAATAGAAAATTAATGAAAGTGGACATTTATATGATGCTGGATTGAAACAGGTGTTGGAAAGTCTTCATACATACTCTATTTACTAATACAATGTAGAAAAAATAACAACCTCCTGGAATTCCATTAATGGCCGCTTATCTGAGACAGTTTTAAATTATGAAGAGGAAACTGCATCCAGTGAAAACATTGATAAATGAAGCTTATGAGGGGACTGGGAAATTGTAGTTGAGCTGAGGCAACCTTTCAGGTGCTGGCTGTGGATGTATGACGTTACGACGCACACTATAACAACGCGTGCTTTAACAACGCGTCCCTTACAATGCAAGTCGTTACCACCATTTACTATTCTAACACCAGTCCCCGTGGACACTAGGGAAGGTGTTGGAATAGTAAATATACTATTCTTTATCCTCTAGCGGCATCCAGCGCAAGTCGTGGTTACGACTTGCGTTGTAACAGACGCGTTGTGAAAGCCTTGCGGAGTAAAATCCGCGTTGTAAAGGATGTTCCCCGCTGGCTGTCTGCCATTCACATCAGTGGCGAAGCAATCAATGGTGCAGCAGGTGCAGTGGCAGCAGGGCCCAAGGGTTTGATGGGCTCATTGAAGCACATTATAGCAGTCTTCTCTCATCCTACCAGATATTACTTGCATGCATCATTGTCCATGGCAATCTGGCTAACAACGGATTCCCATTAGGGATCTAATTTGTGGAACGTGATGATTCTAAGAGAAGATCTATTCCGGGAAGCGGACCTGGATTTTAAGAAGTTTATAGAACCAGACAGGAGTTTCCATAATTTTCATAGAAGGAATAAAGAAATGTAATGCTCTGGCCATCAGAACTGAGATACTTCACCATCCATATTGGCATTTCAAACTCGAGGAATAGAGTGCAAGCGGGTTGGTGTGTGCAGAATCAAACTCAAACTCAAATGAAAGCAGAAACGATTTTCTAAATTGTGTGATTGCAGGACCAGAGGCAGCGGCATCATACGGGAAGAAACATGAGCGCACATGTTCAAACTAATGACTATGGAGTATGCATAATTTTGTATCATCTGTAGTCAAGAGAAAATATATTTTGAGGGGCTGTGGTCCTACCAGTTACAGTAGGAGGAGATAGCAGCTTTGACTGTGGATTCAGGAAAAGAGGGCAGAAGAAGAGGATGAACTTCCTGTAGGACCCTCAAAAAGAAGCTGCCAGTGGAAGTGTTTTTTATTTATGTGATTTTTGAAAGAGAAGCTGGAGTAGAAAATGATCCCAAGATACACGAGCACTCTTATGGTAGGGGGCTGTTGTCTGGAGGCTACCACTCATTGGTTCAGGCAGTAGCCAATCTACCAATGTTAATGAGCCTTTTGCTGTTTGAGTTGAGTGTCAAAGAATTACAGTGTATCCAGCTTCCTATATAAGTAGTTCGTATAATGTTACATTTCTTGAATTAGGTAGATGAGATCTCTTCTTGCATGCAGATAAATTGTGTATCATCCCCATATTAAGCGAAATTGAAACTCAAGGATTGCATAAGTGTTGCTTTGCTCTGAAGAGGGTGTGGCCCAATACAGAACCCAGGGGCACTCAGGCTTTTTGAATGAGGATGTGAAAGTGCAAATAGACATTGCCTGAGAGCAAATATTCAGGATGGAACAAATCCAGTAAAGTGCATGGTTCCTCACTATTCTCTGTGATTTAACTACTCTCATACTGCAGGGTTCAGAAAGGAATGTGAGTTATTGAAGGATAGTTTAGCTATTAGAGTCCATTTGTCCGCAGGTACAAAGGAAGTGGGTAAAAAAATCTGAGGGCAATATCTCTGAATTAGTCATAGTGGCAGCAGTCCCCAGCGATGGACTAGTAACTCGGGACACATATTTAATCTTTCTTACCCTGTAACACGTGTGCAAGATTAGTGCACTGGGTTGATAGCAAAAGAATAGAAGTAGAGTGGGGAAAAAAGTTGAAATCACTTCACAGTGTTAGCAGGGGGTAAATGCTTTGGTAGGTGTTACAGTATCCAGCACAGGTGAGAGCTAGTGATTAAACTTGTTTGAATTATTGTGAAGGATGGATCAGAAGTGTGTATCATTGGTGTTACTGGAGACTTTGCCAAGGTTCTGCCTTTTGAGAAGGGTGATTTTGGGAGCCTACTGATAATACTATGGAGTTGAAGCAAGAAGAGTACAGATAAGTGATGTGTCCAAGGGCGGGCCAAGGCAACCACAATGCAGTTGAGGCTGGTAAAGATATGATCTAGCAAGAATGTAGTGCTGAGAGTGGGATCAGGGAGGCATGGACATTAAGAAGGTATACAGCTACCAAACAGTTAGCATCCTCAATACATGTATATGAATCATATAGACTCTGTTAGCCCAAAAAGTTAGAGGGTGACCAGGTCAGAGAATACCTTGACAAAGATATGGAAGAGGGGGGTATCAGAAAAGCAGACATTTAACCCAACAGAGGTGAAATAGGATGATAATCAAGAAGATCTCAGCTGGAGTGAAGGCATGGGTGGGAGGTACTCACAGTGAATGAGTGTTTACTAATGTCCTCCATCCACCCTCCAACCAAAGGAGCTGATCTATGTGAGTGATATTATAAAACGGTGGAATGGATGTCGCTCTGCCAGAACCTGAATTATCCACAAACCATGCTTCTGTGACAAACATCACACCTTGGTGCGGGGCTGTGTGTGAAGTTGCACAATTGTACACTGCACCTGCAGGCTTTTATATTAGTAAGTTTTTCGATGCAATGCTTTGTGTCACTTAGCACCATGTGATCACCCACACAGAATCTTAGTAAATAGCCCTCCAAACGTATAAATTTACAGTGAGGTAATGAAGAATAGGTCCTTCTTAGAAATCTTTTTACTTTAGCCACAGATCTGGTTATGTTGCAGTGGAGATATGGCGCAGTTGTTCACCCTTTGCTTGGATGCCTTGTGAACAGGAGCACCAGTTGAGATAACTGCCCGCCAAAATCAATGTGCCAAGGATAGTGTTGTGTGTCCATAACATAAAGATGTACTTTGTGCACCTTATTCTCTATATTTTGAGAACAGGTATTATTCAAGGACAACATTAAAAATGATGTTCTGGCACCATTGTTATTTGGCCTGGGGAAATGGAAATGTATGTATATTACAGGCACAAAACAGAGCTTGCGTGTTTCATATGCATAACTTACATAAGAGAGTCACAGGTTCCTCTAAATACCAGTATCTGCATAATCACTGAATAGATTCCCTTCTGATTTGAGAGTGCCTTCTTTGTTACAGATATAATGTAGGCACATTTAGAAAATACAGATATCAAAGTGAACAGAATGAGCTGGCTACAGGCAAAACAAATCTCTTTAAATTAATTTAAATGTGTTTTGCCAAAAGCGTGTTTTAGCCAACTGACTATGTTTCAGCTGTGGGATTAATTTTCACAGCTTCAAATAAAAACTGCAAATAAGAATCAATTGCAGATTATGGGTATTGCTTTAGGATAACATACATATTTTCACTAATATAAACCAACAAATATTAGTGGGGGGAATCACCAAATTAACATGTCCATTAAAAAAACATAAAACAACAAAGGCACTTGCTCAGCGATATTGAGATGTTTATACAGTCATAAATAAAAAATATGAGTATTCCCATCCAGATAACTGGCTAGGCATTGATCAAACTACTTTGATTTCGCGATGTATGAAGTATCTGATTCACCAGTACGCTTATAAATATGTGACGAGCAAATATACTTGTTGTCAGAAAATAGATCATTCATTTCATATGTGCGATAACCACTTAATAAAACACAGTCTTGTTATTTTGTACACAGTTCACTGTGAGAACTCTGTTCAGCCCCTGGCAGCTATAGCAAAAGTAGCAGGTGAAATGTTTGACATACTCAACACCATTAGAGTAAATAACACAATACAATATTATTTCCAATCAATTTACAAAACTCAAGAGAAATATAAATATACACAGTGATACAAAAATGGTTAAAATAGATTAAGGGAGAAGCAGGCCTGATTTTTTTTACGTTTTGAGGCACAAAAGAACAGGAAACAGCAGAGCAGCAATTAAAGTCAATTTTTGTGATACATTAGGATCTAGGTACGAGTTCATGATGACTGTGATGGAGCAGATGGGTCAAGTAAGCATTGCAGATATCTCTGGCCAAATGGTTAACCCTGAACTTTGTTGCTTTTTTTGGTTCCCAATTTTTCTAAAGGGAAAAGGTAGGATGGTGAAGCCAGTGAGGGTCTCTGATAGTCAAATATGGTATTTTCGAACTCCAGCTGAAGCATTGAGATTTGGTGCCAAAAACTCCAAGTGGGAAATCATTGGATTTGATAGCCACTGATGGTGCTTTTCCACTTTGATGAAATTGTCACTTTGCCCCAGTCCCAAGCCCTGTGAAACTTAGGGTCTGATATAGAGTATGGCAGATGGGTACTCCATCGCAAACAAGGCAGATATACCATCCACTTTATTACAAGTGTGATAGCATACAATGCACTTATAAGAAAGCAGACAGGACATCTTTCACATTTGTGATGGATTAACCCACAACCAAACTCTAAATCAGTTTCTTAGTGTTTCCTGGATATCAGATTTCTCCAGTGGGACAAGACAAGATGCTGTAGTCACAGAGGGCTCCATACGGGTCAGATATGTCTCGCAACAGTCTTGTGGTAGCCTCCAACTCTAATGGAACAGGTTACTAGTGGACTACAGCAGTAAAGTCTTTCTTTGTGAGTTTTTGGGGCTTTGTCCTAGTCCTCCAGAGGTCAGAAAATCTATTAAGTCCAAAAACTTGGCTGGGAAAATCAAATCTGGACTTTCCTGCCACTTTCAAGTGCTCAGGAAAGTCTGCTGGGATAAAAGACTAGCTCCATCCAGGGCTCTCATAGGGTTCAGTGCAGTTCACTCCCAAATCAGCATCTGATTTTCCACACAGGAGAAATACCTTCAGCCTCTTGTGTCCCTGGGGCAGTTATGGAAGGTCCACTGAAGAACTTATGAACAATAGTTCTATTTCCTGAATTCAAATGAAAAGCAAGAATCCTTGCACTGGTTGCCCATCAGAGCAAGAATCCAGTTTAAAGTGCTATGTCTGGCTTTCAAGATTCTGAGGGGTGGGAGTCCTCAAATTCTTGCGAACCTTTTGACTTGGTATGTGCCTACCCGGTCCCTGAGATCCCTGGGTCAAGCTCTTACGGTGATTCCCCGATACAGGCTGTGTCGGGTTGGCGGCCGCTCTTTCAGGGTTAAAGCGGCCGAGCTTTGGAACTCTCTTCCTGTTGAGATGCGGTTGCTCGTTGATCTTTTAGCTTTCCGTAAAGCTTTAAAAACTTTTCTATTTGAATAAATTTGCCTTTGTTCCCTTTGCTGTTATGTTCCCTGTAGGTGTTGCTTTTTTCTTGCCATGCGCCAGGACGCCCCTTAGCTGGGGCAGATGTGCGCAATACAAACGCGTATAACATAACATAACATCCGGCTACTTCAAAAGGCAGGATTCTTCCTTCTTCTTCCAGGTCCAGGAATGCTCTGATTATCTTGTGACACTATGCCACCTTTATCCAGTGCCCTAGGCAGTGATTGGAGAATTCCCTTGACCCAAAATTCCCACCAAAATGTATCTCTCTTTTTCAGCACTTCTTGTCCTGCTGGATTGTCAACATTCCCGAAAAAGCTTTATTCATGATCGCAGAAGTCAGGTTCCCCTCTCAGACGCTCCGAATTTGCTTGGAGATTCAGTCATTTAGAAATGAGAAAGCACTCCCAATTACCTATTAGGGAACAACTTCCCTACCTGCTGTTGACAGAGGTAAATGTCTGAGAGAACTCACTGCCACTTTGACTTCTTTGTGGTATGTTAGTATCAAAAGGCAGGCCCTTACTGTTGTCCTTTGTGATGCCATCTGTTCTTGTCCCCACCCAAATAGCACATCCAGATAAGTGTGCAGTGATTGCCTTACACCAACTGTCCTGTTTTTAGAACTTGGGGGCATATGTACAAAAACTTAACACCGCCTTAGCGTCAGTTTTTTAACGTTAAGGCAGCTTTTTTCCCACCGTATTTACAAGTTGCTGCTAACTGCAGTTAGCGGCACTTTTTGGTGTAAACGTGAATTTTTAAGATCGGCACTTCTGTTAGCAGGACTTAAAATGAGATGCAAGGTGGTGGTCCCCGTGCAAAAACTGCTGCTAACCCCACTTTGTCATGTCCGATGCCCTCGGTGATGTAGGTCAGCCACAGCACGGGTATAGCTTAGGTCACAGTCTGCGACACCAACAAACTCTAGACCTTGGCCCGACTCACCCGGGGCCTCCTCCGCTATGGGTCCTACTTTCTCCTCACCTGGACATTGACACTAGGACTCAGTGTGCTGCTCTTTCTCCAAATCTGTGACTCATCAGCAGGAGCCTCAGCCAGGTTGGATTTCACAAGCCTAGGTACAGCAGCTGCCGCCAAATCTGCTGGGGATCCTCCAGTTGCAGGTGATGCAACAGGGCCCCCTTAGGCGTGAAGTTGCTGCGCTCCCGGCACACAAGTTTGGAGCAGCTCAGGGGCATCACCCTCCACAACATCCGGTCAGCGCAACATCCTCCAGCCTGTGATGCATAGAGGCATGGTTCACCATTGGTAATCTACTCAGGGTACCCCAGAGTAGGGGTGGCGCCTGGTATGCAATGCAGACCTCCCTACGTTGGTGCGCAGGAGCGCTTCTACCGTTCACAGCTCCAAGGTGCGCCAGGTGGTTTTCTCACATAGGTCAGCAAGGTGTCTCCATGGGGTCTGCTAGACGTCACCACCAGGTGAGGGTGATTGCCAAAGCCTCAATGTCTACTGCCACTGCCCAGCAACTCCACAGCACCTCTGCCTCCCACTCTGTTTCACAGACTCAGGGCCAGCGAGGCCTCCGATCCCCAGGGACTGACCTAGCTTTCATTTTGGCTGCCATGGTGTTGCAAGGAGGGCGCTATGAAAAGTGATCCATCACTGGTTTTTCCCAGCGATGCACCTCATTTCATAACTGCAGCCCTGAATCTGCATTCCCTCTTCCCCCAGGACACTGGCTGGTCATCCTGGCTGTTGGAGGGTTGTTGATCTGTGCTGCACTTGGCCCTGGCTGCTCCATTCTCCATTCAATTCATTTTATTTCACATTTTTCCTTGGAAGTGGATTTATAAGCCATTGGGCCTTTCGTCACTTTTCTCATGCTAACGTCAACATTTTTATCGCCTTGAAGATAGTGTTAGCAGTAGTTTCCACCGTAGCTAGCGGTTACTATCGCCATGTAGCGACGTATTGTAACATCTTTCACAGGGCGATAGTTTTGGGTGATAGGCTGCGTTAAAAAACTGCTTCTAACTAACTCTAACGCTAGTTAGCTGCAGTTCTTCTACATATACGCCTTGGTGTCTTATTTACTAGCAGCGCTGCTTTTCTCAGTTACAAAGCATACAAATGACGTATTTCCACTATGAATATCAAGATTCCGTTCCTACCGCTCAATTACATTTTTCAGAAAAATTCAAGCACATAACACTTTTGTGACAAAAAATGATTTTATTAATTCTCAGGCCTTTCTGTGGGAAAAAAATCACACTTCATATCGTGCCAGACATAATTTGTTGACTGTTTTCGGCAGAGATATACTTCTCTTTAAAATACAGCAATTTTTACTTTTATAAATTAAGCACCCAACTCTGCGGTCTTAGGGGGACATTAGGGAGACATTAGATGACATAGCTAATGCATACAAGTGTTTTTTTCTACACATCAGAAAAACATTTTCTGTCGAGTTTTAAACTGCAAGCAGCCCGACCTCAACAGTGTCCCAAGAACCATGCTATTTAAATCGTATGTAAATATAGAGCAGCCTGTAAAATTGTTATTAATTCAATAAAATAAAGAATCAAACATTTGAATGAGTAAGGTGGGTTTATTAAAACCTCATCCTAAAACAGCCAACAGCAACTGACTCAGTCAGAATACATGTCCATGTACATTCTAAGAACTAAGAATACAGATAAAGAATTATGAGGCTTAAAGGGGAAAGGTAGAGAACCTCACACATCTCCCTTCTATACATACAAATAACAATAAGAAGGCAAAAAAAACATTACTTAAGCATAAGCAAAAAGAAAACAAGCTCAAACATAGTCCTTCAAATAAGAGGGAGCTTTACGAGTTCTTTGACTTCTCTTAGAAGAAAATGATGGCCTGTCGAAGGAACTGTTAGAACTCAAGTGAAAGTTATTGCATAAATCATCATTATGAGCAGAGTCACTTGAAAAAGACAAATCAGGATCGACAACAACCACACGACTCTTATTCCAAATTCTTCCATCATCAGTCTTAACAGCATTTTTAAAAATCTTGATAACAGATCTAATGTCAGTGTACTTTGACCATGGTTTGCGTCCCACAGGGGTCTTAATTTTGACAAAGTCACCCACTTTGACTTCATGAGAACACACACTTTTCTTAAGGTCAAAGTATGCCTTGCGAGCATCTTGTTTAAGTAACTCCTTAGTTCTCCAATCACCAATATCATTGTTGACAAGGCCTTTATTTATGCACATCCACCCCGGACATATTAATGTGTTGGGAACCCTCCCTTTGAACAACTCAAATAGGGACCTTCCAGTAGTAGAATGGGGGGCAAAACGATAAATGTTAATCCTGTCTTGAAGAGTGGACTTCCAATTTAAACCAGAAGAGCGAGCAAGTTGTATAGATTCCTTCAGTGTCTTATTAACTCTCTCTACTGCACCATTGGTTTCAGGATGGTAAAGTGAACACCTTTTATGAACTATCCCACATTTTTTCAGAAAATCAACAAACATGGAGGAACAAAATTGAGGACCATTGTCGGATAGAAGACTATTAGGAAAACTTTCCTTATTAAATAACGGCTCTAAAAACTTAATGATAGAATCAGAAGTAATTTCCCTGACAGCACAAACTTCGATCCATCTAGAGTATAAATCAATCAATACAATGAGGTAAGGGGTATCAGAAACACCAGAAAGAGGACCAAGAATGTCAATTGCGACTTCATCCCAAGGATGACCAGGTAAAACTCTCTTTACCATAGGCAATTGCCTTGTTTTTAAAATCTTGTCACTAGAACAGCACTCAGGGCATTCTCTGACCATTCTCTCAATCTCTAGATCCATCCCAGGCCACCAAAACTGCATGCGAAGAAACTCTTTAGTTTTAACAATTCCCAAATGTCCACGATGGGCATGAGACAACAATTTTTCCCTTAATAAGGTGGGAGGAACAAGTTTAGTACCACGAGTTAAAAGACCATCATTTACTGACAGTTCATCTGAAACCAACGACCAAGGCTTATTCAAGCGAGAATTGTTTTTTAAGGAAAGAATAACTTTCGAAATCTCTTCATCCTTCTCCAACTCAGATCTCTATTCAGTTTCAGCAATAGCACCATCAGTCACCTCACACACATTCATAAATTCCTCTGGATCACACGAATCATCCACTTCAGAGTTCTCACAATCAACCAATCTTGATAAGCAATCTGCTGCCCTGTTAGCTATCCCAGGAATATACTCAACCTCAAACTCAAATTCTTGCAAAGAAACAATCCATTTTCTTATCCTAGAGGAGATAGCATCCAAACCTTTTTTTGAAAATACCTCTTTCAAAGGTTTATGATCGGACAAAACACAAATATTCGTCCCCCAAATTACATTTTTGAACTTTCTTAAAGCCCAAAAAATTGCCAAAGATTCCTTTTCTATTACAGAGTAATTAAACTCTGATCCTCTGAGACAACGAGAGGAACAGCAGATCAAAAAATCTTTACCATCCTTTTTTTGAACTAAAACAGCACCTAGTCCCTTATCGCTTGCGTCAGTAAACATAACAGTGGGAAGACCAGGAACAAAAGCATGGAGAGAAGGTGCTTTGTTCAAATCTTTCTTGATACTTAAAAATTCAGATTTGCAATCACTTGACCAGTTAAAGACAGCATTTTTAACTGTTAATTTTCTCAAATTATGTGTTTTATCAGCAAAATTAAAAATGAATTTTCCATAAAATTCCACCATTCCCAAAAATGAGAGGAGTTCATCTTTGCAGGTGGGTTCCTTCACTTTATCAATTGCTTCAACTAACTCTTTCTTGGGAAACACACCATTACAAGTGATGCGATGGCCCAAATAATTAACCTCTTGTACCCTGAATTTGCATTTTGACCTTTTTAAAGTCATACCTGCACCTTCCAAACGTTTCAAAACCATAGAAACGCGTGTATCATGCTCAACAACGTTGCTACCATAAATTAACAAATCATCCTGATAGCAGTTAACACCCATTAATCCCCTCAAGATTTTTGACATGATTCTCTGAAAAACAGAGGCCGCAGAAACAAGACCAAAAGGTATTCTTTTGAATTTGAACGTACCCATAGGTGTAATGAAGGCAGTCAAGTCTTGGGATGAATCATCTAACTCCACCTGGTGGTAGGCGGAAGCTAAATCAAGAGTGGTAATATATTTAGCCCCTTCTAAAGTACAAATCATTTCATCAATATTGGGAAGAGGAAACCTATCAACTACAACTACCTTGTTTAAAGATCTCAAATCAATGCAAAGACGAATCTCGCCACTAGGTTTCTTCGCTATCACAACTGGAGCAAGCCATTCAGTTGCCTCAACCGGTACAATTATGTTATTCTTTACAAGTTTATCTAACTCTTCCTGAACTTTTGCTTGTTCTGTGAGAGGAATTCTCCTAACCTTAGCTACAACAGGGAGAGCATTGTCTTTCAATTTAATGTGATGTTTGTAGCCACGCAAACATCTCAAATCATCTTTAAAAACAATAGGAATTCTTTTTGCCAAAGTCAAAGATAAATTCTCATCACTCATAGTACTAGGTGTATCAGATATTTCATGAATTTGAACTTGCGGAGAAGCATTGGGATCAAGAGTAACCCCTAATTGTCGTTGATGTAGCCAACCCAACAACGCATCTCCTTTTTTTGAGACATAAACTTTCCCCACAATTATGCGAGAACCAAGTTCAATTACAGCCATGAAATATCCCAACATTGAAATAGGTTTTTCACTATAACCTAAAGGCAAAATATCACATCTAAACATTTTCACATTTTTAGCAAATAACTCATTAAACATTTTCTCATTGATGATTGTTATCTTAGAGCAGGAATCAAATTTAAAGTTTACCATAGAATTTTCTACTTTAACCATGAAAGAAGGATGATCAGATTTATCATCATTCACCTCAAAACAGATAGATCTGACTTGAGGTTGTGGCCATCTTCTCCTTGAATTATCACTGTTTTGTGCTTTTGTCCTGCAAAATTTAGCATAGTGACCTTTTTTATTACATAAGTTACAGGTTACTTTCAAGGCAGGGCAAATAGGAGGATTAGCCAAATGATTAATCTGACCACATCTAAAACATGAAAATCTGACATTCGATGAATTTGCTTGTCTATTTAGTTTATCTTCAGAATTCACACCATCTGTTTTTTTTATTTGACAAACAGTCTCATCAACTTTTATATCTTCTTTCGACTCAGAAGTAGAAGGTTTTTCTTTCTCTTTTTTAAGCTCTCCAACACATCTTGTCATATGCTCAACCTGTTTAGCAATTGTCAAAACTTCTTCGAGAGGTGGCTCATCTTTTAACCAAAGTTCCTTTCTAATTTCATCATGCGCGCATCTTAAGACAAATTGATCTCGAATTCTCTCATCAAGGGTTTGTCCAAAATTACAAGAGGATGCAAGTTTCCTTAAAGAAGACACATAATCTTCTACCGACTCATCTTTCTTTTGTTCTCTCAGTCCAAAATGATATCTTTCCATAATTGTAATGAGTCTAGGTAAGTAGTGTCTATCCAGTTGTAGAATTGCTATCTCATATTCATTCAGATTTCTTTGTTCTGCAGCTGAGAGATCTGGTAAGTGCTCAAGAACATCTTGTCCTTCTCCTCCTAAGCAATGCAAAAGAAGCGAATGCTTTCTTTCCCACTCAAATTTGTTCCACATACCCTTGCATAATTTGCAAAAAATTTTTTCCACTTTTTCCACTTCACATTTGGTTCACCTGGACTCGTTAGAAAAAATGCTGGCTGAGTTACATTTTGCATTTTCTTTTTAAATATAAAGAATAATATAAAAAAAAAATGTTTATTTAAAGATGTATTGTTTAATTTCAAATCTCTTTAGTATTGAAAGAATAATTCAATTTCCGTTGCTTTATAGCAATGAGTGCCTTCTGTTTAAAACACACACTTCTGAAAGAATAATTCAATTTCCCTTGCTTTATAGCAATGAATGGCTTTTTTTTTTAAAACACAGACTTCACTTATTTATTTGACATTGTCCTTTATTAAATGGACTCCACCATTCTTGTTTTATTTTTTCAGCATTGTCCTTTGTTGAGAGAAATCCAATTATGAGAATGTTCCTTAGGTTTAATAATGAACTCGGAATGTAGAACGATTTAACAATGAACTCGTTCTATCATTGAGAACGCTAAGCTGAAGACAAATGAACTCGTTCCATCATTGAGAACGCTACGCTGAATTAGAAATACCACGTAAGGCTTACTGACACGCAGCGTTTACAGTTCACTGACACGCAGCGTTCACAAAATGGGCTGAAACGCAGCGCAAGGTCTTTTGACACGCAGCGTTTACAAAATGGAGGGACTTGACCGCAGTGCAAGACTCACTGAAGAGCAGCGTCAAACTCTCACAAGTGACGTAGCTGTAAGGGCGCGCAGCCTGGCTTAGAATGCAGCGCGAGGAGATGAAAAAAAACGTTCACTTCGCGCGAAGGCCAAAATCCCTCATAAATCTTTAAATTAATTATTTTTAAGTCCCAAATCCATTTTCTTTTAAATATTCCTACCGCTCTCCTCACCCGTGAAACAGATTAAATTTCTGCCGCTGGGAAGACGACGCTTCACTTCATGAATTGAAGAGCAGCCGCTGGAGGAGAAACGAGGTAGATTTCTTTGCTGAGTTGATTTAGTTGAGGTGGTTTCCAATCGTCGCCAATGTAAAATTGTTATTAATTCAATAAAATAAAGAATCAAACATTTGAATGAGTAAGGTGGGTTTATTAAAACCTCATCCTAAAACAGCCAACAGCAACTGACTCAGTCAGAATACATGCCCATGTACATTCTAAGAACTAAGAATACAGATAAAGAATTATGAGGCTTAAAGGGGAAAGGTAGAGAACATCACACAGCCCACATGTGACATTTAACTTCCATGTCACTGGTTCATTTCCTGCTCCCACCTACTATGTTTTGACTGAAAATTAAACCAGCCACTTGGGTGTGACCAATTTTGCATCATATTTGTTTAGCCGCATCGCTGCGGCGGTTATTTTTCCGCTGCGCGGCTTTTTTCTAAAAGCCGTGTTAGATGACGAGCTCAGCTCGTCATCCTCACATGACCACCGTGGCTGATGATGAGCTGAGCTCGTCATCAGCATCGAAGGGGTTAGAAAGGCTTGTGCACCATGATACCACAAAAATCCGTCCATAAACAGGCAAAAAGTCAAGGAAGCACATAAGGAAAAGGTGGCATTGCTGCACTAGTCAATGCACCAAAGCAGCATTCCGTTTCTGTAGGAAAGGAATGCATTTTGCAAAGTACGTGGCAGGAAAAATGTATTTATTCAAAGGAAATGTGAGAGCAAGTAAAGACTATTTGAACATGTAGAGCAATATTATGCAACTTAACACTTCTATTAAATGTACACTAAAAATAGGTTTTGGTCCAGCTGGCGGAAAGGTATTAGTGGGTTCATACATGCCTCTGGGTATGAGGACATGGTGCATGGTTGAGTACTGTAATGCGCAAGGACATATTGAAACCAAAATCAGCCCTGGCAAAAATTTTCAAACCAGCTCCATGCTGCACAACGTAGCAACTAGAATGTGACCATGTGGGCCTATGGAGCCTGTGGCCTATCAGGTAAATGTCAGAGTGGCAGAATCGCCTTTGCAGCCTTGGTACTATGGGAGTTGATACAACAGCTGCTGAAGGTTTGCAGAAAGATGTCTTATCTAAATAATCTAAGTTTGCATGAGAAACTATGGGACACATTTATGAAAAAGAAATGCTGTACTGCGTGGGAAAGGGAAGAATTGAGCTGCATATAAGGTATATGGAGCATTCCTGACTTTTCCTCCTGCACTGGCACACAATGGGCTTGCCTATTGCCAAAAGAGGCACCCTTGCACGATGGTGCAAGCGAGCCTGCGTTGAATGAGGATGGTTCTTGTGTTGTAAGGGACACCTACCTGCACAAAAACAATCCTAAGAGGTATATTCCTCTTTCTGTGTGTGCTGAAGAATACTGCACACAAAGAGGAACTAATTAGGAGAAATACAGGTATTTCTCCTCATTACGCCTCTCCTGGGGAGGCAGATCTTTTTGGTGCATTCCCAGGTCTTATAAATATATGAATGCTTCAAAAACCATGGGAGTTGTGCGGGGTCACCCATGGAATTCCCATGGAACGCCTTGCCAGTGCAGAGTAATGCAACGCTGCATTGCGCTACTTTAGATTTTGGGAGCCACTCAAAACTGCTTAAAGTGCCTTTGTGTGGATGAAAAATCTAACTGAGAGATTTGCGTCACACAAGTACCACATTGCGTGGTGCAAACGTGACGCAATCCTCTCATACATTTGCCCCTATATTCCAAGCTATTTTCCAGTTGCTGGGATGGCAAATCAAGTTGAAGTAGCCCCAAAAGAGTCCTCATGACTTAGGAGTAGCAATAGCTACAAAAGACAAGCAGGAATTGTGAATTGAAAAAAAGAATTTAAGGGTCAGATACTATTTTACTGACGAATCATGTGATTTATGGTGATTTGTAGTGTGCAGCATGGAAAGCCATGTTGGTTACAATTGATTCAAATGCATCAGAGTAATTTGTTGATATTATTCTTAATGTGTGACTTCGGAGTGTTCCAGTATTGAAAAACAACACATTTCAAATGTACTGCTTGATTAACTCCATATGAATTTTAAATAGTACCATTCCATCATCTGAGGCATATAAGCCTTGTTTAGTGTTTCTCAGGACTCTTGTGAACATTAATTATGTCATGTTAGCTCTAGAGTCAATGAGAGCAGGTGTTTGTGTGTTATAGAAACGATTTTTTGTGTAATCCATTAATATGTTAAATATTCTCTTTACTCACTTTCTTGAATGCTGTCGTCCAACTCAGTGAATAATTGTTATGTTTTCTAATCAAAGGTCTAAGGCCTAAATTTATAAAACTGTCATGCAACGTAGCACAACAGCCAAGAATGCAACATTTCGTGACAGGGAGAGTGCAAGAGAGCGCTATATCTACAGAGATATGGCACTCTCCTCCCCTCTCCCAAGCACTGGCGCAGAATTTTGCTGCCAAGTGCCATGCACACATCTTTATGCCATAGTGCAATAGTGTACGCTTGAGTCTACCATAGGTTTTGTACTGGAAGAGCTCCATTCCAGTATGAAATACTATGCTTATACTTAATTTAAAACTTCCCCTACGTTGTATGTGTGCTGGAAAGTGCAGCACACATGCAAAGTTGGAAATAAAGGAGAATAAAAATGCCTCCTTTTAAATTACGTTAATTTTTGGTGCAAAGCTCTGTCTACCATTGTAGGTAGATAGGGTTTCGCGTCAAAAGCATGAGTGATTGCATGGGAACCCCCATGTACAATGGGGCAGATTTACAAGCCCCTTTCACCTCCTTGCGCGGCCATTCTGACGCATCTGGTAATCCTTGCGCCATGGAGCACTGTATTGTAAATACATCGCATCCATGGTGGCACAAGGACATTTGACGTAGGTGCAAGGAAACTGACGCATCTATGCAGATGCGTCAGTGCCTTGTAAATCTGCCCCATGGATGTAACTCTCCCATGACGTTAAGTAACGCAAAACAGAACTTCGCACTGCTGTGAGTTATTTTTTACGCTACTTTCCAGTACAAAAATAGTTTTGGGATGAAGAGTAAATAACCCAAAAAAACATTTTCTGCTGGTTTCTGTTACTTTTGTGCCGCAAACCGATCACAAAATGTTTCTATTTAGGCCGAATGGCGAAACAGAATAAAATAGGCAAAACTGACCCAGATTTCCTTCCATTAAAGTCACATTCAGATCTCAGGTTTTCCTTTTGAATATGATTATAGATCAATATGGAAGCAAAGTTGATGATGGAACCTTGGAAGAACATGAAGTCACTGACACCCTATCGTTCCTTAGTTTCTGTACAGGAATCTCATGGATCTACAATACAAACACGAGTTGTGTATTCCTGATGAAACACCAATACTTACACTTTGTTTTCTCCTCAGCTACTTGTGCATCTGCTATGTCATTTGTTTCCCATGCCGTCGATACATAACAATGAGCTATGTAGGATTAAATGAAAAAACATCAATGGACATATTACAATAACATAATACAATATCCCAGTCTGTGCCAGCCACACCGTCATTGATTGCACGGGGGAAATTAACGCTATGACTCGAATTACAAACAAAAAGTCCAAACTGCTCTCCCCAGGGCAGCCTCAAACTTATTTTGCAAATAGTGCAGCTTTGAAAGATATGTCAGGAAACTGCCATGCCGGGAACAGTATAATTTCAAAGAGGAGGCAGGTATTCCACCTGATTGGTGGGTGAAGTGTGTAAGTGCACCTGCCAGCAGGGAAATACCTGGAGAATAACTGGACCAACCATACTTCCTCACAAAAATTGCACTCTTAGGGTGTTCTAGCTATGCTAATGGCACATCATTGTATCTCTCCAGAGGACTTTTGCATCTAGATCAGCCATACAGTGCTGGTGCAGGGCTGAAGGCATTCCCTCATTTATAATGGACCAGAGACCATGCACCATGTGAATGAGTTAGCACATGCCGGAGATTGTATGGGCTCAAAATGTCAAACCTCCCAATTATTATTTCAGATGGGAAGGAGCAAGCTTCTGCAGACATTTCTACACACACACAAAAATAATACAATACAATAGGCATTTATTAAGTGCATGGCTTTTCCCAAGGGAGCATCTCCACGCTAGTGGTAGGACCACCCAAAAAACAGGCAACCAACCTCAGACAACAGCCCAGTCATTAAATAGAAAGTCTTCAAACCTTTCCTAAAATCCGCTTCCAATGATACAAAATGAGGAGCAGTCGAAAGCGATTTCCTGAGTTTCGTTGTTAGGGAGGCAAAAGACTGTTGTCCCACCCCCTGCCCGGCCTGGCCCAACGAACATTTGACGTGTGCAAGAGCTTCTCTGATTTGGAAATCATGGGTCTGCCCTGACAATAGGCCTTACATCTTCTTCTAACATACTGTGGACCTTTCTTCTCTAGCGCTCTGAACGCGAAGACTACTGCCTTGAATTCGATATGGCTAATGACAGGTAACCATTGCAACTGATGAAGATAAGCAGAAACAGAATGACTAATAGGGACCTTAAGAATAAGACAGGTTGCCGCATTTTGGATGATCTGCAGCTGTTGCAGTAAGTAGGCTGGTAGGCCCAGATATAGTCTATTTGCTTAGTCCAATTTTGAGGTAGCCAGGGCATGAACAAGTGTCTTCTGTGACACCATTGGTACAAAATGCAACATTCTCCTCTGGAACTTCAAGTTGACAAAGCATCTAGCTGAGACCACTTTGGCCTGTGGCTCAAAAGACAAGACAGAGTCAAATTTAACACCCAGATTTCTCATACATGAGGAGGGAGCAGGTGGTGCTCCAAGCTTTGATGGCCACCAGTTTAGGGAATTGCTAGTACCAATTACATTTAAGTCGGCTCTCACTCATCCAGATGCCCACTGCTTTCTAACAAGTCTTGAAGGAGTGAAGGCACCAAATGCCTCATCCTGGAAGGACAAAAGGAGCTGAGTTTCATCTGTGTAAGAGAGCACTTACTCAAGATACGATTTAAGCCAGGACAGAGCTTTCCCTTGAATTCCAATCTTCAGCAGCCTATGCAGCAGGATAGGATGCGAGACTGTGTCAAATGCAGATGACAACTCCAATTGTACAACCATAGCCGATGCACCCAGATCAAGATTAGGCTTTATAAAGGTAAAGGGAAAACTGTCTGTTAACAGCCCTTTTCAGCATTTTGGCTACTGCAGGAATAAGGTCTGAAATGGCTAAGAGTTTTGGGGTCAGCATTAGATTTCTTTTTAGCAATGACAATAGGAGCGTCTGTTCCAACCCCTTCGGAACAACAGCAGACTTTAGTGAAGCATTTAGCAGCTTGTTCAGAATGGGTTTGACATGCAGCAAAACTGCTTTCAAGATATCAAGAGGGCAGCAGTCTCTGGCGAGCCCGACTTGCAATTGGCCAGCAGCAAAGCTGTGTCCTCCAGAGTAATAGGCTTAAACTCAACTAGCACAGGTCCTGTGGGGAGGAACATCTCAGTTGTTACTTCTGATGAGGGGTGCGTAGGAAACTAATCAGCAGAGGGTGGAAGTGGATTTTGAATGGCACTAGGTGATAGAAAAGAATTCAAAATCCTGAAGAGTGCTCATGGTTTGTTAGCATCTGCATCAATAGCTTAGGCCAAGAACTCCTGAGCCTTACAAGAGTATTTGCGTAAACTTGATAGTGCCTTTTTAAACACCAGTTTTGCATCCTTATCATAAGGTATGCGCCAATTGCACTCCAGCCATTTGCAGTATGTTTTCTCCTCCTCTAAGGCGTCTCTAAACCGGAGGTGGACGGACTATATTGGAACTGGGAAATAGATTTCATTAGGGCGATACAATCTAAGGCTTTGGAAATCCAATTGTCCACTAGCAGCAGATCATGAGCAACAGGACCTGAGAGTGCAACAGGACTTGCCTGCACCTGCCAGCAGAGGTTGTGAGATTTTCCGCCACAGTTTGGCGAATTTCTGATGGGGGACCAAATTAACTCTGTGTTGGTTGGTAACATTCCTAAAGGGGAGCAGGAAGTGGTCTGACCAAGTTAACTCGCAGGCTGAACTCATATGGACATTCAAAAAGAGTGAGAAAATAAGGTCTAAAGTATGACCAACCGTATGGGTGGAGCTGGTTAAATGTTGTTCCAGATTGAAACCCTCCAGCATGCTCACACATTGCTTAGCAGTGGGGCAGCTCAGGTCCTCAATCTGCAGATTAAAGTCATCCTGGAACAAGAAGTTAGGATACAGTACAGAAGGCTGGCCAAACAAGTCCGTAAGCAGACCCAGGGACTCAGTGGAAGAATTATGGGTTCTATAAACTAGTGCCCTTGACAAGGTAAACGATGAATTCAGCACTCAACTGCTAACCCACCTCTCTTCCGATGCAATCTGTTAATGTGTTGGATGGCAAAACCATGCGGGATAGCTAAAACTAGATCCAACAAGAAGGCACCCGTAAGCCAGACCTCTGTCAACAACAAAATATCAGGTTGTAAATATTGAAAGCATGTTTTAGAAGTGACCTACAATTCAACAGACCTGCTGAGTTTATTAAGTCTTGCCATGGCGACGAATAACTGCTCTTTTGACATGAGGGCGGGCACACCCAAGACTATCTAGCGCCACCAGTATCGGAAAAGGAGAAGCCACAAGTTGGAGACTTAAATATGCTTGGGCTGCTGGCTTCCTTGAATAAATAATGCCTACACGAGAAAGAGGCATGAGCACCTTGCAGTTCTACGACTTCATCTCTAGAGTAAACTTGCTGAACCAGCTGACCACCAGACGAACCTGCAGCATGACTTGTGCTGGCAGCAATCTGCACGCGGACAGGTGCAGATGGGCTTGCCTTTGGCACTCCTTCGACACAAAAACAAAAAAAAGGGAATGAAAAATAACAAAAAAGGTCAGTGAATTTAAACGTTTGTGTAAAGATAACCTGAAAACGTATTCATAGTCTTTGGAAAAAAGCTTTATTTGTGTCTACATGATCACTGAGCTAACTCAATTTCACTGTATAGTGAGGAGATGCAAAAACAATGGCATTGCTAGGTTGAAGTGCTTGCCTTTTCATTAGAAATAGGACAGTTTTCAGGCCTTATTGTGCAAATAATTATGACCTAGTGTCATTAATTTAAAGAGGGTGCTAACTTGCCTCTCCTGATGGAACTCCAGCAGTCAATCCAAGTAGCTTTATGCAGAACTGCAAGATTGAGATCAACAGCCTCACTTAAGGCAGAAAGGTGCACTTAGCCACCACAGCTGTCCTCAGGAGATTCCTGTCAAGTTCCACCCAATTACACATCAGTTTAGAAGTATTTAAGGAAAGATACATCTGTGCAGTCTCATTACACTAAGACGCTCCAGTACCACACCCATAACTCATGAACAGGCGTTGCGATCAGGTAATCATGGATCATTCTTCCTGGGCTTATCCTGCTCTTGCGATGTGCAACTTCCTATCCATCAACTGCAAAGACTGTGAGTCCTCTCTTTGTAAGAGACAGAAGCCACAATGTGAGCACATTGCAAAACTGTAAGCAGGAAGCTGTTCCTTGCAGACCGCCTTCACCACCTCATCAAAATCAATAACTGGTACCTGTGTGCCTCATTGGATACAGCTCCTTTGCCATGATCCAAATGAGTGCATCTGGAGCAGGGCCATTGTTTGACCCTTTCGGCAGTGTCTCCATTCTGGAAGACAGCATTGTGCTGTTGAAAGGCTAATCTGTTTATTGGACACAATTGATTTACGTGAATGAAGAGGTCAACCACATTCATTTTACGACCCACGTACCATTCACAGAATACATGCCACAGATTAGCCACATAATTTATATTAGTTTTTGAATCCTAGTAAAAGAGCTTTTAAACCTTCAGTACATTTTTTAATGTTTCAAGTTCATTTCCTTTTGGTGCTAAGAAGAATATTCTTAACCCAAATTCAAACATAAAGTTAGGGTGCAATTTGCATGACATCATGGTTTCCTAGGGCATTCGAATAAATCTTTATTATGCTTTAAGGAAAAGAGTTGACGCTTCTCAATGCCAAGTGCAGAGCCCAATTTGGCTGATAGTGTTACTGATAGCAAATATGATTGGCATTAGGTGACAATTATAGTGATGTGTGGGACTACATGTTTGGCCCCATTTTGTGTAATTTTCTGGACTAGCAGTCTGACAATACTATTATTGCGTTACATTAAAACTTACAAAAGGAGTATACTTTTTGAAATGTGAAATGCTCATTTGGTATGTACAATCTACACAAAAGTTAATTGGCATTTTCATATTGTACCAGCAGTGTGAGACACCTTGCTTTACAGCTTCATGGGTACCAATTATGTGAATGTTTACTGTGTTGTGTTTAAAACTGATGTGATCAATTAAACTTCACAAGCTATTAATGATAGCTTAATCAAGTAAAGCACAACAAAATAAAACATCTGAAAATTAGCTATTTCTTCAATTTGACATACAGTGTAACACAAATTCTGTAACAAACCATATCTAAGTTTTACAAGACAAGAAAGGAAAGATGGAAGTTGTGACTGCAGGAAATCTAGAATATCAAAGACAATTAGGAAGCAGCAACTGCACAATTCCTGCCAGAAGGTACAGTAGGATGTGATTGATGAGCCAAAAATAGAGAAGGAATGAAAGAGAGCATGACACAGAAGTGCAAAAATAGCTTTTCTAGATTTTAGGGGAAAGCATTTTCATGTCATTGATTCAATCAATACCGAAGGACACAGTGAATCCTATCTTAGCCATTGCATACCATTTACTCCCCAGTGCTTCGCAGATAAAACAGTGTTTAGAAAATCATGCACTGTATTTAAAAAAAGAGTGTTAAACTGTTGTCATAAAATGCATAGTAAAAGGCTGCTGTTTTCTTAATAAGCAATGTAGAAAACACTGAAAAGGGGAAAGATTACATATTTTTATGAATCCGTGTGGTCCCTGAAGGAATTTGAAAAACAGTCTCATGCTAAAAGGTGCAAAGAAACTGCTTGAGGGTATAGTGATTTGCTGAAAGAGTTTGTTTCTGATGGAGTTCTTGAAATTGCTATTTGGCACCAATGGCAGTTTCAGGAATTTGGCACAAAAGAAGTGGAGTCAGAAAAATAAATACAAAAGATAAACTGTAAAGAGATCTGTAAGATCACATTAGGGAAACATTTCCATTATGGAGAGTTGAAGGAAATATCCTACAGTCAAAGTAGACTCAGTGGAATGAGACCATGACCATTGGAGCCAAACACATCTCCAAAGACCTTTTCAATAGGACATGGAGAAGAGGTAGAACCCACAGTGGACCGACTGTGAGGTAAGAGTAGGGGGCAGGCCACTCTTCTGATTCTGGTATGCATCCCTTCAGCACAAATATAGGAACTTTATAACACGCTTTTAATTTTTGATATCCACAAATTTCCAGAGCTCGTCTTGCACAATAATACCAATGTGATATACACTAACAGAATAGTGGTAGTTGAGGTTGCTTACATATTTGGGGTCCAGGCTAATCAATTAATCAATCAATCGTTCAAAGATCTTTTATTTGGATTAAAATTCATCCATATAAGAATATAACAACAAACTAAAAACACATTCTGTGTGTAGCAAATCCCTGAAGCTGTGCTATAAATCAACATCTTATAATCAAATTAGTAACACTTTCCTTGTTGATGTGAGGTGCATAATATACATGGTATGCTACATAACGTGCAAAACATTCAGTTGTGCAGAAATGCGGGAAGTTTTACAAATGACAAAATATATTACAAATGTTATTTAAAAATCAATATCTTATCTTAATCAAATTAGGAACAGATTCCTTGTGAACTAGAGTGCATCATATACATGACATGCTACAAATTATGTAAAACATTTGGTTGTGCAAAAATGCAAGAAAGTTATACACATAACAAAATATATAACAGAGGGTGTTTAAAGAGCACAACAAGGTCTGCATTATTCTTCCTCTTAAGTTAAGTTGTTTAGAACTGAAATCCTCTTGATTGTCAGTGAAATAATTGAGGATACATCATTGCAGATATTAATATCTTCCAATGTAGGTAGAATATTAAAAACATCTAGATAATGAACACGTTTCCTTGATAAAAATAGTGGCTATTAAAAATGCTTCCTTATATCCATATAAAATGTACTAAATAAAATAAAGTGCAATGTGGATTGAATAATTTTACCATCACATGGACATTTGTGTGCTTTTTCATCCCCGACCCCCATTTTGGGGAAGGGAACCAAATAGTCTATAATGCCTAGTCATAATCTGGTGAGATAAATCCTGTTTTGTACATTGGATTCAGTAATCAGGTACCTTTGAATGCCTTGTTCAAACTATTCTGAGCAATACCTACGTACAGTAGTTTTAGATGTTTTTCAATCTTTTTTTAATTCTCAGTTCCTTCTTACTATTGATGAAGCATGATTTTAAAAATCATAATAAAGAGCATATTTACTGATTAAAGTCACAAAAAGCTGAAAGTGCACTTTGCACATGTTAGACACAGTGACACATGAAATTGACACAGGTTCAGTAGAAGCACCACAGAAGTGTGCTTTAAAATGCAAGATGAAGAAAACGTACATACAAAGCAATACTAATACATATAAGCGAGTTGCACTAATGAGAGCTTCTTATGAATATTGTTGTTTATTAACGTTTATGGATGAAATTTGACTATTAGTAAAAATGGCCTAGTGCTTCTAAAGTTTTTTTTTAGGGTGCATCATTTAGAATGTTGTTGCAAAAATGTGTAGAAATTAGGTACAATTTTGAAATTTCACAGTTATACTAGAGATTCTATAGTTTATGAAAAGTAAAAAAATTAATTTTGTAGTATGAACTTAGAAAACTATACACATATGAATCTTGAGAAAAATTGTAGTAGAAGGGTATTTCTCATGTTAGCTATTTCTATGTAATAATCTCTGTTGAAAGTTATTACACTATATTTGATATTGATTTAGAGTTTATTTAATTTAAAACGTTTGATGCTAACTTAAACGCGTTTTCAAAAATGCCTTTTTTCTAATGCTGACCTTTTTCATGAGCTAACACAATGGACCATTTACAACCAGTGAAATGTTGCTTTATTTTCTCTGTACTTGTATAAACCTCAACATTCCTAAATGTTTCTTCAATGTTCAGATTGAAGTATTCCTGTGGGGACAGGACTTCAGCTCTTGCTATAAATGGATACATTGTATTTATTTTCCACAGATATTAGGCCTATATGGACTCTCAAATCTTTTGTTTGTTATGACCAGCATGGGAAAGCATCTCACTGTTGCAAGTGTCCTAGGTGACATGATGTGAATTTGAGCATATGACAGTCTTTTGATGGTGGTGTGATGCTAAACTACTGGAATTTGCCAGAGACTTTATAAAAAAAGAAACCCTAAAGGAGGCGCAACACCATACCTTTTCTTTCCTCTTGGAAGAGGATCCTATGTGAATCGATTTTTGATGATTACTAAGAACTTTTCTGTTACTTTTGGACTGCTTTGCTGGTGCTATAGTGAGTAACTGATGGACTGAAACCTTTGCTGATCATTCTCAATTCCTTTTATTTCCTTGTTTTAGGCTAATGGACTCACCCTCATTGGACTTTAAATCTGAACCCTTTCCCCTTCCATGTAGGATTTGAGCAACAATCTATCCTTTTGCCTTAATGGTGTGAGACTCTGTAACTCTCTAATCTGATCTTGATAACCACTTGATAAAGACTTGCCTAAATGTTTGGTTCTTTAATGCAAACAGTGATGTTCTTACTGAAAATCCTAAAAGACTGCTAATGGCTATACATGTTGGATCTTTATTAAAACTACCAAATTATTCTAATACCTGTCTGAGTCTAATATTGAGCCATGCGTGTTCTTCCATTTAAAGTGCCCTTTTGCAAATTTTTAAAGTGTATTACAGGGAGAATCAGCAAGCTCTGTCAGAATATCAAATAGTTCACTTGTTCTGAGGCTGTGTTCCAGAGCTATTGGTCTGCATAATTCAGGACCAACTTAACTTCTTCAGGAGGGTGGGTCTTCCTGTTGCTATTCTTTATTTCTACAGCATGGCCTTGAGAGTGGTGTACCTAAATCTGATCTCAAATTTGTGAGTTCACTTTCAATTACTGGTCCTCATTGGACAACTAACACAGTGAATTGACCACCCTGATTTTCACCACTCCTACCAGTGGAGAAAGATTCATTAGAAGGTTCATTGCCTCTGTGGTAATGGGAACGCTGCAGACTGTCTTATTGTAAAGGGACCAGCATGGCTAGTGTAGTAAGGAGATTAAGCATATAATAAAGATTTGACCATGCTTGCGCTGCAACATTACATTGTAGAATGCTGGTGGGATCCTCTATGCTAAGTGTTTCATCAGTCTCCTTTAACTGTTTACTTATGTGGGCTAGCCAGGGAATTTTTACATACTGCTCAAGTGGTAGGCAATCTGCTAATATTTCCTTTGTGAACTTTGTACCTATCTTTCTCCAGATACTTTGCCAATTAATAATCAGGTTTATCTGTATTGTGTCTTCTAAATCAGTTACATCTAGTTCTTTATGTATAATGTAGGTCAATGTTGTTTGTGCTACTGCCAAAAGTCTCTGCAAAAAGAGATTTTACTGCATCTGTAATACCATACTATTTGTTGTATCCCATGATGTAGCCCCATATCAAACTCCTGGCAAGCACTTTTATATAATTGCTGTATTTCCCTTATGGGTTTGTTCTCTATCTTTCTGTTGAATCTAAAGAGAACTTCAGATGTCCTTAGAAATTCCAATTTTGTATTTCTCAACTGAGGGCCGCATTGTGAGAATTGACTGCCAAAATACATACATTTCTGTGTTTCTACTAATTCCATTCCCCTAACACAGTTGGTTCTTTTCTTTAGTTTTACATATCTGCGTCCCATTGTAAATGTTTTTGTTAAGTTTAGCTTCAGATCTTTCTCCTCCTCCATATATGCAGAGAAATAATCAATCAGAGGTTGTAGACCATTGGCGGTACTTGATGAAAAAAATGCTTCATCTGCATATAGGACTACTGGAGTAAGCCACTTGCCAACGTTGAGGCCTCTGCATGTACCTGTTTCAAAGACCTATCTACTTCAATTACATATAAGGAAAACAAAATTAGCAAAAACACACCCTTGACCCAGAATATGTGTATGCATTCCTCGTTTGTACCGTATGGTACTTGTGCTGTCAGAAAGTCATGCAACCAAGACAAATGCAAGATGATGTCCAGGGGGCACCCATTTGTACCATAGTCTGCCACAGCTTAGCATGAATAATGAGATTAAAACACTGCCTTGATGTACAAAACAGAGATGCAGGTGGCCTTTCTTAGCTTTTGTATATTTACTAATATGTAGGTTTAAATGTATGTATTGTTCCACTGTGCCGATATCCCTCCTGGGCTCATACCGTGAATCAGTCAGCACCAGGTTATCTGTTGAGCAGGTTTCCAAACTTTTCAGAATTATTCTTCCCATAAGTTTAGCAGATGAGTCCAGGAGAGATATTTGGCAGTAACATTTTGCATCCCCCCATCACCTTTCTTAAATATCGGCACTAATATGCTCTCTGACCATGGTGGAGGGAAATTCCCTTGAGCTACTACATAACCAACGTGTGTCAGAATTGGTGCCCAGAGTGTTGGGAGGGATTTAAACACATCCACTGGGATCCCTTTGAGGCCAAGGGCTATTCTGGAGTTGTTTTTCAATTGCAGTACTCATTTAGTCCGCACATACTAGCTTTATATGTACAGATACAGATGGTTAATTACCTTCTAACTAATTGTACCCTTTCATTCTTGGGGTCAAAGATACCTCCAAAGTGGGTGATCCAGGTATCAGTGTGGCCCTATGATATGGCATGTCAATAGTTTTCCAAAAATCTGACTATTTTTAGTTTCTGCTGCTTGTTCCAAGTTAGCCCAAGCCTGTTCCTGTAATTCCTTTTTCCTCCTGTCCACTGTTAGCTTGTAGGTGAGCCTTAGCTCTTTAATCTCTTCCCTATTTCTGGGTATTGACAGCAATGCTTTTCTAAGGTTTTGATTACAATGGTGATCAAACCATATTCTTTTTATTGGTATCCTTCTTTGCCACTCTTACTCCATTGGCAATTACAGAGATTATTTAGCCGAAGGCTGCCAGATTCTTACGTGGTCCAACATCCGATTTTGTGCAGGTAATACATTCATCTAAATTCTCTTTCACAATCCTGTCTGAAAAGGTAGTTTTATTTACCTCTGTCCATTTAAGGTTATGCCAATACGGCCTGATGGTTCAATGTTTGCTGTTAACTGTTAATGAAATGAAATGAAATGAAAGGAGTCTTGTCGTGCGCAAACTTAGCCCAGTGGGCGTCAAGGCGCCTAATTCAAAAAACCAGCTCATAACAAAAACCCAGCAGTTCAACCTGAGTAGGCTCTAGAAAAGAACCACATTTTTAAGGCCTTTTTAAACAAGACTAGAGAAGGTAGTGTTTTAATCTCCATAGGCACGGTGATCCAGAGCAGCGACGGAAAAGGCCCTGGCTCCCCATCTGGTAAGCCTGAAGCGAGGGACAGCCAGCTGGAGTAGTCCCGCAGAGCGAAGGCACCTTGTGGGATGGTAGCGGGTGAGTAGGGAGCTGATAGCGCTTTTAGAACCATCCTCGAGAGCTCTGTACGTCAAGCACAAAATTTTAAAATAGATTCTGTGCTGGACAGGCAACCAGTCAAGGTCTCTCCTAGCGGTGGTAGCAGATGATGTCTTAGGAAGGTCTAGGACAAAACGTGCAGCAGCATTCTGCACGGTTTGCAGCCGATGTATGAGGCCCTTGTTGGACTCCATGTATAAAGAGTTACAGTAATCTAACCTGGAGCCAACAAGGGCGACTGCAATCTGCTTACGTGCTTGCAGGGACAGATAGCTGCGAATTCTGTTAAGTATCCTGATCACGCCCCAACAGGTTGCCACAGTCCGAATCACCTGAAGGGACATCGAGAGTGAAGTATCAAACACCACACCTAGATTTCTGGCAGATTGAGAGGGAGTGGGGCAAGTGCCGAGAGAGGGAGGCCACCACTCACTCGACCAGACATCTTGGTCCTTTCCAAAGACCAACACCTCTGTCTTGTTGCCATTTAGCCTCAGGGAGTTGATGACCATCCAGTCTGCAACATGTTGCATACATGACCTGAAGCTAGAGGCAGATGTAGTGACAGAGGAATGTTTCAATGACACCATGATCTGGGTGTCATCGGCGTATGATACCACCTCCATCCCCTGCGATCTTACAAGCCTAGCAAGGGGGGCCACGTGGATGTTGAACAGGGTCCGACTTAGTGCCGACCCCTGTGGCACCCCACATTGCAAAGACTTGGCTGGGGAGAGGTGGTTTCCAAGCATCAGTCTCTGTTCCCTATCAAGGAGAAAGGAATTGAGGAGGCTCAGGGCCGACCCAGTAACACCTGCCTCCCTAAGCCGAGATGTTAAGATGGCGGGAGACAGGGTATCGAATGCGGCCGTGAGGTCCAGTAGCACTAGAACAGTAGTTTGACCAAAGTCAACTTTGCGTCGGATGTTGTCGACTACAAAAGTGAGAGCAGATTCTGTGCTGTGATGTTTCCGAAATCCATGTTGGGTGATGTCGAGATACTCAGAGGTATCCAGAAAGGAAGATAAATGGAGATTCAGATGTGCCTCTAGTATTTTAGCAGGTGCAGGAAGTAGGGAAATGGGCCTAAATTTTTTAAGGAGGCCGGGGTCAAGTGAAGGTTTCTTGAGGAGCGGCTTCACAATAGCCTTCTTCCATACCGATGGAAAAGAACCTTGGGCAATCGCCTTATTCATCACCTCCAACAAGGAGGGAAGAAGACTGATTCTACACTCTTTCAGCTTTTTAAGAGGTAGTGGGTCCAATGGGGAGGAGGATTTCGTCCTATCAAGTAAAAGATTCAATCCTTCCAGAGACAGAGATGGAAATTCCGTAAGAGAACTAGAAGGGGCTGTATCCAGAGACTCAAGAGAGCTTATGCCTGGAGGGATATTCTCGTCTAGAGAATGACGTTGTGCTTCCAGTAGTGTATGGATATCGAGGATTTTGTTATGAAAAAAGTCTGCAATGTCATTGCATAGTTTTTGAGAGCTGACTACGGGATCAGGGAGTTGAAGGGAGCATAGCCAGTCAGCGATTTTGAAAAGCTCCCTAGAGGAAGTGAGTGAGCTAGTAAGATTGGAAAAGTATTCCTGCTTCACCATAATCACTTTCTGCTTGTACTCCCGTAGAGCAGACTTATGGGCCTCCCGGTCCATAGGATCACATGATTTTCTCCATCTCCTCTCACTGCTTCTGCAGCCCTGTCTTAATGATCTAAGATGGTCCGAAAACCATGGTGATGATGGTTTACGTCGGGCTACATATCGCAGGGATGCTGGGGCGAGTTTTTCCACTGCATTGGTGATGGAATCCTTCAGATCTTGGGCTGCCTCATCCGCGTCTTTAGGGAAGAGAGCCTCAGGAGAAGGCTTCTAAATGTTCAGTTTTAATATTAAGAACAAGTATTAAGGGAAAGTGGTCACTAAAAAACGTAGGTCTACCCTAAATGATTTAAGTAACCCCATACCATTTTCTGAGAGTAGAATATGATTAATGGTGGAACATCTACCATTCCCTCAATAAGTTGATAGGAGAGCCTTATTTTTGTCAATGATTTTTACAATAGTGCAAGATTATATTTAAATATCAGATAATTAATTGCCTTGCCACATGAGTCATGAAGAAAATGTGACTCAATTAATCAATTAATCAGGGCTTGTAAAGCGCAGCTACTCACCCGTAAGTGTCTCAAATCGCTAGCAGGGTGGTGGCTGCTGGTCTGTCTGCGCTTAGGTGTTCAGTCGAAGAGCCACGTCCTGAGGTCCTTCCTGAATACGGTCAGGGACAGTCTGAAGTGAGTAGGTAGGATGTTCCCGGTCATGGGTGCAAGGTAGGAAAAGGATCCGAGGGACGGTGGCCAGAACCAGCTGGGCAGAGCAGAGGTGTCTGGTGGGGATGTGGAATGAGAGGCGGTGGAAAGTCATCCGTCATGGAGGGCTTTGCAGACATGAGTGTGGTTACTGACGCTGGTCGCAAGAGGGGCATGTAGATATTGAAGAGTGTGGAGCTCATGGAGGGGCCCCGGAGAACTCTGCAGCTGATCTCTGTGCGTTCAGAGAGTAACGGAGGTAGTCTCACTCATGGTGTTCACCCAGTGAGGAAGGAGAGGATTCAGTACAGGGCCTTTTTCGCTGATCCTGTCATCGTAGAGTCTCTTGATTAGGGTGCGTGGGAGACAGTGTCCAAGGTGACCGAGAGGTCCAGGAGAATGAGGGCTGTGGTTTTGCCTTGGTCGAGGAGGGTGCGTATGTCATCGGTGGTGGCAAGAAGTGCGGTCTCTGTGCTGTGGTTGCTCCTGAACCCAGATTGGCACATGTTCACAATGTGGTTTGCTTCAATGAACTTGGAGAGTTGGGCGTTGATGACCTTGGCTGGGAAGAGGAACAGGGAGATGGGTCTGAAGTTCTTGAGGTGGGTCGGGTTAGCGGATGGTTTCTTTAGCAGAGGGTTGATCTCAATGTGATTCCAGTTGTCTGGGAAGATGGCAGTCTCAATGGAGCATTTGATGGTGCATCGAAGCTCGGGGAGAGATGGTAGTGGCCACTCTGAGGAAGATGTAGTGCAGACATGGGTCCGAGGGGGCTCCAGAGTAGATGCTCTTCATGATCTTGAGAGTGTCATAAGTGGTGAGCGGGGTCCAGTTGAGCAGGATCTGTTGAGGGTCGGAGTGGATTGGTGAGGTGGTGTAGGGCTTGGTGGGAGGGTTTTGGGTGTCAAAGCTGTCATAGATCTGCCTGATCTTGTGGTGGAAGAAGAGGCTGAGTTTGTCGCAGAGGTCTTGGGAGGGTGGGACGTCCATAGTCTCGCTGTTGGGCCTGGCGAACTCCTTGACGATGGTGAAGATTTTTTACTGTTGTGTAGTTGGCATTTATACTGTCCTGGAGAGCCATTTTCTTAGTGGTTTTGAGGAGGAGGTGGTGTGCAGTGATTGCGGCTTTGAAGGTTGTTTGAGTTTCCGGGGTTTTGTTGTTCCTCCATATCTTCTTTAGTCGTCCACAGGTGCTTCCGGACTTGTGAAGGGTGGGGGTGAACCCAGGGGCGTAGCTAGAGCTTGTGGCACCCGGGGCTATCCCTTGGATTGCCGCCCCCTGGGGGGGTGGGGGGGTTCAGAAAAAGGACGGCGAGCACTTGAAAGGTGGGTGTAATTTTTGGTATTCATATGACTTTCCTTCATCTTTATTGAGTGATTTTAATGTTTGCCCCATGAGAAAGTGTGACTCCTAGACGTTGAAATGTCACTCATAATTACAATGAAATTCTGAAAGTGCCACATATAGCAATCTGAAACCTTGGCAGCTATGGGTGGGCCACAGACTCGGCCACCCACCCCTCTGAACCTGCTGCTGCACTCCTTTTACCTCACTCGATCCAGGCAGGGTCTCTATGGCAGGCAGGGGTGGTTTGGTTCGATCTTTGATACCCTAATAACTTCTGCTGTACTGAGTTTGCAGTGCAGCAGCCAGACTCTCAGTCCAGAGAGCCAGCAAAACAACGCCAAAAGCTGCAAGCACCAGGCCAGAATTGACTCCTCACAAGATAGTAGCGGTGAAGCGCATAATGCGTCACTGCTCAGTCTAATCATAAGGGCTGGCCAAAATGTCACTACAGGGCCGTCATAGCTGCCAAGGTGTCAGATTGCTATGTGTGACATTTTTTTAAATTTCAGTGCAATTATGAGTGGCATTTCAATAATTTATGAGTGACAATTTCTCGCAAGCAAAACCAAGCAATGAAGTCCATGGGAACGGATAAATATGACAAATTATACTCTTTTGAGCTGTGAGAAACTCTAAGATCTTGAAACTGCTGCAGAGCACCTGAAATTAAAGTTTCCTATTGATCACCAAATGTCTGCTTTTTATACCAAGGTGTTTTTTGTATTCTGGGGTTTGTATGCCCATGCATTATTATAGGAAAGGAGAAAACTATTAATTTCAGATTCCAAAGTATTTAGGATTAAAAAAACCAGGATTCACTGTGTTACAATTTGCATGAAGCACACAACAGGAAGCAGCTACGGATAGGTCACATTATAGTACTTGGTGTCATGTGACACAGAGAGCCAGCCGCCCTTTGACACAAATGTCACCTGATAAGTAATGTAAACCGTTCTCCCCACCATAATAACAAAAAGATACAACCAGGCGTGAACTGGCCCAAAAGCAGCAGCAGATACTGCTCAGTGTGCACATTTACCCTCCTGCCAAAAACAAGGATTGCTGCCTTCACTGTTGCTCTCTATTCTGCCGCAGATCACATGTAGTTCCTACTCTACCAGTCACTTACTTTCAGGGTTACCATCAGGCTCTGATGGTATTTTATTGTCCTGGCTGTTACAAAAATTCCGAGAAGCCCTGAAAGTCGATATTTTTCCCCTCATAAGCACATATTTTAAACAGTAAAACCAAAAACACTTTGCAGTGTTCTGGAGCTGCGAAGTTAATAACTGTCTCATAAATAAAGTAAAGACAGAAAGTAAAGCCCCTAAATACACTTTACAAAGACATTTTTTTTATAACTCGCTCATGCTTGAGCCTTAAATCGACATGGTCTGTGGTGCAGAGCAGAGTGCAGTAGCGCAATGCTGTCTTTTAAAGACATCTCGGGCACCTGGTCACAGCGTGACCGGACAGGTGTGTCCCAGCAGAGCGGGCCGGCAGACAATGAAGTAACAGACCCTGCTTTAGCCAGCCTTTACCTAGTGGCCCCCTCAGGGTACTCCCTGGCAATCAATCTGATGCAGAGGAAATGTGCACTGCAGGCCACTCTGTCCAACGTGGGACCCTGCCAAAATAGGATGTGAGGCCCCAACAACACGGATCTTCTTCGTCAGCTGCTGAAGTAATTAAAATTAAATAGTCAACAGTCTGCTGACTATCGGACTCGACAGCCGAGCATTGAAGCCTCAGGCTGAGGCGCAAAACATACATAAGTCACAACCAAGGTGCACACTATGTCAATCTTTATTTAAATAGTGGCTCGACACTAAATCAGTCACCCCGAGAGCTGCGATCGTCCCGGTCGGCGCGCAGCCACCAGCATGGTACAGTAGATGTCGCAGCTGAAAATGAAGTACTCGCACTAAGTCTAAAGCTGTAAACGCAGGGCAGGCAGGCGAAGATAACCCACATGATAAATAATACAAAAATGAAACCACATTTGACATTTTAGAAGAGTGAGGAAATCTCACTCTACTTACTTTGAGAGGTGAGCTTCAGCTGCTGCAAACTGGTACGGGCCCGGCCTCCTCGTGAACACAACCACTCGAGCTGCATGAAAATTCAACAGCCGAGTGTGTTCTGGGATCTAGAAGTCACGGCGCCGTTCCTGTGCTTGAGGTTAGTGGGTCAAGTTTGCTGCTGCTAGTGCCGGCCGCTTTTGCAAAAATCGGGCAAGACCGTGGCTCCTGTCTTCTGTTAAGTGTGAGTCTCACGCCATTTACCCTGTTGAAGCACCCTGTGCCCCCGGGCCCCGGCCAGGAGGTATATGCTGATTGTTAGGCTCAGCTCAGCTGTGGGACCCCAGAGGCAGCGGAGGGTTGTTGACCCAATCACTGCTTTCCGCTCACATTTCGAAAAAATATAATACCTGCGTGGTCTCGTTTTTTGGGCTGCAGTGAGAGTGGCGAAATGTGCGCCGGCGGGACTTTCGCACGCAGGAAGCAGTGCAGATAATGTAACATTGTAGGACGACTAGAGCAGATATTTAACTGTTGAGCTGCTGCTGCTCGAGTCGCAAGGGAAGTCTTCTGCGGCCCGGCCCCGGGTGGGTGACGCCGGAACTTGCTAGCACCTGGCATAGGCGCGGCCGCCTTTATAATTTATTTGGGGACACTGTGTTTGTTCCCAAATAAATTATAAAGGAGGCTGCCTCAAAAAGAGTGCCTCCTGGGGCGGACCGCCCCCCCCCTGGACCCCCCCTAGCTACACAGGTGGGTGAACCAGCAGGCTTTCTTGGAGTGTTGCTTGCCAGGTGCCATCTTGAGGGGTGCCAGAGTGTTGGCGCATTTGGAGATCGATTGGTGGAGGTTGTGTGCTGCTGTATTGGCTTCAGCATCTGTCGGCAGTGTGGTAGTGCTGAAGGAAGCAGTGAGCTGTTCTGTGATGACCATGTTCCATCTATGGCCAAGGGAGCGGTGAGGGTGTTGGTGTATGGTGGGTTTGATGAAGGCGAAGTGCACACAGTGGTTTTCAGTCCAGAGGAGTTCAGTGGTGTGGCTGCGAAGACGGGTCAAGTGTGTGTTCTGCTGCATGGGTTGGAGCAGTGACTAGCTGTTTGAGTCTCCTATGTTGGAGAGGTTCTCCAGAAGGGATGCGATATTCTGGTCGTTGGTAATGTCCAAGTCACTGAGTAAGATGTGATGCAAGAGCACGGGGGCCAATGAGATCGATGATGGCTTCGGTGAATGGCGGTCGGGATCCAGGTGATCTGTAGATGAGGGTGCCGCGGACTGGCAGACACCTATTCCATCAGAGTACCCACAGACCTCCCTTGGTGTGAATGTGCATTAACTTATGTTGAAGACTCCCACATATTTATAGAAGCAGTCTGCCCCATAGCCTCTCATAAAATGTTCCAGTTCATTTTCGAGGTGAACTATTACCTTATGTCTAGTTTTCTTACATATATAGTTATAGAATCTGATAACTACAAGATGCTGTTTCCCATCAAATATAAGAAGTAAAAACTGGAAAAAGAGTGATTTAGTATCAGATTTCTTTATGGTTAATAGTACTGTTGTTGATATTATCACTTTAATTCAACAAGAGGAGGGAGGGAGAGGAAGAAGTAGATTCAATCTCCACTAACAGTTCGTTTAAACAAAATAGAATCCACTCAGAAGGTGGTAGTGATCCCTAAAGTGATGGGGAGCACACAGTGTTGTTTGAATACCCCTCACACACCAACAGGCCCCTTGGTGTCATGCTTCATCATCGGGGCCTATGTGTTTGTGTGTGTGAGAGGGAGAGTGAGTGGTGAGGTGAAAAAGTGAAGGTTAAAAAATACCTGGCTCGTAGGAAAAAATATTTATTACGTCCACTCTCCCTCTCACACACACAAACACATAGTTCACTATCAGTGCTCCTACGTATCCATGAGTCGCAGCACGCCGCATTCCGTAGAGGGATGCAAAGGCCCCGATGATGAAGCATGACACCAAGGGGCCTGTTGGTGTGTGAGGGGTATTCAAACAACACTGTGTGCTCCCCATCACTTTAGGGATCACTACCACCTTCTGGGTTGATATTATCACTGTCATGCCTACTTTAGCCCATTTGCTATTCGATGGCATTGTTGGTAACACAAAGGACATTCAAATAACTGTGGTTTACTTGGGGCAGCATCTAACTCATTTAGTGATGCTAATGAAGAGAAGAAGCAAAATATAATTTAGGATAAGCTGAACAACAGACACCCACCCGAAAAGTGAAAATAATCCCATATACAATAAAAAGACTAACACAGATCATAATTCTAAAATATTCATTCAATATTACAAAAAAGCAAAAGCAAAGTACAATTCAATGCACCACGAGGAAACTGATATGTACAATACAGGATAATAGGCTGCCTGTGTTTTTCAAAACACCAAAGTGTGTATCAAACAATAAACAACAATCATATATCAATCTAGGACCAAGCAAAGCTTAGGTCAATTATATAAATACAGGTCGACATTTCAGCTAAAAGGAAACCTGAGCAGGGCCATCACCAGGACAAAGTGTCGCAAAAGAAAAGAGGTAGCATACCAAAGCTGACAACCAATCTCACAGAAATTAAACTGATCAATGAATCAAAGGGACAGTCCTACTTATAGTCACTCCCAACAACATGAGAAGAGACCAACAAGTAAGATGAAACTGATTAACAGCGGTCCAATGTTCTAAAAGGAACTGTCTGAGGTATGGGGGCCACATCTGAGAATATAACTGAGCTGCTCAAACCAAGCAGGACGTCATGTGCCCAGCCCTGGAAAACTGGGAGCCTTAATTGCATTCTGTCCTTATTTAACCCCTTCACTGCGGCGGCTATTCCACCGCAGTGCTAAGGGGGCGGGGCGGCCGCATGCTGGTGATGGAACCGCTCCGTCACCAGCCTCGGTTGAGTGGTCTCATGACGGAGCGGTTCCGTCATGGTCCGCCCCGCTCAATGGAACGTCCAGCGCAGGCGCGGAATTCGCGCCGCGCAGGCGTTCCGAGCGGGCCATGACGGAACCGCTCCGTCATCAGCCCAGCGCACCCGCAGCTGATGACGGAGCGGTTCCGTCATCAGCATCGAACGAGTTAAGTTAACCAACAGCACTGGAAAAAAGAAGGTCCATGTATACCCTCTAACAAGCTGAGTCAAAGAGCACTGTAGCCAATTCCAGGCGCAGCATCCTTGCACTACAGTTTGGTGTTTTCGCGTCAGACAATAGCGGTAAAACCTTCAACATTAAAACCTCCCACTTCCCATGTATCCTTTAGGCACACTAACTGTGAGGTATTTATAGTGCTCAGCCATTTTTTATCCACTATTTTAGTTTTGATTCCAGCCACATTCCACGATCTAATAACTAATGTGTTACCAGATACCTCCAGACTAACATGAGATCTTTCCTCCCTCTTTCATGTAGGCTCCCTCATTCTTCTTGGTCTTTTATTTCCCGCAATATCCTGTGGTAAGACCCTGGCTCTTTGATACTGGATAGTTGATACTGGGGGTTGGCATGTTCTTTATAACTGACTCATGTGATGTAACTTTTTCCTTAACTTATCTAGTTTTTGGTAGGGGTTTCCTTTCTATATTGTCCAGCTTTGCATGGACCCTTTTAATCAATTCCTCAATATTCTTTATTTTGGTGGGCTCTTGCTCCTTGTTAGATCTATTAGAACTATTACCATTCTCACTTGTGCCAAGAGCCCTCATGATCTGGCTGGGCTTGGTACTCTTTATCCCTGTCTACTCTTTTACGCTGGTGGTGACTTTAACTCATGACTTGGTCAAAGTTCTGTTAGTTCCAATGGTGTATTTAATACACAAGTTGGTTTTTTAGTATTACTTATACCTGATGTTTCTGAGGCTGTATCAGGCGATTCTGAGGGCTCGATTATCATCAGATGTATCTCCTCAGTGACTTCCACAATTGCACTACATAGAGCCTCATTAGCTACACTCTTAGTCGCAGCTAATCTTTCTTCTACTTTAACAATCCCGCTGTTGATTAAGCCCTTTGCATCAGTAAGCTAATTAGGAATAGCTTTTGTAGTTTTACAATTTTTTCAAACAGAGCCTTGAGCTAATTCAGGTTTGTCCACGTTTGAATTATTCTCCTATTCCAATTCCAGTCACTTTTTCATTATTTATTTCAGATGCAAAAGAAAGGAAAATCTTACAGAAATTCCTGTAAGCCCTGGGATTTCTCAGGCAAAGATAGGTGACCCGGTCTTGCTTGGGTGCAGACAGGTGCAGACAGGACAGCTCTGGGCCTGGTCATTGTCCAGGCATGCACCCCGGAGCATCCTGCACAGTGGGACACTTATGAGCACGTTCGTGCAGCAGGACCTGCTTGGGGATGTAGTCCCACCCCAACGTTGTCTCTTTCAACTAAGAATGAAGGTAGAAATGTGGCCAAAGTTAGCTCCCATGCAGCGGGACACTCCCATCGCTTATGAGCACGTTTGTGCAGCTGGCCTTCTGGGGGTTGTAGTGCCGCCCCAGCAGTGTCTCTCTCGGCCAAGGATGCAGGCAGAAATGAGGCCAAACTCAGCTCCCATGCAGCGGACACTACCAGCACTTACGAACGTGTTAATGCGGCAGGGCCTTCTGTGGAATGTAGTCCTACCCATGCAGTGACTCTCTTGACCAAGGTTGCAGGCAGAAATGCGGCCAAAGTCAGCTCCACCCTGGGTGGTAAGGAGTGTCATAGAAGCCCCCTCTCATTTGGTCCATTGTGTTGGGTGGTTTGTTTTCACTTGTACAAAGTCAATATGAACTGGATCAATGCATCAAAAACAGAGTTCCTGCCATACACCAGATGCTGCTTTCAGTCAAACAACCTAGTAGTAGAATTCTCAACTTGTGATGATCCACTTGAATGTAACCACAGTAGACCATTGTCACATAACACCCATAATATGGTGAGAAGAATTGTTTCACCAATCGTGAGCGCCGTCTCCCACTCGACAGGGTGTCTAGGTTAATCTTTCTTGTATAGAATTCCCTAAAACCCTTTTTGAGCCATGACAGGATACTCATACTAGCCACATGAAGAGGTCGACTTTTTACACTGCTTAATTATTTAGGTATTCCTTGCAGCTCACAATCTAAGGCCCTCTTTGCGGTGAATACAGGCCTTATTTTCCCACCTTTGTAGACACCAATACAAGAGCAGCTGAAATGTCTGGGGAAAACGAAAGAGTCTGTGGTCTTCCCACAGACGTCATAAATCTGATGGGGCCAGTAACTACTGTTACCAGTCCTTAAAGAATTATAGTCCACTTGAAATGAGGTCTTTGTAGCGTCTGCTAAAATATTGAAAATTAGAATTAGGGCCTCTACAGATTTAATTGCTTAATTTTGTTAAGAAACTTGTGTGTTGAATTGTACTCAGGATCTCTACAGCATCTCTTGCTGTACGCTATGAACTCATGTGAGGAATGGCTAACAGATAGGGGTTGCTCTTCCTAAGTCATACCGTAGTAATGATGTTTCAAGTTTACAAACTAAGGGGCATATTATCAAGAACGGCGTTAAAATTATCGCTGGTTTAGCGGCAGAAAACTGGTCACACCAGAACATGGACTTCTATTGGAATTCTCAAGGGCATATTATCAAGCCCATTATCCTCATTTTAGCAGCAGTTTTCTGCTGCTAAACCGGCGATAATTTTGAATGCCGTTCTTGATAATATGCCCCTTAAATGTTACCTGAGAGTCATCTCGCTTAAAAAAAAACATACCCCATTCTACTTAGTGAAAACATCAACTATTCTTCGTAAAATCGAGAAAGAAATAAACATGCTTCGCAGCCCTTTCCTAGCAATCAAACATGCTAAGCAAATGTATGATGCAATTGGAAACCTGAATCGGTCATGTAACGAACTGCCTTTGATTAGAGCATGACATTCCTGGCTTTACACTAAAAACACGTTTTTTTCTTTAAGATCAGTTGTTTTTTGCAAAGCCGCATAAAATGTGTAATGATCTGTATTCTACTCATTTCACAAACAGAGAGGCCAAAAATATTCTCTTTCATATGCCACTTTGCAATGTAAGCAAGAAAACATTAGCAGTATATGTTTGGAATTTAAATTGAACTTTCTTCTGCTAATGCAATTTTAAAAATAATCCTTTATGTACTCTCAACCCTATAATTTGTATGTTGTTTTAATATTATTTGTATCTAAAACAGCTACATGAATGGTATTATGTATTGCATGTAAAGTTAGCTAAATAATGCTGCTGTTTCAATTACTGAACCGTGTTACCCTGCATGTAAAATATGGAATACGATTGTGTCAAATAGCATTGATGAATGCAGCTGGAAGTATGTTCAACAAAATCACAGTGAAACTTAATTAGAATTTTACCTGGAAGAAACACCCTGAGCTATTGCCATGTCCTTACAGCACTAAAGGCAACTGCACGTCTACATAATGCTTGAAACGAGGATCTAACTGTGTTCTGCCCGTTTTTAACGCTAACATAGTAATCCTACACACGCAAGACTAGTCAAGCAAACATGAAAATATAGATTAGCTTAGTACCGCTTTACTTAAAATTCAATTCAGGTAGGTTTATACAACCTGTACCCTGTTTTGAAGATGGTTTTAAGAATGATATCGTGGACAGCCAGTCAGAACGCTGGGGGTGTTGAGCAGTCCACGATCCAAGCCCATTTTCAATAAAGTTCCTGTAAAGTTAGAGGATGTAGAAGCGGTCACCAAGGCCAGAGTGTGTAGGGTGCTCAAGTTTGTGATGATGGAAGTATATTTTTCCTTACCAGGCAGCATAGCTGTGTTTGTAAAGTGATCTGGTGCTGAACAACCTAGCTGTTTAGTATGGACGGTAGTTCTGACCAGCTGCAGAAAGTCAAACTCTCTGAAAGGGCAGAGGTCCAACTTAGAGGATTTTGTGCTTAAATCTATCTTTAGTACTTTTACTGAGGACCCGTACTGTGACACACTAGGAGCTAGGAGTGTGATCTTGAATGGTTACAATATAGATGGACATCTGTCAGGATCCTAGCACCAGGACAGGGGCAATGACAAGTAAATCAAATATATGATGCAATGTCGCTGATTGCAGTCGGTGTACAATGGTCAGCGATGTATTAAGTAGGATTGTGACTGGTCGTGAACCTAGCTATCATTTGGAAGGTGAAGAAATTAGTTGGCTGTGTTGTGCCAGATATCAGGTCTGATGGCAATGAATGTTGCAGTTAAAGTCAGTCTACTGTTTGGGCCTGTGATTTTTCTCTAGCTGTGCAACTTGTGTGCCGATTCAACTGTGAAACTACCAAACAGGCTTTTTGAGAGGGTGACATTAAAATTACACATATGTAATGTGGACAACTTTGATAATTTCGTGTCACCTTCGTTAGCAGAATTCATGAAACTATGCCACTTTGCATAGTTACGTACCATTATTGGTAAAAATGTACTGTGAATGCACGGGAACAAATGAACACAAGCATCTGTGGATCAGGGGGCTTTTGTGTTTTTGCACTTTTTCTTAGTGCAATATGCATTTAATGGATATGCCTTATGCAAAATTAGGCATCAAGTCTCTTGATTTTGCTGACATTTTTCATAATTTTGTGAAAACAAATTACGTGAAATTCACACACACACATAATCTTAACAGTCCCCCATTCACTTGCATGTTTTATCTACATGTCGACTTTATAGTCCATTTGTTTGTTCTTTTGTTGTTACTGCTTAGTAGCTGCTTCTTTGTTATCCTCGCATATGCCTCTTTGTATTCCGCTGCACAGAAAGTTGTTTTGGGTTGTTCAAGAGGCAATCTGTAGCCCATGTCGTACTTGTGTGAAGTTTGTTCTTTTGTTGCATATATCATGAAAACCTTTCTGCGTTGGGTCAAAGTGTTTAAGTATCCCACAAGAGTTATCCTTTACCTATGCTTTGTACATTTTCATTCAGTTAATTACTGCCTTTGAAATAATTATTCACCTTTTTTTCTATTACATACTCTTGATGTCTCACTGAAGAAACCTCGAGGGAGCTGTGTGTATTAGGTCACAGGCTCATGCAGCTTAACGCCTTAACTGTGGCCGTTACTTTGGCGCAGTGCGGGCGTTCTAAAAGGTGGGCGGGCCGCGTCGGCCGACGGCAGTACGCAATGGGTTGATACTTGGATCATTAGGGTGTATCTGTGTATGATGTATCCTTGTTTGTGCTCTTTGGTCCAGGCAGGATCTACTCTTCACAGTCCTTGTCAGAACGGGCCACAGAATGGTAGCCTGGCAGAAACGCAGTCAGGATTGACTTAAAGTCAATTTCTGAAGTATGCATACAGCATGCTAAATACTAATTTCACTCATTTTAATTGCAATTTAAAATCCTCTTTAATGGTGAACTTTAATGGTGAATTTCAAATTGCTATTTGGAAAATGCCACTTTTAGAAACTTAGCATTTTCCCTCCTAATTCAGATGTGCTCTTCCAATGTCCAGGGTCACCTTACTTTTAAGGGCTCTTCTATGGTGTGATGTATATCTCTCCCAGACAGTAGACAAAGGGTCTTGGGTGTGGGAAAGGTTGTTCATCTCCTGAGCAGGACGGCCTGGGGTGTACCCAGGACCTGCCTGAGCTACAAAGGGCAGCCTGAGGGATGTATACAGCTCCTTCCAGACTTCAGAAGATGCCTACCCTGTCACTGCAAAATGCAACTCACACCTGGCGTTCTTGCAGTTAATTTCACTAAAGAGACTGGATCCACACTCAGGGTAAGGGGAAGAACTGATCTAAAACTGTTTTATAGTTAGACAAAGGGGTGTTCCCACCCACAGGTTGGCATTGGGGATAAAACATGGCATTGCCAGAACCTGAAATCAGAACACTTCTGGGCCTATGAAGACTTATAAGAAGGGCTGCCTTGCTGTCTGAAGTCTGAAGGAAGACTGAACATGTTTGCCTTGAACCAGGACCCAGAAGTGACTCCAATGGTCATGTGGTTAACCTGTGTGAACTACAGTATACATGTTCCAGAAGTCTCCCAGATTCCCAGCTGACCAGACTCAATTGGATCTATCCTGGTTCCCTCTGCTGGCTTTTGTGGGAGTGTGTCGTGACCCCCAAGTGCTGTCCTCAAGGTCCCAGACCCTTGACTGGAATCAGACTGTACATCTCCCTGCTTAGTTAAAGATGTCACGGGATCTGATGCAGAGCAGCGCACAGCTCCATCACGCTCAGCCTGAACTTCTGACTTGGTCCCAGTCCAGTGCAACCAGATAGCCTCAGTTGGCACTCTGCGCCTTTTGCCACTATTTGTATCTTAAAAGTTTAAGACATATAACTCCAGTTCTACTGATTAGATTTTTGTAGTTTTGGTGGGGACTAAATTAATTAATTGTTCATGTTTCTCTACTACATATTGTGTGATGTGATTGTAAACACAAAAACATACAAAAATATTTTGTTTTTAAATCATGTTGAACAAGAGAGGATTATAATGCATATGGGACAGGAAGGTGTGGAGAGTCATTAAAGCTGACATTCTAGCAAATGACAAGTGTAGCAGTTCATTAGTTATAATTCCAATGGTCAGTACTTTGTTTACAAAAGACACTGCTTTAAATGAAAGAGCATTGCCCATCTTATTAGAAATCCAGTCTGGGACACAGCTAAGCAACATATGTTTGTGAACCTCAGAGGACAAAGCAGGCAGGTTTCTTAAGGTATTGTACAGTAGAAAACAGATGCATAAAAACTTACGGATAGTGAATAGTGTTGTCTCAGTAAGTAGGTCAAGTTGCTGAGCTATATAGCTATTCAACCCTGTTTTCCATTGAGCCATTCATTTCTGTAAGATGCGCCTTAGCCATCAAAATCTGAAAATGAAAAAACAATAAAAATTGTTATAAGTTTTTGTATATAGAAACATTTGGAAACAACTTCGAAAAATATATTAAAATGATACTTATTAAAATGGTGGATCCCAACATTGGGAGCAGCAAATTTAAAGAAAGAAAAGTGTGTACCTCTTTCACTATCTTAGATTCAGCTATCTATCTATCTATCTATCTATCTATCTATCTATCTATCTATCTATCTATCTATCTATCTATCTATCTATCTATCTATCTATCTATCTATCTATCTATCTATCTATCTATCTATCTATCTCCAGATGGGAGGGGAAGTCGACACTAGCTAGCTGTGGGGGAGCATCTGGATATGTGGATGTGGAGAAGCAGTAGATAAGTTGGGGCTAGCAACTGAAGTAACACGAGTGTGAAAAAAATCAAGCATTAGTTCCCTGATGTCCGCCGTTGAGGGATATAAACCATCACATCAAAAGGATGTTAAAGAAGTCATCTAAGAGGAAGCAAGCACAGGAGACCGCCAGAAAGCCAAGGAATGGTAGGAAATGGCCTGAACTAAAGCGCGCTGTTAGTATGCGACAACATACAACTACTGCTGAAAGCGATTTTTAAACAAGACTTTAAAAGGCTTCTAAACTGCTATTAAGGGTTTCGGGAAAATTCTTTTAGCTGATTTGGTGCTATGGGTGGAGAAAAATATAATTTTCCCCAAAACTAACTGGATTTTTTAACGGGATTCCATAGAATTGATGACAATGGCCAGCTGCTTATTGTAGATGGATGTCTTGCCACTCGAATGTGCTTTTGTAGTTTCTTGTAAGGCAATTCATTGTGTTAATAGTTCCTTCCTGTGTTGTAAATATTATATAGCTAGCCACCCATAGAAATCCTGTATTTTTGGTAACTAAGCTATTTTCTTGTATTGTGCTGTGTATCTTCAAGTAATAAACAATGTTACAGCTGGATGTATTGGCAATAGGGGGCATCATGTACAATATTTTGACACAGGGCAGCGCAACAAGCCTTCCTGCTATACTGCCGTGTGTCAAAATAAAAGGGCAAGGGGGGCATGGCTTGGTCGGCCAACATGGCGCACCCGGCTTGAATAAGCTCTGCACGTCCACATGAATAAACCTTCATAATCCTGCTCTAATCTACCTCAGTGCCGCTCATCAGATGTCGGAGGGACAGCTAGCCTTGTGTGGAGCCGAGGGCGGAGTGCTGACAACAGGCGGTGCTTGGTCATCGGAGCAGCCTGGGACGTGGCGTGGACTGGACCCGACACTGTGGGGTGACAGACACGCGCTATAAAAGATTATCAATACATACATACATACATACTGCTGTACTGCTGCTTGATCCCTGGTGGGGCATGGCCGAGACCTGTGTGGGGGCCAGTTCAGGGCCCTGAGATGAGGAGTGTTGCGGTGGGGGGGACCATGTGTTGCTCCTTGAGCCTCCACGTTGGCTCGCTGTGAGGTGGTCGTCTCAGCCTCTAGCTGCGGTACTGGTCGTGGGGGGGTCCTTCGGCCCAAGCTTGTCTTACTGCTGGGGTTGTGGGGCCCGCCTGAGTCAGCCGCTCACCGTGCGGGGGCACATCAGGCCTCCTGGGGACAGGGGCCAGTGTTGCTGCATGCTGTTTCCACGGGGCCTCCTCCTTGCTCTTCTATAGCAGAGCTCCCTCACAGGTGAGGCACGCCTGGCCCGTAGGCACGGTGGTACAGCTGTTCCGGCTTGCGACGGCACTGAGACACAAGTGCCCTGGGCGCCAAGACACTATATGAGACTCCTTGCCTGATTGGAATAGGCGGTCCAAGAGACACTGTTTGTGACGCGGTCTCAGCGCTGGGGCACCGGTGGTGATATTCCTGTTTCCCCCTGGGGGGTTCAGTGTGCTGGCTGGGGGCTAAGCTGACCCCTCATACCTATAACTGCTGAGACCGTATGACGCTTCTAGGGGAGGGGAGTCGTGTACCACCCTAGTGCCGCTCCCCTAAGCTGGCTGTTATGGACACACACCACGCCCTGAAGACCTGCAGGCAATGAAGAGCAACTGATTCCTGCCAATGTGAGCGATCGACCTAGAAGTGAGCGGGTTGCCGAGGATGCGAGGCTTGCTGGTGGTCCGGCGAGTTAGGTCCCGGTAGAGGGGCCTACTTGGCTGGCTGCTGCGGCTGCAGAGGCAGCTGAGCTAGGCCCAGTGCGGCTTGTGGCTTAGTAGTGGTTGGTTTCCATGAGGGCCTGCTAATGGTGCTCCCCCTGATGGGCCCCCAGAGAGTGGTGACCTCAAGTCATGGTGACCCTAGGTGTCGCATCGAATCCCTGGCTGTTGACCCCCAAGTTAATTGGAATGACCTATCGGCAGCGCTACAATGGGGAAAGACAAGTCTGGTGCTACGGGTTCGAAACAAGGCACCTTGGAACAATATACTACAATGGCGGGAGGGGGCTCCACGCCTGGTCCCTCACCAGACAACGCAGCCCTCTTAGCGGCCATTACAGAGGCAAGGGACAGGCTGGATGACAAGATTGACGTGTTGGGTTCTGAAGTTTCATTCCTGCGGCAGGATCTGAGAAAAGCAGTGGACCGCATCACTGAAGCAGAGACACAGGTGTCCTCCGTGGAGGACAATGTGACAAACCTACAGCAGGGTGTCAACAAGCTAATTGGGATCTCGTAAGAACAGGCATCCCGGGTGGAAGACGCCGAAGGCCATGCCAGCATAACAACCTTGGTTTCGCATGATTTATCTGGAGGGTTGCAAAGGTAATACCATGAATCGCTTCCTCACCCAGTGGCTCAAAGATCTCTTACTGGCTGTTATGATATCCACGTGCTTCGTGGTTGAGGGAGCCCATCGGGCACTAATGAGAAAGACACCCCCAGGGGAAAACCAGCGGCCGGTTATTGCCAAGCTACTTAACTAGGCAGACAGAGACACAGTGTTGCAGTTCGCTAGATCACATAAAGACAAACTCTTCTTCGACCCCTTGCTGATAATGATCTTCCCAGACCACACCTGTCTAGTGCAACAGCAAAGGCAGTCCTTCACAGCAGCAAACCGGAGACTGTGAGATCTTAACATCTTATACATGCTGCTCTGTCCTGCCATATATATATAACTCTGTATATAACTCTAAGACTTATTTTTTCGACTCCCCTGAAGCTGTCTTCGCCTGGACTGATGGGAGGGCTTACCTGAAATCTCACTCCCCACCGCAACTGGAGTCCGACTCCTCCAGAGGCTCGCACCAAAACAGGCCTAGCAGGACAAAATTGAAGCAGCAAGATCTCTCTGGATCTGACCGTCACTCCTCCAGGCCTGAGTGTGCATCCTGAACACTCCAAGGTCTAACCTGTGACAATTTGGTCCCTACCGATTGCCCATCATTTGGAACTGCGCCGCCTACCCTGCACCAAGTAGGCATGGACAATGCGCAATGTGGCTGTTCAACGGGAGTTTGGAATGCCTGGAGCCCTATATAAGGCATCTGGTGGCGACATCTTTTAGAACTTGTCGTGTACCCGGATGCTGGAAGGAAGCTGTGGTTCTGCCGCTCCCTAAGAAACCGCACATTGGTTTTGACCAACTAGATAACTTACGCCCAATCTCACTTTTGCCGTACTTTGCGAAGGTGGCAGAAAAAGTGCTGAATGAACAACTGACGGCCTATATTGAGGAATATGATCTTCTCCACCCTACCCAGTGAGGTTTTCGAGCAAGGTACTCGACAGAATCAGCTCTGCTTTTTGCCACTGAATCCATCAGGCAATTTGTGGATGCAGGTCAAACGGCGGCCTTGATCCTGTTGGATCTAAGTGCCGCCTTTGACACTGTAGCTCATCACACGCTGGTGCAAAGTCTGAGGAATAGAGGGGTGTCTGGCAGTGCCCTGAGTTGGCTAAAATCTTTTTTGACGGGGAGCTGCTTCCAGGTGAGACAGGGCGAACACTATTCTAGAGTCATCAAGCTGAACCAGGGAGTGCCCGACCCTGTTAAATCTCTATGTAGCTCCCGTTGCGGGTTTGGGATCAGGGTCATATCCTATGCCGATGACACGCAGTTGGTGGTCTCCCTGACCCAGGCACCAGAGACGGCTGCCTCCAACTTCATGGCATGCATGCAAGAATTGGCTGCATGGATGGCAAAGAACTGCCTGAAGTTGAATGGCAACAAGACGGAGGTGCTTGTGGTGGGAAGGGCCCCGACTGTGTGGTCATTGGCATGGTGACCCTAGAATCTGGGGACGACACCTACAACCTGTGCGCAGGCAAAGAATTTGGGAGTATGGTTAGATCCCAGTCTTTCTTTTGACTATCAAACCAGGCGGGTGGCGGAGGCCTGTTTTGGGATCTTGAAGGTCCTGCATAAAACCCTGGACCTACTGCCTGTGGAGGCTAGGAAGATCCTAGTCCATGCCTTGGTGACGTTGCGCCTGGATTATGGCAACATCCTCTATCTAGGCGCGCAGACCAAGTGTATGCTCCATCTGCAGGGAGTGCAGAATGCGGCAGCCCGCCTAATCCTGATGCGCCCAAGAAGGTCGTCTGCTAGGGCAGCTCGGGCTGCACAACACTGGCTCCCGATAAAAGAGTCATTTTCAAGGCACTCTGTGTCTGTCACCGGATCTTGCAGGAAATGCCCTTTCGTATTTGTCGGATCTTTTGACCCCCTATGTCCACACACGTCAGCTGAGGTCAGGTGGGGTAGGTTTGGTGTGTGTACCTGCTATCAAGAACGCCAGGATGGGAGGCCGGTCTTTCCGCCTACTGGCTGCCAAGCAATGGAATGCCCTCCCGATGGATCTCCGGATGGAGGCCCAGGAGAGTTGTTTCAGGAAAAAATTAAAAACGTTCCTCTTTCCCCGAAGAAAGTAGGGGGTGGTAGTGGGTATCTGAATCCTAGCAAACTCTCGGGGACACACTGGTCTTAGTGTAACCATTGTGCTTTATAAATGTGCCTATTATTATTATTATATTAAAGACCAAACAGTAGCCTCAACTACAAAACAGCAATATTAAAAAATATGAAAATAGTAAATGCCAGACAATACCAACTGCAAATCATTCAAAATGCATACAGGTATGCAAGCACAATGAACAGTATCAAAGCCAGGTTCAGCACAAATTGTGCATAAAACACAGATTATTAGCTGACATTAAGCAAAATAAAGACATAGCAGGAGTACATTTCGAGGACACACAGGTGAAACTAGCCGCTCATACAGACAATATTTTAGTAGTCACGGAAGACCCAGAGACCTCTATCGAGGCCCTTATGTTGTCCATTGAGAAATATTCTTCACATTCCGGCTACAAATTAAATCGGGACAAATCTGAGGTCAAGTCCCTAAATATGCATGGCACCAGAGACATGCTCGGAAGCTCGGGCCTCACATGGCAGACCGGCTTCAATATATATTTGGGTATTGAATTTGGCAACTCCCTCCTTGAAACCCTACGTCATAATGAATCCATCACATTGAATAAAATTAAAACACAACTTGATGGTTGGTCCCCCCGTTTTATAACCTGGTGGGGTAGGTTTGAGAACATCAAGATGATGATCTTCCCCCTAGTTAATTACCTTATCACAATGCTTCCCCTTACCTTATCCCAAGACATCCACCATAAACTAGATAATATTCTGTCTAAGTTCCTATGGAAAGGGAAAAGGGACAGAATCAGCATAAAAAAGTTATGCCTCGATAAATCCGTTTGGGGGTCAACTTAGCGGATTTCAAATTATATCAGACAGCCTTCTTCGGCAAACAAGGTTCATATTGGCTATCACCTCCCATTGACTACACTCCTATCTGGCTCGCTGTAGAAAAAGCCATTTTTAGAAACCTTGCACCAGCCACCATCCTCACTGCTAAGACGGATACGGCCTTCTGTTTGAGGTCTATCTTTAAAAACACGAGACTTGCCTTGCTGAAAATTGATAAACTCTTGAACATTAGCATAAGACGCTTTGATTGGAAGTGGCTTTGGTGCAATCCCTCTATACCATACAAAGGTAAGCCACTACACAATGAGCAATGGATCAGTAAGGGTATTTTCTTCCCCCATCAACAATTTAGAGGCTCCTACCCCCTTTCCTTTAATGAACTTCAAGCCAAATACAACCTCGACCGCGTGGAGTTTTACTATTTCCTGAACATCAAGACAGCGATCACCAAAGCAAAACTATCCACAAAGTCTCCCTCTCTCCCTAACTTTCTTGTTCACCTCAACAAATTAGGCCATCAGGTTTCTAGACTCTACAAACTTCTGCGGCCACAACAATTTAGTTCTGGGAATCTCACTCATCACTTCCGATTTCAGATTTGGATTGGTCCAAAACCTAGAAGTCGACCATGAGACATAAAATAAGCCCTAGACTCCACCAGACAACGTTTTGGCTTCTCCATAAAGCTTTCTGGATGCCGGCACGTCTCTTCTTACATAATATTAGAGACAATGCCACTTGCTGGAACTGTAATGAGAAAGATGGGGACCTAGAACACCTCCTACTCCATTGTGTATGTGTTACCTCTTACTGGGACAAAATCTTCGCCTTCCTAACCAAGGTTTTCTCCTTCTCCCCTGCCAGAGAACTATCCACCCTGGTTTTCGCCTTCCTTAGAGCCGACTTTTTAACAGATAATGATGAGGCCCTAGTTGACCTTCTCCTCACTGCCGCTGTAAAAATGGTTTTGAATAACTGGAAAGACACTCGTAAAGCCTCCTTCAAATGCTGGATAAATTGGGTTACTAATCTGAGAGGTGCTGACAACATCTCACTCCAAAACACCCCATGGCGCCCTTCTCATAGACAACTGTGGGTCTCGCTTGACAATTACTTCAGTACACAGAAACCTCCTTGTACTCACCATACTCCCTTAACCCCGGGCCCTTACAAATTCACACTCCAGCTTCAGGGCCTGTCCTGCACTTATGCACTTGCTCCCCCTACACTATTCCGCCTGACCCAGCTAATTCCGGATCGGTTCGACTTGTGGGTCAATCGTTTGGTGTCGCTGCTTCATATATGATGCTTATGTTCAAGAATACACTGATTGTCACCTCTGTCTTTTTTATTTACCCTGCTCTCCCCTGATTGCCATCGCCTATGCAGACGTGCTCTTTTGCCTGTTCTGTAATGACTCCTCATTCTGCTGTTATTCATCACTGTCGAATATATCCTTACTGTATGTTCTTTTTTGTTCTTTGGAAATAATCAATAAAAAGTTTTGAACAAAAAAAAAACACAGAAGTGGCACCCTGATAACAAACAACATTCCAAGATGCATTGTAACTGAGAGACAGCTTCAAGCCAGAGATTCATTGTGAAAATTAATCTTCAAAAATAACATGCAAATACAGGCCACTCAGATTCTTAAGGCTATCTTCACAGAGCATCTTCACCAAACTAACATTTCACTTAAGCATGGGCGAATTTTGCGAATCTCGCGTTCGCGAATTTGCGGATTTTTTTTTTGTGTTCACGCGGGTTTCTGCCAGTTCGCGAGGGTTTTGTACAATTTCGCAAACGCGAACTTACCTGTCGGGTCGCAAGTTTTGCGAACTTGTTGTTTCTACGTGTCCAGCCTGTTTGGGACACTCTTCTTCATCACTGCCACTCTCTGTCACCACTGCCACTCTCTGACTACTCATGCCACCCTCTGGCCCACCCATGCCACCCTCTGTTTCATCACAGCACCCTCTGGTGTTCATTATTGTGGCAAAGCAAAGCACACCTTCCCTGCCTCAAGTGACCTGAATTAATTTGGGGCTGATTAATGTGTCACAGAATATTTTTTTAGCTGGCACCTGCTTCCTTAGTGCTTCCTGATTAGTGATCTTTTGCACTTGCTAAGTGCTTTCATTGTTGCAAAATTAGTTACAACACCTGCCCTGCCCCAACTGACAATAATGAATTAGGGGCTGATTAATGGATTTGAACTTCCAGCCTTGCTCCTGCTTGTCTCCCTTAGCTGTAATTCAGGACCTTTGTGGCATATGTGTAACTATTCTGAGGTTCAGAGCAGGGTCACATAATAGTTGCAACTGGCAACTGAACTCTGGAGGGGCCCCTCAGGAAGCACTACAGGAAATGGCTACTAATGATGAGCCTGAACTTTTGAACCTGGTAAGTAGTTTAAGTTTTGCTAAGATCGTATTTCTGCAATTTAGCGCTTATTCGCGGGGCGCGAAGTTGTACTGGGAAGCCGCGAACTCACGCGAACAGTGCGAGCTAGCCATAAAATCCGCTGCTCGCGGATTTGCGGATTTTGCGGGAGATTCGCGAATCTCGCGGATTGCGAATTTACCGAAAATCCGCAAAATCCGCGAGCGAAACGGATTTTCCGCCCATGCTTAATTTCACTGTGGTGAAAAAGAGATTCTTGTGGGTCCTGGGAATGTGTCAAAATGTTACACTTTCTCTGGGGAGGTGGAACGCGGAGTAGTAAGTGGGAAAAGATTCAGAGGATTGTTTTTGTGCAGGAAGGTGTCACTTCACAGGCACCTCTACATCATTACACAAGGGTGCCTGCATTTGCACTAGGCAGCAAAAAGTGTGGCAGCACAAGGAGCGGACAGGAATGTGCCATATCATTTTTTATATGGAAAATTCCTGCTCTCTCCGTTTCACTCAGTGTAAAGCAGCAAGGTGTCTCACTGTGTTGGGTGAAATATTGGTAAATCCTCCCCTTAGAATTAAATTAAATCTTTCTGTAAGGCAATCGAATTAAAGTATGCTACAACATTGATGACAATTCTTCAATGTGTCACTACATCACTGCACTGTATCAACCGCCACTAGTCGGAAAGCTTCTGATCGACAGTTGGATTCTCCTAGACCGTGTTGGAACCTACCCACCAGACTCAATTCTGACTGACCGATTACAATGCTCACGGCCAGAAGGGGAAACATTTGGTCATTTCGAATTGGTTCAGACCAGCACTTGGAGAATCTGAGTGAGTCGGAGCAGATTCGTACAGGTCTACGGAGAGATTTCCGACTGGCCGATTACGATGTTGGATTCTGACAACCTTTTCGACTTGGTCTATCCAACAGGAAAAGGATGTCAGAAACTAACTTTGGGGCCCCCTAGCAGGCCCGCCTTCATCTTGAGGCCTCCGGCTGGGGGCCGTGTTGGGTACCTAAGGAACCCCCCCTGTTATACACTGTGTGGAAGGCACCATGGGGTGCCTGCAACAGGGTGCAAGGTTTTCGGCAGACAACCATTTTCCCCATAAGAACCAGTGTTGTTGGTCGGAAAACAGGCTCTCATAGAAGTCAATGGGATTCCTTCCGAGCAGTGTTCGGAAGCATTGTAATCGGTGGGGAGGAACCGCAGATCATCAGTCTGTCAGAACTGAATCCGACAAGGAGTTGGGCAGAAAGTTTCCATCTGACATCGTAATGAGGCCCTAAGTTCTATTTTAAATGCATTTTATCAATATTTGTACCCCACTGACCAATCCACACAATCATCCATGCCACATCTAATTAAATTAAAAATATTTATTAATTCTTCAATTTTTTGTTTTCAATTTGATTCATCCTAACGGTAACTGCATCCATAATCCTTCATTATCTCATATAAAATGTAATAATTATCATTCATTTTCTATTTACTCAGCCTAATCGATAATGTAAATGAAATAAAATTATTTTATTATCCCTAATGTGATGCCAATTCAAATACCATTTAATTTAATTAAACTGTTATCCATAACTTAGCCATAATGATAACCCTTATGTTCCCCCTTACTTAATTTTAATAAAATAAAATAAAGAATCTTCCTCAGCCTAATTCTAAAACTACGGCACAAAAGGGGGTGGTGATGGACGGAGCATCTGAATCAATCAAAAACTCACATCCAGTCAAAAGATCTTGGTTTAATCCATCACCGTTCTTTAGCCCACTCTGCCACCCCAGTTCAGGCATGGCTATATGCAAATCAGTCTGACCCTGTGCCTCTTGGGAACAGTCCAGCCCGAACTGCCAGGCAAAACTAGTCCTTGATTTGCTTTAAAATAAAGTACAGAGTTTTCTGTAACATAATGCTACTACTAATGCAAACCTTAGCATTACTTCCTGTAAGGTTTTATTTTAAGTCTTCATTATTTTCAAAAGGTTTGTGTTGCAGTAGAAGTAATTGGGCATGTTGGTGCTGGACTTACTTCAGCTGAAAGCTGGAATGCAATTACAACTGTTTGGGTCCTTCTTAACTATAGTAAACTAAAGAAGGGAAGTTGTGAATAGAAATGGGCTTACCATTTTCTGAATAAGTGAATGTCCTTTTTTAACCTTCTGAAACTCCTCCTTACTCCTAGCTTATCCCTCCCTTTTAACAGTAAGCATTTCCATTTTCCAGCCACTCTCCTTTGTCCCTCACAGATTTACTATTGTAACGCGGAATTACATGTGTGAAGAGCTTCGCAGTCAGGCAGAAATATATTCATAAAAGACCGAAGATGCAGATGTGGAGGTTTGGAACTCTGCACGGAGGTATGTGAATAGGATTTTACGATATGTTAGCAGTACTACTATAGTACTACTAAACATGGTACATAATGCAGTTTGTGAACAGACTCTTTCTTATTAAAATCTTCTTTTTGTTTCCTCTAATTATTTGTTTTTTTTGCTTGTTATACATCTTTGAAAATCATTTATTTTAGCTAAATGTTATTCTTGTGTATGTGGAATACTCTCTGTACCATATACTGAGGCAACCTTAATAACAAACTACTTCCCAGATGAATGTGTGTTAGTTGTTTGAATTCTACTACACCAATTGAGGACCGGAACTAAATGCTTCTTTACAAGAGCAACTGGTAGGAATTTCTAGTCACTAATTCGAAGTGCACACTTCTAATGAAATGAATCTTTAAACACTTTTATACACTAAATATTTTTTATTTAATCTCTATAATCAAGTCTTATTCATTCACTCCATTAAATGTGTATCTATTGGTTTTCGCATGAATTTAAAATTTATGCATATCACATTTCAAGAATAAAACAAACAATGTTATCTTCCTCAGGATTTACCCACTATTAGTGATTAGGAATTCTGGAACATGGTTGTCCTCCTTGGGATCTAGTCAACTTAATAAAGAAATTCACCCATTTGAAGGGGTACATGGATAAAGGATATTCCTCCGAAAGTTCATTTTATAATCTTTAAAATACGGAAAATAAATAATTTTGAGTAAAATAAAACAGTATATTAAGAGAAAAACCTAGGATAGATTATTCTTGTTTTATGTATTAAAAATAACTCTATTTTTCTACTCTGGTGTGGGATCCGTTTGTGGTGTGTTTTCATTGGGTTACTGGTTGAAGTGTTGCACAAAGCCTTACGCACTGCTTCAAAGTTAACCTGACTGCCCGGTGCCAAGATACTGAATGGTTAAGCGCAGGTTCATTTTAGAGTTAGCTTGTGACTTCACCCTGACAAGGATTGTGGTCCCCGCTTGAGTATGGTTTTACACCCCTTAAACAGTAATCCAATTTCCTAGAGTCTATTGAAGCTTTGGGTGTCCCTGTAGGCACACAGGTGGTCAGCTATTTGAACCTTAAAGTCCACTTCTTTGTCCTGTGTGCAGATGAAAACAGATCCAGCACATGAGGCCTCCTCACATGTATCAAATAGCGGGTGCAGTCCAACTTCAGTTTTTCCACAGGTCCAATACAAAAATTGTTTTTAGGAGCTGGTAGTGAAGTCCATTTTGTACAGTTCAGTAGCCGGTTGGGGGGGGGGGGGTGACTCCTGGACACTCCCTAACCAATGAGTGAGTATAAGGTTCTCAGTGCACCTCTACCCACTTTTACAGCACATTCTGTTTGCATTACTGCAAACTATCCCAGAGTAAATAATTATAAGGGCTGCACAGGCCTTCTGCCGTTGTGTACTAGTCAGTGGTATATTTAAGCAAATGAGCAGTTTCATCCTCCTAGGGTACATCAAACAGGTTCACATTCAGTCTGTCCTATCACCAGTCATGAGTAATTGTCCTACTCTGTGAGCTGCTTTCACTACTCATTAAGGTCTAATATTGAATGGCAGCTGCTGGCAGGCTAAGGCAAATTAGCCTTCTGGAGCTTCATGCAGAGAAAAAGTCACTTTCTAAAAGTTAGTTTTTCTAAATAGTTATGAAAAACCAAACTTAATCTTTGAATTGGATTTGTAATAAATATTAAAAATAGTGGTTGGACTTCCATTTAGTCTGTCCCAAACCAGAGTTAGCAAAATTAATATGCTAATTTTGAGTTCAGTTTTCCTCACAAGAGCCAGAATGTTCCATAGTGAAATTAACTGTTGGGGGTCTGCCAATTTAAGGGTATAGTCATATTAAATAACTACATTTCCCATTGGTAAAAATCATGCACCCTACTCTGTGGTCTATAAGGCCTACATAGAAGTGACTTATTAATATTTGAAAGGGTAGTTTTCCCCTGGCAAATTGTTATTTTGGCTGGTCAGACAGCATGTCTATACTGCAACAGACTGTCAAACATCGCTTACCACGAATACAATACAACGCATTCCATTCCAACGTGGTCATTACAATGTTTGCGTTGTTACATCGCATACCATTACAACACAAGCCGTTTCAATGACTTGTAGGGAGCAGAAGGTATTGGATTTAAAATCCAACACCTTCCCTACTGTTGCACAGACTGCAGTTAGAATAGTAAATTATACTAATCCAAACTCCTGCGCCCCCCTCCTACACCAAGTCGTTGTATTGACTTACGTTTAGATGGTATACAATGTAACAACGCGGTCGTGGTAATGATGGCATTGTAATGGCATGTGTTGCAAATGTGTGCGCTGCACCGTGGCCTATTCCAACAGACTACATTACTAGACCGTAAACTATGTTTTCCTTGTCAAACCAGTGAATGGCACTATTACTGCCCACAGGTGACATTTAAGTTTCCATACCTGGAGTGTAGTTACTTTACCATTTACTATGGCCTGTTTGGACAGTTAAATATGCCGATAAGAGATTAGATAATTTTACATGGTTTTGAGGATCAGAGAACATACACAGGGCAATGGACAGATTGCTGGATGTTTGCAAAAACTAGCCATCATGGAGAATGTCCTTGATACTGATGACTTGGTAATATATGCACATTCACAGAGTATATTTTAAAATAGTGTAACAGATTGCTCCAACTCTGTTCTCTAAAGACAAACCACTCATCCAAAAATAAGGTGACGTTCAGGGTTTTGCGACATATATCTCCTGCCTAGAATCTTCAATGGCCAATCTGGAAACAGAATGGGAATCAGAGCTGCATGACTTGTGAACATGCACAATTCCATTACGAATATGTAGTGAACCTCTTGTTGGAAGGAAATACTCTACAAACTTCTATCGTGTATTTTTGATCAATGAAGACAACTACTGGTGAGACGTCCCTATTCACCCTGATGGAGAGATTTCAGAAGAGGAACCCTCTTACCCATGTGCAGATATGAGGAGCCTATAATAACCTGATAGCACTTGTAAATGTTGACATGGCTAACAGAGTTATTGGAGAGTTGGGCAGTGCAGCAGAAAGAGAAACAGTAGAGTCCTAGATGTGTTTGAGCAACCAAACAAAGGTAACCTATGTAAACATCTGACAGTGCCTTGCCTGCACTTTTGTCAGACCATGGAGCAGCCCTCCTAACGTTGTGATGGAATCCTGGACTGCCATTAGCGATGCAGGGAGGGGTGGGCTACACAACCCTGGGGCTATCTGGAAGGTCAGTGGGAAGCTTGTGGTCCCCTTCCAAAATCCCCATCGCTGGCTGTTTTGGATGCAGGCCCAGGGTGCCAGAATATTTTAACATATGTTCAAATGAATGAGGAACGCTACTGCCAGAGCATGTTCTGAGATAAAATATGAACTAGTGGTGAGATGTTTTCTATCATTTGTAAAAAAAGATTGCCTCGTATAGAAGGGCAAACTCTCTCACAAATCAGTTTTTAGTCTTTTGTACAATATCAGTGACACAGATACTGGCACCAGATGTATTTGCACGATATAAAAATTGATGTGTAACAAGAAAGTAACCCTTTTAACCATATTTCATATCACTTCACGTGTGTGTGTGTGTGAGAAGACAATGATTAGCATAACATTATGTGAGAATGCTTCAGTTAGTTCAGAATGAAGCGCAATCAAAGATGCTAAGTCAGAATAAGGCATAAATATATACATTTAGGGCAGATAAAAGCAATAGACATTACACTTTATTTAAATTATTGCATTTTCAACTAACGCCCCCCAAGTTAGCAGAGGCCCTATTGGACATAGTTTATAATCATTAATAATTTGATGGATGCAAGGCATTTCAAGACCTTTGTCGGCCTGATTGACTTAGGGCCTCCTGCCAATACTCCCACTACTTCTAGGAAATCACTTCGCTTTCAAGTCATTATGGCTTTGAACATGCAGAAAGATATTGTCAGCTCTTAATTTGCTGTAAGGCTCTGACTCCGACTGGGGCTCCAGAGAGAAAAGCTTCACGGTATGCTAATGAGGTTCCCAGTCTGTGCCACACATACTCCGGCTTGGTGTGAACTACTGTTTTCCAGAAGGAACTGAGGAAGAAAAGGGTACGAATGTACGAAGAGGGATGTTTACTTTCCAGCTGCTGAGCAACTCCCCAAGTGCACAGGGGGGTGTAATTAGTAGCTATATTGAGCACTGACAAGAGTGCGCACTGTCTTCATAGGAAATTAAGCAAACATTATTTATTTTAAGCCATCTGCCCTTTCCAATATATTTAATGACTCCTTTTTTTCAGTTATTTTCTTTGGTTGATTTAATTAATTCATATTGCATTCCTGAATACGCTGAACAACGAATCTATGTTTCGAGAATCAGTAAACTTATTTTGATAGATTTTGTGCAGTGGTTTCCTTCGGAAAGGTGAAAATGAAGCTTGACACTGCAAGACTATAAGATTGTAAGTTCTTCTGATAAAGGCAGATTCCTCCACCGCTAGTCCACAGAGGAAAGAAAACTGAAACTACCTAAGGCATGGGCCTAACCTTTGCCATAAACGACAGACAGGGCTAAAAATCTAAAAATGGTTGAGAAGCAGCTAAGGAAAAAGTTGGTAGACTGGTGCATTTCTACCTTAAGGAGAGCAAACCTTTCTGGCCTACTGTTTACAAGCCCATAATGCAAACATGCATGTTATTTACCGGTCTGAATGACAGGCCTAATGTGATGGAGTATCTTACAGTGGAGAATGTGAATCTCTTAACACATCATGACAGACACAATTCCTTCTTCGTGACTGTTGAGACTCTACCACCACCCGTGACCATGAAGCGGAATGAAGCCACAGAAAGCCACTGGGTTCCTCTCATGCTGTCAGACTTTCCTTTTCTTGGGGGTGGCCAGTTTGCTGAGCCAATACTACAAAGGCCTGCACATCCAAATCTCGAGAGATTTTAGGGCAGTCATCTTATGAGGTAAATGCATAGTGGTCTGAGCAGTTTTGCAGAATCATTTGGAGTGCCAGGAACAGTTATGCATCAACAGCCAATGTCTGGACAAGATCCTATGAACAAACGTAGGTAAAGAAAGGCTGGTGTTTAGAAGGAGACCCAGATGGTAGGAATTATTTGACAGAGAGACTGTTATTAATATGGAGTCCTAGATGGAGGGGCTGGTGAGAAAGAACATGGAAACGGTGGATTAGAAAGTGCATTGTTTTCGTCAGAGGGCTCCCCCGCTCATTCCATATTACTTTAGATTCTGATTAATGTCCCAGGACACAATGGGAGAGGGTGTAGAAGGGACATCAGGGGGCGCAATGCAATTGTCCAACAAAACCTGTACTGGCTGGTAGTATTAAACTGGAGCAAGTTGAAGTCTTTGACTACTTAGGTATCCGTTTGACTCCTTTGATCCACTGGGGTGCCCACATCGAGAAAGTAAAGCTACAACTAATCCATCAGTGTGCCGACATTAGTAAAATTCACAGGACGACAGTCTCTCGTCAAATTGCTTCAGCACTTGAAATTTACAACATCAACGTCCTAGGTGGGGCACTCTGAGGTGCAGAATTGTGGGGTACGGGCAATTCATCCTACCTCACTGTCGTTGAAAATCGCTTCCTAAGATCATTGGTAGATCTTCCATCCAACTCCCGCCTGATACCCCTGTACATGGATGTTGCCCACAGACAGCAGGCACATAAGTTGAAATCTTGAAACCTATGGAGAGGCCTTGTCCGATCATTTGAAATTTCCCAGGGCCAAATCGATTAGGTGATTTGTCTCTTTAAGGGAACTGCTAGGGAGGTTGGGAATGGAGGCATTCTTGCCCAACCCAGAAAGTATGGCCCGAGTGCTGAGGGTAAAGCTCAAAGAAATGTATTGGGAATGGATACTTGTAGAGGACTTGGCAAAACCTGTGACCAGTCTGACTAATGACTTGCTGAACTTTAAATCTGTCCCCTGTTTCAAGACTAGTATTGATGAAATTGTTCCCCCTCTGACACGTAAACAGTTCTTACAGTTCCTCTATAAGACTTTACTCACCAAACTGTTTTGCTCCACGTGGTCCCTTAATGTTCCCATTGATGATCTGTGCCCTGTATGTGAAGCCTGCCTGGAATCTATTGTCCATTTATTCTTATTTTGCCCACACTATTTATCCTTGAGGGAAAAATGGATACTCCTTTTGTGTGGATTGGCAGGCCTAGGCCATTATCTTGAGGTGCTGAGAATCTTCTGTACTGGCACACGTAGAGTAATGGTTAACGGCCTCTCAAGATTTTGGTATGAACTGTGGATCAGGCGTAGGAAATCATTTGCATGAAGCATTTTATTGTTTTTTAACTTGCTGTACCCTGCATTTGTAAAACTATTTTATGGTATTGGTCTTTTTTTAGCATATTTATCTGACATTGCTTTTATATCTCTGTTTTACTTACTTATGCTGCATACTTTTTATGATCTACGTGATCAAAATATAGTTGATGATGATGATGGTAATACAATTGTGGTGACCTTCCTTCTGAGACCTGTGCGTCCAGGTATAACTGAACCTGCTGCAATAATGATAGGTAAACCCATGCCGATTGGCCAGCACACCATTTATCTTGGTTCCAGCACTCATCAAGCCCAGCAGCAGAATGCTTTAGGACCAAAGGTCCCTTGTGTGCCTATGGCATAGCAGCCTATTGTTTCACAATTGTTCCTTCTTTGTCCTTTTCTGAAATTCATACCATTTTAACTGACCTCCATCATTCGCACACACTCGGCTTTCCAAAAGCTCCAAGGAATTACACTTATGGCCCCTTAGTCACTGTGATCGCCATGTTCATTGATCAGTGCAGTCCAACACCAACACCCAGTCTTTTATCATCCTGTTCTTACCAGAAGCTCATACAATTGACTCACATATCAGTACTTTAATATTCCACAATTCTACACTCCAATATCTTGCTGCAATGTGCTCTGTGAAAGGAGCATTACATGGCTGCCATCTTCTAACCTGGTCATTTACCCTGCCCTTACCCCCCAGTACTCAACATCCACCCAAAGCCAGATAAGGTACCTACTCTTCTTTACTCCCCTGAGAATCCTTAGTTCCCCTAACCTACCCTCACCCGAGACAACAGGACCTGCTTGTTGAAAAATCTCTCTTTTACCTTAGAAAACATTTTTTTCCAGCACATTCGTAGTGAATTCTGAGACTGTAATAGCGGACTACTACTACTGACTAATAACATTTAATCTAATACTTTCTCCCTATTCAGTATGCTAGATACCTCTACCTTGACCCAGACCTTTAGACAGACCTTGTAGAATTCCCTATTGACAGTGACTGGCGGAGGCCACAAGTTCTAAACTAGGAGTATTTGAGGTTGTGGAGGCAGGCAGTTGGCAAGTTTATTTACTTTTTTAAAACCTTGTCATCTTTGCACATTCTGATCCTGGCAACAATTGAAACAAGCATTGGCATAGCCAATAGGTCTCGCCTTTGGGACCTTATACGTTTTTAGCTTTGTAACAGTTGATGTTGCACCAAGAATATTGTGCTGCATTGTAAAATACTTATAAGGGCCCAAAGGCAAGACATATTGGCTATGCCAATGCTTGTTTTTATGTATTATCATTTTAAGATTAAATAGTGGGCTGCAGGATGTATTAGTATGAGTGTCGCCGTGTCACGTGCTGCCCTGTTGAGCGTTTCGTCATTGCCCCCTGGTTACTGCTGCTGGTCCCCAGTGAACCAGAGTTGCACCGTGCAGGACTTGGCGTGGCAGCCACTCTCATGCTACAGCGCCACCTGGAACGCATTTAACCCTCCCAGGCTCCTTCACTAACACTAGATCAGACTCCGACCAATGTCCTTGAAGGGTTTTCGACAGGTGAGGTACCACCGAGTGTCGTGCGAGTGTTGGGAGGTGCCACTTTCTAGCAGATGCAGCCCAGTCAGCACGGAGCAGCTGGTGCTAAGCAGTGCCCTTTGTAAAGTCCAAGAGTGGACCCTCGTCTAGCTTTGTAATAAAAACAGCGATCCTTTAGGAAGCAAAAGATTTTGACACTTCAAAATGAGGACAAATTCCAAGTAATCAGGTCCTGTGTGTAGCAATATTGTAGCACGATTGACTATCAAGGATGCTGTACACCAGGAGAAAAGTTATATATGTAGATCCAAAATGGCCGCTGTCTCGCTTGACATGCAAAAGTTTGTGGTCTTCTGGTAGTTCACTGCAGTTGTTCTGTCGTGCAGCGTGTTCCTTTGTGTGCGCAGCCCGAATTCAGTCAGCGCCAGCGGTATACACCTGTTACAACGCATTCGTTACTCCCCACTACCATTACAAAGCGACTTTTACAACGCATACCATTACAACGCATTGCGCTGGGGGGCGCTCTAGGATAGGGAATAAGTATAATTTACTATCCAACACCTTCCCTAGGGTCCACGGGGACTGGAGTTAGAATAGTAAATTATACTTACCACTATCCAGCACCTCAAAGCGCTATGCGTTGTAATGGTATGCGTTGTAATGGTCGCGTTGTAGTAGTAGGTAGTTGTAACGGTATGCGTTGTAACATGGTACATCCCCAGCACTCTGTAAAACTGCCAGACTTTCTTTTGCTCACAGACATGCATCGTGAATTGCTGTAAGTTACTGCTTCCCGACACTCAAACCAGAATTAACGGTAATGGCACCTCCAGCATCCTTCATGACAGCATCCATCCATTCCTCCTGGACATATGTTGGACACCTCTTCTTAAACAGTTGGCTTCAGTAGTGTTGGCTTCTGTGGCTTGACCAAGCCGTGAGCCACTCTTGTCCCTAATAATGCGTCTTCTTTAAGACTTGCATGACAATGACCAGAGACATGCGTTAGGGGAGATGATTTACCAAATGTGAGTTGTGAAAAATCAGCAGAGTTGTGCGAAAAGTGCAGCATCATATTTACCGTTCTTTGTCTATGGATGACATCATTTGCGGGGGAAAAAGCACTTTGCGTGCATACCAATATGCCGAATTTAGCTTTCTGAGAGAGGGCTAATAAGGTCCTAATCCGGTGTAATCTTGAATGACATGTGTATGTGATAGGCACCCTTGGGTACTGTTACTTTGCATTGCACGAGAACAGACCCATCACACCCCCGCAGTAAATCTGGGCTAATTGGAAGATAGGCTTTGTATGCGTGTTAAAATTGTACTAGTTACTCCATGTTTGGACAAAGAAAGGTCAGTCGCCTTAGCTGTCCCCTACAGCTCCAGGACATAGCGGCACTACGTTAAACATGCTACAAATACTACAAAATGAGCATTTAACAGGATTATACAAAGTTGCTTAATGTAAATGCCAAAACCGGCCACTGCAATGCGGAATGACTTATTTGCACACTGTGACAACGAATTATGCTTTAAAGAACAGACTGGAACAGACACAGGAAACAAACTAGAGTTCAAACAGAGAGCACGCTTTTTCCTTCGTGCAGACAGCCGCTGCTTCCGCCTGAGCAAAGCGCAGGTTCTGCATACTGAGACCCGGCAGCCCCCCACGGCTCAAAAAACACAACAATCTTTCCAGTGACAACTCCTAAATTGATATATATTTTTATTATGTGTCAGCTTTGTCCTTGTTGAAAAGTGTGATATCGCTTGCGACCAATCAACGTTCTCATAATGGCAATTAACATAATTAAGGAAGGTCCACGAATAAATGCGTCTGCTTAAATGCTGTGTCACATTCGGGGACTGGCCACATGATGCTCAAAGTTGATAGAATTAGTGGTTGAAGTGCATTAAAAAAAAGTGTTGTCTAACGTTCCAAAAAGAGGGAGGGAAGAGACATCCCAGAAGTTGAACATTGTAATCTTCCTCCTTCCTTCCCAGAAGATACATGGTCTCGGAGGGATCAAACAGCGCTGCCCGGGGCACGGGTGGGATCTCGGGTACAGCAAGGCTCACAGCAGTCGACTTCCAGCAAGGAAAACAAGCAGCAATGAAAACAAGTGGGAGGGGTAGAGGGAGTGCGGCCAAGAGCAGGGAAGGGCAGCGTTTACCTTGCGGGAGCAAGCACGATAATTGCTAACAGATGGCGCCGCTCGCTCTAGCAAGGGAATGGCTAAACATGCACGCGTTGCCATTGAAAGCAATGCAAAGCATGCACGTTTTTGGCCAAAAAAACGAATCGATTTCAAGAGGTCCCCTCCTATGCAGCACATGAGCTCTGCCTTGGTGAAACCTAGAAAGGGAGAATAAAGAAAGACATCCACAACAGCAGTAACCTCTTCCTGCTGCCGTTTAGTGCAGTGAGTGAGCAGCTGTCCATTCTCAGCCTGTGGATGTTCTTCTATCAGGAATGGGGTTTTCAGAAGGTATAGAATAAATTGTATGTTAAATCCACGCAGTGGTTATTGCTCTGTTTCCATGCTACCACTCGTAACTAAGGGAGGCTTGAGTGGCAGCAATAAAATCCCCCCCAGTGAACAGCTTTTTTCCTAGTAGTTCTGTTAGACTTGTGAGCCTTAGAGAGGTCCTCCTCCAAACGTTTTGCCTGTTTCTCTTATTTTTTACTAAAATTATTTTTTGTTCACATAAGACTCTGTGCACTTTACCACTGCTAACCAGTAGTAAAGTGCGTGTTCTCGCTCACCTAAACATGATTAAATCGGTTTACACCTGATTTGCATATTTAATAAGTCCCTTGTAGAGTGGTATGCCATGTATCTAGGGCCTTTAAATTAAATTCTGCTAGTGGGTCTGCAGCACATGCTGTGACACCCACTTAAGTAGCCTTTTTAAAATATGTCATATGTCTGCCACTGCAGCCTTATTGCAGTTTTAATCTGCCAATTCAACTTGGCAATAATATATAACCCCCCTTTCGAAGCCTTAAACTCCCCTTTTATTCCATATAAGTCACCCCTAATGTAGACCCTAGGCAGTGTGCCTTGTAATTAAAAGGTTGGGCATGTACTTTTAAGTTTTACATGTCCTGGCAGTGAAATAATTCCTAAATTAATTTTTCACTGCTGTGAGGCCAATCTGTCCCATAGATTAACATTGGGTTACCTTCTTACATGTGCTAGGTGCCAATGTTTTATTGGGGACAGGTGAGCATGTCATGTTTGGTATCTATGAATTATAATCAAAAATCCTCTTTAATGGTAACGTCGGATTTTAAATTATAATTTGGGAAATGCCACTTGTAGAAAATTGTTAATTTCCTGCTCTTAGCCTCTTGGTGCCTGCTGCCTGTTTGAGTCACATGACTCAGTGAAACTGGCAGTTAGACTTTGTGAATTCTTCCCAGACAATCACACAATAGAGGGTTATGTGTGCCTGATGGGCCATCTAATGAATGGATGGGGCAGAGCTGGGCACAGCTCCACTTGCAACTGACTAGGCTGTCATCTGCCTTCACACACAGGGCTTGTCACAACTGCAGTGTTTCTGCAGCCAGCATGGAGCCAGCAGGGCAGGGGAGTCATGAAATTCCAAGTACTTCAAAGAGCAACCTCTAGAAACCTCTCCCAACTTCAAAGAAGGCACCAGGTAAAAAGAAAAATGCCCACAGCCCCACCCTTCAGTTCAATTTACGGACCTGCGGAAGAACTGTCAGAGAGATGCCTGCTGCTTTGGCCTGCGGTTTACCCCACAAGACTGCTTTGCTTCACCAGGTAGGATTGCTTTGCGGCCTAGAGCCTGCCTTGAATCCGTAGAGGCCTACCCTGCTGCTTGAGCCCTTCTTCTCCACCTGAATCCAGCACTACCAGAGTGACATGAGGCTGGTTTCCTGACCTCCTGTTCAGAGCCACAGGGACATAACAGGATCCAACCATCTTGAACCCGCACCTGGACCCAGCCTGAGTGATTCCTAACCCCCAAATGGTGCCTCTCCAGTCCTGGATCCTTGGTGGTGGTACTAAAGGTGCTCAGACTGACAATATACAAAACTTGGGACTTAAATAAATGTTGGGTAAAAACTGCTTTGAGAACCAACGGAAGCCCAGAACCAACTAACTTGTCGATCCGCCCTAAGTGCATTACTAGTCGGCCTGACAATGCGGCTGCTCTCACTATGTTCTTATCTGCAGCAGCAAATCCTTTTCCGTGGTCCTTTGCCAAAGGGGTATCTGACCTCCTGGGACTATAGTCAGCCACAACCTTCTGTCTCACCCTGATGCAGATTTTTGACTTCCATAAAAGTGCCTAAGTCGGAGAGTAGAAATCTTCACTGCAAATTCGTCCAGTGGCTTCCTGGCGATGACACTCCATCTTGAGACACCACGTGGTGCCTTGTCCTACTGAACTTTACCTTTTCAGAACATATTCACCAGAATCTAGATCTGAAGGTAAGCACCAACTGTTCCCAATTCACTTCTTGTATCCAACATGCGCTCCATCACGGACAGCTGTATTTTGTTACTTTGAGCCAGTATCTTGCGACTAAATGTTCATTGTTGGTGCTTTGATCTTTTAGGTGCTCGTTTATACTAAAAACTTTAAAAAGTCATACTTCCAGTTCTACTGATTGAATTTTTGTTGGTTTTGGTGCCAAATAATTTATTTAAGTTTACTCAATTTTTCTACATTGGTGTTGGAATTTTTGTGTCTTGTGTTTTCACCTAATTACTGTTAGAGTGTGCTGCATATATACTTTACACATTGCCTCTAAGTTAAGCCTGACTGCTTTTTGTCCCAACCTACCCATGGTTACTTACAGGTTAATTTAGTGACTTTTTGGGGTTCAACCTGCCAGGGATTGTGGCTGTTGCTTTATCAGGGCTCACAACCCAGTCAAACAACAACCCAATTCCTCACAGATTTAGTTTTAGCAGGCATCTAAATTCGAGGAATTGGAGGGTGGTGAAACTAAACCTTGGAAGGCCCTTATGGGAAACTTCAGCAGCCTTCACAAAGAGCTACATTCCTAATGTTGACAAGCTTCACATACAGTTTAAGTAGGTTGAGTACTCTAGTCCGGAGTTTGCAGCTGACCGTCCGTTCGAGAGAGTCGAAAGTGAGATTGAGCAGCAGCGGCAGCTGCCTGAGGCGGTGCGGCGCGGCGTCGGAGCTCGGAAGGACAATTCCCCGAGAAACCGTGTGAGACCGAGCAGCAGCAGCTGCCTAAGGCGGCGAAGTGAGGTGGTGTGGCGGCGGAGCTCCGGAAGGACTAACCTACAGCGTGAAGTGCAGGGAAGCTCAGCCCAACTGGAAGCTTACCAAGAAAATACCTCGGACGCCGGAGAGGGCTCTATACAGCATTATAGTGAAGTTGTGCTGGGGCCAGCGCAGGAGTGATAGCACGGCCGGAGCCCCCCCGGAGTCTATAGGAGCTGCCAGGCAGAACCGCAGCGGGAGAGAGGCGGTAAGCACCAGGGCCATTTGGTGTTAAGCGGGCTAGAGTTGACTTTGCCCCAGGAGGAAGGAAAGGGGAAAGCCGAGCCCGAACAAATAAAAGAGGTCCACTAAGATCCAAGAGCCAGTGCGGGACAGGTAGGATGGACTACCAGTATACCTAGAAACCTCAGAATTCCAAGAATAAAGAAGGGTGGGGAGAAGGGGCTCTAAGTGTCAGCCTCTCCCCCCCCCCCCCGGCAGTCCCAGACGTACAAAGAATAACCAGCTGGGAATAAGGGGAAAGTGGAAGGAGGAAGGCACCCGGCTTGTGTCCCTCTAAAATCCAACAACTGTCACTACTTGGACTCCCGGTCAAGAGAGCGAGCGAGAGGCAGACAGTGCTGTGTTGCGCTGCTCAGAGCGTGCTGCCCGGAGAGGTTAGGTAAATAAGTATTTGTTTAAGTAAGAAGCCAAAGACATTGTAGTATGGCACCAAAAAAGATTAAAAACCTAAAAGGTCAGAAAGAGCTGGATAACACCTTTAAGGAACCAGCGCCTGAAAATGAGCTCCAGGGAGTGAGTGTGGAATCACCCAGAAGCGTGCCAAAAAAGGTCTTCCAAAAGAAATATAGACACAAGCGAAGGCACCCAAGGTGGATTAAAGGGAGGTGCACAAGTATCCAAATCAATTAAAGACTTTGTAGGGAAGCATTTTAAAAAATTGCAAACCCCTGTGACAACCCCGGATTTGAACAAAGATTTAAATAAAGAACTATTGTATGAACAAATGGACCTGGAGGACTGTGTAAGCAGCCCGGATGTACCCTTCAGTAACCAACTGAATCAAAGTCCTATTGAGGCCATTCAGGAACCTAGATTATCCTCTTCACCTAGGATTTTCTCTTTGATAGATGGTATTGATCTGTCTTGTGAAGGGATGAACTTAACCAACTCCTGAAGAGAACAGAGGAGTGACTCTGATCAAATTAGAACATCGGCAACCGCAAAGAGCATAGAGCATCATGGAATGCAAGGAGCAGGACTCACAGAAAACTCAGCGCGTAGCAATATTTTGGGTATAGATATATCAGCGACCGCTTCAGCGTCAATGCTAGATTCAATGTTAATGCTGCAAAAAAACGTGCAAGGGCTGCTGGAAGTGGCAATGTTAAATAATAACATTCTAAGAACTCAAGAAGTCCAATTTCAGAAGATTGTAGGGGAATTCCAAGGAATTAGGGGGCTGATGCCAACAATACTGAGGCCGGTCCAGACCCAGGACCCCCCATTGCAGGCAGAGGAGAGGGACAGTGAGCAGCCGAATGATCATCAGGAGATTTATATATCGAGACGCCCGATGTTGGTAAATAGATGGAAGGACCTATATGGATATAGATGATATAATATACAAAGAGCAAAGAGAAGAATAGCACCCTTAAAAAAGAAGCCAAGGGCAGTGGAAAAAAGCCTGGAGGGAATCCCAAACACTGCGAAGAAAGGGAGAGAAGAATCAGTAAGCCCCCTAGAAGACAGAGTTATAGCAAGAAATAGGAGGTCAATGAGGATCCCAAAAATAGTGTAAAGGTGGGGGAGGTAGCAATCGTAAGGAAGGAGCAAACAAAACTAGCGCCATCAAACAAAGCAGAAGTTAAGGCGATCAATTCATGGAGTTTACCTCAGGGGCAAATGAACACGAATAAAGTAGTAGACAGGGGGGAGACCTCGGTAAAAAGAGGAAGGGAACAGTATGGGATGGAGGGGATGCAATCCGTTACCATTCCTGTAAAGGGTGTGGATAATCTGTGGCTATATCTCGAACCTGTGGAGTTAGAGAAAGGGGAAAAAAAGGTAGGAAGGTTATATCCCTAAATCGCTCCCAACACGTATACTCCTTCTCTAAATGTCCTAGTCTGAGGGGGTTGGGATCAAAGGATTTAAAACAAGTAGGCTTTAGTAATGATATTGACGGAAAATAATTTACTAGGGTAATATTGTACTCAAGTTTGGTAAAAACAGCAATTGTGAGGGCGGAAAACGAGATAATAAAGGAAGGTATAAGGTTGATACCAGCCAGGGAAATAGAGAAGAGGAATCAGCAGGACAGAACCTTTTTAGCTTGCCACTCAGGCTTGGGAAGATGATAGATAAGTCTGATTTTAGGTGAGGGAAGGGCAGGAGAAAACATGAGAATGGTAGTTGAGAACCATAGGATAGGTAACCCGTGGGGTGACTGGCCCCTTAATGACAGCTGGCCAGGCACCCAATATGGGCAAAATTCCGTAGATGACCGTCTCAGCGATGTTGATTAGGGAGGAGGGGTGTCGCATAGCATGAACCTGCTATCCTGGAATATCAATGGGCTAGGAGGGGAGTTAAACGTAGAAAGTATAAAGACCCTAGTCCGAGGTGCTGAAATAGTAGGACTGCAGGAAACCTGGCTATGCGACAATACCCCCGTTTATGAAGGTTTTGTACAACTACACAAGCCAGCAAGAAGGAAAAGATTTGGTTGTCCCGCTGGGGGCATTATACGCTTGTCTCGACTAAGATAGCAAAAAGGGTCACAACTGTAAATGCGACTTACAAATGGTTATTGGTCAGTGTTGTATCCTTGCTGGGCTCGGAAGGGTAGTATGATCACATGATAATTGTAAATGTTTACATGCAATGGGAATCAAATGAAGACTACGAGAGTGAAATGCAATGTTTTGAATATGACCTAGATATACTGTGTGAAAAGTTCGGAAACTATGCAATAATCGTAATGGGGGATTTCAATCATAAATTGAACCCCTTGAGAAATGATCAATGGTTTAAAGACCTCTTGAGCTCAAATAACACACCCCCAGCATTGTTTCCAAATTGTATAATCTCTAATCAAGACATGAAGTTGGGCAAACTTCTGGGGCAAAAAGGACTGTTTTGCTTAAACGGCAGATGGGAAACAGACTGTCCGGCAAAGCAGACCTTTAAGTTTGGTTCCCATCTTTGTCCGATCGATTACGTATTTATACAAGCGTGGAATTTTGACCTTATCAAGGGGTTTGAGATAACCCCTTGTGACGGTAGTGACCACAATATTTTGCAATTTGCATTAGCATGGGGACCCCTAAGCTCTAGAGAACTGGTGCTCCCTCAACATGTAGAGTACCCTAAACGGCTGACAACAAGATTAACCGAGCCGTATATGGAAAATTAGCAGGTTTCCAACATAAAGTGGGTTTGGAAGATGCTAGGACTAAGAAAGTGCCGTGGTTCGAGAAAAAGATAAAATAAATGGTGCAGTGCCTTAAAGTAGACCTAAAAAGCAAGAACTCATATACCACTACTAAAAAATCAAAGCAAGGTAAACAGCCAAGTTGGTTTAATGATGAGTGTCTAAATAAGAAAAGAGAAATAAGAAGAGAAGATAGAACCCTGAGGAAAAAATATGATCCAATAAGGCATAAAAATCTAAGTGACATGAGGAAGGAGTATAAAACGTTAGTTAGAATCCTGAAGAGGGCATTCAAAGAGAAATGCTGGGCTAACTTGCTGGAAATTATTAAATCTAAAAATTTGCGTACGTTTTAGAATTTGATAAAGGAAGCATCAGGACAGGCTAACGGGGCTATGCCCTGTGTAGTAGAGAAAGCCGCTTGGGAAGAATAGCTAGGTGAGTTATGTGGAACATACGCTGAAGATGCGGGTGGGGATATTGGTCCCTGGATGGAGGCGGTAGTAGATTTAAAACCTTTGTTTACAACAGAAAAGGTATATTCAATCATAAGAAACTTAAACCTAACCCGTGCTGCAGGTCCTGATAACCTCCCAGCAATTATTATAAAATCCCACCAAGATTGGTGGGCGCAATTTTTCTCCTGCATGTTTCTGGCTATATTGGAGTCAGGCGCAATCCCCGAAAAGTGGAGGGGAGCAGTAATTAGACCGATTCACAAGAAGGGTGATAGAAAAGCGCCCAAAAATTATAGACTCATTAATTTGCTGGTTATCGGGGAAAAGGTATTCTCCAAAATAATTTTGGGCAGTTTGAATGACTGGGCGGAGCGGTGGTCGATCGTGCCAGTGGAGCAAGGAGGCTTCAAGAAGGGGCATTCCACGATCGATCACTGCTTCGCACTGTGTGCTGTGGCAAGGAAGTCTGTGGAAAAGCAGGGGAAGTTGTGCTGCTGCTTCGTAGACTTCCACGTGGCATTCAACTTAGTAGACAGGAATTGCCTGTGGGAGTCCCTACGAAAACTTAATATCCCCGAGGGGCTCTTGAAAATTATACAGAAGTTACATAAACATAACTGGGCGCAAGTCATTAAAGACGTAGACGGAGCCTTGACTCCTAAAATATTGATTAAGAATGGCCTAAGACAGGGATGTGTATTAGCCCCCTTATTATTTGCAATACATCTGGCTGATCTCCCATCTATTCTAGAAGTGAGTAGAAGTGCTAGCCCCAAAATGAATGGGAAAGATCTGTCCTGTCTGCTGTACGCCGACGATTTGGTAATTTTTGACCAAACGGAAATCGGATTGCAAAGGAAGTTAGCTGCCTTCAATAAATATTGCTTAGCTAAACGCCTCACGGTAAATATGGATAGAACTAAAATCCTATGTTTTGGGAAAGAAGACCCAGAATTTTAATTGGTACCTGGGAACTACTAAACTAGAAATTGTGAATGAATACAGATACCTTGGTATTTGGTTTGAAAAGTCTTTAAAATGGGATATCCATCTAGTAGTCCAGACTGCCAAAGCCCATACATCAGGATGCGGGCTAAGGAAATTTAGCCAAGTCTACGGGGATATGTCACATAGACCATTACTGAAAGCCCTAAAGGCAATGATACACCCACAAGTGCAGTATGGAGCCGAAGTTTTATATTCGAGCGAGAAGAATAATTGGGACATTGAGGAGGGGAAATGTGTAAAACCGTTGATGTCACTGCCCGGCTCCTCCATGATTCAGGCAATCCGCTTGGAATTAGGCGTGACTTCATGGAACATACAGGTACAAGTGGCCCTTTTAAGATTTTGGAAAAGATTGGAATCTGAGGAAGTCACTAAAAAGTCACAATGGTGTAAAGAGGAGATCTTGCACAGCGACTTAAATTGGGCCAGCAGGATCAGAATGAAATTGTGCGCACTGTGTAAAAACTTAAATGTAAAATTTGACCAGGCGACACTGTCGGTTGAAGCCTCAAATGCGAAGCTGTGAACAATAGGAAGAGAAATATCCAGGCAAAATGATATGGTATATTTGAAAAAGAAAGTGTCAGTCCATTATATGATAAATAGTTGGGAGAATGATGCATGGTATCCCTATTTGGATACACTACCTAATGCTGGATTAAGAGCCGAGGTGCTCCGATGGAGAATAGGGATGAACTGTTGGGTATCTCAGAGAAACAGAAAAGCAGAATTGGTACAACCGGATGGTAAATGCCGCTGTGGATTAGGTACCAAGTGTGATCATATACATATCTTACTAGACTGTCAAAAATGGGTGTCACAGCGGAAACTGTTTTTGCGACCCTTGTTTTTAAAATATGGTATATCTGAGCGCCTCTTAGCAATTAACCTACTTACCGACATGCCAAATCTTGATATAGCAATCGCCATGGCAAAATATATGAAGGCGGTAAAAAGGACTCTGTTGGAACTAAATATGGTTGGATAGAAATGGCATGAAGTAACAGTAGGTCACGCTCTAGAAAATTGTGTCTAGGTTGGAACGCTAACCCTAAGTTAAAGCTTGACTGTATTGCTGATTGCAACATTGGGTGTAGTGCTGTATGAAAATTTGTCTCTTTTTAAAGTTTGTGTGGAATTTTTTATACATGTTTTAAACTATTTATTGTAATATGTATTCTGTTTGGAGACCAATGGCCTAATAAACATACTTTTACTACTACTACATACAGTTTAAACTTCACATACTAGAACTCCAGATATAGCTCCAAGATTGTATTTATTTGCTATTATGAGAGGGTGATGTTAGCTAAAATGTGTGCATTGGGTTAGCAATAGTTCATGCAGATGCGTGGCTAATGTGGCAGCCGCAGCAGACACTCAGTCAAGAGCTACATGCTGGGCCCAAGAATTATCCTGGAACCTACCTGGTGCTGACCATCTGGCAAGACCACTGAATGCTGGTGGCACCCCCGGATCATTACATAGCATAAAACCCCTTACCCGGACCAGTGGGGTGACCGGGTAGACTGGGGTAATGTACCTCTCCTGCGGTGACCTACTTTGAGCCATGGATTTGGGCCTGCAGAGAGATGCTGGGTCCCTCAGCACTGCGGACTGCTGCTAGTGGACGCCGTCTGCTGGTAATTGTGCAGAGCAGTGGGGCTATCTGGTGCTGGTTGCCTAGGTGCTGCAGCATCAGCCTTTTTGCGTTGCTCAGTCACGAGACGCTCCGCTGCCTTGAGGCCAGCACAGGGATCATGCAGAGTGGCGCGCCTGACCTGCAACCCTGCGTCGCATCGGACACCCACCGCTGGTGCTGATTGTGGGATGGCTGAGCCCCTCCCCTAGATGGTCACCTTCTCTGGGCCTGGGATCTGCCTGCAGGATGAGCACAGCGGGCCCGCTGATCTGAGACGCAGCGCGGCTCTACATTTATGACCAACCTACCGCCTGGACTTTCTGTTGTCTCCCTGCAGTCCACCCTTGACTGGGGTGAACCTATTAATGGCAGGCCCTTGTAATAGATGCAGCATTGGGCCCTCGCCTCTAGCATCTCATGCTCAGAGACTGGCTTTATATTCACCTGAGCCTCAGCCAGCATGGACTGTGTCTCTGGTGGTTGGGACCGGGCTGGGCCACTTCACGCTGATTGCCTGCTGCACCATCCAACCAGACCACCCCCTGAGGGGACGTTGGAGCTTGAGACAATGACTGTGCATTCCTGAACATGGAGGACCTACCGCCTTGACTGGTAAGCACTAGGGGGTGCAATGGTTGGCGCATTTCACGCTGCAGAGCCTTATCACCCAGGGCCTTGTGTTGCGGTGGGGCTCCCCTTCCTCCCACCCTCCTCTCCCTGGCAGCTCTGAGAGGCCTGTAAATCATTGTGAGACACCTGCTGGGACTATTGCAGATCTCGGGTGGGGCCCTCACTTCTACCATGCGCAGCCTTTGGCATACGGCACAAACTGAACCACATGCAGACTCTCCTTGACAGATTGAGAACTTCATCTTGTTGTCACACCTGGCCACGTGTGGGGCTGATCCTATGTCTCACTACCAGATGGGGCGCAAGAGATCCAACAATATGGAGCCAGGAGAGGCGGACACAGAGACTCCCTCCTCGGTTGCTGTAACTGCACCCGCGAATGAGCTACAACACCTTGAATTAGACACTATTTTAGACACCAAGGGCCCGATGTAGGTAGCCCTTTACCGATCCGAAACGGCCAAAAATACCGATTTTCGGCCGTTTCCGATCGGTAAAGGGCTACCGAGATGTAGGGGCACATTTTCGGTAATTTTACCGAATCGGTATCATTACCGAATCGGTAAATTTACCGATTCGGTAATATGTACCGAATCGGTAAAATAATTACCCATTCGGTAATATTTACCGATTCGGTAAAATTACCGAAAATGCTATGTAGGTAGGCAATGTACCTTCTGTACATGGCTTACAGAATCGGTATTTTACCATGGAATACAAATCCATGGTAAAATACCGATTCCGGTGTGCATGCACATGTGTGCATGCACACCTATGTCATGTGACAGGCAGACCTGCCCTTAGGGCAGGTATGCCTGCCACATGGCACCTGTGCCTGTTTTGGGGGGTGCCAGAGGGTGTCAAAGTGACACCCCCTGCACCCTTGTGAATTCTTTAATTACCGATTCGGTAAATACCGAATCGGTAATGCCTAATCATTCCTATGGGCTTCAAAGCCCATAGGAATGAATGGGCATTACCGATTCGGTATTTACCGAATCGGTAATTAAAGAATTGCTAAGGATTCGGTAACGAATCCAGATGTTGGGACCTACATACCATTTACCGATTTTGAAATACCGAATCGGTAGGATTCGGTATTTCAAAATCGGTAAATGGAATTTACCTACATCGGGCCCCTAAGACCTCACTGGAGGCAAGAATCAATGCAGCGTCACTCGACATTGACCTCCTGCGTGCTGACCACCACAGGTTTTCTGACAGGGTGAATGAATAGGAATCGGCAAAGGGTTGGCTGTCCCCTTCAGTGCGTGAACTGCAGTCCAAACCAGCGACATTGCAGGAGGAGGTGACAGCTCTGCACCGCAGAGCAGAGGATGCAGAGGGGTGGTTGTGGTGCAACAATGTTCATTTCCATGGATTTCCAGAGAGGGCAGAGCTTCTCAGTACTGAGCTCTTTCTGAAGGAATGGCTGATGGACACAGTATTGAAAGACAGGATGCCTGCTCTGTTCTCTATCATGAGGGTACACTAGGTCCTAAGATGCCCACCTTGAGCTGGGGCAAGGATGACATCTGGGCAAAACATAAGCAGCACCGCCGACTGCGCAAGACATCATGCATCTACCCAGATCTAAAACAAGTTGTAGTGGAGCAGGCACGAGTGGTGAAAGTGCCAGTGCATCACCATCAGTCTATTTCCTTTGCCATCCTGAGACACAGGCCACATGAGGACTCCTGCTCCAATGCCTGGGTTTTTGAATCTTCCTTAAGCTCCAGCACCACGGCCCCCAAGATCACTCCTAGATCCGCTATTGTTTTCCTTTGACTATCACCCTCAGTGTATTGACCACATCCTCTACCTAACCACCCGCCCCAAGGAAACTCTGATGACACTCCCCTACATCCTCTAGTGATACTCCTCCATCGATCATGGGCCTGGCTTCTGGCCACAGTTGATTTGCTCCTATGTCACGTCATACCATTGTTCCTAGGTGGAATGTTGATTGCATTCTCTTATTTTTTCTTAATTCTTATTTTTGATTTTGGAACACATAGGCGGGCACTTCTGTGTGCCCTGCCCAGGGAGAACTGTTTCCTTATTGGCTGGATGTTGTCTATTTTTCTAAGTTATCCTCAGAGACTATTCATGACGATTTGAGGTACACCCAATCCCTTGTCACTTACACATCTGCACTGTGGAGGGGGGGCATGCATGGATGGGACACAGCCGCACAGGGAGGGGAGTACTTTCATCCTACATGTCTTGCACATCCTTGCAACGCTTACAGATATGCCTACATCAATACCTGACCATTCTGCGCTGCAGTTTCACATACTTACCTGACATGTGTAGGGCATGACCACTCTGTCCAAGGTCTACCATATTTCTGCATACCTCAAATGGTGCCACACTCATAACAGCTCTTACATGACCACACAGCCCTGGGATCTGGGGAGGTGATTTCAATTGTGTGCCCAAATTGCAGTTTTATCACTCTACCCCACCACTGCATGCGGCGGCGAACGTCCGTACCACACAACACTTTCACCAATGGCACAGGGGTATGCACTTGCATGATGCATGGCGCATGGGACATCCACATGTCTGGGAATTTTAGTTTTCTTCTATGGTGCTTGATTTGCATACCAGAATAGACTTTATTTTATACATGATTTCTATTGGCTCCCTGGTAGCCCGTTCGGAATATTTGGCAAGACCTCTGTCAGACCACTGCCCCTCGCTTTTTACACTGGGTTGGGGCAGACAATGCTCCTCTATCCCTACCTTGAGTCTCCAGGTTGAGGCGCTCTCCGATCCGCCCTTCCAAGAGGATCTATCTCTCTGCCTTACTAAATATTTTACAGAGAACCGGGGCTCTGCTTCGACTCGGCCCGAGAGTGGGATGCACATAAGGTTGTGGACCACCCCCCATTGCATTGCAACTTCCTGGGTTATCAGTCATCACTTAATGGGAGACCTTGCGTCCCTTGAACACGATCTCTGCCAAACAGAAATACAAGTGGCCAACCGGACGGCATCGACCACACGGCTGAAACAACTTCAATACAGCGGAGCGAGGCAGAGGCTACATTAAATTATCACAATTTCCGCAAGCAAACAGCCCTTTATCATTCTCAGGGCGATTGCTCCAGTAGACTTCTGGCTTGGCTTGCTCGCGAGGAACATCAACACATCCCAATTGTGGTGCTTCCCGACCTCGGTGGAGGACTTGCCATTTATCAAACAGCCATTAATGCAGTGATTATTAATGCACGCTGTATGAGACACCTGCCTCTCCATCTTTGGACATTCTAACCAGGTTTTTAGCTCACCTCCCTCTTCCTACACTTAATCCTGTGCAATGAGTCGACCTCAATGAACCCCTCCTGCTGGAAGAAATCCGTGCTGCCATCTCTCAGATCGCCCGGAACAAGACCCCGGGGAAGGATGGCCTACCGATTGAGTACTACGCCACCTTCCCTATACAAACTGCTCCACACTTATTGGTCATGTTTAACGAAGCCAGAGTTTGTGGTGAACTCCCGGACTCCCTCCAGGAAGTTCTGATTGTGGAGTCCAAATGTCAGATTGTACTGCCCCCTCTTGCTGCTGAACCTAGACTGCAACATTTTGGGTAACATTTCAGTGAACTGCGTGTTCCTCATCGTTCACGCACTTGTGCAAGATGACCAGTCCGGTTTTATACTGGGTCGCAGCACATTTGTTAATGTATGGAAACTATTGTGCCTTATACATGCTAGCCCCCACAATTACTTACAACCAAGTGGCTGTGTCATTGGACATAGAAGAGTCCTTTGACGCCCTGGGGTAGGATTACCTTTTCTCAACCCTCACTGCCATGGGGTTTGGACAAGGGTTTACGGGCTGGGTACATACCCTGTATGCATCCCAAACTGCTAGGGTCAACACTGGCCAGGTGATTTTGGACAAGTTTTGGAAACAACAAGGGACATGTCAGACGCTGTCTGCTGTCTGCTGTTATCACTAATCTTGCAATGGAGCACCTTGATTGGAGCCTTCGGGGCATGGCGCAGTTATGGGGTGTTGCAAAACTGGAACCATGTCATCTCGCTCTACGCAATGATGCCTTGATTTATTTGCGTGACGAGGAGGCTGCCCTACCCGACCTCAAACACCTGTTGGACGACTTTGGGGAAGCGTCAGGCTTGAGAGTGAACTGGGAAAAGTCCTGTTCATTTCTGCTGGCAACACACCATTGCTGCGCGGAACTGAGTCCATGAACATGCGCCTACAGTGGTGCTATGACTTCTTTACATACCTGGCGGTGCAGATCTACCACGCACAAGGAGACCTCAGAGAGGGCCACTTTGATAAGGCGGTTGGCTCTATCCAAAGGTCCATGCCCTTTTGGTGCTCCCAACTGGGTCGAGTGGCCATCTCCAAGAGGTTGTACTCCGAAGAGCTTCTTCCGGACGCTTAACAGCTTGCTCCTTGAATTGTTATGGAGTGACAACTGTCTTCATGTAGCACTAACCACGATCCAGTGACCACTCTTAGAAGGTCGACTCAAGGGCCCTAATTTTGAGCTGTATTACACGGCAGCGCAGTTACAGTTGACAATGGCCTTGCTGTGCTCTGATACCTACCCAGAGCTACCCTTTGCTGGGCAGTGCGCAATGGACTTCAGATTTATACATGGTTATCAGAACCCACTATACGCCCCCTAAAGGAAACATCTCAGATGGTGGTGGCCCATAGTTGCTGGTGAAGATATGTAAACTTAGGAGGCCCCCTTCTCCCATACTCACGGGGATTGCTGTCTGGGACCTGCCAACACTTTTCGGCATGCTTCGGTGGACAAATAGTGCCTACTGGAAGGAGGCAGGCATTAAGCAGGTGGGAGACCTCTACTAGGATGGTGCTGGCATGTCATTCCAGGATGTTGTGGACACATACGGAGTACCCTCCATTAAACTGCTAACCTAGCTGGGATGTGGACCCACCCGCTTCCGCAGTTCACAATGCCCTATTATCTTCTGGAGGCACATGACATGCCATTACTACCCTCTACATGCCGTTGCATGTGACTCCGCCAAACCATGCAACGAAAGCACAAGCCAGATAGAACCCAGTGCTTCAGCAACCTCTGACAGATCGGGCCTGGTCTCGGACGTTACAGTCAGTCAAGGGTGTGTCTCGCAACCCCAGGTTTAGATTCAGACAGTTTAGCCCCTCACCACATTAAACATATGTTTCAGGTGCACGTCTCTGTCAGCACTCACTATGGCCTGCAGGAAGAGAGATTTATTATTTGGTTTGGGATGTTGCAACCGGTGTGGCACATGACAGTTGCGACAGTGACGGATCTAACATCACACCCCCTTCCTCTTGCACCTTCCTCCTGACTGCTGGGACTGTGCCCCACAGAAAGGGAAACAAATACTTACTCAGGTTCGTCGACCTTACATTTGCCCTATTTAAAAGTCAGGTGGCCATGGTCTGGCAGCCCCCGCACTGCCAGACCACCAACAGTGGGTGTGCGAACTCCTGACATGGACACGCGCAGAGGCTTACACTCTTCAGGAACTCCAGGGAGGTGGGATTCCCTACACCAGTAGTGAATGCTAGGAGACATTTTGACTTAATGTGGAAGCTAAGAATGATACACGCCCACCCTGAAACCACAATTCACTGACCCAATGAGCAGATGACAACTAGGTCTCCTCCTGAAACTGTCCAGCGTCCATGATTGCCCTCCCATGGTGACATAGCCCTACCCAAAGGTGGGTTCCTCTATCCCCCACTTGATGCCATATACATAAGCACTACATATGCTTCAGGACTACATGGGTGCTTGCCTGGGGTGCCCCTCACCCTCTTCCATACTCTCTTTAAGGCTGAACCTTCCATCGCCTCCACATAGTCTGAAGAGCATATTCTCTCTTTTTTATTGTTATTTTTGTTTTGATAGCAGTCACAGGGATGCCGCCGATAATGTCATTAGATATGTACCCTATGCATGGGCTGTCTATTGTGGCAGATCTCGGCCTGCTGCAATGTTTTTTCATCTATATTTTTGAGGTATTCTGTCAGTGAACCATTCCATGCTAAGTTGAATTTCAGAGTTGTAAAGTGAAATTTGAATGATGAAAAACCTTTCAACATATGGGATCTCACGCAATTATATATTTTGGTTGATTGGTTGGAAACAGGAATGCTGTAGTGGGTGATCGATAAAACTCAGTGGCACCCGCAGTGACTGAAAACGTTTGTAGGCATGAGTAAACATATTGCGTGGTCATTCCACCCATAGAAATACTCATAAATGTGCTTCTAAGTTTCTTGAAGTAAGGGTTCCTCCTCTCCCTACTACACCCTTCCAATTTTCCAAAAGGTATGAGGAAAGAGGGTTTTTACTAGCATTGGAGTGATGGTGAAGATGTGGTAGAAAAAGTTTAATTGTGAAAATGCACATTTCCAAATGACTTGCGTGTACAGATGTTCCACTTCTACATGAGTAAAGTTTGGCCAACAGTAGTATGGCTGGAAATGTAATAATGTGGTCAATTTGTAGTCCATTTGTAAGAATGTGTGTGAATCTCCAAAACATTCCAACTCTACTCTTAATTTGTACAGTAGAATTGTTTGCTTTGGCTTACCATTTATACCTCAGTACTTTCTGAGATTTTGCTGACCCTTATGCACGGTTCTACATGTTCGTATTAGTCGTTGATTTTGCATTAAGACATCAAATGTATATTTCACCAATTAACTAGATTCCTGTTGAACAATGAATACTTTCATCTTTTTTTTCATATTGTCAGTTTCCAAAAGTAAATTCAAAACAAATATCTAAAGTTAGAGCCAAATTCTTCAGGGTATTCAAAATAAACATATTTCTACTGTGCACCTGGCAATGGTTTCAAAACCAGAAATTTAGGGAATTATTTTGCACCTGTTTATAGGAATAATTAGGGCTAAAATTAACAAAGTAACTTATGACTCGTAAAGTTATGAGTGCAGAGTCTGAGTACTCAGGGAAGAATCTACAAAGATTTCGCACCGAGTGCGGAGATTCCACCACAAGTCCTGAGACTCTGCACCCGTAACTTTACGAGTCATTAGTCCCTTTGTGAAAAGTTCCCTTCATGGGCTAGGTGTGCAATAAGTACAATTAAGACTTTTAGGTTTCTGGTTTTATTTACAAAACACTTAACCTCTGCTTTAAAGTTTAATATCAACTCTCCAGTACCACATAGCGAAATTATAGATGCGATTTGCCATATCCCGACTACATATATTTAGTACTTAGCTAGCCATTGAAAAGTTCTGAGACTGTGTAGTACCATAATGCTGCTTGATGTTGGTCACAGAACCCAAAAGTGACTTGTATTATACTAATTTTATTGGTGTTGGGATTCATAATTCCTTATAACATATAGGGCCCGATGTAGGTAAATCTAATTTACCACTTCTAAAATACCGAATCATACCGATTCGGTATTTAAGAAGTGGTAAATTAGAGGGGGGGAAATGTAGGTAATTCTGATTCGGTAAATACCGAATCTGTAAGATTCGGTATTTACCGATTCTGTAAATACCGAATCGGTATCCCCATTGATTTCTATGGGCCTTGAAGCCCATAGGAAACAATGTGGAATACCGAATCGGTATTTACTGATTCGGTAATTACGTATTCTTGCAAAGGTGCAGGGGTGACACTTTGACACCCTCTAGCACCCCGAATTCAGGCACGTGTGCCATGTGGCACACAAACATGCCCTAAGGGCATGTCTGTCTGTCACATGGCATAGGTGTGCATGCACACATGTGCATGCACACCTGGATTCGGTATTTTACCACCCAATTGGATTGGGTGGTAAAATACCGATTCTGTAAGGCCTGTGGGACTCTGAAGAGTCCCACCTACATCTGCAAGTTACCGAATCGGTAAAAATATCGATTCGGTATTTTACCGATTCGGTAAATTTACCGAATCGGTAAAATAGGGCCCCTACATCACAAATGACCATTTACCGGTCGGTAACGGCTGAAGTCGGCCATTACCGGTCGGTAAATGGCCACCTACATCTGGCCCATAGTTGCATATTTACAAGGAAACAAAAGAGTGTGGAGCTGTGGCAAAACTTGCAGTGCCACGCTCCGCCATTTCCAAACATCAGAGATGTACTGTATTTACAGCAATACGTGCACACCTGTGTTTCTCCTAGCGCTGGCGCTACAAATATCTGACTAGTGCCAACACAGACACCCTTGCTCCATAGTGCAAGGGTGCCTGAGCTGCATGGAATGATTGTTTATGTGCAGGAAGGTGTCCCTTCCTCACATAAACAATCAATAAAGATGATTTATTACTTATATGGGCCCGATTCAGATCCCGTCCGGAAAGCGCTCCATACGGCTCGGATCCAGAGGGCTTTCCACACATAATGAACTCTGGGTGTCTGAGCGAGCGAGTACAATGTGTCCGTAAGCATACGGACTTGATTCGCTCGGACTTCCATTGAACTCTGTGGCGCCTGCGTACAGACACGTACACAGGCTTCCTTAGCAAAAAAAGGGTGGGTGGGGAAAAGCGTACACCCTATGGCGGACACCCCATGGTGACTACCACACTGTGCATGCTTGGATCGTGGGGACCCATGGGCATCCCCCTGTGACAGATATGGAGGGCCCAGGGTGTAACGTACGCTTCCGACAGCTGTTTCGGCTCACTGAGACTGAGGTGAAGCGGCTGTCCAGAATGTGTATCACACTTGCTCGGTCGGAATCAGGCTCTATTGCGTGGCATGTTTCATCTATGTATGAGTCGTACGGACAGGTTCAGGTCCCAGAAACGATTTGGTCAGCGCGTACGCGAACTTCGCATCGTAATTGGTCATTCAAACCTGTATACAATTCAGTCGTAAATAAGGACTATGAATCGGGTCCAGTAAAGCCAAATCTGATTTGGAGGCCTTCAGGGCGAGTTAGGAATCGGGTCCTAAGTGTGCTGTATTCTGCAACACACAGAGAAGTAGCAGATCAATGTCATGCAATAATTGTTTATATGCACGTAGGAACACCTTCCTCCACATAAACAATAATTATTGGCGTTTTGCTGTTTCTGTAGCAAAAGCAAAAATGAGGAGAAATAAATGTATTTCTCCTTGGCGCATCATTCTAACGCCTGCTATTGCATGGCATTAGCTTTTGGCACTGTCTCAAATTTACACCTCCTTCTAAATCTAGGGCAGCGTAAAAAAGCAATGGATGTTGGGGTGGAAAGCCCACAGCAACACTCATTGAAGGCCCCTTTCATGCAGAAAACTGTGTGAAAGGGTACCTTATTTACAAAGTGGCGTTAAGGCACATAAAATGGCTTAACATCACTTTGTAAATATGGAGCAGGTCATTACACCACAGGAACATCGGGAAAAATGACGTTCCTGTGGCACAATCCCCTTGTACATATGCCCCATAGTGTCCTATAAGTGTGGTGCCACGGCACGCCCTTTACTCTCTAACCTCTTGGGCCAACGTATGACAAAAATTTCAAGTTCCTTGTCATATTTTTGTGTTATTTTACTATTTATAGTTTGATCCTACAATAAAAACATTGGGGAAAATAATATATACATACAAAATTCAGTCTGTTTAAATAAGGAATTTCTGACATCAAAATGAGCCTGGATTTATGCAGCACAGTATAAAACTGTTGTTGCTTGGCTGTAGCTATGGGTAGGATGAGGCCGAGACCTTTCAGATGATGATCCTTTAACAGTTATGTAAATAATGCACATATTTCTTTCCTAATACTCTTTTCTGAGCTTCCACTGCTTACAAATGCTCTCTCCATCACTCTAGTGAATAATGTGGGTGACAGCAGTGGCATTCATCATCCTTCTTATAGTGCAAGCATTTCTTAGGAAGTAAAAAGCATCATTTTCATCTCTTCAGTGCCCGGCCTACATTTCACTGAATGGGGCTATCCTTTGCCTTTGAATCGTGGACTACTGATGATTTGTTTTTATAAATATGTCAATCAAAGAAGAGTGCGGTGCCCCTGGCAACAGCACTTTTACTTCCTGCTATGGAGTCGTGTAGCTTCATGCTGCATGCTGTTGTGATTTTTTGCATTTTCTGTAAGGACATAACTAAGGTTAATAGCGACATAATTTACTTGTTATATGTATCTGGATGTCAGATTAAAAACTAGTGCAAGGATTATATACAAATTGCCAACAATATATTGTTGGCAATTTGTATATAATCCTTGCACTAGTTTTTAATCTTGTAATGTATTGTTTATGAAGCCTGGCATTTTCTATATGAGCATAATTGCTTCTGTTTTTAATGTAAATTTTAATTGTATGTTTTTGTATATTGTCATTTTTTTGTAAACAGCCCTGAAGAAGTCCCAAGAGGACGAAACGCGTCGGCTGCAGCTCCTGTGTGTGTTTTTTCACTCTCAACTGAACTTAATAAAAGAACTCTTAAAGAACACAAGTAACAACTAATGTGATTATTGCTGTTAACCTCATCAAAGTTATCAGTTTTTGCAAATTCTGAAGTGGTGCACCTTGACCTTGTTTAAAATGAGTTGTGCACAGTATGTGTGATGCTGATTAGACCCTGGGGGTGAAGGGGGTAGGTTTGGTCAACAGAATAGTGTAAACTTTTAAATCTGCTCATATAAATCAATGAGGTTCAAAATGCCTCTGTTCTATTCAGCAGAGTGCACTAACAGAGCATTTAGCATCACTGTGGAACACACCAATTTAGCCTCATGACACCAGTCCCAATGAACATTTACTTTAATAAACATAAACTGTATTTGCGGTTGAAGCAGTATTAACCCAGTTGGGCTTAAGATGCATAGCAACTAACACACTTCTCTTCTTATGCAATTCACTAGATTTAAATGTCTTACTGATGTTTTCTCTCCTTTCCTGCAAAAGCTAGTACTATTATACCTGTCCATAAATCTAGAATACTACTCATGTTCTTTGTGGACAATCATCTCTTTCCTTTTGAACCCAATTAAGGGCCAGATGTAGGTATGTATATTTTACAGATTCATAAATACCGAATTTTACCGATTCGGTATTTATGAATCAGTAAAATAGAAGGGGGGGAGATTTAGGTTGAATCGGTAATTGAATTACCGATTCTGTAAGAATCGGTATTTACCGAATCGGTAAATACCGATTTGGTAATGCCCATTGATTCCTATGGGCATTGAAGCCCATAGGAATCAATGGGCATTACTGAATCGGTATTTACCGATTCGGTAAATACCAAATGTTGCAAGGGTGCAGGGGGTGTCACTTTGACACCCTCTAGTACCCCGAATTCAGGCATGTGTGACATGTGACACACAGACATGCCCTAAGGGCAAGTCTGTCTGTCACATGCCATAGGTGTGCATGCACACATGTGCATGCACACCTGGAATCGGTATTTTACCACCCAATTGGATTGGGTGGTAAAATACCGATTCTGTAAGGCCTGTGGGACTCAGAAGAGTCCCACCTACATCTCAAAATTACTGAATCTGTAAAAATACAGATTCGGTATTTTACCGATTCGGTAAATTTACCGATTTGGTAAATTTACCGAATCGGTAAAATAGGGCCTCTACATACCAAATACTTAATACTGGTCGGTAACGGCTGAAATCGGCCATTCACCGACCGGTATTTTGGCTCGTACATCTGGCCCTAAGTCCCTTACTTGGCATGCGCTTTGCAGAATATCTAATGTGTTGATCACAAAAGTAAAACACTGCAAAAGCAAAGAAACAGTGTGGGGGGTGCTATTCATAGTTTTGCATCCATCATAGAAGGTAGGGTGATTGGAGTACTCTTACGAGCTTTTGTGAATTAGCCCCAAAATGTCATATCAATAATAGGAATATAATTGGAATATTCTGGTAATATTAAAATAAAATTAGTAAAAATAGAAAGGATGGTGCCTTCGGTGCATCTTTGCTAGTAGGAATTCGGACGCTTTGAGCCAACTCAGAAAGGAATGAAAGAATAATTGCACACTTGTCATTTGTGTTGGAAAAAATGGAGCAGTATAATTTAGGCTGCACACTTACACATCACAGAGTTGTAATTATATACGTACCCATGACATTATATTCACTGTGTGACTTCACTTTATTAACATGAGTAAAGCATTTAAACACATTACTGAAATGTATTCACTGTTTAAACTTGTGATTTATATGTGTGTCCACTACTGCTCTGTTTAAATATGAATCACGTATTCTTCATTTATGTTTTACACTTACACTTCAAGCTATATTTGCATATGTAAACATGTATACTTTTACTCACATTTTGCAGTACCTTTAAGGTTACACATGAAATGTTATGATGTTATGTTATATTTATTTATTGTGCGCACAGCTGCTCCAGCAAAGGAGAGTCCTGGCGCCCGACAAGGTAGAACATAACACAACTAAAAACAAAAACAGAAAGGAACAGCTAAAAGGCAAAACTAAAACAAGAAAGTTTTAATGGCTTTTCGAAACTGCATGAGATCTTCCAACAAACGAATCTCCACTGGGAGAGAGTTCCAGATAGCCGCGGTTTTCACATGAAAGGATTGGCAACCGGCACAACAAAGCTTGAACCGGGGGACCACGGCGAGGGCCTGGCCCAAGGATCAGAGAGAGCGTGTCGGGACATAGAAGGACACAAGATTGGACAGAATCTGAGGGGCAGTGCCTTTCAGGATTTTAAAAGCCAAACATAGGACCTTAAAATGAATTCTCATCCTCACCGGTAACCAATGCAAGGAGCGAAAAACGTTGGAAAAGGGACAGAATCTGGGCAGGCCGACTATCGCTCTAGCTGCGGCATTTTGGACACGCTGCAGGCGGATGATTTCTGCCTGGTTGGTCCCCACCAGGAGGTAGCTGGCGTAATCAAGCCGGGAAATAACCGTAGCCTGAATCACCAGCTGCCTGGTCGGGGCATCCAAAAATTTAAGAACCGGTCTTAAGCCCCGAAGAACGCCAAAACAGCAGGCCGCGGTTTTCTTGGTATGGCCAACAAAGTTAAGGCTAGCGTCCAGCCAAACTCCCAAATTTCTTAGTTCCGAGAACGGAGTCGGATGGTCCCAGCTCTGAGGGCCACCACCTGTCCCCCCAAAGATCCACTCTCTTACCGACAATCATAATCTCTGTCTTTGTTGCATTAAGCTGGAGACAGTTCGCCGTCATCCAGTTGGCCACCGCCTTCAGTCCATTCTGGAACCTAGGGGCATCTCACTCCGCATCCCCACTGAGAGTAACCGCCAGCTGAGTGTCATTGGCATACGAGACCATAATCAGGCCCCACTGCCTTGCGACCTCAGCCAGCGGTCTCATGTAAAGGTTAAATAGCGTGGGACTCAGCGAGGATCCCTGCGGAACCCCCATGGCCAGAGGCTGGAATTTGGACTGAAAGGGTGGGATGGCCACACAGAAAGAACGATTGTCGAGAAAGGAGCGAAATCACTGCAGAGCCTGTCCCCCAACACCAATCTCCTCCAACCGGTGCAGCAGAATGCTGTGAGAGACGGTGTCAAAGCCGGCGCTGAGGTCTAATAATACCAGCGCCGCCGTCTGACCAGCATCCAACACGGCACGCAGGTGCTCCACCATAGCAAGAAGGGCCGTCTCCGTGCTGTGCCCTGCACGGAAGCCATTCTGCGTGGAGTCTAGGACATTGGCCCGAGCAAGGTGGTCTGACAGGGCCAGTTTAACATGGCCCCCCGCAATCTTTGCCGGCCAAGGGAGTAATGAAATAGGGCGGTAGCTCTCGGGTTTAGAAGGGTCCAACGAAGGCTTCTTCATAATTGGAGAAACCACCGCCTGCTTCCATTTAGTTGGAACCACACCCGAGGCCAGCGATAGGTTAATTAGGGAACACACCGTAGAGCACCCCAGAAAAGACTGGTCTTGCATGCATAGCCATGTATTCCAAGTGCACATTAACCCATTCCATGCATCGGACGGCCCCCCGCCATCCGACGTTGCAGTGGGCGTGTGCAAAGGACGGCGGGGGGCCATCCGAGCCCCACCCACTCATTAATTCACCCGCATCGCTGCGGAATTGGCGCCGCGGTCAACGGGTTAAAGGCTTATTTAATTTAGCCTGACTACAGGCCTCAGTTAAAATGTATTTTGCCTACCAGCATGCTTTTCTTTTCTGGCAGGTATATTATTTCTTTAGCTAGAGAAAGGCTTATTGTCTATATTAGACAACTGATAGAGAGGCCTGAGAGAGAGTTGCTTGTGAAAATAGAGATACAATGGTCGAAAGACGCTTTCTGATAATCATGTAGCTGGATGGCAAGATGTTCAAGGCTGAGAAAGGCAGCCTCAGTTCGATGTGTTGGTAATTCAGAGCTATGTTGCAGATATACTTGAGTGGTGATCTGATAGGTTCCTGGTGGTGTGAGGGAGATAAGATTTTTCTGAATCTCCTGTTACTTTTATATTGGTGTTCCAATGATTTGAGTAAGGAGGTATTCCCTTTAGACTTAGAGAGGTACTGACCTCTCTGACTGCCCTATTCTTGCTAGTATAAATCTTTATGTTAAAAACGTATTTCCTTTTTCTTTTGTCTTTTACTGGAGTCTGATGATGACGCCTTCTTTTTTAATGATCCTGAATTAGAGACTCTAAATAGATGACTCTTTTTCTGACACGTGTTTAGATAGAGAAGGGACGTTTCTATTTGGAACACCTCTTCATTTTATCTGTTATTGTATAATTGTGGCTATCACAATTCTGGATCTTATTCTGTTGCATCTCAACCAACTCAGATATTTCACTTTGCCTATTATACTAATGAACTTATTGAATTTGCATTTGCTGGCATATTTACTGGATTGATTGGTAATCCAAATGAAACTCCTTAATCATATATAGGGGTTGGTCCTCATTGTGGAGTCAAATAGACTTCACAAGTTAAAATTGTATTGTTGATGTGTTCTCACTTTAAATGCTTTAAGTCAGCTATAAAAGGTTGATACGACCCATGGGTAAAGCTATTTGATGATTAGACAAGAGATTATGTTTGTAAGGCCCAGGATGACCAGCAAGAATAACTGCATAGGTCAAGTATAGGTATGTAGAATGGAACTTAAAAAATGTCTCAGGCGAGAGGCAACAATTTATCAAGTATTTATTTTATACTGTTTTCCAGAATATATACACATTTACTAAATGTGCATGGTTTGCCAGAGATGCTGGGATCGCTTCCTACGCCCACCGACTCTGCCAAAAATCTGGGAATGTGTTTGAACAAAAATCTTGCGTTTAACCTACTGGCTAATTGCATAGTTTCCACATGCCTTTGTATTATTACCCAGTGCCTGTACGTAAACAAGTGGTTCTGGCCCACTCCTCCCAACTTGATTCCTGCAATGAACTCAATCCGAACATCAATAAGTCAGCCCTGACTATGTTGCATTCTGTGCGAAATGCAGCAGTGGGACTATATTAGACATTTCCAAATATCATTCAGCCTCAGCGGGTTTAAACAAGCTTTACTGGTTTCCAGTGAAACAGCATATCATGTTTAAGGCCTTGCACATTGCTCCGCAGGCCTTACATAGATCAGGGCCTGGAGTATTCAGAACAATGTTCCATTGGTATCTACTTACTAGACTGCTGCACTCTGCAACTCAAAATATGGTAGCGGGTCCTAAATTTCAGAAAGCGAGATGGGGCGGTAGAGCCTTCTTATTGGTCACCACCAAGTTATGGAACTCTCTTCCCCGTCATATTACCAGTCTGAAAAGCCATAAACCTGCAGGAAAGCCCTTACAACTTGTCTCTTCGCATTCTTATCAAGGTCCGTGGAGCACCAGAACAGAGAGTCTGATATTTACTTTTCTTCATCTGAACTAGCAAGTCTTTAGCGCCTTGCTGCCCTCGGGTATGTGTGTGCTTCAACAAATCTATTTAATTTCATTTCACCTTCAATTGATGACTCAAATTATACCTGAAAAGGTACTTAATGCAGATAAGGAATTGCACATTCATAATTTTGTCAGACAAAGGTGATTGCTCCCTCTGCCAAGTATTAGCAGTAAGCAGGAAAATGCACCAGTGGATAAGGGTGTCTGTCTATGCAATTGAGTATCCATCAAAACCATTGTGCACATTTACTGCTTTTCCCATTATAAATAGAAATCAGGCATACGAGTACCAATACACTCATAAGACTGAAGTCCTAAGATATGCTTGCAAAATAACAAGGTATACAACAAGAAGATAGAACAGATGTAACGTAGCTTAGTAACCTTTGACTAGTATGCTATTACCGGTGACATGAGACTAAGATTTGTATTGTGAATGTCTAGACAGAACTGAAAATACCAATAAAATCAGTTTAAAACAAAAATAAGTTGAAATCAGGCAAAACTGTTAAGGGCTATTGGTTTTAGACACTGAGGGCCTTATTCACAAAGGGCCTCTGCGCTCTTAGTGGAAGCCCCGCAGTTGTGGGGAAATCTCCGCACTTAGGGCCAAATCTCTTCAATGAGAATTCTCATTGTGAAACTTCCTCCCTGAGAGCGGAGACTCCCTTATGTCTGCAGGGCCTCGTCCACGAGTGAGTAGGCCCATTGTGAATCAGGCCCTGACATTATGTATTATGATCTCAGATGCTGTGTAATTAATATTCCAAGAATATATTGAGCCCTACAGAGTTATTTATGTGTCTTCAAGCACGTCATGAACAATCTGAGCCTCTGTGACATCCCTGCCACTTTTTGCATTTGTCCCGAGTATTTACTGAATTCTAGATTTTTGAAAGACTTAGTTGACTTCTTATTCCTCAGGGACCCCATATACAGCCGACGTTGTGTTCACCAAGAACATCCTTTGGTGTGCTCTGTGCTAAATTAAGAGTTCTCCTGTCGCCCTACCCTGTAGCCACACAAAGGGATCCCTTCTGGACCCCATGTACACCAGTCCTGCGGGCAGGAGAAGCCCTTTTGTATATATTTTTGGATTGTTTTCTGTGTTTATAAACATTAGGATCATACATTCATCACAATGTGTATGTTTGGTAAATGCTTTGTGGACACTGGTAGTGGGCTGGGGAAGAGTGTCCTGGACACCCGTTTACACTTGATTGCTAGTTGTGGATTCTCCTCAGCCAATTCCTTCAATCTTTGGGGCATATTTACAAGCTCATATCACCACCACAACGTCACTTTTAGTGACAATGTGGTGACGATAGGGGCTTACAAGACAGCGTTCAACCATTTAACGTGGCTGAACGCTGCCTGGTAAATAAGGCACCCTTTCAAGCTGTATTCCACGTGAAAGGGGAGGGCAATGGGTGTTGCGGTGGGTGTTCCACCGCAACGCCAATTGATTTTGATGCTGCCCCCTATTTGAAAGGGTGGCATAAATAGGAAGCAGCACCAAAATTAAGACCAGTAAAAACCTGGTCTTAAACAGGTGAATCGAGGAAAAATGCTTTATTTCTCCTCGTTTTTGCTGTTTCCATGTGTGCTGTGTTGTGCAGCATGCATAGAGAGGGGTGCGGACTTCGATGGAGGTAGGATCCAGGGTTGCCTTGAGGCTGTGTTTCAGTGGTTCCATCATAACAGCCTCAAGTGCAACTCAGATAAATCCGAGGTCCTCTTTTTTGGGTGCAGTTCGGACCCGGACTGGAAAGTGTGGTGGCCTGAGAACATGTTTCCACCAGCAAGTTCGTCCCAGGTGGCTAAAAACCTTGGGATTAAGATCGACAATGGCCTCACACTACGCTCGCAGGTAATCGGTCTCACTGGCACCTGCTTTGGCCTACTCCGGATGCTTCGCAAGTTCCTTCCCCTGTTATCGGAGGAACACAGGAAGATCACGGTGCAGGCGATTATAGGCTCGAGAATTGACTATTCCAACGTCCTCTATCTCGGCCTGCCAGAATACCTGCTCCAACGGTTACAGGTTGTCCAGAATTCGGCAGCACGTGCCATCTTTGGACTATCTCGCCGTGCCAGAGCCTCGGGTCTCCTGGAGGCTTTGCACTGGCTGCCTGTCCGGAAGCGGATTATTTTTAAGACTCTTACCCTGGCACACAAAGCCTTGCACGCCTCCGGAGCAAAATATCTTCAGAAAAGGCTGACCTTTTACCTTCTTGCCAGGTCGCTTAGGTCTGAAGCCCTGTCTCTTGCTGCGGTTCCCCGCGTGAAGAGAGCTCGCATCGGTGGCCGCTCTTTTAAATTACTAGCGCCTCAGTTGTGGAATAAACTGCCTGTGTCCCTGCGCAGCACTCCTAACCTGTTGGCCTTTAGGAAGGGGCTTAAAACCTGGCTTTTCACCTCTTAGGTTTCCTTTTTTTCTCTGTTTTTATTTACTTTCCCTGTTGTGTTATGAGATTAGTGTGCAATTCAAAGCGTCGGGACACTCTTTCGAGTAGCCGCACGCTATATAAAACCCCTGTATAACATAACATAACATAACATAACATAACATAGAAACAGCAAATTGCCATTGATCGTTTATGTGCAGGTAGGTGACCCTTCCTGCTCATAAACAATTAAAAAAATTACATGTTGCAACTTCTGTGTGGGCTTCCTTGCGTGCTCAGGACGGCTCCTGGCCATCCTACGTCACCCTGGGCATATGCTCAGGACAGCCGGGGACCCTACGGACGCTGCTGATTCCCCAGTGCGGTGCAAATTCCGCACTTGTGCTGGGGAATTAATTAGTGGGCGGAGTTCGGACGGCCCACGGACGTCCTGTGCACACGCCCAGCGTGTTCCTGTCCTTTCCCCCTGTGCTGGGGCAATTTTAACAGCCTAGTGCCAATGCAGGCACCCTTGCACCTTGGTACAGGGATTCCTGCGTTCCATGCATAATTGCTTTTGTGCAGAAGGGGCACCTTCTTGCACAAAGCATTTCTGGGAGGCTTGTTCCTCTTTCTGTGTCTGCCGCAGAATGCAGCTCACTTGGAAAGAGGAAAAACGAGGCAAAATAAAGTTATTTCTCCTCCTTGCACCTCTCTCTGGGGAAGTGTAAGGTTTTGGCCCATTCCTAGGATTACATTGCCTTGTAAGTCTGGGGATGCGTCTAAATCCATGGGTGATGCATGGGAACACCTATTGCAATGCCCATGCAGAGTACGGCATCTGCCTTGTTTAACTCCACATCTATGAGGCTATTGAAATCATGCAAAGTGGCTTTGAGTGGCCTCATAAATCTGATTTGGTGGTGTGCGCCGCTGTTGCATCACGAAACGTGACGCAATTTCAGTGCAAGGGGCTCGTACATAGGTCCTAAAGTATTTACTGCACTAAAAGAATTCTCTACTGGCACTTAAATGTAAGCCTTAGAGAACACTTTGTTCCTGCTCTAAGTTATCTTCGTTACCCTTTAGGTCAAGAAAGCCAGAGCAGGTGGCCAGTTTATTTCTTTACTTGGTCAAAAGCTCTGGAATTTCCATCCTATCAGAATTACTTCTGTTATTTTAGCATATTGGCCTGTTTGATTCCAAATAGTGCTGTTTTAGCGCCAAGATGACTTGTTGGTAACATGCACTTTACAACATTTTTTCCATTCCGCCTGTAGTTAAGGTCACCCTCTGCTAATCATGATCATTTAGTTGGAAACTAATGACCAATGCTAAATGAAGGATATAATCTGCTCCTAGAGGACGGCAAGGACAACTACATCTCAAAAAAATGTTCCCCTTTTGTTTCCTTGTTTTCAGGGCTTCATGGAGGTAATACACAAGATTTCCTACCAAAGTAATCCCTTGGAATGTGTACCCGGGGTTCTGCACGTATGGAAAGGCAACTGCATTGTTTTGTTGGGAGAAGACCTTCCAAGAAATGTCCATGCTCGACCCATGGAATGCCTACGACAATGAAATGTAACAAAGCACAGCACAGCTGCTGAGCTGGGTTACATTTCTTTGCATGCAAGGCAGTACAAATAGCCCATTATGTGACTTTGTAAATCTTACAAATGCATTTGCGTTAGCTTGGGTCGCCTAGCAAGACTAGAGGACAATACAAAGTCTTAGTAAATCTGGGCCATACTGATTTACTTGAAAATGGGTTCATACAGCTATTTCATTCCTCGTTGTCTTATAGAATGTAATAAACCTGTCCCTTTTCTGATTCTCTCTGTCTACCACTTTTGTTCTCATTGAGGTTATGCGAGAGAAATCTTTTGTTTATGAGTCCAAACATGATATTAGCATTTAAGACCTACATGAGAGTCAATCCACTTCATTTCAAGAGTTTGCCTGGGAAAATACCTTGAACGTAATTTGCCTGTATGTGATACCTACCAAACAGTCTACTGTTCTCCACTTATAGTGATTACTCCTAGCCCAAAAGCGAAAATAACCCCCAAGAAAATTAATTAAAAACGTGATGCCCTAACTGCAAACAAACTGTGATACTTGAGAAAAAGGCAAATACATGCAATCTGTACTTACCCTGTTTAAATAAAAGAGGTGCCTGTTGAAGTCTTTGATGGACCAGATTTGAGCAGGATAACCGATTATACTTCTGTAGCACTGTAGTTTGGAACTGACATAAAAGTGCATAGACATGTTTTTGTATGAATCTTCCTTACACCAACCACAGTATTTCACACACCGGTAGGAGGGGTGTGAGTGCATGATACAGAAATGACTTGCAGAGAAATAACTTTAATGTAGTTGATTAGCTGAGTTAATTAAGAGAAAGCTCGTAATGTTAAAATCCATAGGAACATTCCACTTTTTCAGGCTTATTCAATCCTGTATTGGCCTATTGAATAGTAATGATCTTTGGATCAATCCGCCATGTTCTCCATTGGCTGACTCACTTTGCCGGAGCGAAGCGGCTAATAGAGATCTCATTTGGAAGACAGATTAAATTTCTATTGCAAGCTGCGCTACCTGGTGGCTATTCACTTTGACTAACACTCATCTGGGAATGGAGAGGTATTGACGAAATGTAAAGCATTTAATTAAAAAAGGAATTTATTATTTTTTAGAAGCAGTGAAAATACAATTGGTGATTTCTCAACAGAAGAGTTCCTTCATCAAAAATCGCATGATAAATTACCTTGAATAACCACACAAATATGTGCAGGTGCCCACGCACACACACACATACATGCACAACACAGGCATGTGTGCTAGTTTTTGCCCGTGCACATACACACATACACACAAACGCCTTCTCCCTCTACAATTCAAGGGGTTGAATCACTTTGTCACTTTATGTTGAATGAAAGTTATTGAATTTGGCCTAAAATGTACATTTTAATGTTATTCACAAAGAAAAAAATGCAGTGATTTTAACTGAACCCTTCTACGAACATTCATCACAAACTCTAAATAAAAATTCAGGCAACCTGTATGTAATTTGATATTTAAGTGACTGAGATTTTTTTTACTACACTAAAAAATATTCATTACTGAGTAGCAGACACTGGGCCGGTTAGAAATGGGAATCCTGGTTGGCTGAGGTATGCACACTGGCCAGGCAGGAGCAACCACTCTAGTCAGGGTGAGCTAGATACATGCTAAAAGATAACCTGTGCTCACCCTCTGGTAGCTATCTGAAGAAGCAATGTGTAAAGTATTTGTGCAAAACACACACACAAAGGTATACATTGAATACACCACAAAAAGACTCCAAACAGGTTTATAAAAACAGATTACTATATTCTAAAAAAAACAAGACAAAAACAACAAATATTCAATGTATAAAAGTTGAGATATTGAATTTTAAAAGAGGAAATGCAGTAAAACGCTTAGAAGCAAGTTGACCTAAAAGGATACTTTTGGTCGTGCTGGACCAGGGCAAAATCAAATTTCGGGCCGACCTCATGGAAGCGCAGTATGGCTCCAGGACCCAAGCTGGCCCCGGCGAACAGAGTAACTTTCCTGGTTGCAAGCAATGAGATATGTTGATCTTCAACACACAGTGAATGCGATGTGTCAGTTCCGAAGGCGGATGCCTGAGTCAAGAGGCATCAAGCGATGTGCCAAATTCTTCCATGCCGTAAAAAGAATGCTTCAAGCTCACCACGCAGCATAGGCAGCTGTATACTGTCTGATGCATCAATCTATGGAGGTAAAGTGCTGGTGCCAATGTAATGCATTAATTTTACTCCTGCAACCGGTATAATGCACTGATTCTGTTACAGACAGGAGATGCGTTAAAAGAACAATAGTTACTTACCTGTAATCTGTGGTTCTCCAGTATTGGTGTCTTTCATAGATTCACATGCCTGAATCATTCCCCGTCATCGGAGTGGGAGCCCACGGTACATAAAAAAGCAGTAAAATATACCCCTTTGTACATAACAAATAACAATATACCCAACCAGGAAGTAAAGTAGCCCCAGCTACAGTAAATAAAACTTCCACATTAGAACCTATCCAGGTCATTATGTATGGACCAAACTGCAGCCAATCAGGCCACAGCTCCCACCAGAATACTCTCCCCAGAGACCCAGGCTCTCAGATTTTGTAGCACCGGAGTGTACCGGAGTAAAGTATAGATAAAACAGCCTGAGTGAGACTCTGAGGGGAGGTGGGTGGGTGCATGTGAATCTATGAAAGACACCAATACTGGAGAACCACAGATTACAGGTAAGTAACTATTGTTCTTCTCCAGTATTAGGGGTGTCTTTCATAGATTCACATGCCTGAGTCAGAGTAGTGAGCAGTAATAGCCATAATATCATACATAGCTCTTGGACGCCAAGGCACATAGCAGTAATGCAGGAACATAATGAAAAGCAATAACACAATAGGCGTCAAAAGAGCAAGAGGAGGTGGGAAAGAAATAGCAGAGGCTCACCTTATTGGAAAAGATTACGCAGGACTGCTCTTCCCACCGAGGCATCGGTATCGCTCGAAGAATCCAGACAGTAATGCCTCGTGAATGTGTGCCTGCTGGACCAAGTTGCAGCTCTGCAGATTTGCAGGAGGGGCACACCAGCAAACAAAGCAGTCAAAGAAGAGACTGCTCTCGTAGAATGTGCTCTGGGTAAGGTCTGTAAGGGTTTACCTGCCTGTTGATGGCAGAGCCCTATCGCTGAAGAGACCCACCTAGCGATAGTTTGTTTTGTCACTGCACAGCCTTGTCTGGGTTTGCCATGCGCAACAAATAGCTGATCCGTCTTCCTGATGGCAGCTGTCCTGGAAAGATAGAACTTAAGACATCGTTTGATATCAAGCGAGTGTAGAGTTCGTTCAGCTGGTGTCTGCGGATTTGGAAAAAACGTTTTAAGTATGACTGGCTCATTCAGGTGGAAATCCGATGGTACTTTGGGCATGTACTTTGGGTTGGTGCGCAGAATCACCGAATCCTTCGTGAATTGTAAGAAAGGTGGTTTAGATGTAAACGCCTGCATGTCACTGACCCTTCTGGCTGATGTTAATGCCAGTAGTAATGCTACTTTCCAGGTGATGAATTTCAGATCAACTTTATGAATCGGCTCAAAAGGATGGCGCATGAGTTGGGCTAATACAATATTCAAGTGCCAGGATGGAGGTGGCCGACGTACTGGTGGAAACATGCGAAATAAACCTTTAAAGAATTGCTGGATTATTCTTGAGGAGTATAGTGAATTCGTACTGTCCTGGCGGTATCTGGATATGGCCGCTAAAAACACTTTAAGTGTAGAGTGTGCCAAGCCTGATTTAGCCAGATGTAAAAAGAAAGGTAAAATGTTGTCTGGTTCAGCATGCATAGGATGTAAATCCATAGTTTTGCACCAAGCACAAAAACGCTTCCATTTAAGCCTGTAAGTTCTGTTCGTAGAAGGTGCTCTAGCATTGTTCAGGACTTCCTGACAGTCCTGTGGAATGTTTAAGTGCGCAAACTCATGGTGTTGAGGAGCCAAGCTGATAATTTTAGAGAATGAGGGTCTGGATGATATATTTTTCCGTCCTGAATTGTCAGAAGATCCGGAATTTGAGGCAGCTGAACTGGTTCGCACTCTGAGAGGAGAAGAAGCTGTGTGAACCAATATTGCCGGGGCCACCGTGGAGCGATTAGAATCATACGACACGGTTGTCTCCTCAGTTTCTTGATGACCTTGGGAATTAACGGAATCGGAGGGAAGGCGTAGACAAAGAGTCGTTCCCAGTTCATTGAGAGAGCGTCCCCGCAAGACTCCCTGTGGGGAATCCAGCTCGCGAAGTGGACACATTTCTTGTTGTGGTAGGTCGCGAACAGATCCAGATCGGGGCGACCCCATCTCTGGAAAATTCGATCCAGTGCTGGCTGATGCAGCTCCCACTCGTGAGTGCTGCATTTGGATCTGCTTAGGGAATCTGCTAGTACATTGGCTACTCCTGGGACATGTACTGCTGCCAGGTTGATGTTGTGTGCCAGGGCCCAATTCCAGATTTCCTGAGCTTGCTGAGACAACCGGGCTGATCTTGTGCCCCCCTGTGCCCCCCTGTTTGTTCAGGTAATGCATGCTCGTCCTGTTGTCTGTTCGGATCAACACGGACGAGTTTGACAGAGTCGCTTGAAAAGATTTGAGGGCGAGGAAAATGGCCCTCAGCTCCAATAAATTGATGTGCCATGTCTTTTGCTGTGTGTTCCATTTGCCACTGATTGTCATCCCTTGAAGGTGAGCGCCCCAACCTTCCAGCGAGGCATCCGTGGTTATGATGAAACTGGGGACTTCTGCGAGAAAGGCGCAGCCTACTTGCAGGTTGCGTTCTTGAGTCCACCAAAGGATTGCATTTTTCATCCGAGGTGTTAAGACGATAGCATCTTCGAAGGAACCGGATATTTGCACCCATTGGTGGCTGAGTTCCTCTTGTAGTGGTCTCATCCTCAGACGACAGTTTGGGGATAGGAGGATGCACGATGATAACATCCCTAGGAAAGACTTGAATCTTCGAACTGAAACGCACTTTTTTCTGAGGAGTGCAATCGCCATTTCCTGGATCTTTGCTTGTCTTTCGCTTGAAATGAAGACTTGAGCGTGTTTGGAATCCAGAGTCGCTCCCAGGAAAGGCGTCCTCTGAGATGGTATCAGGTCCGATTTTTTGAAGTTGATTGAGAAGCCTAAGTTTTGAAACAGGCAAAGGCATGACTGGATATGATTGCTTGCGGTGGCATAGGAATTGGCCTTGATAAGGCAGTCGTCCAGATATGGGTAAATCTGGACACCCTGTAACCGTAAGTGGGCCGCCACCGGTGCCAACACCTTTGTGAATACCCTCGGGGCTGAACGTAGCCCGAAGGGAAGGACCTTGAACTGGAAGTCCCTGCCAGCCACTCTGAACCTTAGGAACTTCCTGTGCCTGGGGAAGATGGGTACGTGGAAGTAAGCATCCTGAGGTCGCCTTCCGTCAGAAACTGGAGGATCTCTTGGAGTGACAACATTCTGAACGTCAACTTCTTGATATATTTGTTGAGGGCACGCAAATCGAGGATGGGGCGCCATTCCCCCGATTTCTTGCGTATCAAGAAAAAACGAGAGTAAAATCCTTTTCCTCTCTGATGTTGAGGTACTTTCTCGATTGCCCCTTTCCGAATCATTGCATTGATTTGGACGAATAGCTCCCTGAGATGTGCTGGGGCGGTCCTTTTGGGGGCGAATTTGGAGGGGTCTTCACAAATTCCAATATGTGACCTTTTGAGATTACATCCAAGACCCATCTGTCTGTTGTAATATTGGACCATTGAGAGTAATGCAGGGATATTCTTCCTCCAATTTGTTTCTGGCTGAGGCAAAGTGGCGGCAGGACGCTTTTCTCACTTTTTGTTGGCGTTGTCTCTGCCCCGATAGGTCGTTTTACCTCGGGACTGTGTATATTTACTCCGTCTTTGGCCATAAGGTTGTTGCTTGTAAGGCTGGTACCTTTGGTTGCTTTGGTTGTTAGAGTATGGGCGTTGCTGGTAATATCCTCCTCTACTGGAGAAGTTACCCCTTCCTTTTGCACCACGAAAGGAAGATTTACGGTACTGCAGAGTACCTAATGATCGTGCTGTTTCCGTATCCTTCTTAATGGATTGTAAGGCTTCGTCCACATGTGTGCCAAAAAGGAACTCGCCGTCATAAGCCATATTTAAAACCTTGGCTTGTACTTCTTGTCTAAAGGACGTAGATTTCAACCATCCCTCTCTTCTAAGCACTGCAGCTCCTGCCAATTGTCTGAATCCTGTGGCCGCCACGTCCACTGCTGCGTCGATAATTTCAGACGAAGCACATTCGCCTTCTTGCAAAATTTTGGTGGCCTCAGAGCGGTCTGGCTCAGGCAGTTTCTGGATGTATGGCGATATGTCAGACCACATTTGTCTGTCATATCTTCCGAGTATTGCTAACGAATTTGCAGCTCTAACTGTGGTGGCCGCAATAGTAGATACCTTCTTACCAATGGTATCGAGGCGTCTTCCGTCTCTGTCCGTAGGAGTCGAGATCTGAGTTGAAGGGTTCCTAGCCCTCTTTTGAGCTGCCTGCACTATAACCGAGTCCATTTTTGCCTGACCGATGAGACAAGCAGGTGAAGAAGCGAACGCCCTATATTTTTTGTCTACTCGCGGCAATACCGCAGGAGAAGAGTTTGGCGTGGCCATGATCTTAAGCCCTTCCTTCCAGATAAAGTCTATAATGGGAATAGACCAACTTTGCTTCTGAGATAAAGTCTTAAAATCGTACAGAAAACATTCATCTTGTTTTGCTTCCATTGAAATAAGAAATCTTTTAGTAGCCTTGTCCATAATCCTATGGAAGTTCGCTATATCCACCAGTGGTGACTCAGCCTTCGGTTGTTCATCTGGGGATGGCGTATCTGCCTGATAGTCTTCATACTCCGACGAGTCCGATTTATTCAATTCCCCTTCCTCATGGGTGTCCTCATCAGAATTGTCATCCTCCTGTTGGTGGTGGGATAGTGGTGTGGTAGGCCGGGAATGCTGTGTCTCTTCCGACCTACCAGCCCTTGCACCTTGACTCACTTGAGGCTGTGGGGAGGTAATATGAGAATCGCCCGACTCCGAAGGTGGGAAGCGGCGATAATAATCGCTTAGCATATATTGCAAATTCTCAAAAAGTGCCATTGGCATCTGCATCCCTGGCGCTGGTGTGTTCACCAATGTAGGTGCCTGAATTTGCAGTTCTTCATCCTCCTGATCTTTAACCTGTATCAGTAAGTCAGACGGACTTTCAGCCGCTTGAAACATGTCATCACCAGATTCTTCCTCAGAATCTAAGAGCCTGTCTTGCATTTGGAGTGGCGACAATGGCGTGGATTGAGATGACCTTTTCTGCAACAAAGCTGCAGTTGTGGCTGGAGATGGTAGAAGTATGGCAGTGCTTCTTGCTGACCATACTTGCAGGTCTGTACAAGACTGCAACTTTGGTGTGGGTGGATTGTCTTGTAATTGTTGTAAATCCAAGCTTTGTGTCGTCGCCTTCGACGTTGAAGACAATGGCTCCTTCGACTTCAGAGGCGGTGTTATTTTCGTCGACGTGGTGGATTTCGTCGTCGACGAGGGAACCGTCGACGGAGCAGTCTTCATCGTCGACGGGGCCGTCGACGAGACAATCTTCACCTTCGTCGACGACGCTCTCGTCGACGCGTCCTTCGACGGGGTCTTTTTCGTCGTCGAAGGGTCCATCGACGGTATCTTCGTCGACGATGGCGTCGACGTCGGCAAGGTTTTCTTCGTCGACGGAACAGCTGTCGACGACGACGAGGGTTTCTTCGACGATTGTTTCATTTTCGTCGACGTCTGATCATCGACGAGAGGTGTGACAATCTACGTCGACGAGATGGGACGAATTTGAACATGAACATAAGTTGGAGAGGAGGCTGAGGACATCACCATAGTCGATTTTGGTGAGGAGAAAGTCAAAGTAGAAGTCATGGCAGAGGCAGCCTGACTGGAATTCGGCAGAGCTGTTGGCGCCTTAGTCACAGGTCTCACAGGAGACACCAAAGACTCTGTTCTTTTTAAGCCTGGAAGCTTCACAGACTTCTCTGAGGATTTTTGACTTTTAGAAGTAGAAGGCTCACCAGCCTCTGAAGCGATCTGGTGCTTCGCCACCTAAGCCTTAGGAGTAGGCACAGCACTCTCAGCCCTCCTCTTCTTTGACCCTTTAGAAGACTCTGAGGCAAAACTTCCTACCTCAGAAAGTGGCGCATCTTTTTCCTTTATCCGCTGAAGCCACAGCAGCAGGCGACCCTCTCTATCCCTGAGGGTCTTAGGAGGAAATTTGCGACAGATCTTACACTCCTTAGCCTGATGGTCAGGATACAAACAGTAGATGCAGCGAGTGTGTGGATCTTCCTTAAACAACCTCGCTTTTCCACAAGATTCACAGGTCCTGAACAGGGACTTCGAAGTAGACATTGTAGAAGAAAGAAACTTGACAAGTTAAGAAAGAATGAGCAGAGCTCAGAGGGACTCCCTATCACACGACGTGCGGTAAAAAATCTGAGAGCCTGGGTCTCTGGGGAGAGTATTCTGGTGGGAGCTGTGGCCTGATTGGCTGCAGTTTGGTCCATACATAATGACCTGGATAGGTTCTGATGTGGAAGTTTTATTTACTGTAGCTGGGCCTACTTTACTTCCTGGTTGGGTATATTGTTATTTGTTATGTACAAAGGGGTATATTTTACTGCTTTTTTATGTACCGTGGGCTCCCACTCCGACGACGGGGAATGATTCAGGCATGTGAATCTATGAAAGACACCCCTAATACTGGAGAATCTGTGTTGCCAGTATCTGGGCCACTTCTTGAGAGCAAGGCACAGGAGCAGGGGTAGAGATCTGCCAACAAGCTCTTGCAGATCACTTGGAGTAAAGGTAAAGTCCAGGTCTCTTTCAGCAGAGTCAAAGAGCAGCAGGCAGCAGGGCAACAAACAGAAAAACAGGCCTTCCAGATCAACAGTCCGGGTGAGTCCTTTAAGCAGTACAACTGTTCTTCTGGCAGAGCTTCAGTTACAATTTCAGTTGTGTCTGATGAGTCTAGTCGGGTCAGAGACCCAGTACTTATACCCAAAAGGGCCTGTGATGTGCGGGGTGACTTGAAAGCAGCTTTATGAAGTGCACAAGTGTCCCTTACCGTCCATTCCTGTTTGCCAGGCTATCTATGGTGGGTAATCAGTCCTTTGTGTGGGGATTCGACACTGCCTATTCAGATGTAAGTATCAGCTCCCCCTCCCCCTTCCTGCCAGGAAGGCTATCAGAATGCAGATGAATGTAGAAGAGTCCTCAGTCACCCGCCACCCTTCCTGTGTTTGTGGCTGTATAGAGGGAATACCCGAAGTGTAGCTGTCACCTAGCCCAGATGTGAAAGGGCCTGCATCAGTCTTATGCCTGCTGTGAGGCGATATTCACATATTTACAACCTAGAAGTGGCGCACTGAAATCTCATAGATTTCACTGCGCCACTTCTACGCGGCTTAATTGCATGGGAACGCCCCCTGCATACATTATACCTGACGCAGGTATATTGTAGCGCCGGGGTTTGTAAAGTAACGCATCTGCTTAGATGTGTCACTTTGTAAATAGGGAGCAAGAAGTACATGTTTTAGGCCGCCGATGCGCAGCAAAAAGTGACGCAACAGAAGCGCAAAACTGCTGCAAGGCCTCATAAATAAGGCCATTCGCATTTGCAGACCAGCTCTTTTTCACCACTCAATACTCATGTATCCCTTCAAATGTGCTATGGATACTGTGGGTTGTTTGGTATTTCCCAACCTGGTTTACCAGGTCTGAAAATATAAACTCTGGTTTCACTAGATGCGGATCCACACCCTGTAATACCACTCACAAGGAACAGGGCTAGCAGGCACATCCCTGGCTCTGCCTAAACCTCTGCAGTACCATTGGGGGGAGCAGATGATGATCTCATATGCTTCCTGTTCACTGTTTATCTGCCTTCTGTTCCCATTCTGTAACACACACAGGCACTCCACCACTGATATTTACCACCTACTCAGAACAGGTGGTAAATATCAGCTCAGAAGTCCCTGAAATCCCCTTGAAAGAATTTGAATTTTTAGTCAGTATCCTGTGCCTATTTAATTATTCTCACTTCTTGGAACTAAAACTTGTTAATAGCCAGATTTAGGTGCACAGATATCAACAGGAATCAGGGAATGAGTATTTCTGTGTCCTGATGTTAGCTGATGTGGTCAGATTTTCTACATCTGACTCGCAACATCAAATTACTATTGTGTGGTGGCCAATGACATGAGTTACAGAGCAATATCTACCACATGTACCTCACCTTCTTGAGAATCCACCCTTCCCAGGGCCCTTCTCATCAGTTTTGTACACTTTCTACCCTATGTCTCTGCATCTTCTACACACCTTGCTTCAGGCCTCACAGTACTCCTTCCTTATTGCCCATCACTCCTTCCCTCGAAAGACATTGTTGCATCCCTCCAGTGTTGGAGACTGGAAGCCTTCCCAGACATGACACACCCAGACCTGCCAACTCACATGGTGCTACCGTGTGACACACGATATTGGTTCCAATCACACGGTCACCTGGTGGGGTGCCAATATCACACAGTGGCATGGAAAATGAGCTGAAAACCACTGTAAATAGTGGATTTCCAGCTCTTTTTTTCAAGACTTTGAACTACTGACGTCCTTTAAGGGGCGTGAAAACACCCCAGGACATCAGTACCAGCCTCAGCAAGTTTTTTTGGAAGAGGGGGCTTACGAGCAAAAGTATGTCCTAGGTACTTCCCAGCACATGGCCCCACCCCCTCCTAGGTCCAGCCCCCTCCGCACACTGTGTGATTTCTGTTCAAGTTGGCAGGTATGCACAACAGTGGATCCGATTATCATTCACATTGGGCATAGAAATTGTGAGATATAGATCCAAGAATTTATCTTAGAAGGCATGGGACTCTAAGGATTGATAATGTTATAAGGTTTAATGGATGGGTTAAATGTTTTCTTTTTCATGCTGATCCTTAACCTATAGCCAAAGGATGTGAACATTGTTGTGCCTAAGATGCTACCTTACATTCCTCTGCTGCAAAATATAGGGCTGTGCCAAATTTAATCGTAAATAAGTATTTTTTTTATGCAGCAGTAAAAATATTGATACTGGAACAAATTATTCCCAGCTGGACCTTCACCCTCTATGATCACCTAAAGACCCATTTTCTTCTGAACAATGCTATACATGAATTATTCATCTGCACTTCCTCTTATCATAATTTATTTTCCGAAAAAAACTGTCTGGGAATCAAATATGATGGATGTGGCCAGATGACGGCTTTCCATTCGGGAGTTGTGTTGTATCACATTGCTCCATCCCCTTTATAGACAAATGTATACGAACTAGTGATTAGTGACACATTTCTGAAAAATGCTCCAGGAAAATGTAGAATTTTGCCTAACAATATGCAGAAAAGGGCATAGGTCAAGTCAACTAACACGATTTTGACCTAAAGCGCCAACATGGATTCAAAGAAGCATATGCCAGTAGCAGTACATTTAACATAGACAGATTGTTCACTCACAGCGCTACGCTCGAAAAAACATCTGTTCATAAAATATTACACCTACATACAAAGCTAGATACATCGTTTAAATTCGTTTAAATTCTCAACCTTGACTTTTCCTACCAGTTGGAAAACGTAATGTAAGTGCACCGAAATACTTCCTGGTAAAAACTCATAAAGTTGGAAAGATTATTTTTGTTTTCACAATTTTTAAGAAATTACCTGAAATATATCACATATTTACTGTGAAAGATGGTAGAATAGCGGAAGCATTTTCAAAAATAAAGCATCAACAGCTAACCAAATACATTTTACGAGTGAGGAGGAGGGATGACCTTGGAGCAATGGGCGAAGGCCCACTATCTCAGTTGCAGCTATGGACCGCTTTTTTTGCTAGCCGATTTGGGCTGTTTCTTTGCTATTCAGGTGTAGAAAGTGGCCAAGTGAGAGCTTGAGCGGCCTTTCTCGAGGCAGATGTGACTCAATTACTTCCCTTTTACCAACAGTCTCTCGCTGGGCTGGCCGATTGAGCAGGGGCAGACCTGAGTAGAAGTGGCCTCACTTATATTCAGGTGTGGTTCCAATCTGTGAAATAATCTGTACACAAACAGTCCTAGCAACATTCGCATTTTTCTTTATCTCAGCAAAGTTAACCCCTTCGCTGCGGGGGTAATTCCCCCATGGTGCGGGAGGGCGGGGTTGAGCACGGCGCCGCTGTGCTGGTGACGAGCCCAGCTCGTCATGAGTCACAGTAGAGCTGTGCTAATGACGAGCTGAGCTCGTCCTGACCCGGCCCACTGAATAATTCGCCCGAACAGGTGAAGAATCAATCGCGCGTAGGCGGCGTGGAGACGTTATGATGAGCTGGGCTCGTCATGAGCACAGCTCCACTGTGAATCATGACGAGCTGGGCTCGTCATGAGTATCGAAGAGGTTAAGAAAACATACCTTTTTTAGAGAACCCCCCACCCCATCCTCCCTCCCCCTCGAACCAATAACACTTAACCCCTTCCACACTCATGACGAGCTGGGCTCGTCATGGTGTAGCCTCCTCAAACACTGATGACGAGCCCAGCTCGTCATAAAACAATGAAAAAGAACAATTTGCAGCACAGAGGGGGAAAACGCATAGCAGCCATGGAGTTAAAACACTGGAGCAGGGTTGTGTGAAAAAGCACAATCCGCAAATGTGGGCCACTTTTATTTTTAGGGTTCCCGGGCCTATTTTTGATACCAACCCAACCCTGCCCCCAACCCCTCCCCCCGAAAATAGTGAGTGATGTCCTGGGGTGTTTTTCACACCTCTTAATGGACAGAGGCTGCTACAGCCACCAAAGAGAAGCTGGAATGCCACTTTGTGCAATGATTTTGAGCCTGTCTTTCCTGCCACAGTGTGATTTCGGCTCCACGCCCGGTAACGGTGTGACACACGTGGCACCGTATGGGTTGACAGGTGTGCGATGATGTGCACTACACTACTCTGGTGGCAGGATATACTACTACCGTGAAGTGATGTCCGCTCCTGCTTCACATTATGACACTAGCTATCTTCCTTACATTAAAAGGGTGTTTGGAAAACGGCTTTCCTCGTAAGAATGTTGGACCTTTCCTTGTGTGTCTTCTTGGAAATATATCTGCAATTAATGGGAAATTCAAAACAACAACATGAAAAATAGGATTAGCAGCCGCGAGCATCAAGGATGAAGGTCTTACTGGGGTAATTAAACTGAACGCTTCCAGTGCTTGCTCCTAAAGGGGCTGTTCATAGTTGCAAATACAATGGTTTTGCTATAAATCATGGCAAGAAGATACATGGTCTGCCTTCAGCGCCTCTAGTAAGTACATCAGAGGAATTATGTTTGAATTAATATTCCCTCCCCTGCCCTCTTTGATTTATTCTGTTTTGCATTAACTTGAAAGATGAAATATCACTGTATGAGCACAGCAAAGAATTGTCCATGCCAAGCATGGGAAGTAAACACATATTCTGGACAAGGTTTTAGTACACGATGAATAGCAAAACCAGGGCCCTAATTCTTTGCAGACTTTAGACTGAGGCTAGGCTACTTCTTCAAACTTCCAATGCAAGATTTTTGATGGGTGGGGGCGGTGGGTGGCGTGCAGATAGTGTTGCAAGGGAAGATTTGAGATACAAGCAGGGACAGAAAATTACCCCGGGCATCAAAGTAATAGTGGCCCCCACAAAGATATCTAAAAAAGTACCCCTTGTTTGCAGATTGAGACAGTTTTGAACTTGTAAAGACACATATAAGTGTTTTAAGGTATAGAAGACTATTTGGATTTTAACTTATTGCAGGCAATTTTTGTTTAGTAACAGGGAAATCAACAGTAAAAATCGGCCCAGCAGACCACAAAATAGACTCAGAATCACCGCAGTCCATCCATACGGGTGGAGGGGCCACGCCTCCCAATTTTTTCCCGAAAAGAAGTGTGTCAGGCTGAACAAAGGTCAACCTGACAAACACACTTCTTTTCAGGTAAGGGAGCCAGGAGCCAGATGTTCTAAATGCCCAGTCTCCTGGCTACCCGAGCTGAACTTTGCCAGGCTGAGTATTTCACATCCCTGTGGTCGTGACCTCCTGAGTCTGGCAAAAGTGCCTCAAGGCCCACCCCTCATGATGACTGGGAGCGTCACTGACAGCCTTGGACCTGGGCATTTCACTTTTAAGCCCTGAAGCATCAATCAGTAAAAGCTCATTACCGAGTATGGATGGTTCAACAGTCTCACATACCCATCCCATTCTGTGACGAGTTAGAGACTGCTGCATCCTCTCAATGAGAGAAGGCAGCAGTACCAACCATCCTGAGACCTCTGAGTCTTCCCTCCCGGAGAGCTCCAGTTAAGGTACGTTTTATGTTTTCTGATCTTTGGTGCATGTGTGTATGTATGAATGTATGCAGGTATTTGTGATTGAGTGTTGTGAATATGTGCGTATGTGTGAATACATGGTTGTGGGTGAGTGTGTAAATGTGCGTGTGTTGTCCCCTAACCCCCTCCCTGCTAGAATTACTGTCTGCCACTGCTCAGAAACAGCCAAAAATAACCCACACACTGACCAGTCAGATTAGCCAATGGGGCAGTGCCTGACTGCCTTATTGGCCAATGTGCCCTGAATATGAGCCTTTGCTGTGGGCCTTGGTAGAAACTCGGGCATATTGCAAAAGAGCAAATGTAAAAGATGCCCCCTTTGCATTATCTTTAGCACTGCCAAAGTAGAGGTATATCTCTATTTCAAAACAGAATAATGCAATGTTTCTATCAGCTATGAGAGTGCAACCAAAGTATCTATTCTTCAGGAAACAACTGAAATGTGACCCTTTTAGTATCCTCTAGGAATTGAATTCAAGATCTTCATGAACAGCTAAAAGTACTGCCCAAGAGTTCAAACCCTGTAGTGGGCCGGAAAACCATGGAAAGAGCATCCTTTCTTTTTCCTGCTTGAGGCATAAGCCCACATTCTAAAGTGTGCTTAAATACACAAGCCACCATTTGTGCCTGTATCAGGAGTACAGGGCAGTTGAAAATTTCATCCAGTGGGTGTTTGCCTGTACAATATTTGCCAGGTAACACTTTTGGCAAATAGCGTTTACAAATAGTGCAAATTTCAGGTTGTCCCCACTGGAACAGGAAAAAACAAGTAGCATGTTATCCCGCTCAGGGGTCGAACACGGGATGATGTGCTAGTTGCACGCTTACTATATTACGGCACCCAGTGGTATTGCAAATTGCAACCGCATAGCTACACACCAGGTTTGCGCACAAGGAAGAGGCCTGCCATATTATTTCCTAGCAAAGGAATGGCAAATCGCACCAGTCAATGGAAGCTCAACCAGCCAGCCATTGTGCTTGTTATGTATGTTTTCGATGATACCATATGACTTTTCTCTGCCTTACTCGCAATCCGCATTCCTCTGATTGTGATAATCTACTGTCAGATGAGCTCCTATACCTAACAAGCATTGGCAAAGTCAACAGGTCTCGCCTTTACAACCTGTTGGCTGTGACAATTCTTGGTGGTTCTTTGCAGTGTCGGTACACTGTGCAGCATCATGACAATAGAAAATAAAAAAGGGGCAACGGCAGTCACGTCAGACCACTGATGCAGACATGTATCCAAAAGAAGGAAGCAGTCTCCATTTCTTTAAGTTTTTTTATTTACCAATCCACGGAGGAAGGGTGATACGCACAAGAGGGGGAGAATACCACAGAAGTACATGGACAAGACAGAGCAACACGTAGCACAGGGTGGGGGGAGAGAAGCACGCAAATCAAAGAGAGCGGATAGCGACACGGAGGGAGGGGGAAGAAGCACAAAACGAAGACAGTTGGAAAACACATGTACTCGTGGTGTGCTTATGCAAAAGGAAATGAGAGTGAGCAACATGTTTTATTTTATTTTATTTATTTACGTAATTTTTATAGCGCAACAAATACCCTGGGGTGTCTCGGCGCTGTGGAGCTACTGGGGTCAGTCATCCTTTTACTGGTTAAATAACCAAGTCTTTAGTAACCTGCGAAAGCTCATCAGGTTGGGGGCAGATTTGATAGACTGTGGCAAAAGATTCCAGAGTTTTGGGGTGGCCACCAAGAAACGTCTATCTCCCCAAGTGACGGTTCTTGTACGTGGCACAGTGAGGAGGTTGGTATTGGCCGATCTTAGTTGCCTTCTAGGAGTGTATGGTTGAAAGGCTTCCGTCAGGAACCTGGGTCCTATGTCGTGTATTGCCTTGTATGCAATACAGAGAGCCTTGAATTTGATGCGGCTCTCAACTCTCAGCCAATGAAGTTGACGAATGCCAAGAGTGGTAGAATTGCGGCGAGGAATGCTAAGGAGGATCCTGGCAGCCGCATTCTGAATGGATTGCAGCTTTGTTATGACACGCTTCTGGGCGTGAAGAAGGAGAGCGTTTCCGTAATCCATTTTGGAGAAGACTAAGGTGGAGACCAAAGTCTTCCCAGCTGAGGGAGGGAGGTAAGGCAGCAACTTCTTAATCTTTTTCAGGATAAAGAAAGAAGACGACACAACCTTATTTGTATGAAGGTCGAATACCAGCTTGCTGTCAAAAATGACTCCCAGATTTCTGGCTTTTTCCACTGGGACAGGTGGATGGCCAAGCTTTTCCGGCCACCAGTTAGGCGACCATTCTGGAGAGAGTTTTCCGAAGGTCATAACCTCGGTCTTGTCCGAGTTGAGTCTAAGACAATTAGAGGCCATCCAGGTACTGACCTGTGGGCAGAAAAGCAGACTGATAGGGGAGATCAACAGAGTGGAAAGGAGACAGAAGCACTCAAGGAAGACACATGCATGCATGGAGTGCTTACACAAAAAGAAAGTATTTCCCTAAAAGTGAGCAGAGAAAGGACACAAGTAAAGAGGCTGTGCTCCAGGGGAGGGAGAAACACAAGAAGGATAAGGCAAGCCACCAAATAAGAAGTGAGCAAATGGGAGTGACAATAAAGCCAACAAATGGTAAACAATGAGTAGTCCTTCAGGGCACTCTAAGATCTTAGTATGCGAGCAATAAATATTTTGAAACCAGGCAGCTTGCGATGACTGTTTTTTTTACACCATGTTTTTATTGAAAATAATACTGTTAAGGCAACATTCTCATTTCCCACCATCGTCAATGTTAAATACCACCCCCTTCCCACTCAGGTCGTCAATTACAGAAAAACAGAATAGAACAGTATCCTTCTCCACTGAAAGCAGTTCAAGAGCAGTAAAGGTTGCCCATCATCATACAAATTTCCGATGACTATTTGTGTAGATTTTCTCCTTTTTCTAAATTTGCAGAATTAATAGCAGGGTGCCTCGGATATCGTGCAAGTTGCAGACCTGCAGAAATACCATGCACGAATTACTGTTGCTTGTCAGTGGCACAGGAAATCCACAGGATAAGGTTTGACAGACATGCACATATTCAAGCTACTTTGGCTCGTTTTTATTTCAAATGGGAAACATTTTGTATGTAATGAAAAGAATTTACACAAACCACCTGAAAACACGTGATTTGCAAATAAGGGGGAAAAGTCACTGTCAATGCTTGTACGTATCCACTTGTTATGACTTTCCAGGTTTTCCCAATATTCACAATGTCAGCCCTCCCCTCCACTCCCTCCCAGGGGAACACCCATCACCCACATTAACTAAACGTAAAGCTGGTGAAAATTCCTCAAACTTTGCAAAATTGACTGAATTATGAAACTTTGGACCATATTTACAAGCTCCTATCGCCACCACAACGTCACTTTTCTCGACGCTGTGGTGGCGATAGGGGCTTTATGTTATTCACAAGGCGGCTTTAAGCCACTTAATGTGGCTTAGAGTCGCCTTCTGAATCAGTCACCCTTTCATGCTAAACTCAGCGTGAAAAGTGCAGGCGATTGATTGATTTTGACGCTGCTCCAAATTTACAAGGGTGGCATAAGTATTGGGCAGCGCCAAACGTAAGATCAAGAAAAACTTGGTCTTACCCTCCCGATACGAGGAGAAATACTTCATTTCTCCAAGTTTTTGCTGTTTCCACGTGTGCTGCGTTGTGCAGCACACATAGAAACAACAAAACTCCATTGATTGTTTATGTGCAGGAAGGTGTCCCTTCCTGCACATAAACAATCATTCCCATCAACACAGGCACCCTTGCACCATGGTGCAAGGGTGCCTGCGTTGGGGCTAGGCAGCTAAATTAGCGCCAGTGCAGGGGGAAATACAGGCTGCACTGTATTCTTGTAAATACGGTGAAGCCCTGGGTTTCAGAAGTGGCGGAGCGCAGCGTTAAGCCAAGGGGGCTAAGGCCACGCTCTGCCACTTCCTTGTAAATATGCCCCTACATTTGTGTTAGAGATCTCTACATGTACTAATTCTTTAAACCGTGATATTGAGGATTGTGACAGAAAATTCTACCTTTTGCTTTCAAGGGGGCATATTATCAAGACAGACGATAAAATTATCGCAATTTTAGCGGCAGAAAACTGCCGCTAAAACACCGGTAATGAGCTTGACAATATGCTCTATGGAATTCCAATTGAAGCCCATGTTAGATGTCCTTCAAATTTAACATGGGCTTCAATTGGAATTCCATAGAGCATATTATCAAGCCCCTTATCGCCGTTTTGGTGGCAGTTTTCTGCCGCTTAAACTGCAATAATGTTATTGCCTGTCTTGATAATATGTCCCGTAATTCTTGTTTACAATCGCAAAAACGTGTCCAAATCCAACCATGATCTTCAGAGTTTATAATAACCCCATCTGTATAACCATACTTTTTGCTGTGGACTTGGGTGTGTGGAAAGATGTTGAGATAGGACAGAGTTAACGAAAACATTTCTTTCAGCCTGGAGACGTTACAGGGGACATTTCAAAAACGTCAGTCACATGTCACATTATTTGTCACTCATCAAGGGATTTTTCCACAGTAATCCCTGCATGCATCAATCAGAGAAAATGGCTCTACCCCATGCAGCACCTAGTGTGTTTTTTCCATTCACGTGGCGCTGAGAGAGCAGCATATACTGAATGAGGAAATGACTAAGAAGTAAAGGTCAGTTTTAATTATAGAGCCCCGGCCAATCCTGAACCCAGTCCAGACATTCGAACAATGTGAAATTTAGGGAACACCACAGGAAGCCAGAGCAACTGAGGATTGCAGTACTCTTGTTAGAGTTAAATGCTGCGTTAAAAGATAAACAATGACCGAAAACATCAGATCTAGTAAATACTAACAGGGTTGTGAGATTCAGATTAAAAATACTTGAACGCAGGGAAGGCAAGCTGCACAATCTAGAATCGAATCAAGTAACGAGAAAGGCACGGGCATCTATAGTGAATGGCTGTTTGACATATAGGTTTAACAAAGTACACCATTATACGCCACAATCAAAAGAGGTTTGAGAGAGCAAATTACTTTCGAACATGTAAACCCGTGGTGGCTGGTGGTTATTGAAAGTGGAAAGGAGGTAATACTTGCCTTGCATTCTAGCATGCGATTGAGGCGATGTCTTTAAGTAGTGTTTGGGAAGGGGGAGGAGGTAGAGAATTCATCAAGACAATTTTTTTAAGTGAACAAAACGGTGTATTTTAAAGAACAATTTTCCGCAAATTTTCGAGAAGGCAATAGTCCCTGGAAGAACACTTATTAAATATTCAAAGATTTGCATTAAGTGCCAATCAAGGCTGATGTCGTAGGAGCTTGCTAATTTTTTTCAAAATGTCAATAACCTTCAATGTGCCAGGGCCTGCATTCTGTCATGAGTGCTGTATATGACATGGATGCCCACTTTTACAACAAATGAACTATAGAATGCTAGTGCTAAAATGTTATTAATACCCCCTGTATACCATGTGTGACCCATATGTAAAATATGACTTGCCTATACAAGGGGCCGCATTTTATAAAGGAAGCTACCATGTTGCCGTAGATGCTTGTGTAAAGCCAGAATTACCTTCAGTGTGCAAGTGCAGACTCGTTGTAATACACTTTTTTTTCTGGGGTCTTGTACGCACACACACACACACACATATACATATACATACACACACTCTCACTCCCTTTCCCTCATGCTCATTCATTCATTATTCATTTTCACTCACATTCTTTCACACTTTCTCAGTCATTCGTTCTTATTCGTATTTTCACTCACACTATATATCACGCAATATCACTCAGTCTCACTCACAATTCCTGACACTCCTTCACTGTCACTCAATCTTACTAAGTCTTACTCACAACACACTCACACCATTTGAAAGCATTGGTACACTTACACTCAGCTTGTCTGTCTGAGTTCCGCTTCAGATCCTTAACTGCTGGTGCGCCAATTAAAAGCAACCAAGAGGTCCAGTAGGATGAGTGATGCTGAGTCTCTTTTGTCCTTGGTTAGATAAATGTTATCAATGGCAGTCATCAAGCACGAGCTGGGTGACGAGGTCCACAAGTGTGGCCCCAAAGTTGTCCCTGGGTTCAGTAGGACGGAGATTCCTGCAAGGGTGATGTTGCTAGAGGTGCTGATCTTGAAGGCCATGTGCTCGGGGTCGCCACAGATGTAGATGATGTCTAGTATTTGTAAAGCGCAAACAATTACCCGAAGGTGTCAAGGCACTGGGGGCCGTCGGGAAGATTAAGCGAGTTATTGCCCAGAGTCTCATGGGCAGATCTGCCCCTGGCACCGGGGATCAAACCATGAGCCACCGGTTCCGGAGTCAGTCGCCCTGGCCGCTGCACCACACCTCTTCCACCACAGATGTTCGCTGATTAGTTAACGTGGTTGAAGTATTCTTTGTACATGATGAGGATCCAGGTCTGCTGGTTCTGTCCTGCGATCCTGTCGCTGGAAGGAATGGCTAAAGTGATATTTGGAACAGAAGACCTATTGAGCCACATCCCAGTGAGGAATAGTAGGTCTGTTAAGAGAGAGATGTGGAGGCTGCCCCTACTTAGAAGCAGTTTTTAACGCATGAGCTGGTGCCGAGGAGGATGTAGAGCAGAGAATGGTGATGTCAAGAGAGGCATGGTTGTGTGTGTTGCGTGAGGGAGGAGGCACTGGGGGTTTGTGCTCTGTAAGGTGCAAGATAAGCGGCATGCAACGCAGGAGAATGCACCAAAAATGCACTTTCAGTGTTGGGTGGGGAGGCAATGGTACGACAAGGGATGGGCATCCGGGTTCATGGTACAGAGGGCTGCAGAAGAATACCATCTTGACTTGGAATGGGTAGGTGTCTGACCAAGAGCCCTGGAACTGAGTCTAGAGGAGCACAGATGGGCGCAGATGGGCTTGCCTTCTGCATGCCTTCAGCTCGCCAGTGGTGCCCCTGCTGCACGTCCACACTGCAACTGCCTTTCAGAAGGTCCAGGAGTGAAAGGAGATCCTGGGATCTTTGGCCTGCGCTGGGCAGGCAGGATCATGTGGTGGAATAACACAGGAGGTGGGAAGAGCAGTTGAGTGTGTGACGCTGAGAGCAAAAAGGCAGCAAAGGATATGAGAAAAAGGCATAAAGAAGCAAAAGGGGGGAAAACAAAGGTAAAATGCAGAAAAGAGAGGCCACAGGGTAACAGTAGGGTGGAGGGATAGCAGAAAAAAAGGAAGAAAAAGAGGAAGAGTGCAAAAAGTCAAAGCGGGAAAAAGTGTGAGTGAGAGTGAGCTGTGTGAAAGCAGTGTGGAGGGAGCAAGGATCAGTAAGTGAAGAGTGGAGCCATAAGTCAGCAGGCAAGAGAAAAAGGTGTGCAAAGTTCTAAAAGGTACAAAGTAAGGAAAATGCAACAACACATGGTAAAAGGTGTACAGGAAGCAAAAGTAAAAGACAAAATGGTCGAAAAGCCAGCAGAAAAAGAACAAAAAGAATGAAAAAAGAGGGAAGAAGGCAGTAGCAAATTAACTAACAGAGTGGAGAAAGAAGAGAAAAATGCAGGAAGCTGGACGGACTCAATCCAGTGAAACGTCTGGACCTGGTCGGAGGACTCAGGCAATAGGTAAGGCGCTCGGGCAGGGCAAGAGAGTGCCTTCTTACAGGCTGGTCTGCCATGAAGTCGCTGTCATGACCTGACAGACAGACGACGGACAAGGCTACAGGACAGTAGGGACAGCAGACACTAGGACCCTGTGGGTCGTGAGGGAGGTGACCAGGTCACCGGACACCACATCCGGTCAGGGGACAGGAAGAGGACAGATTCGAGCAGGGCGACCAAGAAGAAGGACGTGCATGTGACCAGCTGTATGCAATATCAAAATAAAGAATCGTGAGCACACCTACCTGTGTCCGTGAGTGATTGCGCTGCGCAGTGCCAACCTCGTGGACACGACAATAAAGCAAGAGAACAAAAGAAGAAGAAGAAAAAGAGGAAATAAAAGAGGAACAAACAGATAAAGAAAGAAGGAAAGAATGGCAGATCCAAAGCCTAACGCACAATACAGGAGACCACTACCGTTTAACCTATCGGAGCCACAAATAGGAATAAGGTGGGAAAAGTGGATCAGACGGTTTGAAAGATATGTAGACGACACAGATGTAGCAGCTGGAAAGAAACTGGGACTACTATTGAATTTGGCAGGGGACGACGTAGAAGAACTTCTGGTGACACTGCCGACTGATGAAACAAAAACATATGACCAACTAAAGAAATGTCTAACAGCCAAATTTGACCCGCAACGAAACATTGATTTCGAACGATATACTTTTACCATCGCATGTCAACAAGTCGGCGAAATACTAGACGACTTCGGGACACGGCTGAGGAAATTGGTGACACATTGTGAATTTGATAAATTTGATAACGAGCAAGCAATCAGGCTACGGATCATAGAAGGCTGTCGCGACACAGGATTCAGAGCAAGAATACTTAAGGAACCAACATCATTGGAGAACATCCTGTCACTAGCGAGAGCAGAGGCGAGAGCAGCGGAACATGCCAAGGAAATGGAAAGAGGGAAGAGCGTTTAAACAGAAAACGCACATTTTACGACAACCAGATATCGCACAGACCAACGAAGAAATGACTGGAGGGAACAAAAAGAGAGGAGACGACCTGAAAGAACATGCTACAAGTGCGGAATGGAATTTCCACACAGAGGTCAATGCCCCGCCTTTGGCCAGACGTGCAGAAGATGTGGTGGAAGAAATCACTACGCCAGTATGTGCCAAGGTGCCCCATTAAGAGACGACAATGTGAGAACAGGAAGACCACAAGAATCGACGACAAGACATGTCAGGTATGTTGACAACGAAAGTAGGAGTTCATTACGAGGGTCAGGTGAAGAAGAGGAAGTAGAGAAAGTAGAAAGACTATATCACATGTCAGAGGTGCACACCGAGCAGAGCAAGGAAGAAGAAACAGGAGAAACAACACAGCCGGCAGACAGAAGCACCCGAGGAAAGACAGACCATGCAAAGATAAGAGTAGGAGTGCATGAAACAGACTTTGTACTGGACAGTGGTGCAACTTGCAATGTCATGTGTGCATCAGAGTATGAGAGAATGGAAGTAAAGCCGATCCTGAGAGCGTCCAAGGTAAAGATCTTTACTTGGGGGGCAAGGAAAGAAGTAACTAACTTGGGGAAGTTCACAGAGGAACTGAGATACAATGACAAGATAAATAAGGAGGACATTCATGTTCTACAAGGCGATGTCCCAGGGCCATGCCTGATAAGCAGCAGCACCGCCCAAACGATGGGCCTTATAACAATGACATATAAAAAAGACAACAGCTATGTTGAGAGCAAGCAAAGAGAAGACCCAGGGAACAAAGAAAGAGGAAGAGAACAAAAAAGAATAATGGAGAGAACAAATACAACAGAAGGCGGCTGTAGAAAGAAAGGAGCAAGAAACAAAACGGAGGTCAAAGAACAACGATCAAGGCGACGAGAGGCCGGCAAAAAGAGAGCAGAAGAAGGACAACGGAAGGACAGAAAGAAGAGTAAGAGGAGAGAACAACGACAAAGAGAAAGAGCGACTGGCAAACTGAGAAAAGACGGAGAACAACTGAAGAGCAGAAAGAAGGATGGCGGCAGAAAACGACGACCAAGAAAGGGATGCAAAGGGACAAAGAGACTACGTAGAAAGAAGTAGGAAACAGAGACTGGGGAGAAGAATAGACGAGACTGACAATCTCTCTCTCTCTCTCTCTCTCTCTCTCTCTCTCTCTCTCTCTCTCTCTCCCTCTCTCCCTCTCTCTCCCTCTGTCACTGCAACGACGAGCAATGATGTAAATGGTGGTGACACGGAGTGATTAGTAGAACTGGGACACGAACTGTTGTTTGCAACAAGGGGGGAGATGTCATGACCTGACAGACAGACGACGGACAAGGCGACAGGACAGTAGGGACAGCAGACACTAGGACCCTGTGGGTCGTGAGGGAGGTGACCAGGTCACCGGACACCACATCCGGTCAGGGGACAGGAAGAGGACAGATTCGAGCAGGGCGACCAAGAAGAAGGACGTGCATGTGACCAGCTGTATGCAATATCAAAATAAAGAATCGTGAGCACAACTACCTGTGTCCGTAAGTGATTGCGCTGCGCAGTGCCAACCTCGTGGACACGGACACGACAGTCGCCATTGAGAAGGTCCAGAGGGGGAGAAGAAATCCTAGGGGTGGTACGTGGGTCTGAGTAGGGGAGGAGCAGGCGGAAAGAGAACACAGGAAGCAGGAAGCAGCAGGTGGGAAGGAGCAGGTGAGTGTGCGGTGCAGAGCAAAAAAGTGACACAGGAGGAGTGAGAAAAGGCAAAAAGGGGCAGAAAGAGGTACAATATTAGTGCTAGTTTTGGTTAGCTTTGTGTGGTGAAGGGTGAGTGCTCAGCCTGTAGGATAGAATGCCGCCAGACAGATTGAAAACACAGCAGTTTACAATCAGCACTACCTGTTTAGAAAATGTAATGCAATCGTTCTCAATGTGATCGAGAAATAACATTGCACTGTCTAATGTATTATTGATGTAATACAGATGCTCTACAGAGGAAGTTCGACTGGAAGGAAGAGCAGTCCCATGGGAAAAAAAAGCACAAGGTGAGGCAATGCAGGCCATTGCCTCCACCCTTCTCTCCAGTTATATCTTAGCAGGTCAAACTGAAGGCAACTATTGAGTGTCAAGGCATACATAAATGTTAAACCAATTTGCAGGACCATTCTGCTGTGTAGGAATGCCCAAACATTTTGCCCTCCAAAACTGCCACTGTCTATCGTGTCGATAACTCCAACCATGCATTCTCAGGGAAGAACTGTGTACACAGGACCAAGAGAATAACTTAGAAGCATGGAGAACAGGCACCTTGGTTCTGGAACCATACAGGATCTGACAAGAATGTCACTCCCTTGCTAACTCACTCATTTGCTTACACTCATACACATGCACTCTCAGACTTTCACTAAAACTCCCAAACCATAAATCACTCTTCTGTCACTCACATACCTCATTCATACCCCGGTCATATGAAACCCAACCCTTGAGGCACTCTCCCACTCAATTAGCACCCCATGCCATCAAACGGTATACCATTCATTTCCAATGATCTGTGGTTGAGCCAGTTAACATAAAAGTCCTTCAGAAAAACTCCACCACAATTGTTGAATCAGGTCCCATTGCTTGTTTTATTCCATTCTACGAAATATGTTTCAAACACCTCGTATCGGCAGCTTTTTTTTTTGCTGCCGATACGAGGTGTTTGAAACATTTCTGGAATAAGGGAGGACTAATCAAGGTCCCACATTCGGGGAAGAGGGAAATATTCCTCCAATATTCGTGACGCAATAAAACACGGATTGTAACAGAAATTAATACGTTTATCCGACGGGTGGATTTTTCACATCGCATATTAGAACAATTACAACCTTTTGCATACGATTGCAGTTTTATGACTTGAGATATTTAAATCAATCCCAGTACATGAATTCCAAGCCTTGAAAAAGCCTAGGGGGGCGAAACATACGTCAGCTGCTATTGATTTCTATGTTAATGGAATGGAATAAAACAAGCAATGGGACCTGATTCAACAATTGTGGTGGAGTTTTTCTGAAGGACTTTTATGTTAACTGGCTCAACCACAGATCATTGAAAATTGGATGATAGCTACGATCGCTTGGTGTGCTTTGGTGTTTTTTGGTAGGACATTGTTCTAGGCTGTTTTCAGTCCTAGTTGAGTTGTACCCTGGGGGTGGGTATTGCAACATCACGTGGGCACCCAAAAATACTGTGGTTTCAAAGACTTGGTAAAGATAAATTGGACATTGATGTACATAAATGTGCAGGTCATGAAAGCATACCCACAATCTTTGGAAAGAATGATACCATTCATCCTACACTGTCATCAAAAATCATAGAACTGCACAGTCTGAAGATCAGGCACCACATCCGGTCAGCAACATCCTTAAATCAGGCCATAGAGCTCAATTTCAAATCCCAAGCGATCATCCCTTCTATCGCACCCTGCACCGTGTGTGGTTTACTCCTGCCCGTAGGATCTCAATCAATCAATCAATGACATTTATAAAGCGCACTACATACCCGTAGGGTCTCAAGGCGCTGGGGGTGGGGGGGGGGGGGGTGCCGCTACTGCTCGAACAGCCAGGTCTTCAGCTTCTTCCTGAAGGAGAGGTGGTCTTGGGTCAGGCGCAGGTCGGTCGGGAGGGAGTTCCAGGTCTTGGCGGCCAGGTAGGAGAAGGACCTTCCTCCTGTAGTCGCTCTTCGGATGCGGGGGACGGCGGCAAGGGCGTGGTTGGCTGATCGGAGGTGGCGTTTGGGAGCGTAGAAGTTGATTCGGCTGTTGAGGTAGCTCGGGCCTTGGTTGTGTAGGGCTTTGTGTGCGTGGGTGAGGAGGCGGAAGGTGATTCTTTTGTTGACGGGGAGCCAGTGAAGGTCTTTCAGGTGTCCGGAGATGTGGCTGGTTCGTGGGATGTCGAGGATGAGTCTGGCTGAGGCGTTCTGGATCCGCTGGAGTCTCTTCTGGAGCTTGGCGGTGGTACCGGCGTAGAGGGCGTTGCCGTAGTCCAGTCGGCTAGTGACGAGGGCCTGGGTGACGGTCTTCCTGGTCTCGGTGGGGATCCACCAGAAGATCTTCCGTAGCATGCGTAGGATGTTGAAGCACGCTGAGGAAACGTTGTTGACTTGCCTGGTCATGGAGAGGGAGGAGTCCAGGATGAAGCCCAGGTTGCGTGCATGGTCTGTCGGTTTGGGTGCGGTGCCCAGGGCGGGAGGCCACCAGGAGTCGTCCCAGGCGGAGGGTGAGGGGCCCAGGATGAGGACCTCCGTCTTGACTGAGTTCAGTTTCAGGCGGCTGGTCGTCATCCACTCGGCTACCTCTTTCATCCCTTCGTGCAGGTTGGCTCTGGCGGTGGCGGGGTCGTTGGTCAGGGAGAGGATCAGCTGGGTGTCATCGGCGTAGGAGATTATGTTGAGGTTGTGTTGGCGTGCGATGGCCGCGAGGGGGCTCATGTAGACGTTGAAGAGGGTGGGGCTCAGAGAGGATCCTTGAGGGACGCCGCAGATGACTTCGGTGGCTTTTGACTTGTACGGTGGTAGGCGGACTCTCTGTGTTCTTCCGTCGAGGAAGGAGATGACCCATTCCAGCGCCTTGTCCTGGATTCCGACGTTGCTGAGGCGCTGTACTAGGGTGCGGTGGCAGACCGTGTCGAATGCCGCGGAGAGGTCTAGGAGGATGAGGGCCGCTGTTTCTCCGTGGTCCATCAGGGCTCGGATGTCATCGGTGGCGGCGATGAGGGCGGTCTTGGTGCTGTGATTGGCTCGGAAGCCGGACTGTGAGGGGTCGAGGGATCCATTCGACTCGAGGAAGGCGGCCATCTGCTTGTTGACGGTCTTCTCGATGACTTTGGCTGGAAACGGGAGGAGCGAGATGGGGCGGTAATTCTTGAGTTCGGTGGGGTCCGCTGTGGGTTTCTTGAGTAGAGCGCTGAGTTCGGCGTGCTTCCAGCTCTCGGGGAAGGTGGCGGTGTCGAAGGATGTGTTGATGATGTCTCGCAGGTGGGGTGCGATGACAGCGTCAGCCTTGTTGAAGACGTGGTGAGGGCAGGGGTCGGTCGGTGATCCGGAGTGGATGGAGTTCATCGTGCGGATGGTGTCTTCGGTGCTGATCGGGGTCCAGGCGTGGAGGGTGGTGGTGGGGGGTGGTTGTTCGGTCTTGGTGAAGCCTGTGAAAACCTTGTGAATGCGGGGTGAAACCATATGACAATTGTCATTAAGCCAGCAGTTTGGCAAGGCCCAAGGTGGAAGTGCAAATGTTGGGCACCTCGAAGAATGAGGTGCAGCATATTTAATGCTATACTAGTAGGACAGCTAATCTCAACTTAACACCAATATCTGCTTAAGCGGCCAATCATACATGAATCCAACGGTTCTGGAGGGCCTCTTGTTCACGGGTCAGACTTAAGACCTACTCAATTTTTTCAGAGGACTGAGCTCTGACATTTCTTCCCTGTGAATGAGTAAGTGAAAAGTTTGCTTTAGTACCCCACGCAAATTGCTGTACCATTGATTTTCGGACTCTTTTGGAATATTTCCATACATCCGTGTTCATTCGTTGCTCAAAGACTTTTCAAAGGGTCCCCATCACCGCAGCAAATGGAGGCAATTGTGTTGAAGACACCTGATTCTTCAAAACAATCTACTCCCAGCACGCTCCGAGGTGGCTTCACAGTCCCTTCTAGCACTATTGTGAAATTCCCAAAATATTTAAAAAAAGAAAAAGTCAGACTACTTTTCACCTATCAACTTCTGTATCTTTTTACTTCTCAACAAGCCTCGTTTGGTATATCGTGTGAACCTGTAGGCCATTTATTTCAGTTAGTAGCACATTCTTTCTCGCTATATATCCATTTAGTTGTGATAGAAAAGCTATTTATCCTGCCTTGTATCTCTGAGAGAGTTGACTGGCATATGTTAAATATTAACTTCTTGATTTTAATATTCATGTATTGAGATTATTAAATATTTCTACTAGATCACGGTAAGAAATCTTCCAGTTTTTTTCTGTGATCTTGACTCTGACTTCATCTAAGTTTCAATCTACATTTAACTGCAGGATAGGACCCCTTTTTTGGTTCTGAGTTAAAATATAGCATTTCTTGCCCTCCTGAAATGAAAATTAAATATTAAGGTGCTACTAAACTTGCAAGCATCACAGTCATTTAAGCCAGTTCATGTGGACTAGTTCTTTTTCACACGCCCTAGCTGAATGGCAAATTTGCCAGACAGTCTTAAGCATGTTTTAAATGTTACCAAAAGTTAAATTTGAAATTGCTATTTTCAAGTTCTCTAAAAACTAATTGGTGATGTTATAAACACATCATTGGCAATGCCTATCGAAGTAGCTGTATTAACTTCCACCAACCTTCCAGACACCTTAGCTATACCGGTCTCGCACTAGCACACACACATACACAAAAAGAGAGCAGATGGGATGTGCCTCCTCCTACCGGGCCTAAAAGCCTGTAACAACCTCACAACACAATAGAGCCTCTTCCTCTCTTTTTGACTTTCTGAAGAAACTGAAGACCTGGCTTCTCGAGTAACCCCCCCCCCCTATCATCTCCCCCCCCCCGCCTCCCCCGGGCTAATCTGACACACCTGCTACAACGCGCCTGGATATCCTCACAGGTGAATAGTGCACAATAAAAACACCAATAACATAACATCTTTTTTTCGAGGTTGCAGTTTTTGAAAATAAACAATTAAAGAAAGTTTGACTCATTAACAAAAGACTTGAACACATTTGGAACAAATGTATTCCTAAATTAGAGACACACTTCTAGGGTTTCAATACAGTTTGTTGCCTATAAAACAGTTTACGTAGGGTGTGATGACACTTTTAGATGCCCAAGACATTATAAGGAAGTGACTCTAAAAAATAATGGGTAACGGTGGGTGAGGGTAATAGCAGAGTCAGAGAAACTGAGGTTTTATATGGAGCATTTGAATAGCACTACTACTTCTATGTGGGGTGCTAAAGTGGTTTATGAGAAATCGCCACTCATACCTGGTGGAGAAATTCACGTCAATCCATTTAGGATCTTAATAACCCTCTTCACCACACATCGTTCCATGGCCCACCTCCATTACTAAGGGGCAGATTTATAATTTTTTCAAGCAACATAATGTAACGCAGCAAGACACTTTGTTGCAATGCATCAAAAGGAGAGGGCGGGAATGCACCATATCTATCAAGATAAAGTGCATTCCTGTTCTCTTCTAGTGCTAGCGCACTCAGTGTAGCTTAGCACCAACTTAAGAACTCATGTGCTGTGGTGCAAGGTTACTTGCGTTACAGGCCAAATTGTTTTTGTGCAGGAAGGTACAACTTCCTGCATAAAAAGAGTCCTTAGATGCAATTGAAGCACATTTAAAGAGAGGAAACAAGGAGAAATACAGACATTTCTCCTCATTAAGCCTTTGGTGGGAAGGCATACAATTCCCAGGTCTACCAGTGTTGGTAAATCTAGTAATGCATCAAAATGCATGGGCGGATGCGTGGGAACGCCCCTGCTCCACCAATATAATGCCTTCACCATGCATTGTAACCCAAGGCAGTGACTAGCACTGCCTTGCCTTACACCAGATTTACCAAACAATGCAGGGCCACACCGGGAGGCCTTGCATGGCTTGGTAACTCTGATTCTAGGTTTTGATTTACCCTACATCCTCTTGTGTGGTGCAAGGGCTATGTAAAACATTGATAAATGTGCCCATCAATCTTTATCAAAATTGTGTGTTTTCATCTTACTTCCAACTATGGAGTAGATGAGCTTGAAAGTTTTTGGCATTGTTGTACTGACCCCTCCCCAAAGGGTCAACCCAGATTTTGCTTACCTTTTGCTTAACCCACTTTTGTTGGCTTTTAGGACTCTGTGCACTTTATTCCTGTTAACCCGTGGTAAAATGCTTGTGCTCACCATTGGAAACATGATAAAATCGTCCTACCCCTAATTGGTACATTTAAGTTACTTATAAGTCCTAGTTACTGGTACTACATGTACCAGTGTCCTGCAAATTAAATGATACTAGTGGGATGCAGCACACATTGTGCCAATCACTAAAATAGCACTGTAAAACCTGTATCAGACCTGTAACTGTAAATGAGGTCCATAGTGCAGTATTAAACTGCCATTTGGATCTGGCAAAATAAACCATTTGCAAGGATGTAACCTTCCTTTTTAATAGTTACAAGTTATCCCTAAGGTAGGGCCTAAAGGCCAATAGGGAATGGTGCATTGTATTTAAAAAGCAGGATATGTGTATTTAAGTTTTAAACATCCTGACAGTGAAAAACTCCTAAAGTAGTTTTGAACTGTAGGTTGGCTACCTCTCCCACAGTTTGGTACCATTATTACATTTATTATGATAGCTTCATTTTGGAAACATAAGAGAAATGCTTCTTCCAAAAATGGAATTGGAATTTAAAATCCTCTTTAAGGGTAAAGTTGGATGTAAGTTATTTTTCTAAAAATGCCACTTTTAGAAACAAACAAATGTGCCTTTCTGCCAGTGTCCAAGGTTACATGACTGTAAGTGCCTGTCCTGTGGTGTGTTGTGTATTCATTCCACACATGGAGAAGGGGGCCATAGGTCTGGGACAGGTTTTACTTTCCTGAGCAGGATGTCCTAGGGGTAGGCTGAGGGTGGTGCCCAACCCCTACCTGTTTCATAAGGCTGCCTGCCCTGCCACAAAGAAATGCAGCTCACATTAGTTGTGCAGGATTTGAGCAATGCACAAGTAAAGTTCCACAAATGTCCCATTGTAGCACTTGATTCACTCACGGTAGAGAAGCAGAGCACTCTAAGGCCCACTCAGGGAAAGTGGTGTGGGCTTGTAATCTCCGACTACTGGCACATAACAACACACAATAAATCATTGTCCAGCCAGTGATTTGTCTTTGAAAAATGAAAAGTACATATATTACTGTTAGAACCGGGATTCCCTAGTTGGCTGAGGCATGTACCTTAGGCAAATTAGGGACCCTCGCTTCAACGTCATAGAAAGTAAGGACACCTTCTCAGATAGCCCCTGCTCACCCCCTCGGTAGCTTGGTATGAGCAGTCAGGCTTATTTTCAAGGCAAATGTGAAAAGTATTTACAACTACGCTCTCAGTGACCCAATAATGACACCACAAAAGAACTCCACAGGAGTTCCATAGAAAAACAAGTATATGTTTATATATAAAGATATAAGATGAGACCACACAAAAAAAATCCAACATATGCGTATTTGTAATATTCCTCCTGGCCGATTATTAGGCCATCAAGGCGCTGTAGGTTCTGGCAGTATTAATGAGCAATTCTAGATGATCCAAAGCAGTCATAATGCAATGCTATGTAGTTCGTAATGCAAGGATCAGGCACTTCACAATGTAAAAATAGTGCAATTTGTTATGCAACAATGAAGCAGTTCGTAATGCCTAAATAATGCAATGTGTAATGCAACAATCCGGCAGTACTTAATGCAGAAATAATGAGATGCGTAATACAACAATCAGGTAGTCCGTAATGCCGAAATAATGCAATGCATAATACACTCCAGTGCAGATCACGGTGCTTCAGACGCACTCTCCATCACTCATTCTAATTTGTGGTCAGCTTCCGCCAACATATGCCCCCAACACGGGTATGGTGTAAACCAAGTGCAGCTCTGCACTCCGGCCCTAGTACTGCCACTACTCGGCAAGTACGAGCCGCGATGCAAGCTGAAGCAGAGGCTCGCGCTGAAAGAATGGGAGAGGCCAAGAGCATCTCTCTCCGAGCCCGCAGCCCGGCCCAGGCAGCTACACACGTTACCTGGGGGTGCGACCTTGCTCTCCTCTCACGTTCTCCCATCTTGGGCCTCCGATGGGACTTTAGGGATTTTGGGCAGTGGTGACAAAGATGATCTTAGGCTGCGACAGGGCACACACACATGGCGTCACTGAGACTCCCTTGAGCCTCGGGTGTGCACGGTCACAGGGCAATCCTCACGAAGGTCTCAGGCTGCACAAAGCACATGCACACAGTGTTGTTGACTCACCTGCACTCCTGGTGCCCACGATCACAGAGCAATCTTACGAAGGTCTCAGGCTGCAAAAAGCACACACACACACAGTGTCGCTGAGACACTTCTGGAAACTTTTGTGTTCCAGAGTTTCCACAACAGGGAGCCAGCTCTCCTTGGGCCCTTGGGGATAAGCTTCTTCAGGACACAGCACAGCAAAGTCCTTTCAAGCAGGGGGACACAACACACAGCAAAGTCACTTTAGCCTCTCCTTGGTTAAAGCAGCAAACTGCAGGCCAGCCCAAGAACACACAGCAAGGGTCAGTCCTTTCCTTCAATCTCTTCAACTGTTTCTTCCTTGGCAGAGGTTCCTCTTGACCACAAAGTAGTTTCAATCCTTTACAGTCATGTACAGTTCCCTTCCTGTTCAGTCTTGCTCAGTTCCATTCCAAAGTCCAGGGGTTTCAGTTCTCATAGTTATTTCCCTAAATGTCTTTGAAGTCTTTGTGTTCAGGGGGGCACTGACCCCTGTCGAAACCAGTTCTGGGTGTGTCCATGCCAGTGACACCTTCTGCCTTTGATATAGGGGGTCTGGACCCTTAGTCACTCAGCAGGAGATGGAGACATTGTTTTATGGCAGCAATCCAGGCCTCTTCACCTCGAGGGGCTACTCCTCCCCCGACACTCCAGATGCAGGTCAGCATGTTGCTGTCCCACCTTCTCCCCTGGGTCAAGACAGTCCCAAGATCCTATCACTTTCAGATCCAGATACTAAATCCACAACCAGGCAGAGACACACAGAAATGTTAGAGCACAAAACCTAGCCACTTCTAAAAGAGTGGTTTCTAAACACACATGCAAAAACCACCTTCACAAAAAGATGTGTTATTGAATTGTGAGTTCAGGCACACTAAACTTCACCTCTCCATCTTAAGCCTTTGGGAAAATAGGCAGGAAACATATTACATAGCCTTCCCCATTCTGTCCTATGGGCAAGATGGCCTTTCACCAGAGAAAGACAAAATGGGGAGTATTTCACTGCTAGGACATTACACCTTATTAGTTGTCCTACCATTCACATACACTGCACCCGGCCCAGGGGGTACCCTGGACTTACCATTAGGGGGTCTGATGTACATAGAAAGGGAAGGGTAAGGCCTGGCAAGTGGGTGCACTTGTCAGGACAACATGGCAGTTTAACAAACTGCGCGCAGGCAGTGCAGTGGCAGGCCTGAGTTTTCTCTTTAAGGCTACTTGTGTGGGTGGCACAATAAGTGCTGCAGGCCCAGTAGTAGCATTTGCATTACCAGCCCTGGCACACATAGCACCCTTTATTAGGGACTTTACTAGTAAGGAAAAATACCAATCAAGGACAACCAATTACCATTACACTTTACACAGGGAGCACTTGCACTTTGACACTGATCAGCAGTGGCAAAGTGCCCAAAGCATCTAAGTTGGCAACACCATGTCAGAAAAAAGGTCTAGGGGGAAAGCAAACAGTTTAAGGAACTTTAGCCACAAAAGGCCAAGTCCAACAATTAAACACTTCTAAATAGCATGCATTAGTTTACCAAAATATACATCAGGCAGATGGCAATACCTTTGATGAATTTGTAAATCACATTTGACCCCTACCAGCTCATGACTCCAATAATCACAATAAGACCCCAAACTAGATGCAACATTACAACATAAGAGCTGTCATTTTAATTGAAGGCAGACCTACTGGCTATATCAAGGAGTCACAGCAATATAGAAGACAAGCCTGTAGGCTTTGTCAATGAGTTACCATATTACAATACAAGGTAAGCCTACTGGCTTTGTCAAGGGGTCACCACAATATTAAAACAATAATCCCATGTTAGAAATTTACATTGTACCAGTGGAATCAATTACCATCTTTAAATGCAAGCATTACTAATATTGAAACCTCTAAAATGGTCATTAACAAAATTGTCAATAAAGCATTTGAATTCTAACCCACTTTAAACATGTCTTTCTTTTACCACTTCAGGCCACATACTGCAGACATAGGACCCACCACTAGGGGTCCTTGCATGCCTAAACTGATGAGTATAAAACTCTAGTTCTAGGAACACTTAAACTGTAGCTTCTTTGTCTGTGAGCGTGGTGGGTGTGGGTGGGGTCATAATACCCACGGCCCATAATCTTAGAGGACTTTTGTAAATCACTTCAAGGGCAGCTGATGTAACTCCTGCAGCCTCCCACCATGCTCATTTTGTCCGTTATTGGTAACCCAGCCCAGATTGGGGCACCATGAGGCAGGGAAAATATGCTAATAAAGCAAGCGAGGGACATTGTGGGAAGCTCCTCACCAAAAGCTGTGAGTATATGATGAGTGGCTGCTGCTGCTTTGTTTTAACCTAACAGCTGTGTGCCTGCATGTCACCTTCCAGGTTTTCATTTTTTTCGAACCTTTGTTGCTGTTCACAATGGGTACCCAGGTGCAGCAGATCTTGTTGGAGTCAGCATGGGGAGCCCACTCCTGGCTGCCCCACTGACTTCCTGCTCAAGCGCACACCCCCGGTGTGGTGTACAAGAGCCGGCACTCCCTGCTGCTCCCCGGAGGGAGCAGCCTGTATCCCACCCTCACAGTATATCTGGGTCTCCTTTTATGCTGTAATCCCATGGGAGGGTCTTTTGAGATGATTCGACTCTGTGTGAGGCCACATGGGATGGGGATGGGGTCCCCTGGACCCAATGTGTCTCTCGGGAGGGGGGCTCCACGCACACCCCTCTCCACAATAATTCATTAAACGATGTACTGATCCCTTGGCACAGAGTTATTTCAGGAAATATAGAGAGCATCACATGCTCTGTTTTTTCGTAATGGTTGGTCAAAGGTCAAATTATTGCAGGATCATAACTTAGGCTGCATTTGACGGATTTTCTTGATCTTAGGCTCAATTAGTTCCGTGGGTGAGCTCTAGCTCAGCAGTTCTCTTGGCATACCTTGTGGGGAGCTGGTTTGACTGAATCTCCTCTCCTGCTGGTGGGGGGGTTTGTGCAGGTCTTCTGCTGTTAGGCAGCAGAGCACCCTCCGGCCCACACTCCTAAGTTCCAGAGCCTCCTGGATGTCTTGCAGGTCCCTTGGGTGGCACTGGAGTCCAGCGCTTCCTCAACTGGTCCTCAGGGACCATAAGAGGGCCAGCACCACTGTTTCTGGAGATACCCATAAAGTCCTAGGCATCAGCTGCAGGCAAAGTCCTTAGACCATCAGAGGGTACACAAACAGGGAAATGCCTTAAAATCACAGCTTTTTCAGCAGAACGTGGCCTCTTACTGCACAAAAACTATGCTGACTACAACACAGGCACCCTTGCACAGTGGCGCAAGGTTGCCTGCGTTGATGCTTGGCAGCCACAAGTGCACCAGAGAGAGAGATCAGGACTGGTTCACTTCTAAGTAGGTATGATGCAGTTCTCCTCTTCCCGTTCATTCATTGCAGAACAACAACTTTAATTGCTGCTCTGTATTGTATTTTTTTTTGTTAATATATCCCATTGTCTATTTTACCACATGCACTTGCAATTTGTTTATGTTGGTCAAACCACAATAGAGGCCCAAAAAGGTATAGGTAACAATGCATTTCTATTAGAAGTAGTACAAAAGAATAACTTCATCTAGTGCTCCTCAACTGGAGAAAAAATGGATCTTGGATCTTAAAACAACAACCAGTGGGATGAATGGAATGACACATTGAAAGATACGTATTCATTTTTAAGACAACTTTACCTTCTTACATTCTTTCTGTTTTGCTTCATTGAGACATCACCATGACACTTAATAGATCACATCAGTCACAGTATGTAATTTAGATACTGAGGATTAAAAATTAACAAGTTAACAAAGACATTGTTTACATTCAGTGCCTCTAAAGTGTAACAGATTAACAAATTGTGAAGCATTATTTTCTTTGCTCTGAAAAAATTAGATTCTCTCTTAAATCTTATTCAATGTTTCTCATCGGTATCTTAAAGCACTGTTAAAAACCTCTTTCTGGTGATACTGCTGCTGTAAGGCGCATAGCTAGGTCAGTAAAAGTGGGGGGTTGTAAGTTTCAGATTTCCAAACAATCAAGCAGTTATATAATGTGAAAACTCTTGGTGAAATCCAAAAGACACCTCACCATACCCACATGAAAGTACCTGTACCAAACTATTTACTAGAAAATACATTTATTTGGTGCGTGTAACAACCCAAATACCACCCCCTAGCTACACCCCAGGCTGCTGTAGGAATTGGGAGAACATAAGTTATGAAGTCAGTGGAAACAGAGCTCATTTATTAGAAAAAAAAGTATTTCTTACAGTTGACTCAGTTTTACGCATATGTAAATTGAAGCTTCTTCAGGCCCCTTCCACAATAAGGGCACCCTATAAGATAGAACCCTCCAAGTGCCAAGTGCCAGGATATAAAAGTGCAGCTGCCATTTTGCTCACATTCAATTTTCAGGAGAAATTGTATTTCTATTATTAAATGCCTTTCATAAATGTGCAGCTCCATTTGATTCTAATGAAGATGTGCAAAAACGAGTTTACATCCACACTTTCAACAAACTTCTATCCATACTGTTGGCAATAATCCATCATTCCTGAAACCTAAGCAAGCATCTCCCCATCAAAGTCTCACATATTTGAGAACATGATAACCCAATCTTAATTTTATGTAAGTCATCTAATAATGCATAGTCATTGTTTATTCTGTATTATGTCTTACTGACCAAGCCATGACCACACCCAATGAAAAGCACCTCTGAGATGTTTTGAGTTGAGAACGAGCATCTAGTGCCCAGAAAGGCTAGCCATGAGGATAAGTACAAATATTTAAAAAAACACTTTAGGATTATTTCTTCCGTCCATTCTCTGGATTCCAGGAATTAAAATGATGCTTTTTTGGAATATTATTTGGTCATTCGTTTTCACTGTAAAGGTATATAATGTGTTGATGTGTTTCTATGACTAAGTGACAAAGATATTTCATATTCTTCTTCTTTTAGAGGTAGTAGTAGTAGTACCAGTATTAATGAGCCAGATTTAAATCTTGAATTAATTTTATTGCATTGTTTATATTTCTACTTTTCCTTAACTTTACATTAATTTGTGGCAGTTGTGGGTTAATTATTAGTTCCCAAATATGAAATTGTGGTGCTTCTTTTGAAGACTATAATCATCACTCTGATACAGATATTCGTTGAAGGATATGCACCATTTATTGCTAATACTGTTCATTTAAGAGTAATCATACTACCACCCAGATTGACTTGTATTCTGTGTATTCTAAGTTACTTCCAGCGTATGTACAAACATTTAAACTCACAATTATAATGTGGTACTTTCATCTTCATGGTCCCTGAAGAAGGCTCTGGCATTTGTCTACTCAAAAAGATATTGTATGGTCCTCATTTTATATATAATAGAATGTTCATTTGATGAGAGCCACAGCTACTCAGTTTTGAAAATTAAATGTGAGGAGCATATATATATAGTTTTATAGGTAGAGGATCACGACCCCTTGTTAAAGATTCAAAATAGATTTAATTAAGCAGTTGTTAGACTTTACACAGAGTGAATTTGAGTTTAGTGTGAATATTTGGTGCAAAAGAGGCATTTTGCATTTAGGCTATCATGTAGTTATGCTTATAAATCATTGTTATTGCTATTTGCCATCTCTCATGAATGGAATTTACTTTTTCAAAAGCTGATAAATATCCTTTTATCATAAGTTTTTTTTAATAAATGCATATTCATTATGACTTTTTCTCTATTGCTTTATCTGGTCAGATTTACTATTCTCACTCCAATGTAAGCAACAGTAGAGAAAGTGCTGGACTTTGGAGGGGTTAGATTTGCTGTTCTCATCCCAACGTACGCTACGGTAGAGAAAGTGTTGAACTTGGAAGGGGTCATATTTACTTTTCCCACTGCAACATGAACAACTTACGAAAAGTGTTGGATTTTGGAGGACAACTTGTTGTTTGTGTAGGTTCTTTCAAGGAACATGCCACACTGGTGTAATTGTGCAGGCATGTATTCAAAGTAGCTACAAGTCATAGCACCTGACCCGCAGGCTGTCTGTTAGGGAATGTTAACTTTGGACAACCACAGAAGAAAGACATGTCTACAGGACAACACACAAGCAAAACATTTGAGGCTAAGGGGTTCATTAGGATGACGGGCGTACTTTGTCCGCTCGCCATTCTGTCGGAATTTGGGACCGCCGCAATTAGGGCGGGGGTCCTGTGGGGGTATAAGGATGTCCCCGCCACAGTGGCGGGCACATCCTGCATTTATAGCATTGTGGCAGGCGGTGCTCTCTGCAACGCCCGCCACAATGCTATAAATGTATTAATGCATTTGCATAAACAAAGCGGCAGGCAACGCGCGGTGCCTGCCGCTTTGTTTATGCAAATGAAGTGGGGTACCACAGGTACCCCCTTCTTGTGCAGCCCCCACCTCTCCTTCACTCTGGGGGCCCACAAGCGGCCCCGAGAGTGAAGACCGCATGCCTTTCTGTGGCAGCATCGCCACCGCGGAAAGGCATCTACACACACCCATCATTATATGGCTGACGGTGTCTTTTAGACACCGCCACCATATTAAACCTTTTCCGCCCCGGTCGCAAGGTGACCGGGGCGGAAAAGCGGCGGACGGTCTTTCCGTCCGCCGCGGTCCCCCCGCCATCCTAATATGGCGGGGGGAATTTAGGTGCGGATGGCGGGCAGATTGCCCCCGCCAGGCTGGCGGTGGCTACCGCCAGCCTGGCGGGGGCAATCCGCCCGCCATCCTAATGGGCCCCTAAGTGTGAATGTCTCATGCTGCTGCATTATCAATGAATGAAAAATTGAGAAGAGCATACACCATTGTCATAGAGCGACCCCTTGCAGTAGTCTACAAATGGCTCTCTGTGTTCATTATTACTGTTCCCCCCCCCAAGGGGCCAAGTGATTTCAAATAAATTGTTGCAGGTTCAGTTTATGCAAACATACCTACCTTATCCCACACTGTGACTCTCAGTCTGGCAGGGAACAATACTGGGCCCTATGCCACTTTTTTTTACAACAACCCTTTTCTCAACTCTTGCTTTGTTAGCATCCTTGCAATAGTTACGTGTGTGAGATACATGTGAGACACATGTACAAAAACACTGCTTTTCTCATGAAAGGCCTCCCACCTCCTGCTCTACCTTGCAGTGTTAAAGATTGCAGGGATCGCTGTTAGCATGAGCTGAAAGCCATTTTTTACTTGGCAGCCATTTTAGTTAGCCATGTGCTTTCTCCCTCGTCCAGAGCATTGCACATGCTCAGAAAGGCCTAGCTTATAGAATGCACCTGCTCCGAGTATAGAACTGTCAGGTTATTCTTGCTGATGTAAGGAGAAATATCTCTCCTCCCACTTTGTTGAGCAAGCACATTTTGTATAGCCATATTAGTCAGTAAGCATGCTGTTATGTGCCAGGACCTCCCCTTGGTTTTATGCTGACTATGTAACCTATGCATATAAAAGGCCCTTGTTCTCTGTACTGCTTAGACTGGCTCCTACAGTGGCCTGAGGGTACCGTATGACGCAGTCTCCCTCATCTGAGGTTAATAAAAATGTTTTTTTTATTACAGCTTCTGTGCCAATCTCTTCTCTGTTGGTTTAAAAGGACCAGGTGTATCAGTGAGAACCCCTTAGGAGGTTTATATTTCTTCAACAGGACAGTTTGCCTAGAGACCTCTTCCTCCAGGGTGACCATGATAGTATCTCCATTTTCACTGATTGACTTACAGTCCATTCCGTTTTGTCTTTTAATAGAAATTTAAGAATTGGACTCAAAAGTGGAGGTCTTCGAAACTCCCCCCTCAATCTTGCACACAGCCTTCCCTGTCTCCTTCAGGGATGTTCTACTTGAGCCTAGTATCCACCTCCTCCAGCTTGTCTCATAAGAAAATATTTTGCTGTCCATTGCATCCAACTTCTGGATTTTCACATTTTATTGCAAAATCTTCTCCCCCTGGTTCGTCTATATAAATCTTCATACTCTCTGGCTGCTAATTGTGAAGCGAAAGAAGAACTGCTTTGCTGATATGGTGCCCTTTATTGGTTTTAAGATAATGGAGTAAGACTCCTGAAGTTGGCACTCTTAGAGATCGAACCTCAAGTCCTCTGGAGGGTCCAGTTAAATCACCAGAATTCCACTTGTAAGAGCTGATAACTAAGTCAAACGAAAAACACCTTACACCTCCACCATAGCCTGCTCAAGAAATATCTTGCACAAGATTTCTCACCCTAAGGCACTTGCCAGGCTGTGACATCCTATCTATTCACCAACACCAACCTTTGTACGCTCTATCATATAATAGGCTGTCATTTAGCAAGTCTCCTAAGGCCACAAAACAAATCACTTTGTCATCTCCAACGCACACACCACTTCCTCAAATGAACTTGCATAAATCAGACATTAACACTAAGCTCTACAATAAGGATACCAATTGAACTAGCAAACAATACACTTTCCACAGACATTCCCAGAAAAGCATGCACACACCCAGACCAACACACTCTAAAAAACCATCCTGAATACAGTTAACACATAAAGAAACGTTAAAAGTCTCCTCAAAATCAACTAAGCACAACCACTGCCAGCACAGGCATCCATGTTCTCACTTCATGTATATAACCCTCTCTAATTATCCCCTGTGAACCACTCCGTATCACTCATTCACATGGTATCACTACTGTCCTGGTTTTTCAGGTCACTACTAACCATTCAGTGCTCTTTTTGCTTCTGTCACAATGTCTTCTCCCACTGGTCATTTGCAACCATTCAGAACATTGCTGAGTGTCCTCTAACTCCTTGTTACCTTCTACAACAATCAAGAAGTTGCACATTTTGAAACCACAGCCACACTTACTAATTTATACTTAACTAATCCACCTAACTTAACCCGGCACCTTGCTTAACTGATCCTTCAATGCACCTGTCTGACCACTCTCGTCTTCGCTCTACAACCTTTTCTCATTCGGAATATTACCCATCTGTTCTTTCAAATAAAATGTGATCATCCTAGTCCCAGCCTCCTTTTTTGTCATTGTCTGGAAACATGCAACACCAGTGAGCAAATTCCTAGCAATGTGATGAGGCCATTCTGATTTTATTTCTTGCGCTGTCACCGCAGCCATCTGGATTGCAACCATCGGCATTTATTTTGCTTTTGTGTCAGAACATAAGTACAAAGATAAAAACAGAAGAAAAGAAAGAGCAATTCATTAAAAAATACAGTAACGTTGTTATTAATATCTGTCTAAGCACCCTATAACAGTATCCTTTGATCCCATAACATTAAAAGGTATTCGTGTGCATTCTCATGCTTTTTAAAGCATTTTAGTTATGAACAGGGCCACTGAAATTATATAGCAGTGGAGCCCTAAGTTATACAACAGGTGTTGACTAAATTATGTGGCAAAAAAGAAAAATTATGTAGCATTAATTTAGTACATATTTGAATAGTATCACTTCAATATTTTGTAACTTTTACACTCGATATACTGTGTGGGAAAAGATATCACCTAATTAGTACCAGTTTACCAACTAAATGCAGAAATACACAACTGAACGATAAACAAGTTAACAATTGCAAAGGACCTTCCATGCACAAAACCATGTCACAAACGTTTTTAGTAACTTTTGATTGATTTGAACTAAAAACTATTTTTTTTGTCAACATCTGCGGAATATGCAGCAGATATCGGATTATGTGGCAAATGCGGCAAAACTATAATTATGAGAAAAAAGCTGCTGCCACAGAATCGCATAATTGTGGTGGGCTGGTTATAATGTCATCTGGCCTTCAAACCTGATTGCCTTTTGTATTCTGATTTTTACATAGTCACAGTCACATCTTTCCACTCTCCTGCCTTCTTTTTCTCGTTCTCTCAAACATCTGCCTGCCACTTTCCGCTGCAAGTATTTTCCTGACCGACATGGATGTAGGAGCAAAGTGAGGGGAAAGACAATACACTCAAGCCTTGCTATGCGTATCACCTTTGATACTGTTATGTCTCCTGCAATTTCTTCGAAAACTACATCTGCATTACAGGTCTGAAATCTAGTTCACAAAAATCCAAATATAAGAATTTTAGCTCAAAATGCAGATCGATATAACAAGCATTTCCTGTAAATTTTTGCAGTTTTCTACAGATTCTCCTCCTTTGAAAATGTCCAAATCCGCCGTTGGCCCAACAACATGTCTCAGATTTGCCAATATTTAGAAAAGACATAATGACAAGGCACAGGAGGACACGCTGACATGTTTATTGTGTACTCCAGGATAGCACAGAGAGTGTAATACATAAACTATAATTTCAGAAAGAAGGCATCATGTGTCAGCAGACCACAGCTCAAGGACAAGGGAACAATGTGCCCTGAATGTGTTACCTGAACATTCTGACAGCAAAAAGACCGCAAAGCACATACATTTAAAGGTGCCAAACAGAGAAGCATCAGCATGAGAAAAAAAATCAAAGGACTGTGATCGTGGCAGAGACAGAGATAAAATCAAAGCCGTGCAAGTGGATAACAGAGGGGGGTTGCTGTTAATATTCTCCCTTTGGCTCTCCGTGAATCTTTCCTGATAAAATAATAGGCAAACTGAATAAACTTCACACAATTGAGGGAATAAAGACAGTTAAATTGAAAAAATATGCTTGAAGTCCATTTAAAGTCGAACATGGAAAAGTACAGCTGGCAATGTGAGAGAAAGCTACAGAGACTTGGTAATGTAGAAAACAAGCAATGGCAAAGGCTTGAGCCGCTGTATTTACCAATGCTTTTTCTTTGTCGATCACATGGCTGGTAATTTTGAGGTCGAGCATTCGAGACCTCTTGTATATACTTTAGTATATACTTATATGTGTATGTACTTTGTAGGCTCTGGGGCTCAGCCCTAGGGCTTGTCTGCTTCCGCTTAGGAATTTTTTTTCTGTTCAACTGCCTCTATGTAACTGTCTTAATAGAAAACGACCAGTAGTGGTCAGTAAAATTCCAGGATTGCTTTCCGCTTGTTCAACTGCCTCTATTTAACTGTCTTGATAGAAAATAAACAGTAGAGGTCAGTAAAATACCAGAATTGCTTTCTGCTGCGGGACTTTCTTTTTTTGTTCTCTGGCAATTGCCTCTATTTAACTTTCATGATAGAAAACAATGGGCAGAGGTCAATAAAATACCAGAATCAAATTAGAATTCTCTAGATTCCAGTTCTTAGAAATGGTCTTCCACGATCACCCGTAGACAATATTTGTTTTTTCAAATCTTGTATTTTCAGTGATATGACCACTGATTTTATATTTAGAGCAGAGCTTTCCAATATACAATTTCCAGCTGAAAGGCAATATTTCTATCCATGTGTTCTCATGCCTGGCATGTCACACAGTTTGGTGCTTACTTTCCCTCCATGTTAAAGAACAGTAGCTGTTTCAGCCCCCAGGCTAATGTGCTGCATAGCTAAATACTAATACGGTCCCAAAGGCAATACCGATTGCATTGCAAATGTTTGTTTAATGAGTTATCTGTTAAAGAAAACCCATTGCAAAATGGCTGCCGAAGCACATGCGTTCATTTTGATGGGCTATGTTACTAAGTTCAATTAAAAAAACAATAATTAAACAAAATCTACACAAGCACAAATAACGGGAGCAATAATTTTGCATCTGTTGGGACTTTGAAAATAAATCATTAGAAACCAACATAGACTTGGAAGCGAAATGAGAAAGAAGGTGAAAAGCTTTGAGTAGTAGGAATGGGAATAAAAAGAAAGCATGTGTTTGAGATACTGAAACAAACAGAGAACTGAGCAGGGAAACACACACACACTCTTATACAGAGCTGAAGGCAAAATACACCGTCACATCAAGTCGGCACCAGAAGGATACCACTCATTTAATCAGAACACTGTGAAACCAAAATGTTCACAGACAGGTCAAACATAAGAAAGGGGACGAAAGTAATCTAATCAGAAGCAAGTGAAATGCACAACAATACTATCAAATCACAAACAAGTGGTTGACCTAAAGACTCTGTAAGTACTTGCATACAAAAGGGAAAGAATAGGTCTTGCAAACAAACAGCTAAAGCTATTGATAGGTTGAAGTCTAAAAACTATGCGTTAACACCTTAAAATAATGCGAAAAAGTAAGTTGCTGAGAAGGCATAGTGATAATAAAACAAAAGGAATTCCACACAACATGGAGGGTAAAAGCACAAGGTAATATTGGAGACAGATTCTTGAAATACATTAGAATGGCACTCAGCTCAACGTGTAAATCTGGAAAGAAACAGATAGAAAAAAACACAGGGGCTTATTTACAAGCGAGCTGTGCTGCCGGAGCATCACTTTTTTGATGCTCCTGTGGCCCAGGCCGCTCAGTCATATCTATGAGGCAACACAAAGCCATGTGGAGTAAGGCAAGGCAGCACAAAGCACTTCCTTGCCTCATCTGCGTTAACGAGGCGTTAAATGGGCATTGCTGTGGGTGTTTCCAAGCAACACCTATGGATTTTGATGTTGCCCCAGATTTACAAAATCACGTAAACATGGGGCAGGGCCAAAACCTTATGCCTCCTCAGAGCAGGCATATCAAGGAGAAATGTTTTCACTTCTCCTCGTTTTTTCCTCTTTACATGTGTGCTGCATTCTGCAGCACACATAGAATGAGGAAAACGCCCATCTGGATTGTTTTTGTGTAGAAAAGTGGCACTTCTCGGACAAATACAATCCTGCAAACAACGCAGACACCCTTGCACCATGGTGGAAGAGTTCCTGCATTGGTTCAAGGCAGTCAAAACGGTGCCAGTGCAGTGGGAAAGGACTGAAATGCACAGTATATCATAAATTCAGCACATTCCTGCCCTTTTGTTTTGACGCAGGGCAGTGCAGCAAAGTGACTTGCTGCGCTTCCCTAGATCAAAAACCCGTACATGAGGTCCACGGTGTCTTGTTATTGTACAATGAGATGGTGCAAAGCACTTTATAATTATGAGATCGTAGCACTCTTTCAATGGGTAAAAAAAGATGAAAATATGTTCCACCTCAAAATGAAGTTTTTAACATTGTCCTGCAACAATAGTGACTGTGGGATATCGACGTACATGTTGATCCAAAATTAAATGTAGAGTGTTAAGTACAGACTTACTATCTCAACTACATATCTGTGTACCTTCGTGTTGTATATTTTTAAGGTATGTTGACATGGAGTTAAGAATAGTAAATCTACACTTACCAATGTTTATGTACTGTCACATTATGGTGGTAGTTGTGATCTTGTACTCAATATTGATGCAGTAGGATATTTTGTCACTCATTGTAACAAATATACAGATGAAAAGCTTGATATGGTTACCAATACATTGCAAACTGATTCCATTTGGTCTACCACAAATAAAGTAAAAGGGCATTGGTGAAGGGCAAAGTTAGGGCAGGCCATTCTGGCTGGTTTGATTCGGCATTCATTAAAACCCATAGAAATCTAAAATTAGCCTTAGCCAAAAAACGGAGACAGGCTCAGGAGGTCCGGGAATGCAGACTCACATACAAATTGGCCATTAATCAACGAAAAAAAAGCTTAAAGGGGGATACCTGGAATCGACTACTTGAAGCCAGTTTGTCTAATGATAACATCATGTTCTGGCGTAATATTAATTCTCCTTCTTATGACTCCACGGACTGCCCTTGAGCTGAGATAGCCATTACTGAGGCCGGTTGGCTATCCCATTTTACAAATGTATATTCTTCTTAGAATGACACTGTGATTCCCTTGCCCACTGCTTCCTCCTCTAGTGTGTCTGCTACTACTTTATCACTAAACAAAAGGAACTATCTGGAATTTACCTTGGATGAAGTAGTTGTGGCACTGAAGACAAGCAAGGGTGGTAAAGCCCCGGGCCCTAATGGGATCCCTATTGACTTGTTTAAGTCTGATACTGACCTCTGGGGCCCCATCCTTACCTTGTTCTTCAGAGCCTGACTGGAAAAAGGTTTTTTGCAAACCTGCCTGAGTCTCTTATTGTCCCCATATTCAAGAAGGGCGAACGTAGCCCAGCACAATACATACCATTTTCTCTTTTAGACTCTTTAGTGAAGGTAGCTGGGCGCATCCTGTTAAGCTGACTGGAGGACTGGGCAGAGTCTAATAATATCCTCTCGGACCTGCAGTATGGCTTCAGGCCTGGGTTGGGGACTACAGAACAGGCCATTAACCTGGACATTCTCATTGGCAAATACATGCACATTAAGGAAGGCCACCTATTTTTAGGTGTTGTGAATTTATCTTCTGCTTTTGATTTCGTGGTTCACGAGAAATATGGCCTATTATGGCTAGCATGGGAGTTGACCGCACTATTGTAAACGTCCTTAGAGATTTGTATGCTCTAGGTCGGGGTAGAGTATCTTACGGCCTTAACAGCCACTGTACCCAGTCATTTAAAATAAGAAGAGGGGTATGACAAGGCAGCGTACTTGCCCCCATCTTGTTCAATCTCTATCTTAACAGCGTAGGCGACACTTTGGCAAGCTATTGCGTAGATTTACTTCAAGTGGTCACCGTCCAATTCCGGCACTTTTTCAAGCTGATGATGCTGTTTTAATGGCTTGTTCTCCTCTTGGTCTCCAGTGCCTAGTCAATTAATTTACCAATTTTATGCAGAACCACAGTCTAAAAATTAACATTAGCAAAACCTTTGCAATGAAAATCTGGAATAAGGCCTCTCGCTGTTGTGATATTTTTTATGAGGGCGCAAGAATTCAGTTCACAGCCTCATTTTCTTTTCTAGGGATTGTATTCAGTCAAATTGGGAAATGGCAACCGGCAATAAAATCAAGGCAACTCCATTTTGTTAAAACTACAAGGGCCCTGTTGTGTTTTGCTACAAAAAAAGGAATTAAACACCGGAGGAAATTGATGACCGTTTACAGGGCCAAATGCAGACCTACTGCCATGTACGGGTCTGAACTTTGGGAATATGGGAGATAGATAGCCTTCATTTGGAAGAAAACACATTTTTAAGGAATCTTCTTGCCGTCTCGAAAAGCAGTCCAACTTAAGTCTGTCTCACAGAATTGGAAGTCACTTATAAAAAAGACTTAGGGGTCGATTATGATTGCGGTGAATCCACTTCCTCCGGGCCAGTGGAAGTCACCGGCGGCCCGGAGGATGCGGATTCACCGCCGCGGACCTTGAAAACACCCCCACCAGATCATGATGGCGGTGGGATCAGCGGCGGACATCAGGTCCGTCCGCCGCTGATCCGCGGGGTGTTGACCGCAATTTGGTGGCGGTGTCTGCAAGACAACGCCAGCCAGATTATCATGTGTGTACAAACATGCTTTTCCGCGACTGATTTTCCTCCGTGAAAAAAGCATGTGGAGATTTGTTTCTGGGGGGCCCTTGCGGGCCCCCAGGGTGTCAGAGGGGTGTGGGGTGCACATGGGGGGTACCTATGGTACCCCCCTGCATTTACATGCACAAAGCAGCAGACACAGAGCGGTGCCTGCTGCTTTGTGCATGTAAACGCAAAGCATGCATTTTGAACCTTGCAGCAGGTGCTGCTTCAAGCAGCTCCCGCCGCAAGGTTAAAGATACGGGATGTGACCGCCAGGGTGGCGGTCACATCCTAATTGGTATGGAGGGACCGCCGCTGCTCCTGCGGACGGTCCCTCCACCTCGGGCTGGCAGACGGACGCAGGTCCGTCCGCCACCCTAATAGACCTCTTGGTTAGGATTCAGCCAGTGTTACTATAGCATAAAATCTGGTCATTGGAACACACTGCACTTAACCGATCCATTATTATTGTTGATTGCCTTAGATCGATGTAGGCTCTAAAAATCCCCTGGCTCAAATTTGTGCACAATTTCAGGCAGATATTGGTCATCCCGGGTATTTTGACCATCCTAAGAGCTTGGTATCCGTTCAAAGAAAAGTATTCAAAATTAAATGTCTAGAGGGCACGAGACTATCATCCGAAATTATGAAACCCTCTGTCTTGAGGAACCAGATGATCTTGACTAGCTACCACAAGCAATTTTATTTAGCCAATGTGTACAATATGCGCTGCTTTTGTGCTGACCCAGTTTCACTTGGATATCTTTCATCACTTCATTAGTTTTCCCACCATTAATAACTGATCATCTGACCAGGGGGAATAAACTTGTGATGATATCTTCTCTGGGATGAAGAATAAATATATTAAAACTTTGTCATTGCAGCTGGGTTTCGTACAAGGCTGACCAGCTTTCATGTATTTGCAAATTTTACCGAATATCTACATATGTGCTGTAATGTCCAGAATTCTGCTGCCCGTAATTAACTGCAGGAAACAGCTGTAAATAAAAATTGATTGACGGATGATTGCATTTGTGCACCACAGTTTTTTAGATTTTTTAATCAGTTCGAAATTTTAAACTCGGTTTTAAGAACTTTTCATGGATGTATTATGTAGCTTTTATGATTCACATTGTGAGTTAGAATAAAGCTTATTTTGACTTATTAGGATACATTAAAATTAACATAAGCAGTCCATATCCAGGAATATAGTGCCCTTTGTTTATATGAGCTACCCTCTGCAAGGATTAAAACCATCAGGGCCAGTGCCACATTAAGGGGTCGATTAGGTGGGCGGATGGATTGCCCCCGCCGGGCTAGCGGTAGCCACCGCCCGCTCGGCGGGGGCAATCCGTCCCCCATCCTCACAGAAATGCCCCCGCCACATTAGGATGGCTGGGGGGTCCGCGGTGGACGGGAAGACCATCTGCCGCTTTTCCGACGTGGTCGCCTTGCGACCGTGGCAGAACAGGGCTAATATGGTGGCGGTGTCTATCAGACACCGTCAGCCATATTAGGATGTGCTTTGGGGAATGCCTTTCGTGGCGGCAATGACGCCACGGAAAGGCAAACGGTCTTTGCTTTGGGGGCCCGTTGTGGGCCCCATGGTGAAGTGGGGGTGGGGGGTGCACATGGGGGGTACCTATGGTACCCCTCTGCGTTTCAAAGTACAACATGGCAGACACAGCGCGGTGCCTGTCATGTTGTGCTTTGAAACGCACAACATGCATTTTTGGCATTGCGGCGGACAGTGCTTTCAGCACCGCCCTCGGCAATGTTAAAAATGCAGGTGCACCCGCCACTGTGGCGGGTGCATCCTAATTCGAGGCACGAGACCTCTGCCCTTATGGCGGACGGTCCCCGCCCACGACAGGATGGCGGACGGACAAAGTCCATTCGCCATCCTAATGACCCCTTAAGTCCACTGATGGCCTTAGGAAGCAACCACATATAACCCCACAGGATGGCTCCAGATTGCACAAGGGGCTTCAGAAAGGTATTTTTGTTAGCGGAAAAGAGTACCTGAACAGTAAGATGTCATTTTACCTGGGAGTCAGAAACTCCTTGCAGCAGAACTCCACGCCATCAAAAACATTAAGGTATTGGCTGAATTCTAAAGCTAAATGTATATCAAAGGAGGAATTACCTCTAGAAATATGTGAAATAATAATTAGATTTCTAAGAAAAGCTATGCCCTGATTACAACAGTTGCACAAAATGCTTGTGAAAATTATGTGTATCTACTAATTACTGTTTCTAGACTGCACTATAATCAGCAGGTGTGTATTTGGTACCTAATTCCAAGTCTTACACCTGAGAACGGATAGTGCATAACATTTGTTCAGGAATTCAACCATTCTGAGATGAGCAAACCAGCATGTCATACAGTTTGCTTTCCCTGATTTGTGTCAGGCTTTATCTACCACAAATCGAGTACAAAGACATACACCAGGGAAAATTTGCACTTGACTCCCAGTTGTAGAGAGAACAGAATTTTGCTCCTAAATGAAGATTTTTAAACCTGATGTAATCAGGCAATAAATAGCCTTTCATTATTTAATGTTCAGTGTTTCAATTGTCATACAAACCTGCCAATACAGTTTCACCAGCTCACATAAAGGCCAGTGTATGGTAATTAAGAAACTGACAGTCATTTCCTACCATCAGGGATTGTCTCAATTAAAAGAGATCCTTTGTTCGGTGTTTGAGCGAAATATCGGAAACGGAGATACAAAAATATGGTGTCAAGAATATTGAGATGTAAAAATATCATCAACAGGAATATCAAAGGTAAAAATATAGTTTTTAATGTTCTTTTTATATTGTTTTAAAAATATAGATGTAGAAAATATCGTCTTATGTAATATGATTTGTAAGTGTTAATTAATATGTAATTTATTGTAGTGTGTTTGATTCTATATGTTTATTGTTTTATTTATTTGAGTTTTTTGTAGGATAATGTATTAATTATGAAATTGTTGACATTTGTATTTTTAGTTGCAATAATGTATATAAAGAATGGTTTTATAGTTTTTATAGTAGCAGGATATTGGGTTTTTGAGGGATGAGGGTGGGGAGATGTTTACAAAGTGTATATTTTAAAGACATTTTTGATAATTATTTAATGCTGTGCAAATGAATATTTAACACTTTTAGATTCGTTTTTCTACATTAATATGTTTTATTCCTTCTAATTTAAAAGTAATTAAAATATATATTTATGTTATTTCATTTAATGTTTTTCCAATATAAAACATATTGACAGTATATAAAAATTATTAAAACATTTAAAATATATAGGAATTCAATTTAATAACTAAAATAATTAAATTTCCTTTTAATAAAACAGTTTACATTTAATTTGTATTAAAGAACAATTTATATAAAACAAGTATAATGTTTTTTCTTTTAAAATGTTCTTTTAATATTATACATAGTTATATTCTTTTAAAATAATACATTGGTTTTATACTTTCTTTTAGTTTTTTATTGCTAGTTTTGGATCATGATTTCTTTATATTTTATGGTTTAAAGCTTAGGAATGGTAGTAAACATTTTAAAAATGTTATTAATTATTAATACTATTGCTTTTTATATATTAATGTTTCACTATGAATATGTAGGTTTGTAGTTTTGGTTAGTGTGTTTTAGATTACAGTTTATTTTATTTTATATTGAAAAAGATGTGCATGAGTATGGAGAACTCATTGTGTATATAAAATGTTTATGTTGTAGTACCTTGTTTAAAATGTTTTAGACTGCAGTGGAAAGAATAAATTTAATCCAACACTAACACCAATTTAGATGTATTCTGGCGAACCCTCCGTCAGAGATGACAGCATGTTAGTTTACTGTCACGTACGGCTCACCGCTGTCAACTTGGCAGCTTCCTAAGCTGACAAAAACAACTCCGTAACCGGCAGGGCAGCGGGATTATGCTGAACCGATTTAGATTTCATAGTTATGCTGGTTGTGCTCTAGCAGCGGGTTGACAACAGAATGATTCAATCGTGGGACGCAATTACCACTGGACTATTCCTGTGACTGTAGGCTGGATGCTAGCATTACACACCTGATGTGTATTGGGTAATTGTTTGCACCTTGCTTTTCTTGTTACTTGTTCAATCTCTCTCTTTTGTAAATTCTTTTTTGGTGGGAAATTTCAAAAGCTAAGTTTAGCATTTCATATTGCCAGGGCACAAAAATCAACTTTTTACTGAGTCAGTCATGATGGATGAAATCATTAAAGTATAGACACAATTGTTTGGAGCCCAAGTCCAACATACACCCCTATTTCAGAAAAGATAAATGTGGGCCAGAATAGTTGACCGAGTGAATGCTGTAGAAAACAACCTGAGCACATAGGAGAAAATTAGGAACGACCTGTGAGAGAGAGTTCATTCCCTGGTCTCCCAGAGTCACCTGGAGGCCCAGAGGACTGGTGGTGGTGGTTATCCCAGCCCTTCTTACAACTATTTCCCTGAGAGGAGAAGGTCTTGCAGATCCTACAACCTGAAGACTTAACAGGAATCCCTGGTGGAGTGGAGACTGGTAAGTTACACTTTACAATGTAGTTAGCTGTTGCTAACCTGTTCAGTACAAAACCTTTTCCAAATCAAAAAGACAAATTGTTAACACAGGTGTATCCATTGAGAAAATTGTATTAAGCATAGATTGCCAAAATAAAGTTTGATTCAGCATACAAGAAACTATTCTCCAGAGTTTCTCTAAAACAGTTTCAAATACACTGTTACATAAATAAGTTTGATGTTCTTCAACAGACGTCAATGTACAGAATACCCACTTTCTCTATACATCTTGAGTCTGCAAACCTGATGTACATCATAAACCAATTCTAGTAAATGTGATCCAAGAAGGGATGGGAAATGCGTTGACGTTTCGGTCTCAAAATATTTTCATCCACAAGCCATCCTCGGAACTGCAGCATTCATATGAAAACAAAAAGCCCCTAAATGGCTTTACGAGTACAAGGTCTGGAATGGAACAGTCTTCCAGATAAGCAAGGAATTACATCACAGTTTAGTGGGCTTGGATATGAATCCAGGCTCCTGCTTGAGAAGAGGGACTATTCGTAACATTAGCAATAAAAAAAGAAGCACAATATTTCATACCTATAAGTCTGTCCTGAGGAAGGTGCCAAAAAGACCTCAACGCACCGAAACGCTTCGACAAAAGGACTGCCTGATGTAACATATACTTTATGAATTTTAAACAATATATGCCAAAAAGATTGGCTTTTTATCTTCTGTTTGTGTTTTGAGCAACAATAAGAATAGGATTTATTTTTGTATTAGTTTAGGGAATGCTCAAATATATATGTTGGATATGAAATATCCTGTGATGAATTTTATATGAATGTTTTTAACAAATGAAAATAAAATGTTGATAGAAAGAAAGTCACTCTAGTGTGGTGTAATAATAAGTACATGTACAACTTGTCTGTTTAGCTAGTAGTATAAAAACTAAAAGTCGACCAGAAGGTCACAAAGCGTAAACAACACAGAAAGGAATCTTGTTTTGTTATATTTCTATACCCAGTCCTTTCTGGTTTCCTGGGAAACTCTCTTCTTTGAGGAAGATCGATAGTATGAGATACTGCATGTCCGTCTGGGAACAATCACCGAAGCTGTGGAGATAATGGTAGCCAAGCGTTCATGGAAAGGAAGAGTATAAAAAATCATAATCTGGTTTCCCACTGAGTTTCTGCCAGGCCCAGCAGGGGGTAAAGAGAGTCTGTATGTCCATAGGGTCTAGCTTGAGGACTTGTGGTAATAAAGCACTTTGAGGTGTTGGATCTGACAAATCATGCGACGTTTGGTATAAACCGATAAGATGTAAATTGAGCCTGGACAACCAGGAAATAAATGTGAAAATCAGGAATGACAAACCCTCTGCGATCACACAGGAGAGTGGGGGTTTCTCAGGTAACCTGAGGTCTGCAACCAGCCCATAATAACTTTAAAAGAAGGCTGAGTAATAAGGTAAAGAATGAGTTTGTTAAAGGGATAGATATATTTAGGAATAAATATAAAAAATGGGGAAGGACCGCAATTTTCATAATGGCTATACGGTCAGCCATTGAAAGGCAAAGCCTTATCCAGGGATCAACTTCTACTGAAAGTCTATCAATGGTGGGACCTTAATTGAAGTGAATAATTTGTTCTTTGTCTCTATGCAAAATGATACCTAAATACCTAGTGGTGTTGGAAGACCATTTAAAAGGATATTCACAAGAGGTACGACAGGTAGCAGTGGCCATTGTGAACAGCTCCGATTTCGCCCAGTTGATGCATAAACCAGAAAGGCCACCAACCCGAATATTTTCTCTCACTATAGGGGTCAGATTGTCTGATGGGTGCCGGACACAAAAAAGTATGTTGTCAGCATACATTGACATGAGGAGTGTCCCAGATTTAAATTGGAGGTCTTTATGTGTGTGGTGTTCTTGGAGATGATGTATTAATGGGTCCATAGCTATGATGGACAATAAAGGCAATCGTGGGCAGCCCTGCCTGGTACTGCAAGATAAGGGAAATGATTCAGAGATGGAGCCATTAGTTTGGATACAGGCAGTGGGGCCTGAATATAATAAAGAAACAAAGGCAGTGAATCTTGCAGGAATGTCAAGTTTTTGTAATGTCGATTGGAGAATGGACCATTTAAATGTTTTTAAGTTTAAGAAACTTTTATAAAGGTATCTATCCTAGAGCATACGGAGATCTCCTTCCTAGGGTTGGAGACCCATGCCTAAGTGTGAAGAGTTACAAGTAGTAAATTCGGTTCTAGGAGGCTTCACCAGGTGGTGGAAACATGCAGGCCTCCTTTACCAGGCCCCTTGTGGCACCTGAATGTCATTTTTTTCATGTTCAGGTAATGCAATGTGATCCAGTGGTATATTTACAAGGCCATGTAAAGCCACTTAATGTGGCTTTTCATGGCCTTGTAAATATGTGCCCCTTTCATTCAGAATACTGCGTGAAAGGGGCATTCTATGGGTGTTGCTGTGAGGGTTCCCACACAACACCCATGGAATCTGAAGCCTTCCCAGATTAACAAGAAATCGTAAACCTGGGAATGTGTCAGAATGTAATGCCACCCCAGGAGTGGCGTTAGGGAGGTGCAACAAGGAGAAATGTTTTCACTTCTCATGTTTTCCTTTTTCTGTGTGTCCGGCCTTCTGCAGCACACACAGAAATAGGAAATCACCTGCATTTATTGATTTTGTGCAGGAAGGTGTCGCTTCCTCCACCAAATCAATCCTCCGCGCAATGCAGACACCCTAGCACTGGCATAACATTGGTCCCTGCAGCCTCAGCGGTGCGGTGGGGCCTCAGAGCTGGCAGTGGCCCCTCAGCACAGTATCCTGGCCAGAGAGCTCCTGTCTGAGTCCTTAAGGGTGCTCCTCCAAGGACCTTATAGGAGGGCCCCTTCAAGTTTCACTACGCCACTGCACCCTTCCACCAGAGTTCAAGGGCGTCTGCTTTGGCGCATGGCAGCCTATTGTGCGCCGGTGCTGGGGAAAAAGACAGGAATGCACGGTATCACATAGATACGGCAAATTCCAACCCTTTTGCTTTGATGTAGGACAGCTCAGCAAGGTTTTTTGTGGCACTGCCCTACGACAAAAACCACATAATGAGGCCCATTCGAGTTTAAGGCCAGGAGTAACTTTATACTTTCCGGCACATAAACAATCCTTTTAAAAATGCACAAAGTAGCTCACATAGATGTTACTAATTGCCATTTAAGATTGTTTATGTGCAGGAAGGGACACTTTCCTGCACATAAACAATCATTCTACACAACGCTGGCAACCTTGCACTCAAAACTCCATCCCCCATGTGTTTTACTCTGCACCTTGTATATATGGCTTTATTTTCAATAAAAAATTACTGAAATAAAAAAAAAACTCTTTAACTCATTATAGTACAAGGGTGCCTGCATCGGCGCTTGGCAGCTAAATTTAGCACCAGTGTAGGTGGCTGCTCTATATTGGTGTAAATACGGTGCAGCCCTGCGTTTCAGAAGTGGTGGATGGCGGCGTTAAGCCACTCTGTCACTTCTTTGTAAATATGCCCCAAAGTGTCTCCATGTTCAACCTCTAAAGCCTTAGAACCTGAACGTAAAGCAACAGAGCTGGTAAAGTTGCCACACGTCAGTGGCCTCTGGACATGTGCCTCAAATGCCTTTAGCAGGAAGCTTAGTAATGCAAACCAAACGCCAGTCCAAAATGTCAAGTGGCTTATGGCACACAAACGACAGTCCAAAATGTCAAGTGGCTAATGGCACCCAAATGGCTGTCCAAAATGTCAGGTGGCTTATGAAGGCCGTGTGTTAAGCAGAGGTGCATTTCGTGTGATTGTGGCGCTCACAACAATCAAACCTGTCTGAAGGGAAACGGTTCCGTCAGCACAACCATCAAATGCAGACTTGAGCTCACGTACATCTGCGACTCTAACCTCAAGTCAGCCCCCAATTAGCATTATAATGGGAATGTGCGCATTATCAGATCTTCTTCTCGTCCTTTCAGCGTTTTAACCAATCACTCAGAGGCATGACAGCTTGTCAATAAAACAATCACCAGTGGAATACATTGTCTGTCTCTTTACTTACATCCATTACATGGCAGGCATGCCCTACACTCTATGGTTTCAAAACTTCAATTCAACATTTTGCCTATGCGTGTTTTTCTTTTTTTTACTGACTGGGAAGCACAACAGCATATTTAACGTCACTAGGGATATAACATGTAAGGTATTACTTTGGAGTCACAGCAAGAATAGTCAAAAGAAGACAGTAAAATCAGTAATTTATTCCTCAAGCTTAAAATACATTCATATGAAATAGGTTTTGGAGCTACGTTAAAATAATTAGGTTGCAGTTGAATTTGAAAGCAAACAAAGCATTTTGGGCCAGATGTACGACCAATTTTAGCATGCGCAAATGGGTTAGCGACCCATTTGTGCATGCTAAAATTGGTACGGGCATGTACCAACACAATTGAGTCGCAAATGAATTGTGGCTCACATAAAAGTGTTTAGAGACTCGCTATTTGGAAGGGGCCTTCCCTTCCAAATAGCGATCCTCTAACCCATGTATGAATGTTTTGCAACAGCAATTGCTGTCGCAAAACACTCGCAAATTACCACCCTCTTTAAGAGGGTGGTAATGCAGTCGCAATTTAGAAGGGGTCCCCAGGGGACACCTGCCACTCTGTGACTTTCCCTAAAAATATGTTTTAAGGGGAGGCAGTGGTCCCAGGGACCAGTGCTTGTAAGAACCCATTTGTAAAACAAATGCAATTGGTTTATACACTTGTAGTACTTCGCAATTCAGATGTGTGTCTTGCTCATGTGCATCATTCCATTGTAATATTTGGTTTTTTATGCATTTATCTCCCAGTGGCTTGATAAAAAGGAATGTTGTAACTCCAATCGATAATAAAATGGGTTGGGATCTTCAATGGTCTTTTATTTAATGGAATGCAGTACATCAGATATTGACTGCAGTGGTGATTCTGTCATCTAACCCGAATAAATATCTCATGAACAAACTAATCAGTGGCGTAGCTAGAGCTTTTGCTGCTTGGGGTGATCGATGAGCTTGACGCCCAGTGACAGCCAGTGCAAGTAAGGGAGGGTAGTTGACAGATGACAAGGTAAAATAACATTTAAAAAAAGAAAAACAAATACCTTGCACTCGCTGAAATTGCTCACCTCACGTGAAGTGCCACCACCCCCAAAGAGTGCTGCCCAGAGCGGACTGCCGCCGCTCTCAAAAAAGAGCCACCCGGTGTGGACCGCTCCTCCCCCCCCAGCTACGCCACCGAAAAAAATACAAGATATAATTAAAAACATATAGTTGCTCATAATGTTGAATAACTTTTAGAATGATGCAGTCTTTGCTTTGAGATTTGACTGTAATACTTCCCATAAAACCTTTTATTAAACATCACCTGCTTCCTACCGTTATCCAATATACACACTGGATCAGATCAACAAATTACATATAACAATACCCAGTGCAGTACGAGTACTCACATGGTGCTGCATGATTTTGTGCTGCACGAACTGTGGCTGTGTCAAAATGGGCTTCACTGCCTCAGCGCAGAGTCAACTGCCTGTTTTTATGCATCCTCACGGAATAAATTTAACCCAATATTTCTGAAAGTCAGAGCTTTAGGGGCATATTTATGACTTTGTGGCGCAGCACAGCAAGTCACCTTGCTATGCTGCATCACAGGGAAAGGGCAAGTATGCGCCATGTTTAAACAAATACTATGCACTCCTGTTCTTGTCCCTACATTGGCGTCGTTTTGGCTGCCTAGTACCAATGCAGGCACCCTTGCACCATGCAAGGGTGTCTGTGTTGCATGCAGGGTTGTTTTGGTGCAGGAAGAGTATCTTCCTGACTAAAAACAATCCTGAGAGGCATATTGCACAATGCAGCACACATAGAAAGCAGAAGTAAGGAGGAAGAATAAAGATATTTCTCCTCGTTACGCCTCTTCTGGGAAGGCGTAGCTCTTTGGTACATTCTCAAGTTTACTGGTTCTGGTAAATCTGGGAATTCGTAATAATCTATGGGAGTTGCATGGGAACACCCGCGCAATGCACATGGAACTCCTTTCCCGGGTGGAGTAATAAAATGCAGCAATATAAGCTGCGTTGTGTTATTCCAGATTTATGAAGCCACTCATGGCCATGCAGGGCAACCTTGCATGGCTTCATAAATCTGATTTTTGAGTTGCGTATTGCAAGTGCGACGCAACAGGGCTCATAAATATGCCCTTCTTCTCAGATAGTACAATTTGGAAGTGACCAAGGTTTGTCTCTTTCCGCATCTGAACTGCGCTGTCTTAGAAAATGCTCTATAAGACGCTGGCGCATAAAAAAACGAACTCAGGTCTGCGGAGAGGCAGTGCAGCCCATCATGACACGCTCCTGGCCTTTTACTAACAAAATACATCTATGCAGTGCTTTACAATTCTCCTCCGAGGACTATCCCACTAACTATTGAGCCACCAACTCCCAAGGTCCTTGTGCTCTTGCTTGCCTGCAAGGCGATCATTTGCAGAGAAACGACTTAAAAGCAGGATACCCTGGCCAAGACTGAGGGCTGTGGACTCTCGACGCAGACAATAGTCACACAGAACAGCCCACCTCCATAAAACACACAATCAATCAAGAGTCTGTCCAATTATCATTCTCACGCTAAACCTGGCAGGCAGGCCTAATATCAAATACAGCCACATTTTTATATCATAAATAAATCTTGCATAAATATTCAGATTAAAGGAGAGTGGGTGCTAATGAAAACAGAGCAATGAAAAATTCAGAGCAGCTCGCAGTTGTTTATCCAGGAGAAGAGCTGCAAAGATTTACCGTTCTTCTTGTAGGGGGAGAAAAAAAAGCTTTGCTTAGGAAGTTTCATACTGATTATTTATGATCACATAGAGTACTTATTCTCCACACCGTTTGTTTTAGAAGGTGTCGTGGCGGCTGGACTCCATCTCTATTGTTTAAGTGCATGCCCACGAGATGACTTTTACAAGCCAATAGGCTCTTTACTGCTCTAGGGGCCTGTGAGTTTCAGAAAGTTCTTTGTATGCACTTGCCAATAAAGTGCTGTGTTTAATGGACACACTCGGAAAACAGGTGTTTAATTTACCTCTTGAAAATATGAATAGCAAATGGCGTAGTTATCATGTGTGCAACAGGTGCAGCGGTACCAGACTCTTAAGTGTAAGGGGCAGACTGCAACATTTTCTAAATGTATTTTACTACTAAACCAGTCAGCAAGAGTGGTGCCATTGTCCTATCAATATATGTAGCTACGAGTCTGATATTATGGCTGGAGCTTATTTCAGAATACTCTATGTATATTCCGATGTATACAATGGAAATGGGGAAAGGAAATGGGATGAAACATAAAGAGATTTCTGAAAAGATGGCGGCTGACTGAGGAGCTCAGTCACAAGCTCCTTGCCTAAGGATACGGTAATGCTGACAGCACCCACCGGGACAAACCATAAACATCGGGAAAAGTCGGGCAACAATCGGCCGCACCACACCACTGCAATGTGTCGCTAAAAGGAACTCAGACAAGCATAATGGCATGGCAGATTTACACAGATTGACATAATGGCATAACGGCGAAACAAGTCTCATGGTGCTGCATTTTGAAGGCTCTCCTGAGAGAGGCAGCATTATGGGCCAGCCGCCGCAGGACTGCCCGCCAGGATTAGAACTTGTAATCCGGCAGGCAGGCGGCAGTGGATTTTGGCGATGTGGAAGCAGGGCAGTGGCATGCCCCCCTACTCCCACACTGCAAACTCAGAATCCGGCCATTATTCCATTTCTCATGGTAATTCCCCTTTGTAGCAGAAACAGGAACCCAAGTCGAGATGTATTTGTCCAAGTACTAATTGCACATGTTCTAACTGCTCATGCACAAATTGCATACCCACTGGTATTTCCTAACAGGTTTAGAGTGGGTAATCCCTTTTGTGGGTCAATGGGTGAAATTCCCATTGGCAAAACCTGGTAGCGAAATTATGGAATTGAAATGTTACTGCATTTGAAAACAAAAGCTCAGCATTGATTTTCCTGCTTCAATCTTGTGGGAAACAGCACAGGGTAAGCAATTTGCGCAAGCGCAAAAGGCATTTGTGTAAATAGCGCATGGATACATTCCTGCCCAACTGATATTTATGGAAGTTCCAAGAGAAAATGTGTCCATGGTTAGTGCAGAGAAAATAATTAGGATTAATTTTTGCCCTCCCAACTATGAAAAACAACAGTGGAGAAAGTAATGAGTTATTACTTGAATCTATATTATAAAGAGAGAACTGGGAACCTTTGGGCCAGGTAAACTCCAGAAGTACACCACCAATCACAACACCCAATACAGCGTTGGAAAGGGGAGGTCCAGGAGATGGACATAGGCTATAAATCACCACACCATATACATTAGGGGGGAAAGAACGTTAGGGGAAAAGTAGTCCTTAAGCGTAGGCATACAGTGATTGATCGCGGCGTTCAGCGTCAGCGTCATGGGTGCATAACGCAGCGTTTGGTGCATACAACGCGATAGCTTGTGGGCGTGACGCGAGGAGGAGCGCGGAACCGACACCCGGTTCACTGCAAAGTGCGCCACTCGAGCCGTGGGGAGGAGCGGCGACAGTGCAGCCGTAAACAACAAAAGTAAGGCGGCGTTCCTGGAGTCGTGGGGAGGAGCGGCGAAAGTGCAACTAACACCCGGTTCACTGCAATGGCGTTCCTGGAGCCTTGGGGAGGAGCGGCGAAAGTGCAACCAACACCCGGCTCACTGCAATGTGCCACTGGAGCCGTGGGGAGGAGCGCCGAAAGTGCAGCCGTAAAGAAGAAAAGTAAGGCGGTGTTCAGCCTATGGCCAGGAGCACGGGGAGGAAAGCAGACGTAAATGTACTCGAGTGATAGTGTGAACCGACACACGGTTCACTGCGGAGGAGCGCGAAAGTGAGTGTACTCCAGTGATAGTGTGAGGCTGAGGTGACTGGGCTCAGGAGATTGGGGGGGGAAGGTGCGCAGGCTCTCACAACAGAAGGACAAGTACTTTGAGGGGAACACACAGAAAGGAGCTGGCCGTGTCTGGGTTGCGCAATGTTGGTAACTACAGGAGATTGGGGGGGGGGGGGAAGTGCCCAGGCTCTCACAACAGAAGGCCAAGCACCTTGAGGGGAAGTGGGCAAAAAGGGCTGATTGCTAAAACACAGAAAGGAGCTGGCCGTGTCCGGGTTGGGCAATGCTGGTGACTACTTTTCACCTCGCAAAGCCTACCCGGACATCGTCGGGACGGGCTGCTAGTTTACATATAATAAGCTTTGACAAAGACAATAGGTGTGTTGTCTGTAGGGTGTGCAAACCCGATCTATGCATGCTGTACAAACGTCAAATCTAGTGTTCGAACTGCAGACAAAAGCAGGTAAACAATAGAGATTACAGAAAAAAGGGTTGTTTTATTTTCAATAGATCCATTTTCTGGTGTTTTTCTCAGCAATTGGTCCTCAGTGCTGTTGGGATACTCATTGCTTAATTTCAGATGCGAAATAGCATTATAAAGGAGGCAGAAAAGCCAACTGAAGCACACAATTGAAACATGTTTAATCCAGGATGTTGTTGACAGCATGGCAGTCAATGGCAGAAGGTTTTGAAGCAAAATAAGCCAATTGGCCTTAAATTTGAAGAAAACCCAGAGAAGAGAAACACCATTGAAAAACACACACAGGAAATCTACACTGGAAAATCCATATGGGAGAAGGTTCAACTGCAAACCATGATGATTTATTGAATTTTAGAGGAGACAAAAGGCATTAATTAGCCAATTCAGTTCAAAATACTGTGAGGCTTATTTGCAAGCCCCTTGCGCTGATAGTGCATCACATATAATAGGGAAAAAAAGACGTACCGGTGGCACAAGGGCTTGTAAATAAACCCCTTCATCTGTAGGAAGTGAAAGCTGAGTCCTATTCTAGGTAATAGTCAGAGCTAAGGATGGTCTAGCGCAAGGCAAATACTACATTGAAGAGCAAATTGTCACAGGAGCTCCTCTGTTTAAAGACAGTAGAGAATGAATGAAAATATTCTAGTCCAAAGTCAAACAACAGCCTAACACGGAACCTGTCTTGAGTACATTTGGCACATTTCCCAAATGGCTTCTTTAACATTTAAGCAGCATAGAAAGAATCATTAAGCATGGTGTGAAGTGGGGCCATGGATTGTACTCCTAAAATTACAATAATACAAAGTAAAACAAACTCCCTTTAAAACCCTCCCATACTTAATAAACAATTAAGGGCCAGATGTAAGACCATTCCATTTTGCAAGTTGCGAATTGTGAGGTTTTGGCACTCACAATTTTCGATGATTCGCAAAATGGAATGTAAAAACAGTGTCTCAGACACTGTGTGCGTTTCCTAATGGGGTCGCTAAAGACCAACCTTATTAATGTTAAAAGTTTGCGACCCCTTAAGAATCTCACATAACATAGGGATTGTGGTGACCTGCTGAGGACAGCAGACCACCATGTGTGTTTGCTTTTTAAAGAAAGCAACTTTTTATTTTCAAATGCATCCTGTTTTCTTTAAAGGAAAACAGGATGCGTTTACAGGAAAAAAATGCAAGTTTCTAAAAACTTTTTAAATGCAGGCAGTGGCCCATGAGACCACTGCCTGCTCTTACATTTTTTTTTCATACTTCACAGCTTACTACCTACTTGTAGTAGGTGGTAAATGAATTGTCTTGCAACCGCATTTGTGGTCAAAAGCAATCATACATACCAATGCAACTCGCTATTTGGAAGGGACGACCTTGTCAAGCATCTTCCTAATAGCGACTCGCAATCCCTATTTTGCAAGTGGATAATAGGTTACCTCCTCACAAAATAGGGGTTGTACATACAACAACCCTTTTTAACTGTCGCAAACGGGCCAATTTCCTGTTTGCGACTGCTAAAAATAGTCGTACATCTGGCCTTTAGACTTCTAACCTGCAAACAGAGAAGAAATGGCATTATATTGCTAAACAACAGTTGCTTGAAAACATGAATAAACCACAGTTCTGCTAGTAAAGATATCAACCTTGAATGTTTAAACATTGTATGTGTGTTCCTCCAGCAGCAGGCAGTTAACTCCTACAATGTTATAGCTAAAATAAACACTACCACAAGACAAGACCATAAAACAACTGAATTTAGAGTGACTTTACAAAACACCGAAGGACATTTTTCAACACTAGCTGCACAAACAGAAATTAGAAAGCACATGTAAAATGTGCAATGTACAACACTGCAAATAAATCTGAAGCCTTGTCATGTAAAGTTTAACATACTTCATCACGAAACTACAGCAAATCACATTATTTGTGACTTTTTCCTGTTAATTAAACACACAAAGTTTCTTAATTCTAAATTAGCTTCCTCACATTTAATTAACAAAAATTAATTTTCAACCAGAAAAAAAAGGAGATTGTAAGGGATCCAATTGCGTTTTTTTTAATTTCTGATTGGTTCTACGCTTTCTGTGGCATGATATAACAAACACTGGAACATATATTGTGTAAGGCAAAGCAGCTAAACCAGAGTCTGATTTAGCCGAGGCAGAAATATTTTGGAATGCATGTGTCTAAGCATAGAAAAGCTGTGAGTGAAAATATCCTTATCAAAAACTTCTGAAGATTGGAATTTGTATGATTTGATGAAATCCTGCTGAGATGACAATGTTTATCAGTTAAGGTCAAACAAGAAATGCAACCATATAAATCTGGGTCCATATTTCATAAACCCATATAGTGTATCAGTCTGCCTTCCAATTGATGACATACAAGTGACTGCAGGTTTTTGGTTAATCACAACTGGACCTAAGCCTAATGCAGCCCTTAAAAACCTAAGAACATGCAGAGCTGAATGGTTAGAAAGCAGTTGTAAAAAAAGTGAAAGCAGGTCTAACCTGACTAAAACTATTTTCTTTTAAATAAAGGAAGTAAAAAAGACTTTCTAGGAGCCTCATAAAAGCTACAGACCAATAAAAAGTGCATCATATCCTGTGGAGACTTCCCGTTGCAGCCACAGGGTGGGAGGCACTGCCTTCTATAAACCCCACGAGGATGGGCCAGGAGAAAATTAAAAAGATCCAATCGAAATCTAGTCAATAAAAAACGGTCATGGATACTTTTAAACCATACAAGATAAGGTTTGATTGATGGCCCAGTTTTCAACAAGAGGTACCTAGGTACACTGGATTTCCTCAGCTCCTGTTATTCTCGGGCCCAGATTCAGTTCATAAAAAAGTAATTTTTCACCCAGGTCATACCCCTACTACAAATTTCCTTGCTGATGGCATTTTCCTTCTTGATATTCATCCATAGCGATAGGGGGCAAAATGCCAACACATCTGAGAGGAAGGCCATTCCCAGTCCGTCATGCACTACAAATGAAGGAATACTCTGTGGTAAGCAGAGTGTTCTTCTCAAAAAAGTATTTTCCACAATTTGCAATGTAACCTGCTCAGTATCACCCCACTATCAAACAATCTTCCTTTCATGCACTCAGCATGCTTCACAGAGTCTTTCATTTCCTACCCACATCCACCCGCAAAACCCTGGTACATGCCTTAGTGCTCAGTCGTCTGGATTTCAGTAATGCCCTGCTGATATCTGCCAAAGAATCTGCCATAAACAGCCTACAGGTGGTGCAGAACACAGCAGCCCGTCTGGTAACCAGTGCACCATATCGCGCCCCGTCACTGCCCTTGCTTCGGAAGCTTCACTGGTTACCCATCCGCAAAATAATCCAATTCAAAATCTGCTGTTTGGTGTTCAAGGGCCTCAACCAGCTGGGTCCCATATATCTGGCCAACAAACTGTCTAGACGCTCTTCATTGCGCACTCTCCGCTCCAATGGGACAGGTCTTCTTGACGTCCCTCGCATCAAGCGAACCAGATTGGGAGGTAAATCATTCTCCTGTCTTGCACCTCAGCTCTGGAACCAGCTCCCACTGGACATACGCCTTTGCACCAACTATCTAAGCTTTTGGAAAAAATTAAAAACCTCACTCTTTCAAACTCCCACTGCCTCACCAGTATGCGCTCTTAGCGCGGGGATAACCCATGTGGGGTAGTTCAGGCGCTTTACAAATGACTCAAATAAATAAATAAATCTCACTCCCATAAGTGATCTTTGAGATGCATTTAGCTTCATAAATCTGCAAGAGTGTCCCAAGCGGCCTACTTCCCAATCTAGCGGCAAAATTCAAAACAGCAGTAATTGTCCTGGCCAGGTCCCCTTTTATGTCGACTTATTAAAGGGCGCCAAGTCAGGGTCTTGTCAAACACTATCCCAGGTAGGGGAAGACGTCAGTCTTTGAGATCGGCGTGGCCCCTGCTGTGAATGTGTAGGAATTAGCTGGTCAAGAGCCCATCTGCATTACAAAGGATTTGCTGTGATTGACCAATAAGTCCAGGTCATTCCTAAATTGTGCAAAGGAGTTCAACAGGAGTTGTAAACCCCTCTCTGTCCTCGCCATGAAGACAGCATCATCAGCATTCAAGAGGACCGGCGGACTTCGCTTACCCACCTGGGGGCATTCAGTTTTTACATTTCATTAGACCCGCTCCAAGTTGTTAATAAACACATTAAAAAGAAAAAGAAACCCTCAGGGCCAACAACCTGATACAGTCATAATAGGGATTTGACTTTAAATATGGTTCACATCTACATTTTTGTACCCTTTGAGGTTGTGATGCACATTACTATTGCATCTGATTTAGTTTCCCATGATTAATTCTGTATTTTATCATTTGTTTTCTTTTTACTCCTGTATTTATGAACCCATGTTGGTCACTTTGTATTGCTTTATCATGTACCAGATGGAGATTTTTATTGTGTGTATGTTGGACTTTTATGGTTTTCCTTGTAAAAAACGAATAAAGTGTTATGATGGTGATGATAACTGCAGGTTACTGCTCAAGTGCACATTCTTACTGCGTCTCTGACCTCTAACAGAGGTATGGTTTTTCAGGCTCCTACAAAAAAGTGTGAACTATGGAAAGAGTGGTTTCAGGATACCCACCTGCAGGGGTTCGTTGGTGCAGACCCAGGCTTTGCAGCCACAGCTAGGCAGCTTTACTCTGTTTCAGGGAACTAACTATTAGATTAACTTTGGGAGGTGGCACGGCTCACTTGATTGTTTTCATCAATAAATACAAATAGCAGGTTTACAGTTTTGGAACTTGGCAGGTTTATAGTGAGTTTGAGATTTTTAATGTCTGTTCCAATCGCACAATTTATCAATGGAGACATTACCCCTCAGGTTGTCATATGCTTCTGATTTCAGTTATATTTGCAAAAAATGTTTATGTTCTCTGAACATATAACTGGATGGGTGCCTGTCAGGGTATGCTTAGCAACTCTCAGAGTATATGTTGTTCATGTATGTATCAATGTATCCATTCCTCTTAATGTTCCATTTTGCAACATCGACCTGTCTAATTGAAGTTGCCGATACCCAAAGTCAATATTTTTAGTAGTAGGGAACTTTAAATTAAAACTCCCTCTTAACTCCATTGATAAAGTAATTTCAATCAGCTTCAATCTCTCGACATTACTGATACTGCTTTAGTTATTTACATGTGCTCTAGTGCTTTCATGTAGAACTAAACAAACACTCATGATATTAGCTCAACATAATTTAGTTAAATTAATGGTTGTGTTTTCCACGATAGCCCTGCTGGAGCTACATTTAGACAAGGCATGAAAATCGCACTGATTGATTATATATTTATCTCAGGTAAACATTATAATTTTGTTAACACCTTGAAGGTGATTGACTTTGGGACTATAGATCAACTTATTCCTGTGGTAACTCTTAACTGAAGCTGCTATACAAGCTCTGCCATTTAACCGCTTAACCATGGTGGCAATTCTGCCGCGGTGCGGCGGTTTAGCAGATTGGGCAGGGTCGCGTCGGCCAACAGACATACGCAGCACTACGGAGGTAGTGCTCGCAATTGCCGATGGCCGACAAACGCAGCAAAGGGGTTAACCTTGTGTATCCACACAGAATAAGAGTCAAAATCTATTATGAAAACCTCCAAACATTATTCTAGATTAGAAAGGAGTAGGTGCAAGGATATCCTTTAGATGTCTTTAATTTGGGTTTATGTAATCAATTAATAAAGAAAGTCCTTGAATGTTTTGAAACAATTTTGTAAAATTCCACACTGGGGCAAGCAATAACATTTAACTGGTTGATATGACACTGAATGTTTTAATTTAAGGAAAGAACTAAATATGATATCAATATGCAAAAAAAAAAGTACTGAAAATTTCCATTTAGTGAAAAGTATGACAAACAAATATTGTGCCCTGCATTCCACAAGGTCTCAAATACTAGATGCAATTGTGGAAATAAATTCTTAAAATTGTTAGGCTTTTAGATAATAAAGAGATAATGATCTCCCCTGACACCGCAAAATCCCCTTTCCTGAAAATATTTGCCCTATGAAAAAGTTTCAGGGATCGAAGATGTTTCCCAGGGCTTTCAACATTCGCCAGACTCTATGTTATTACCGCTAGAGTAAACTAATTTTAGAGTCAAAATAATTAGAAGTATGAAACCATTTGCTGGTCAGATAGCCTTCCCAAAATAATTTTGTATACAGATGCCTTAAGGTAGACACTCTCTAACGTACTTAAGCCTTTTCTTTCAGTGAATTATAATTAAGATCAGTATCCCATCAGACATGTTTGAGAATGATCCATCAACCAGGGCCACAATCGTGAAGACTGCGTACAAAGCCATCTTGATTTACCATGATGTATGAACACCCTGGAGAATAGCCATCTTTTAATACATATTCACAAAAAAGGATCTTATGGTGATCCAGATAATCCAAGGTCCTTTTTTTATGAATATGTATACATCCTTACACCTCGCCTTCAATGACCTAAAGGCGGCATTCACTTCAGTTGATGTAGCTTTGCTATTGCCAACTCTAAAGACAAATTTGGTGCACCAGAAAATGTAAAAACTGCATTTCAACACGTGTACTAAGGGAACATCACAAATGTAAGATATGGCTCCACAGGGTAGAGTACACCTGAGTTCAATATAAAACTTAGAGTACAGCAATTGTGAGTATTTGTGCCTATGTTGTTTAATACATTTATCAATGACATCAGCAAAAGGCTCACAGACATGAACCTGGATGTACCAAAATTAGGAAGTGTAAAATTTCTCATATTTTTATTTGCTGATGGTGTGGTCCTCCTGCCAAAGGATTAATTAAATTTCAAAGGTATCTTGTTGAATGATCAATTAAAATCTGGAACAATATTAAGAACTTTATAAACATTTTATGGATATAATACTTATACATAAGATCAATAAGCCAACAGTTTAAAAAAATTATGATTACATATTAAAAAGAGATAAAAAGCATGGGTGCGAGATTAAGTATGGAACCTGGATAGATTAAGTGAATGTGACAAAATTAAAGAAAATGCAAACTGCATAATAAAGTGCTTGATCACAGGCAGGGTGCCGTCTAAGATAGACCAGTACTAAAAGAACGGTGCCAGTGTATTAGACTTTTTTGGGTCAGCATCATGGAATAGGCCCCAAAGTGGCAATGAGAGGCCTTCTGCATTTAGGATTCTGCTGACAGGTTATAAAGTGCTTGAAGTGCCCATTCTCAAGTAAAAAACTAAGGGGCTCATTAGGATTGCGGATAATCCGCATCCTCCGACCCGGCGGAAGCCACCGCCGGCCCGGAGGATGCGGATTATCCGCTGCGGACTGGAAAAAGACCCCCCGCCACATTAGGATGGCTGGGGGATCTATTATCGGTCCGCCGCTGTTCCGCTGCGGTCGCCTTCCAACCGCGGCGGAAAAGCTCTAACATGGCTGGCGGTGTCTATCAGACACCGACAGCCATATTAGGATGGCTGCGGACATATGCCTTTCCACGTCGGCATTTCCGCTGTGGAAAGGCATACAGTGTTTTCTTTGGGGACCCGTTGCGGGCCCCCAGGGGTGAAGGGGGGGTGGGGGTGCACATGCCTTTGCGTGCACGAAGCGGCAGGCACCACACGGTGCCTGCAGCTTCGTGCACGCAAAGGAAATCATGTATGTTTTTAACATTGCGGCATGTGCTGCTTCAAGCAGCATCCGCCGCAATGTTAATAATACAGGATGTGACTGCCAGGGTGGCGGTCACATCCTAATTAGCACGGAAAGACCGCCGCTGCCCCTGCGGACGGTCCCTCTTCCTCTTCGGTGGCTGACGGACGCAGGTCCGTCCGCCATCCTAATAGGCCCCTAGGTACACTGCTACAGCATCCAACTCTTGTCTTTGCAGTGTGAGAGTGATGTAAGAATAGTGTCATTGATTGTGTGCTAGAGGGATGCTGATCATAGTGGTGGTCAGGTTGTCCTTGTCTTAGCAGCCTGGTGGTACACAACTTTTATTTCTGCCAACTCCAGGGCTATATTTCACTGCTGGCAGCATGATGCTCTATATGCTTCTTTTATGCATGACTATGCTAGGCTAATATATTTGCTATATTTGGCCAGTTCCATCAGCTCTTTGAGTGTAAACACCAGGTTAGTAGCCTCATTGCATCATTTTATGCCGTAGACGAGAAAGAGCACTAACAGTAACTTTGACTTACTAAGTTTGTCCATGTCTCTTGCTTTTGATAATATATATATATATATATATATATATATATATATATATATATATATATATATATATATATATATATATATATATATATATATATTTGTTTTTCAGCATTGCTTTAGTAGCAGCACACAAGAGCTGCGAGCTATCTAGTAAAGTCTGATCAATTTGTAGAGTGGTAATTGATCTTTGAAGGTATAATGACCATGGGATCCCTTCTTGGGTGAAGATATTCTGGTATTCTGTTGATCCTGTAGTAGTAGTTTATGCAGAACGCCATGCTTGCTCCTGTTTGGCCTTCAAGACCAAATTACAGCCATATTAAGGCACTCCAGAGATATGTTGGGGGTCTAAAACCATATATTATGCCTTGAGCTGATATTTATTCATGTTATTTACTAGCTGGCCCGGGTAATCTTTGTGCCCCTACTTGATTGTCGGTAGGGGGGTAGCTGCTAAGACTCGTCTTATTGGGGTGGTAAAATGGCATTCCAGGGCATTGATAAATGTACACGTTATGATGATTATTCGCACTGCCTTTTGTTGATACCCAGACACCAAGGTAGTTATAGACCTCATCTGTTTTGATTTTTATTAAACCCAGGCTCCAGGTACAGAAAATAATTTGGTTGGCTTCCCAAAGACTAGTACTTTGGTCTTGGAGCCATTTGCCAGCATTTTATTATCAAGGTTGCACTTGTGCAAGGCATTGAGGGACCTCTGTAGGCCTACTTCATAGTGGTCCAAAAGAATGATATGGTTAGCATATTGGAGCAGTGATACCTTAAATCTTCCAAGTTTCAGTGGGATAAGGCTCATTTGTTTCAGTGTTGTCACCATGTCTACAGTGTAGAGATAAACAAGAGGGGCGCGAGCATGCCACCTTGCTTAAGGCCATTATCTGTCTGGATTTTCCTGACCACTGTTAGTGTTAACTTGACCCGCACCCATGTAGATGTGTACAGGGATATAATGGCCTGTAGCAAGTTGTTCGGGTTGCCCAAATCTCTGAGCTTTCTCCATAGGCTGTTCCTGTCAACGAGATCAAAGTCTAAAAAACAGACAAAAAGCGGGAGCTGTTTCTTGTTTGTTGCCTGGTGGATTAGGTATAATTAGGTTGAAGAACAAGCATCCATGCACTGATGGCTCCATTTATTTGAAAACTATTTTAACTACAAAAAATAAATCATTAACACCAAGAAACAAAATTCATAACTAAATACGACAAAAAAGCTAAAACCAACTTTGAAATCTACGGAGCTGAACTGGAAAGAGTCAAACATTTTTATTATCTGACCTGAGCTGAACAAACGGCCAAAGCACAGGTATGTTTTGCAAATAGCTTCAACAGGAGATACATAAGGTCTGCCATTTGCACCTATAAAATAGAAACACTGGCTGCTAAATCATATGGAGGGGAGTTGTGGGTCTTTAGGAATGCCAATGTTCTCTAAGAAGTAGAGAATATATTCTTTCATTTTTTTTCTTCTTTTTTTTTTTCTTTTTATTGAAAAAAATGTTCCCCCTTTTTTCCCCCCTGGTACAAGGCATGTACTATTAGTTAAATTTTTACATTCATAAATAATTCAAAATACAGAAGAAAAAAACCTAAACATAAAAAAGAAAACATAAGTTATTATATAGCAGTTCTACTGTACTATTACTTATCCAAGAGTCATTTATATGATGAAGCAAAAACCAGACAGTAGCACAAATAAATCAAAAAAATACAATAACAAAGACGAGCAAACAGTCACATCAAACAGGGTCAGTATTACATATAGTGACCTCTACCTCACCATCTCATTTTATGGGGTAGACTCATATTCTTGATCCCTCCAATTCGTCACCGGGCCCCAAATTTTTAATCCTAACTTTTTCCCTTCCTTTCCTAGCGTATATTGCCTTTTCTAGACTGTAGGCTGACAAAAGTCTACCTAACCATTCCTGATAAGTTGGAGGTGTTTTATCCAACCAGGCCGATGCAATTGCTAACCGTAATATCGCCATAGCAACAAACAAAAAGTAGCTATAGTCCAGTTGAAATTCTGCATCTACTACCCCAAAGATAATAATTTAGGGTGTAAGTTTCAGTTCTATTCCTAAGGATCTTTTAAGAAACATCTCAATTTCTTCCCGGATCGTTGGTAAATGGGCGCAGGACGCAAACATGTGCACAATATCAGCTTGGTCTGCGCTGCACCTGGGATAAGTAACTCCCGTGCTTCCCCCCCACTGTGCTATCCTTGCCGGGGTGTAATATAATGAGTAAAGAGTTTTAAAATGTTGCACCTGATGTGGGGCTGAGCAATGGATATCCTGCCCCCAATTTAAGGACAGTTGAAATGTTTCTTTAGCTATACCCAACTTATGTGCCCATTTCTGTTCTTGTTTCTCCAGATCATCTACTTTGTTTTTAGTTAGTTCAGCATACAAATTTGTAATTGTACCCCCTACTCCTCCCTGTATAAGTTCCAATACTGAATTTGTGTTAAATCCGTTCGGGCATCCTTTCTTTGCCGCCATAAAACTCCTAACTTGCAAAAACTTTAAAAAATGTCTCTGATCCAAATCATATTTTACTTGCATTTCAGAAAATTGCAGCATTCCCTGAGTCCCGATTATATCTCCCAATTTACTTATCCCCCACCTGCCCCAATCAGCGTACACCGTGTCTGAGAAAATTTCATGTGGAAGTGTCTCATTGTCTGTCACCCTAGTATACCTATTATATTTTTGTAAAGGCCTTCCAGATATTATAGGCTGCTAGTACGGTCTTAAATTTTGTTCTTTTATAGTAAGAAGAATCAGTTTGTTTCAGAAATACGTTCTCTGCTTTGGCATTCAAAACCAGTGCGTAGATGGCAACCGTTCCCAGTGGGTCCTGTCCATCGGCTTCTGCCCCTCCCAACAGCCCGGCCATATATTGCAATGCGGCCGCCCAGTAATATAATTTAAGGTCCGGTACAGCCCACCCACCTCTCTCCCTAGGTAACTCCATATATCTCAGGGCCCTTCTTGTCTTTCCATGTGCCCATATAAACCTGTTTATCAAGTGCTCCCAGATCTTAAACCATTTTGCCTCGAATAACAGTGGAATCGCCCTAAAAATGTACAAAAATTTCGGCAAAAATACCATTTTAATAATATTTACCCGCCCCACTATTGACAGATGTAGATTATTCAATCTATCTAGTTCTCGTTTAGTTTTATCAATGATTGGTGCTATATTCAGTTCCACCAGTTTGTCTAGATCTGACGTAATTGTAACCCCTAAATATGTACCTGCTACCACTACCCTTGGATCGTTAGAGCCTGCCTCAGTGTTTTCTATGATTTGAGTTTTAGAAGTATTCAGGGCATAACCTGATACCTGGCCAAACTGTATCGCCTCAGCCTCCACTTCCCTTACGACTCCTGTGGGATCTGAGGTGACTATCGCCACATTATCTGCATACGCCAGTATTTTGCAATCCCCCCTATGGGTCTTAATTGGGGGGATATTATTGTTGGCTTCCATTTTACGTATGTAGGGATCCATATATAAGGCAAAGAAAAGCGGCGAGCACGGACATCCCTGCCGTGTCCCCCGCGTAATTTGTAGTGGGAGAGTGTATCCTGCATTGACCCGTACCCTAGCGGTTGGCGTTGTGTATAAAACTTTCATTGCTGCAAGAAAGCCTGCTCCACAACCAGCTCTTTCTAAAATAACCCATAAAGAATCCCAGGAGACCCGATCAAATGCTTTCTCTGCATCCAGTAACATTGTTGCCATCGGGTCCCCTGGGATCTCTGTTGCGTCGAACAGGGTGATGACTTTCCTTATATGAAGGGTTGTACCTCTCCCAGGTATGAACCACTGCTGATTGATACTACCCAACTTCCCAATCATTTTAGCAAATCTCAAGGCCAATAATTTAGAGAATATCTTAGTATCTGCATTTATCAAAGTTATTGGTCTATATGACCCTGGTTCATCGGCTGGCTAACCTTTCTTTAAAATCAATATAATGTCTGCCCCAGCCCAGGATGCTGGTATCGATACCCCACTCTGAGCTTGTTGGATTGTATCCAGAAGATCCTGCCTGAGTATTCCCCAGAATGTCCTATAGAACTCTACAGGGAGCTGGTCGGGCCCCGCCGCTTAAACTGATGGGAGACTTAGCATGGCCAACTCAACCTCCTCCATATCACAAACTGTTTCTAAAGCCTCTCTATCCTCTTCTGAGAGGGTCTCACCAGGTATATCACTTAAGTAGTCGGCTATTTTACTAGCATTTATAGGCTGTCCCCGTCATATAATTTGGTATAAAACTGCCTAAACACCTCTCTTATCGCCTCCGTCTCTTTGAGAGTGTTCCCTGCAAAATCTTTAATCTCTTTGATTTCCCCTATAGCAGCCTTCTACCTTGCCCAAATTGCCAATATGTGCCCTGCCGTTTCACTTCATTCACAACATCTTTGTCTATTTGTAAGGTATATCTTAGCCGTCTTATCTGTTAAACTCTCATTTGCTTCCATTCTCGCTTTGGCCACTTTAATAAGAACTTGGTCCACTGGGTCCCCTGCTGACACGGCTCTAGCTAGCTCCCCCTCTGCTTCTTCTACTGACATTATTAATTTTTCCAATTTCTTTTTCTCCTCCTTTTGTTTAAAGACGCTAAAACTTAGGGTTTCCCTCCCGTGCAGCGGCTTTAAAGGTGTCCCAAACTACCCCTGTCTTTGCACTCCCTCTATTTATCTCAAAAAATGACTTAATCCACTGCGTCATATGTTCAATATAGTTGTCATCCTTCAACAAAACTCTTTCAAACGTCCATACTTTTTCTATTTTCTGCTTTATTGCTACTGACAAAGTTAAAATCAGCGGATTATGATCCGAAAGGATCTGGGGCAGCAGCTGAATCTTAACCCCTGACAGCAAGGAATTGGATACAAAGAAATAGTCCAACCTTACACACAACCTGTGTGGAGCCAAATAATAAGTGAATCCTAGATCGTCCGGTTTCAGATATGGCCATACATCGCTGAGTGAATTGTTGTGTACAAGGCTAGTTAATGCGCGATATACCCTCTTCTTTCTCTCAAAATACATATTTCTTCCATTCCCCCAGAGACCTCCCGCCCCATTTATATTAAAATCCCCAGCCATAATAACCAGAGGGGGCCATGTAGCTAATTCAAGATCCAGGAACTCCATAACCTCTGGATCATCCTCTGTTGAGCCATAAACCGATACCAAAGTAGCCCATTCTTCTCCAATCATACACTCTAGCAAAAGCCATCTCCCCCATTGATCCTCCAGTTTCCTTCTTACTACAATGTCAGTACGCCTCGCCAAAATAGTGACACCTCTGTTTCTAGTCCCTTGCTTCGAGTAAGCTAGAAGATTGAGTCCTAGCTGTTCTAATACCCCTGCGTTTGTCCCTTCTATATTGGTTTCTTGGAGAAACACGAAATCGGGCCTCATAGTCTTTAACAGTGTTGCCACCCGCTGCCTCTTCTGCCTATCATTTAATCCACAAATATTCCACGTGATTACTCGTGTTCCCATTTAATTTCAAATGATTGCCATTCATATAAATCTCCATGCACCATCTTTTTTACATCCTGGTTTTCCTTTGTACTGACTTCCTTTACCTCACTTTGTATCCCCGCCCATCCCAAAAACAATTTCTTTCGTGACAAGCTCCTAGACAAGCTCCTAGATTTTGCCCATTGTTGTGTCTTTTTATCATGCCTTGTACCCACCCCCACCCCACACCCATCTACCCCACAGCCCTCCCCCCATCTCCCCCCCATTACAGGCAATTGGGTCAATCCTGACCAAAATGTGACAGCTCATAGGCCAGAGCGTCCCCCCCTCTCCCTTAGCAGGCTTGGGCATGGTGCTTTGCTGAAGGAGGAAGCACTCAACCAGCATATACACGGCAGATAATAGCCTCGGAAATCCAAATTAAACTGATTATGTTTAAAATATTGATGTCCTTTGACATATAGTTGTGAGTAAGGAGGGGATTGTGCACCCCCGTCCTGAAGAAGATGCTTTGCATCGAAACATGTTGACGCACCAATGAGGTGTAGTACTTTACTATACACATACACCTCAACACAAACCTTTTAAAAGTGCCAGCACTGAAGCAAATTAAAATGTATTAGACTTCACGCACCAGGCCCTTTAAAAAAAAAAAAATGGCCACTATCTTCACTCCAAACCCACCACTCACTGAATAACATAACCCCTTCGAACACCACACATAGTCATTAATTAAGTGCTCCCATGTATTCCGTCGGTTAGTAGCACGCCGCACCCCGTAGAGGGGTGCGAAGACCCCAATGATGAAGCATGACACCAAGGGTCCTTTTGGTGTGTGAGGGGTATTAAAAGAACACTGAGTGCTCTCCACCACCGTGGGGACTACTCTAGAAAACACCCAGGTGTGGATTCTTTCTGTTTATAAAACTATATAATTATTGTATCAGTAATAATACTGTGCTTATTTATACTTAACCTTCAATCAAGGTTTTTGTGCACAGGAGTTTTTATACATGATTTTGAAACACTAGGAAATTGTCTTTAGTACAACCACTGTTACTTTGTATCAGTCCATTTTTCTTGACCATTGATCAGGCAATCACTAAATAAAAGGCTATTAGATAGCGAGGCGTGCATGTGAACAAGGCCAGGTTCTGGCCGAAAGGCGTTATGGTGGACATGTGTCAAAAATAAAAAACAAGATCAGCATCTGGAGCATGTGCCCGGTTGTGTTTCCTTTGGAGAGACGGGTTGTTGAGCTTATGTGTGTAAGTTTTAGTTAGGCAAACTTTATTTATGTTTACAATACGAACCCAACTTAAACTACTCAACCATTGGAAATTGTACAGTTATTGTTTTATCTTAAATTTATCATGTAATCAACACTTTCAGACTAATATATGTCTTAATTATAACTCACATTTCAACTTACTCATCACCTTAAAATTCACATAACTTATGCAGCTCTCTACAGAGTCTACGAACCTTACTCACCACAAGACATTAAATATCACTCACCCCTTCTTTATCCACTACCTATACCCTTGCATATTATGGAAGTTAAAGCATGTGAAATCACTGCAATAATAACAACACTTGTGACATCAAATACTATTACTTGATTAGCCATCATCGTTTTCTAAAATGAACCAGCACTTCACACAGTGTGCTAGACTTCTGCATTAGGGTTATATGAAAATTGAATGAAATTAATCGCCAATGTATTTCAACCAGGTCGGTCTTGATTATAGCTAGATGAGCCGGCTTTCAATGTATTGTATTTGTTTTTTATATGTTGTTCACTAAAATTTTTCCTTCCACCAGTCCAATGTATTTTGGGTTATGTATTTCTTCACCAGGTGCTGTTTGCAGTTTTGAAACTTGATTACATTCCTTTACTTTTAACTTAGTGACACTGGTCATTAATCCGTACACCAATATTTTTTTTTTTAAAGGACCTGCTCTCCAGTGGAATATTCGAAAATTCAGTAATGAAAAATCTTAAAGGGCTGTAAATCCAAACTAGCCGATTCGAGTGAAGTTTAGCTCCTGCTCTGTTGATGGATTTCTAAGTTATCAGGGTGAATTAAATGTATTTCATCCACTGATTATCAAGGTTTTTAACTCTAAAATTCAATTAAGACAATAAAACCTAGCAAACTCCTTAAGGTTTTGTATGAGCACCATCCGCTGCGGAACAAAGCTAATGAGCTGGAAAGGATAATGCAGGCCGATCATCAGCATTTTGCTTGTTCTTGGGGATCAAGCAGAATAATTTAAAACTCACTTTGCATTTGGCATTTATTTGGTGTTTGTTTTTAGCCTCCGAATGCATTCACATCACTACAATGGGATGAACTACATTTGCACTTTTATTACAACTGCTCCCAGGCCAAGCTTTAACTTCTGTCCCTTGGGTACAGACGTTCGAATGCACTCACATAAAGGCTCGCCGTGAAAATCCTTGATTTCCAACAACAACTAGTTTGCTAAATTAGACCTGTAAAGTACTGGTATCTAACAAACAGAATCGGTCATTACAAAGCAGAAAAATAATCTGTTTTTGGGTGGCTGATGGACATTTATCATGCTATGCTATGTGGATGGTAGGGGCAGCGGTGGCTCCACCGCTTTAAAAGCAGTGCAGAGGAATAATCAAATGATAACAATGAAATGTTATCATTTTATTTTTCCATTTCTAGGTGTGACCAGAGCAAAGGCCAGGGGGGGAGTTGTGAGCACACTTAAAGTGCACATGACTGTTTGGCCTGCTGTCCTGGGCTAGCCAAATAGGCATGCACACTCTGCATGTGCCTCACCAGGCTGCTTTCCGCAGCTTGATGGTGAGCATGCCCAGGCTGCCTATCCCGTCTGAACGCCGAACCACAACACTCAGACCAATCACAATGCTGCATTGCAGCGTTGTGATTGGCTTAGGGGAACCAATCTCAATGCTGCATTGCAGCGTTGTTATTATCTTAGGAAGCCTGGGAACCTGGGTGCTTCCTGTGTCGGAGGAGAGGCAGTCGGGAGACTGCGGCTGGCGACATGACCCCCCGCTACCGTTCCTTACCAGCCACCACAGGCTCTATTACTGAACCAAGCTAAAACCTTACTGAGCAGGACCATGATGCTGGGAATCTTGGGTCAGTGCAAACTGATTACATGTCCCACCAGCTTGGTGACTATCCTCATACACCTAAGATCAGCATTCATCACAAATGATAATAAACAATACAGGAATTGACCTAATCCCCATGATGAGTCAACAAAAAAAGATCAAGATTCTAGTTTTGGCTGAAAGAGCATCCTAGGATCTCCTTGTTCTTTCTAGAGAACCACTGTTGAATGAATAACTAGAAGAAGCAAAGGTAGAAGAAATGCCTCGATCTTCTTAGGAGAATGTTGCCCCTTAATGCGAGAGTGTCCTCTAGACGACAGAATATGGAGATTGGACTAGAATCAACAAAAATACAGCAAATGTAGAGATTCCCTTGGGAGGGTGACGTTGAATAACAGCAGAGGTTCTTAAACTGTCATCCGGGGACCCCTGGGGATCTGTGAAGCCTACTCATGGGGTCTGAGACTGCTTAGAAAATTAAATGATATTAAAAGATCATTAAGGTGGATATAAATATACAACCAAAATGATAAATTGAACATTTAAAACACTCTATAAATGTGAAGGAGTTTAAAAATAAAGGCTAAAAGTTATGGGTCTTATTTACAAGCCCATTGTGCCCCCAGGGCTTCACTTTTTTAGATGCCCTGGGGGCACAGTGTGCTTGTCCATATCTACAAGGCCACGTAAAGCAACCCTGCATGGCTTTTCATGGCCTTGTACATATGCCCCTCTTTCACGCATTAAAGGAGCATTCCATGGGTGTTGCTGTTGGTGCTCCCAAGCAACATCCTTTGAATCTGATGCATTCACAGGTTTATAAGGTTTTGTAATCCTGAGAATGTGTCATAATCCTACACCTCCACAGGGAAGGAATAAGGGAGGCGAAACGAAGAGGAATAACTTTGTTTCTCTTTGTATTTCCATTTTCTATGTGAGCTGCATTCTGAAGCACACATCTAAAAAGGAAAACACCTCTTGTTATTGTTTTGTGCAGGAAGGTGTTCCTGTCCTGCACAAAAACAATCACCCCTACAACGCAGACATCGTTGCATGATGTCGGAAGGGTGCCTTGAGTTCATGCATGGCAGCCCATAGTGTGCCAGTGCAGGGGAAAATGAAAGGAATGCACCGTATTTCATAGTTACAGCAAATTCTTGGCCTTTTACTTTGATGCAGCACAGTAAGATTACTTGCAGCACTGTTCTGCGCCAAAACCTCGTGAATGAGCCCCTAAGTTAGTATTCACATATTGATTCTTGGGAGCAGTCCAAGTGCATCAAACTGAATGTAATATGGCCAATGGTTATCCTTAGTTGAATTCAGAACATCTCCAAGCTTCTACTGACATTAGAATTTTTATTGTTTTACTTTTGATTTGCAGTTCAAATGATCTAAATTGCTTAGGCATAGGCCCCCGGATTCCTATGTTGCCTCAATGGGGGTCACTGGATTCTAGTAATAGATCAGTAAGGGTCACCGGATTTTAGTAATGATTAAATGAGGGAGGACAGAATTCAAATGGTTAAGAGCAATTGAATTGCAGTGTACATTCTAGAGAAGCGACCCCTATAAAACAGAGCCTAAAGCAAAGATAACGAAATATTGCTTTTACTATAAGTAGGTGGCCTTAAATTCAAGTGTGCATTCTATAGGAGCGTCCTTAGTGAAGTAACTAGAAACAACAAAAATACTGTATTGATATACATCCTTTTAAGGAAATGCTCTAAACCCCAGTGATTACTCTAGAGAAGCACCTATGGAGGACTGACTAAATACAACAAAGAATGCATTAATTGGTTAAACCTCCTTAAGAGAGTGACCTTGTATTGCAGTGACCTCTAATAAATCCTTTAACAATAAGGAATGCTACAAACTTTGGAATGTCACAGAAAGTTCAAAGAGCATAAAGGCAGAATGTTAAAAGAGGAAGTTTACCTAAAAAAACCATAAAGCAAATTAGCAGTCATTGTTTTTTGAAGGCTTAAGTGAGAGAGCTTCGCGACTGTGGTGTCGAAGCTTGAGTGGCTAAAACTGCTTGCATGTCTTTGGGATAGAAGGGAAAGATTCCTCTAAATATTGTTCACTTTGGAATTGAGTATCACACTCATCTAAAAAGGCTTATAATGAAAAATCTAAATTACACTAGAGGTCTGTGTAAGAAATTGAGTTCCAGGTTGACTGATGTGAGCCCTGGTCGAGCAGCAACCACAATCTTTGTCAGGGTTAGGCAGAAGTAATTCCCAAATTAACCTGTGCTCAGTCTCCTAGTATCTTGGCACAGCAGTCAGGCTTAATTTAGATGCAATGTGTGAAGTATGTGTGCAACACTTCAAATAGTAATACAGTGAAAACACCACACAAAAAGGATCCTACACGAGGTTAGAACAATATAGCTGAATTTAAGAAATAAACCAAGACCACAGCAACAAAAATCTGATTAGTAGAACCAGAGATAGGAATTTTTCAAGAATGATCTGTAAAATAGGGACTAAAAGTGTAAAGTGCCACCGTGGCTATCAGGTCGCGCTGTACCGGGTCAACATCAAAAGTTTAGGGCGGGCGAGAAGGAGCGCAAGTAGGATACAGTCCCAGATTAGTCCTGCTGGACTTTTGCCTTCTCAGGATTTGTGGTAAGAGTCCTGTTGATGTTGGAGAGGGTCACAGGGGGGCAAAGAAACCTTTGCCGGCGGTGATAGGCGTGGTTTGAAGAGCAGGCTGAGCGGCATGGATGGGCGAGTTGGAGCTTCAAGTCAGCGGTCCCCTGCGGGTTGTTGTTGCTGCTGTGTGAATAGACTGGCTGGTGGTGACTCACTCTTGATTTCGGTGCAAGGTGCATAGTCTTGGTGCAAATGGGCCCATTTGTAGTTTCAAAGAGTCTAAAAGCTTGAGGACTGAGCCACACCAAGGGTCCAGGACCTGAGGGGCACGACTTGGTGGTCAGTACCTCACTATAGCTGGGTCCAGGAGCTGGTTAGAGAGCCTTTTATGTCACTGAGGCTCAGATCAGGAGGCCAACAAAGTAACCCTTGGAGTCATTCTTGAGTCCTTGGTTCAAGATGAGGTTGCAGGGCCAGTTCTTCTTCCGCAGTCCGCAGGCAAGAGGGCAGCAGGCAGCAGTTCAGCACAACAAGGCAGCATCTCCTTTAGAGCAGCAGTCCAGGAGAGTGCAGAACATGCAGCAGTGCAGCAGTCCTTCTTTCTGGCAAAGAATCCACAGGTCCAGAATAGTATTAAAGTGTTGATATCTGAGGTCCAGTATTTATATAAAGTTGTGCCTTTGTGGGGAGAAACGTCTAGAAGCATACCTGTGATATTCATAGATGCTCTGCCTTCCTGGCCCTGGCTCCAGCCTAACTATAGTGGGTATGCTGCCCTTTGTGTGGAGGCAGGGCTGTGCCCATATTTTCCCTCCCATCCTGCATGTGATGGCTCATTCAGTCGCATGTAGGCGATTCCATTGTCTGTGGCTGTCTAAGAGGAACACAGAAGCTCAGCGGTCAGCTACACCCAGTCATGCGACCCACATACGTGTTGCAGGCACTGAACTGCTAAGTCAGGAAAATGCCAACTTTCTAAAAGTGACATTTTCAAAACTGTAATTTACAATCCAAGTTGGGATTTTAAATTAGGATTTCAGAGGCACCAGATCTGAACTGTTACCTATTTCCATTTGAAAATTACACTTTTAAATTGAAATTAGGTAATTTCAATGTTATCCTAAGGGAGAGGGAGGCCTCGCAGTAATGAAAAAAGAAGTTCAGAGTTTTTCACTACCAGGTAAAATTACCTGTCCTACTTTTTAAATACTTAGCACCCAACCTTGTGGGCTGTCCATGGCCTACTATATGGGTGACCTTATGTATTAAAAAGAAAAGGTGTATTTTGCCAGGTCAAAATGGCAGTTTTAAACTGCACACAGGCTGCAATGGCAGGCGTGTGAGCATGGTTAAATGGCAATTTAAGTGGGTGACACAATCAGTGCTGCAGGCCTAATAGCAGCATTTAATTTACAGGCTCTGGGCACATGTAGTGCCACTTTACTAGGGACTTACAAGTAAATTAAATATTCTGATTGGGTATCAACCAATGTTAGCATGTTTTAAGGAAAGAGCACAAGCACTTTAGTCTTGGTTAGCAGTGGTAAAGTGTATGGAGTCCTAAGGCCATTAAAAAAAAACTCATCAAAAATAGGAGGAAAAGCAAAACATTTGGGGGTGGATCTGTAGAGAGGGTCTGGTCCAATAGTCTGTAATTCCAATAGGACTTGTAATGGTATTTACTGGCACTTTCACAATGATAAGGTCGATGGTAACTTTCAGCCAGAGATCCCACTTGCTGGAAATTGCTGAATTAACCTGATGGGAATGAACAATAACAAGGACATTTGGGATACTATTGATCAACTTCCTGGTAATTCCTCATTTCTCAGAGAAGCCTAAATTTTCCACACATAATACTCAGTAACTCCACCACCTTCTCAGAATTACTTATGCCCTCAGCATTTGTAACTCTGGGGGTAGAATTAACATGTATAAATCTGTGGCAAGTTGAACTAAGCTCTCTGTGTCTATATTTGGACCTTTGTGATCTAATGATATATTTAAGAGACTAAGGCCCGGATGTACTAATGATTTACGTGGGTGCTTGCATGACAGAAATGCAAATCAGTGGAAAAGAGTAGCTATAATTTACTTTTCAGAGCAAAAGGTGCTTTTCACTGGAAAGTTGCTCTTTTGACAGCACCAAGTTCCATTTAAGCCTAATTGGACTTTGGGATAAACACTAACATCAAAGCTCTGATAAGATAATAGCATGAGTTACGTGTGAGGAAACCATTTGTCTGGAAATACATTTTTAAGCCAGTATCACAGTACAGAAATCCCCATATCAAGAGTGGTTTAATTGAAATAGGTAATGATTTACTGGGGCAAAATCCATATAGATTGAACGCATTCTGGGGGAAAATATGCTTCAGTTTACAACCTATTCTGGGTAGGTGGTAAGGAGGGCATCAGGACACAGCTGTGGCAGTAGGCGGGTATGGAGGAGAGTGCTGTACTCTTCAAAGCTATTGAATTCAGTTAGAGAGGAGAGGAAGACTTAGGAAGGCTGTAAACCTGAGCCTCATGTGATTGTACTGGCCAGATTTTCCAGTTGGTAAAATTGAGCCTGATTTTCCCACAATCAGGGATATGAACACTGGCCTGGTTATAATTGGGTGGAATCAATGCCCAACCCAGGACTATCGTTCCACCCAAAGATCATATTTAATGTGTCTGACCTTCCTGTCAATGTAAATTAACAAACATTAATGAACTCCTCTCTCTTAAACTAAACCCAATCAAAATAGAGGTTGTTCTTGTATCCTTGATAAAAGTCTCCCCATACACTCGTGGCTGTACATACTCTACTCTCTCAGTATCTCCACCACACTGGTCTCTTCAACTAAATCACTCAGATTATAAAATAACTATATAACCCTCAAATTCAAGAAAACTAAAACTGCATCTTTTCAACTCCATCTGAGGAGGAAGGTTAAACCCGCCATCCAACCAGAAGATTTCAGGTCAGTGATACTATATTTTTTTCTTTGTCACATTGATGGTGGCAACACTTTTATAAGAAATTGGGTTGTTGGTTGAGGGTGGTGCAAGCCCTTCTTAAGCAACAGCCACAATCCTTGTCAGTTTGAACCACAAAAGTCACAAAATTAACCCGTTGTTAACCCTCTGGTAGCTTGGCACAAAAGCAGTCAGGCTTAATTTAGAGGCAAAATGTAAAGCAGTTATGCAGTCCACAAACAATAATATAGTGAGAACACAACACAAGAAACATCCAACACCAATTACAAAAACAGAGTAAAATGTCATACATCTTTTGACACTAAACAAACAAAAATCCAATCAGTAGAATCAGAGATATATATTTTAAAATATTTAGGTAAGTATACAGCTTGAAAGCACGGCTGTTTTTTTCCTTTGATGTTATACTTGGAAAAAGTCCAACAAAAATTGTTATTTAATTTGGTGTCGACCTTGTCATTACTCTTGTTTGAATATACTAATATCATCAACATACAATTTGAAATACTATCTAATACGTGTGCACAGGACTTGGTTTGAACTTTACTAAGTGGGCCCATGCCCACTTGTTTTTCAGGGTTTGTTAGGGTTTCTCCTGACCTAGTAGCACCGTACTGATTATACACGTTCTCTTACTTACCGCTACCTGTTTAAGAGCCCCATTCTTCCTGTCCACTTAAAACCCCTCACAGAACCTACACAGGGACGAGATTAGTCCAGCTGAAAATGTTACCTTCTCAAAGTTTGGCATGAAGAGTCTAGTTTGTGATGGAGAAGGCTGTAAGGAGCAGGGGGAGCGCCACGGACGGTCGTCACTGTAGCGCGAAGAACAGGCTTGGCTTCTTGGACTATCTTCACTGTAGCCCGAAGCTCCTGTTGCAGATAGTCATTTCTGGCACTTCACAATGGTGGTTCCCGCTGGTTGTTGATGCTGTCGTGTGATGAACAAAAGTCTTGAGTTGCCGGTCATTGCTGATGGTCGCTGTAGCAGGAAGAATCGGGTTCGTCGGAGCTTCATGTAGTCTCGACATGAACAGGCCCATTTGTGGTCATGAAGAGCCTAAAACGTCAGGACTTCTACTTTGCATCACAGGGCAAGTTCAACTGATTCCAGCCAAGTGTCCGGGACCTGCAAAGGTACCTCTTGGGAATCAGGATCTCACTCCAGCAGAGGTCGGAAGGGCTCAGGCAAGTCCTGTTGCAGGACCAAGCAGGTCCAAAGCAGGAGGTCAGCTGGGCAGGTGCAGGGAAGCCTCTGAATCTTTTTGAGGTCAGCCACCTGGCCCTTGGAGTCACTCTGTAAAGGATGAAATGAGCAGGTCCAGTATTCCTTCTCAGAGAGCAGGGCAGGCCTCAAGCAGCAGAGCAGTCCTCTAATAGCCGAACAGTCCTTCTTCTGCAGTTTCCACAGGTCCAGGAGGGTTCTGAAGAGTTGGTCCGAGGCTCTAATATTTATACCTGGAGCCAGCTTTGAAGTGGGAGAAACTTCTAGACTTTCCCCCACATCTGGTTCTAGAATTTACTTCCTTCCCCATCCCTGGTCACAGGATGTTGGAAGTCACCAAAGGTAGTCTGAAGTTCTTTGTGGGTTAGGTAGCTTCTTTGAACTGCAACTGTGGTAGGTGACAGCTCTGGCCTTCCCACCAGGTTGGGATGATCCATCCTGCCATCACACAGTCATTCTTTGTGATACTGTCTTTTAGGTCCAACACACAGACACTCTTTGTGATACTGTTTTTTAGGTATCCATAAAGGCCAACTGCCAATTACACCTAGTCATATAATCCAGGATCCAGTCTGCAGGCATTTATGAAATGCCAACTGTCTAAAAGTGGTGTTTTCAGAACTGTGACTTAAAATCTGACTTTACCATTAAAGAGGGTTTTCAATTACAACTCAGTATAGACGAAACTTGACATTTCTACCTGTTCCCAAACAAAAATAATCACTCATTAAATGTAATAAGATAATCTAATATTATCCTATGGGAGAGGTAGGCATCACAGTAGTGAAAAATGAATTAGTGATTTTTTCACTACAATTACATTTAAAACTAAATAATACATGTCCAACTTTTTTACATGCAATGCACCATGTGCTATAGGATGTTTAAAGCCTGCCCCAGAGGTGACTTGTACGTATAAAAAAGGGAGGTCTAGGCTTGGAAAAAGGATTATTTTGTTAACTCCATGGCTGCTAAGGCAATTTCCCTCCTGTGCTGGAAATTGCTATTTTACTTTATTTCATGACGAGCTGGGCTCGTCATCAGTGTGCGAGGAGGCTACACCATGACGAGCCCAGCTCGTCATGAGCGTGGAAGGGGTTAAGTTGAACTAGCATTTTAAAACGGCATGCAGGCTGGAATGGCAGGCCTGAGACATGGTTAAAAGAGCTACTTAGGTGGGTGGCACAAGAAGCATTTCAATTACAGACATTAAGTACATGTAGTAGCACAGTACTAGGTAATCATAAATAAATCAAATGTGACAATTGGGTATAAGTCAATTTTACCACGTTTATGGAGCAATAGCACAAGCACTTTAGCACTGGTTAGTAGCGGTAGCATGCACAACAGGAGTAAAGGCAAAAAGTTTGTGTGGTGACTGGTGACCCTTCAGAGAGGTTCAAGTGAAAACATCTTGCTTTCTGGTCTCACCAACACCTTGTGGCACCTTCAGGATCCATTTTACACTCTGCTGCATGACTTGTCCAGAGAACAAAAAAATCAGGCAACGGTACACCCATTTTAAGAGACCTCCACAGGTTGCCACTCAAGACCAGAATGGTCCACAATATGACTTGCCTCACTTACAAGGTGATTCACCTTGGCCTGCCCTTCTACCTATGAAACAAACTCTAGGCCAGATGAGAACAGAAAAACACCTGAGGCAAAGTGACAATTCTGCTGGGAATCTCCAGTCCAAAGAAATAAAAAAAACTTCTAACTGATATGTTTTGCTAGATTGCTCTAGAAAACAGGGGGCATATTTACAAGCCCCTATCGCCAACACAACATCACTTTTTTCTTAACGCTGAGGTTGTGATAGGGGCTTCACCTTATTCACAAGGTGGCGTTAAGCCACTTAACATGGCTTAACAACAGCTTGTGAATTAGGCACCTTTTCATGCTATACTTAACTTGAAAGGGAAGGGCAATGGATGTTGAAGTGGGTGTTCCACCGCAACATTAATTGATTTTGAAGGTGCCCCATATTTATAAAGGTGCCATAAATATGGAACAGGGCCAAAATTAAGATGAGGGAAAAGCTGGTCTTACCCTGGTGCAACGAAAAGAAATGCATAATTTCTCTTTGTTTTTGCTGTTTCCATGTGTGCTGCAATATGCAGCACATATCGAAACAGCAAAACCTCATTTATTGTTTATGTGAGCACCTCCTGGCACCAAGGACTTAGTCAATGTGCCAATTCAAGACAGAAAACTTAGACTGCAAATATTCCACAACCCAATGAGCAATTTTTGAGTGAGATATGTTGCAGTTAACAATCAATCCTTTGAGCCATTACATAGATAGCTAGTGGAACCCCAAACCTTCTTTCATTAATGAAAAGCATACTACGCTAGAAAATGGCAGCTTTTAATTAATAGCTACTGCAACTCTTAACTGAACTTCATTGTGTTATTAGCTAGTTCTATGAGATCTGTTGTTTTATGTGAAGTGCTCTTCTACACATGCAGTGAAGACAGTGCTTTTGAAATACCACCAGAGATAAACGAATAAGTATGCATTTGAATTTGCATTCAAAGAGTATGTCTCCAGCATAAATATTATGCAGGACAGTGGACATTCCCTTCTGTGCCAATGGGTGTGCCTGTGTGTGAGGCAAGGCATCCTATTCGTGCTCCAGCCCAGGTGATGGCACCGGTAGACAGATTTAGTACAAATGGCTCTGCACCGTGTTTTCCCCATCGCACACCAAAATATGTTTTTGCTCCTAAATGTAAGTTAGCTTCTAATATTGTTTCCACACTCCTGCTGACGGTGCACCATGGATAATATTGCCCTTAAACAATTTTCATTACCAGCAAACCTAAAATAATGATAGATTTTTATTGGACAAGTCTCCACGCTGCAGGTAAGTACACCTCAGAGATCCTATTCACAGCTGGTTGATCTAAAACTGCTCTGCAGCACCACAAACACAGTGGCTAAGTGACCAGCCCAGAAACCTTACTGAGCAACATATACCAGACTGAGGGGAATATTTATAAAAAAAATGTCAGAGCAGGGACTGTGCCAAATTTGGTAACGCCGGAATCTGACATTTTGAAAATGCAGGGATTAGCCGCGGTCACAAGAATACAGCGCACACCCGTGTTTCCCCTAGTGATGGCACGAAAAAAGCTTCCTAGCACCAGTGCATGTTGCAAGGGTGCCCAAGCTGCTTGATTATGCACATAAACAATCAATAATGGTGACTAGCTCTTTCTGTGTCTAAAGAGCAAAAAACAAGGAGAAATCAATCATTTCTCCTCGCATCCCTATTCTAACGCCTAGTATTCCAGCCTTCTAAATCTGGGGCAGTGTTGAAATCAGTGGGTTTTGCGGTGGGACACCCACAGCAACACCTATTGCATGCCCCTTTGCCGCAGAGGACAGTGGCGGAAAGGGGTATATTTATAAGGTGGTGTTAAGCCATGTTAAGTAGCTTATCTCTATCTCTTAAATATGAGAAATGGTACTGGAGCGTCAAAAACAGTGATGATCCGGTGACGATAGGGCCTCGTAAATATGCCCCTGAGTTACTTAAAAAATGACCCAATCTTTTTTAAGACGGGAATATCCTCCTTGGCCCAGACAACATGCCTGTTCTTATTATCATAAAACACAAACATCTCTTATAGAAAAAATCTTGCTGTCTCAATTTAACATTTCCTGAAATGTGAGCTACTCATCAGCATGTATGAAAGTGTAAAGGGCATTGATACAATCCTTGCATGTCAACCTCTATACCTTTTATCACATTGTTTAATAACCTAAGGGCCCTTAAAGATTCTACATTGTCTAGTGATTTCAACACTGATACTATACTAGTATCTACTCACTAGGATAACTCACATTCACCCCACTTCAACCCCCCACCCTCAAAATATCATATTCCCACGTTCTCTGGAGCTAAACAGCCTGAATGCAATCACAGATAAAACACCTCTTCCAACCCAGTGACCCTTTCCTGCACTTCCCATCAAAGCTGCCCTTCTGTTTTGTATATCTGTGGTCTCTAATGCGAATAGACAGAGGTATGCGGACATGGTGTCACGTTCATTTTTCCAACAGACATTTTACCGTCTACACTGGAGCAACTAATTAAACAGCACTGCAGTGGGTGGCAAAATGAATGTGGGCAGGGTTGGGAGGCAGCGCGTGCAGGGGCCACCCCCGTAAGAAACCCCACAAAAATGGCAATCACCACTGCTGGGCTAACACAAGCGTGTCAGTGTTTGCCATGAGGAGAAATGCCCACACCATAGATAGAGGAAGAGCATATGGTTAGTCATGTATGCCATTGAGAGAGCGCAAATTTGAATAAAAATTATGTATAGGCCATATTTACAAGCACATCGTATAAACGTAGGAATGAAATGTATATCGTAACGTGAAGTTGACACTTATAGCGTAAAGTTAACAGATGTAATTGAAGTAATATAGGAAATATAACTGTATTCACTTTAGAACATGTATTAGATTTAGAAGGCCCGTATACGTAGTGGGCTAATATAGAGAAGTGTAGAGATGCTTACGAAATATAGAACGTGCAAAGTAGAATTCATGTACGTGTGTAACCTTAATTGGAGAAGCGGCGAGAAATGAAACGTGAAGAAATGCGTAGAACATGTATAACACGATACAGCGAATGAGAATATAAAGTTATACCCTATGTAGTTTGTATTCTATGTATAATGTATTCACATATGCGTAAAAGATTTGCTAAATACGAATATATATATATGTGTTAAAGGTTATACTGTGTAGAAGGCTTCTTGTAAGAATGTTAGAAGGGTTTAGGTCATTTGTGATTTTAACCTAACTGACCAAGGGTTCGCAGGAGTGTAGTCCGCTGTATGTAATTTAGTGGGCTCACAGGAGTCGTGAATAGCCTTGCTGTGAACGTGCGAGCCAAGGAGTCTAGCACTTGCTAGATTTAGGGTGACAACGCTGGACAAGGTTTATGGCCTGAACGTGATAAGAAGCGCTTAGAATTTGAGAGCTGTTTTGAGAAGTCCATTCACAGGACCTAGAAGGGTCAAAATCATAGTCGTAAAGTTTAAAGTTCTGCTGAAGTTGTTGACTTGTGCTCTGAAATGTCAATTGTAATATTGAATGAAGTCACCAACGAGAAGAAGAAGATGGCATCTAAGGAAGAAAGGTCAACTTAACGGACGACGTGAAGGGACGAAGCAAGGGAAAAGCTGGAAGATTACCTCACGGGGAAAGTCCGTGGTGGGCGTCGAAGGGGCGTTCCACCCACACTGATTGTGTATTTTAGGGACAGCACCCCGGGGTGAAGATAGCAATTGGCAATTAGCGAAGGGAACAGCGAAGCGAATTGCTCAGAGGGAGCTCGGAGAGAAGGGCGAAGAGTAGATGACTTGAACAGATGCGCTGAGAGAGATCAGAGCGCAAGAGAGCAGTAGGCCGAGGACCCTTAGAGAGCGGATGGGTAGGCAGCGAGGGTACTGCTTCTTAAACTTAAGTTACCTTTAGAGGCTAAGAGAGTTTGAACTTCTTTGGGAGTCAAACTGCTGACACCTTTTTAGGTTAGGAACTTGCGAAGTAGGGATGTCACCTAGTATAGAGTAGGGACAGATTTAACTCGATTAATTTTCTCTTTCTGTAGATGACGCAAAGGAACCACTTCACATCGATGCTTTAAATTGCTGATTCTGGAATTGATTTTGTATTCTTTTGTATACTTTTTGAGATTAATCCTGAGAGGATTGTCTTCGCACTTAAATCTGACTTTTATATAAAACTTTCAAAACTTTATCAGTTGTAAGTGGTTCTTCAGAGTGGCGTCAGTTCATGGGGTTTATCTAACCTATGTGGGGTTTGTCTTTTACTCAATGACAGGAAAAAATCGATCCAAAATTGTCGAATGAGATAAGTTATTAAATTGATCATAAATTGATATCAAAATCTCATTCCTCGCAGTTGGTAGCAGAGAAAGATGGTTTTCTTCTTGAGGAAGACAACCTAGGTCAGGTTTAGTTTACCCCAAGGTCCCTAGTCATCGACGACCAGAAGAAGAATCCCTGCCGAAGACGGTGCTGACGGTGTGTCGAGAGAAAAGCAGCAGAGTCGGTCGAGAGTGAGTATAAGGGTCATGCGTTGTAAGATTGCGGTATTTTATGTTGTACCTTTGTTGTAATGTCAAGCGGAGTTGAATGCCTGTAGTGTGATTGAGGGAAGGTTGTGAGCGCGCGCAACCGGATGAAATCTTAAGCTCCAGGAAAGGACTTAAGTGGTTCGGGTGTATCGAACACCCAGAGTAATTTGTCTACCATTGAAAGGGGGTCATGAGGTACCATTGATCGCCCGACAGACCGATGATAGGGGGAGCGTAAGAGTGAGTGAATGAGTAACGGACGCTGGTCGTACGTTTACTGTGTGTAAGTAACCTATCAGTTGAGGCAATCGTCTGACCGTAAGAGGGAAGACGTTTCGTCAGTTGAGGTGACAATTACAGTTAGACTGTGGCCGTACAGTCAGAGAAAAGTGATCGCTTGGACGGAAGTAGTCATTTTTCAGTGTATGAATGAAAACGCATACGAAATCGTGAGACGAGTTGAGAAAGAAGGAGAACTGCTGCAGAGGGAACGAGTGACGTCAGCATAGAACTGCGCTGAGATTGGTTAGTTTGTCAGACGTCAGCGTAGAGCCGCGCTGAGATTGGTCGGTCAGCGTAGAGTCGCGCTGGGATAGGCCGATTAGCGAGAGCCGCGTAGGGATTGGTTGGTTGTCATCGGGACGTAAACAAGGAAGAGAATTAATAAGAGAAAATCGTAGATTATCAAAGATGAAGTGTTTTAAGAGTTTAAGAGCAATCTTTAGGAGGAATGGAAGAAACTTATATGCCGGAGAGGAAGCTCCACCGGAAGGCACACCAGCTTATCAGATGGCAGTAAATGTAGGCTTACACTCGATACTATGGATCTCCGAGTGGAATAAGCTAACTGAAGGGAATAAGGAACTGACGTTTCCGAGATTCGGAACGTTTAAGCTAGACGTGTTGAACGAACTAAAAGCGGTAATGCTTGCAACAAGACCTCTACCGAGGCCAACACAGTTTGAAGCCCTTAGTGCATGGTTTAGAGCAGCACACGAAAAGAGAAAAGTGATCGCTTGGACGGAAGTAGTCATTTTTCAGTGTATGAATGAAAACGCATACGAAATCGTGAGACGAGTTGAGAAAGAAGGAGAACTGCTGCAGAGGGAACGAGTGACGTCAGCATAGAACTGCGCTGAGATTGGTTAGTTTGTCAGACGTCAGCGTAGAGCCGCGCTGAGATTGGTCGGTCAGCGTAGAGTCGCGCTGGGATAGGCCGATTAGCGAGAGCCGCGTAGGGATTGGTTGGTTGTCATCGGGACGTAAACAAGGAAGAGAATTAATAAGAGAAAATCGTAGATTATCAAAGATGAAGTGTTTTAAGAGTTTAAGAGCAATCTTTAGGAGGAATGGAAGAAACTTATATGCCGGAGAGGAAGCTCCACCGGAAGGCACACCAGCTTATCAGATGGCAGTAAATGTAGGCTTACACTCGATACTATGGATCTCCGAGTGGAATAAGCTAACTGAAGGGAATAAGGAACTGACGTTTCCGAGATTCGGAGCGTTTAAGCTAGACGTGTTGAACGAACTAAAAGCGGTAATGCTTGCAACAAGACCTCTACCGAGGCCAACACAGTTTGAAGCCCTTAGTGCATGGTTTAGGGCAGCACACGAAAAGAGCGTAAAGAGGCGCCAAGAAAGAGTGAGACGATCAGTAAAGGCAGTGCAGGATGCTAAATGGGACGAGGAAGCGAAAAAGTGGAGAGTACAAAAGATAGAAGCAGACAAACTGTACCCGATGCTAGAAGTTACGGGAGAAAAGAAAACTCTAGAGGAAGATGAGGAAAGCGAGACAGAGGAGGATCTGATAGAGAGGCAATTGACGGATAGACCACCTCCGTACAGCGGAGGGGCCGCAAGTCCCATATTACAACAGGAGGACGGAGCTAGATGGGGGGAATATAAATCGATCCCAGTAACAGAGTGGGATCCCAAGAAAGATGAGGAAGTACCTCAATCTAGTTCCGAACAGAGAGTAGTGGGAAGACTAGTGGTCCAGAAGGTGCCAGAAATGCAACATGCAAGGTCCTACCAAATGCCAGACGCTTTGCAGGTACCTGTTACCATAGGCCCTATTGTGTCAATCTACAACCCAGAAGGGGTCCAGCAGGAGGAACAGGCACGATGGGACAGGGAAAGGGCAGAGATGGAAAATAGGAATACCAGGATGAATCCCCAGAGACAGATATTAGCACCGATGAGTCGGAGTACCCCATTAGATGCCGCAACAGGTCCCTGGGTAGAACAGGGGGGTCAAAGAGGGCCAATGGACTTAAGGGGACCAAAACCGAAATCCCATAAGGAATTAAGGGAATACCTGAAAGAATGGGATACTGCCGAAGAGATCCGGAATAAGAGTTTAGAAACAGGAGCAGAGTGGAGAGACCAGGATAACCGGATCCTCTCTCATTGTGGAGCTGGCGAAAGCAGCCCGGAGTGGGAGAGAGGGAGTCAGGAAAGCAGAGGAAATAATTGTCCTACTATCAGCGGCAATAGGCAAATGTGCGATGACAGGAGTGCAGGGTGTGGCGAAGTGCCTCGTGTCACCTTTAGTGAGGGGGAACGAAGGACGCAGGAGTACCGAAATACTTTCAGATGCACTCACCATACCCCGAGTGAAACAGTGCAACATTGGAATCACGGGAACATGGAGAGTCATGAAGGGTCTCGCCATGCATCCGGTGAACGCGAGCGAAGTCACAAGAATATACGGAGTCGCGAAACGTCTCGCCATACTTCTGGTGATCACGAACGAGATCGCGGGAGCATGGAGGGCCATGAAGGACCTTATCGTTTATTGAGCGACACCAGACAGCAAGCGAGTTACAGTGGTTTTGAACAGAACGGTGGATCCTATCTCATATCTGGAGAGTCCGAGCCGAAAAGGCGCAATGTAGGGATGGGGGATGGAGTAATGTTCCACCACACCCCACGGGAAGATGGAAAGGCTTGGGATCTAGAGAGATGGGAACAAAGAGATGGAAGGAAAACTCCTCATAACTCACCTGTGTTCAGGCGTAGGGCGCATAGTGGAGGTGAGAGGGGTGTGAGCGAACCACCTAGGACTGACATACTGAGAGCTGAAATAAAAGCAAAACGGCTCGATGTAATGAGTTTGAAGTCAGACTTAGATGAAATAATTGATGGCACAGTGGCAATAGAGAGATTAGAGTTGTACGCACCAGATGAAATATTGTTCTTATCTAAGGATGTTGCTCGGAGAGCGAGGTCAGCTCATGAAAATTTATCTAATTTGGCAAATAGGTATATGATAGACCTGTCACGAACCAAAGCTTTACAGCCCAATCATAGGCTAAATTGCACAGACCTAGATTTGGATGAACGTAGAACGATTGGACTAAGAGTACACATAAGGGAATTAGTCATGTGTATCAGAATATGGAGAGATCTGGATAGATGGGAGGAAAAATGGTCTAAGAAGGGATCTGTCAGAAGAAGTACAATTGTGAAGTCCCAGGATACAGACCTAATGCGAATGGAAGCTTTCCCTTTGCGAGAAATCGCGAACGGAAACTACGTTCATGTACCTTGGAGTAGGGGGGATTTAGCGGCATTTATTAATTCTTTCCCCAAGTTAAGAGAAAACCCCGTAGAGTGGTACAAGCAGGTAGAGAGGTTCGTGAAGATCTCTAAGGTGCTGTGGATCGATTTGAACACATTGTTCGATATCGTAGTACCCAGAGATTTGTGGACGGCATGCAAGCTTAATGTTGAATGGCCTACTTGTGAGCCTCCGAGAGATAACCAGACAAATGGTCCATCAGATAGAGTCATGGAGAAGTACGAGAGGGTAATAACATGGCTAAAAGAGAAAGTGCCAGTACAAGACATAGACTGGGTTAAGATAGACCGAACGACTCAGGAGCCTAAAGAGACAGTTCACGAGTTCTATGAGAGGTTACTGAGAGCATTTAAACAATACAGTGGGTTAGACGTAATGGATCCTAAGGACATAGGACAGTTTGTGTCGAAGTTCGTTTTAGGATTAAGACCAGACATAAGCCTGATGATACAGCAGCATTTGATCTGTTGGCAGAACAAACCTTTAGATGAGATTCTGAGGTATGCAAGGTACTGTAGCGATGAAATAGATTCGAAGGCAAAGAAACTCAAGGAAAAGCTAATGCTGGTACAAATGCAAGCAGCTGGAAAGGGTGGACAGCGGCAACAGGGAACAGGAACGCAAGCAAAGAAACAGAATAATCAGAGCAGAGATGAGGAGGAAAGACCAAGACCGAGAATGGATATTGCGACACTGAAAAAGACAACGAGGTGTCATCAGTGTAACGAAGTGGGACATTGGCGACGCGAGTGTCCTTACAATGTGGAGACAGGGGAATTAGAACAGGAGGAGGAAGAGGTCCAGAACAACGTGGTTAAGGGAGCAACAGTCCCGAAGGGAAAGTTTATCAAAGGGGGGACTCAGACTCCTCGAGCCCCGTTTCCTCAACCACCTCGCATCACAAACGGAGGGAAAACTTATAGACAGATGCCATTGTTCGTGGGAGGAGAAGAATGCTACTACGTTGATCCTCTTACAGGGCAACGAGTAAATAGGGAGGAAGACTGTACTCTAGGAGAAGCCCTGGAAGTAGATCAGAGAGGACCATACGTAGAGGCTGAAGTAGCTGGATGTCCTACCACCTTTTTGGTGGATACGGGGGCCACTCGATCCACATTGAGATCAGCGGTAGTCCCAGGTTTGCCAATATCGGGAGAGACGATTCAGGTGGTAGGAGTCGCAAACAAGAGGATGACAAATCCTCTGACCGAACCAGTGTCAGTAAAGATAGGGAATTACAGTGACGAACATCAGTTTGTGATCTGTGATTCTAGCCCTGTGTGTTTGCTAGGAAGAGATCTGTTGTGTAAACTGAATTGCACAATACATTGTACACCTGAAGGAGTAGAAGTGCAGACCAATGATGAGGATGCCAATTTTAAGGTTGTAAACTCGCAAGAGTGCGTGGAACTATATCCTACCTTAACACTGGAAGAGCTTCCACAGGATTTGAGGGAGAAAGTGTCAGCTGAGGTGTGGGATTTTACTGGAGAAGAAATAGGACTGATCAAAGGAGTAGAACCAGTAAAGATCTTGGTAAGACCCAATGCTGAGTATCCAAGAACTCCACAATACAAGTTGACTCCAGAGACGATTGCAGGAATAAAGCCTGTGATCGAATACATGATTAAACAGGGAATACTGAAGGAGATCGTGGGTAGTCCATGTAACTCCCCGATTATGGGTTTGCAAAAGCCTAGTGGAAAATACAGAATAGTGCAGGATCTTCGAAAGATTAATAATATTGTTGTCTCATGTTGTCCAGTGGTACCGAATCCATCAGTGATACTATTTCAGATACCATTCCAAGCTGGATGGTTTACTGTGATAGATTTGTGCCAGGCTTTCTTTTCGATTCCTTTAGATGAAGAGAGTCAGTATCTTTTCGCTTTTAAGCTGGAAGATCGCGTTTTAACATGGTGTCGTATCCCACAGGGGTATACAGAAAGCCCATCGATCTTTAACCAGCTATTAAAAAGAAATCTTGAAAGTCTAGTACTGCCCAAGAACTCGGTTCTAGTCCAGTACATAGACGACCTCCTAGTTGCGTCAGAAACTGAGGAAGCTTGCAGAGAAGACACCATAACCTTGTTAAATCACTTGGCCGAGAACGGACACAAGGTGTCTCCAAGTAAATTGCAGTATTGCAAGACTGAAGTGCAATACTTGGGCCATAGGATTGAAAAGGGAAAGCGGAAGGTGTCTCCAGACAGAATAGAGGCGATCATGAAAATGAACGCGCCTACAACACAAAGAGAAGTCAGGATGTTTCTAGGCATGGTCGGTTATTGTCGGCAGTGGATAGCCAACTTCTCACTGAAGGCAAAACCATTATTACAACTGACGCACAAAGGAGTAAGTGATCCGGTACCATGGGACAAAGATTGTTTGATGGCGTTTTTGCAGCTGAGGGAGGACTTATGTCGCGCCCCGGCTTTAGGAATGCCTGATTACACAAAACCATTTTTGCTTTACTGCTGCGAAAGAGAGGGATGCGCGTTAGCAGTTTTAGCTCAGATACATGGAGATGCGCGTAGGCCAGTTGCGTATTTTTCGGCTACATTAGATCCAGTAGCCGCAGCGTTGCCCGGATGTCTCAAATCCGTAGCTGCAACGGGTGTCAGCATTGAACGTTCTGAAAGCGTGGTAATGGGACATCAGTTAGTGGTGTACGTACCGCATTCTGTAGAATTGTTAATGACCAGGACTAAGACTCAGCATCTGACAAATAGCAGGCTCACACGCTACGAGCAAGTCATACTGGCTGCCGAGAATGTGACCCTAAAAAGATGCTCCGTCTTGAATCCTGCAACTTTGATGCCACTTCCAAATACGATAGATGATGAAATTTGTACAGACCATGATTGCCTTGATGTGACTGAACTATGCATCAAACCGAGACCCGATATCGTAGATGAGCCATTGACTGACCCCGATGAAATATTCTTTGTCGATGGTTCATGTGTAAGAGACGATATCGGTCAGCTGAGAGCAGCTTATGCAGTTTGCACAATTACAAGAGTAATAGAAGCCGCTTGCCTGGAAGGTGTACACTCCGCTCAGGTAGCTGAAATTGTTGCTTTGACGCGTGCTTGTCTAGCAGGCGACAAACTTCGAGTCACCATATACACCGATAGCCAGTATGGTTTCGGGGTAGTTCATGATTACGGGCAGCTATGGTCTCAAAGAGGTTACATGACCTCCTCGGGTTCTCCCATTAGGAATGGAGAATTCGTGAGACTTTTGTTAGAGGCATTGCAAGGTCCAGCAGCCATTGCAGTTGTTAAATGTGCTGCGCATACAAAAAATGTCGATTTTGTGTCACAAGGTAACCGCTATGCGGATGAGGTAGCGCGTTACTGCGCAGAACAGGGATATTCTCAGACTGATGTAAAAGTGGGGGGAATCCAAGAAAGAACTGAATTGACAATGTTGTTAGATACTGTAGATACGTGGGATGAACTAAGGAGTGTTCAGGAAAATGCCCCAGATGATGAGAAAAAGAGTTGGGAAACAGCTGGTTGTTTTAGAAGTGAGATGAATTTCTGGATATCTGCAGATGGGAGAGCAGTTTTACCTAATGAACTTGTTAGTCCAATGGCAAGGAAATTGCATGGATCAGCACACATAGGTAGAGATGCTATGGTGAGAGTATTCAGACAAACGTGGTTCAACCCGAAGTTCAGAGTAGCGGCAGAAGCAGTGTGTCAGCGATGTGCGATCTGTCAGCAACTAAACGTGGGCAAGAGAACACCAGTTACATTGAGTCACATTGGGAGGTCGGGGGGGCCTTTCAATAGAATGCAGCTTGACTTCATAGAAATGCCTAAATGCAATAGACTCAGATACGTCTTAGTGATTGTTTGCATATTTTCTAGATGGGTTGAGGCTTACCCTACACGTAGGTGCGATACACTTACAGTAGCAAAACTGTTACTTAGAGAGTTAATACCGAGGTTTGGGGTGCCATCCTCTTTGGAATCGGACAGAGGAACTCATTTTAACAGCGAAATAGTGAAGATGCTATGTTCAGCTTTGGGTATCGATCAGAAATTACATTGCAGCTATCGACCGGAAGCTTCAGGGATTGTAGAGCAAATCAACAGCACGATAAAGTCCAGACTTGCCAAAGTTTGTTCAGCAACATCCCTGAGTTGGCCAGACGCACTTCCAGTGGTTCTTATGAGCATACGTAGCACACCAGATAGAAAAACAGGTCTCTCTCCACATGAAGTGCTAATGGGGAGAGCCATGAGATTGCCATCGGTTCCGACTGCAGCCCTAGTGAACATCACAGACGATTTGATCTTGGACTACTGTAAGGGACTATCTGATGCCGTTAATTCTGTGTCCCTCCAGGTCCAGGCTGCAGAGGTTCCATCAGCACAAGATTTGTGCCATGACCTGAGTCCAGGGGACTGGGTCCTGGTGAAAAAACACGTCAGGAAGAACTGCTTAGACGTGCGCTGGAGAGGACCGTTTCAAGTTATACTTGTGACGAATACTGCAGTAAAGTGTGGAGGCCTGCCAAACTGGATACATGCCTCACATACCCGAAGAGTGCCAACACCTCTAGAAGGAACAGCTCCTCTTGCGGATGAGAATCCGGCGGAAAGCGGAGAAGCCATAGAGGGGGAAAGCCAAGCTGTGGAGGTGAGCGAAGAGGCTGAGATTGAGTCGGAACAGGTCGACGAAGGTCAGGACACCAGTGAGACCGAAGTCGCCTCAGGAGAAGAGAGTAATTGGGAGATTGAATCAGATACTGAACAAGCAGAGAGTGACCAAGAGACAAGTCCAAGAACAAGGAGCAGGAGGACAAGGAGTGACGACGCTAGTTGGCCGGAGAGAAGGAGAAGGCCAAGCTTAAAAGCAGATCAAGAAAGAACTCTTGTCCCGATCGCTGAAGAATCGGATCAGGAAGAGGAAACTACAGACTCAGGAACTGAAAGTCCAAGAAGATCGAGAAGGGTACGTGTGCCCTGCAGAAGGTACGCCACCCCAGAGTGGACTTATCTAGCAGATGTCTTGGGGACAGAAATCTGGGAGGGTGAAGAAAGTGAAAGTAATCGATCACGATCCATTTGTGGCAGTGGAGATATGGATGTTGACGCCTGGACTCGAGACTGAGGGGTTACTGACTTTCACACTTCCCATACCCCCATATTTGAGTCAAATTCAAGATCTAGTGCTAAATAGATTACAATTTCCAACTTTTGGTCATCAAATTCCAGAGGAAGAAGAAAAAGTCATTCGTTTTGAGTTATTGGAAATAGTTGTGAAAGCTGCAGGTGCGAGAATAATTGTTGATGCATAAAAGACTTTTGTATATAAGCTATAAAGAAGAAGATAACCTAGTGCCGAGTGGAAAGAAGAAAAAAATTAGGGATTACATTTAGAGGACGGAGAAGGGTTAGGGTTGTCTGTTGCTAAAAGAGAAAAAGACATTGTTGCGAAAAAGAGACTTTGTTGATAAAGAGCACTTTACAGACTGAGAAAGCAAATAAAGCAAACCAAGACTGGAAAGAAAAACTTTTTCGCAAAAGAAGGAGCTATGCTGTTCTGATAACATGGAGAACGGCAACCCAAACCGAAAAGCTAGATGCATAGTAGGTACACTAATAGCAGTAGTAATTTTTCTCATAATTACAGTAGTGACAATATCATACATAATAGGACATGAAAGCAATAAAGAAACAGCGGATGTAAAGCCTGTAACGACTTTGAGACCTGCTCTTGTGGGGAAGAAGGAGGAGAGCAATGTTATACGTGAAAAGGCGTTACTGGCAGATGAAGCTCGTAGGTTACACATAGACGAGTCACAGGGAAACTTTAGGTCAAACGCATATGCTAAACTATTGTACGAGTATATCGATGCCATGGAGGCCAAAGATTGTTATGTTTGTATGCAATTGCCGGCTTCTGTAGATGAAGGCATTAGATATCATCATCTCCCATTGACTTATGGGATAACATGTAGTTTACTGCTTAGTATATTTTATGGTAGGGAAGGATTCGAGTACTACTTTTCAAATTATGATTCGGTACTGCCTGAAGTTCCGAATTATAAACAAATGAATAAGTGGGACTATTACAAAAAGGAGGATAGACTAGCCAAATTCTTTCTTCCTTGGGATACACTAGATACTTCATATGCACGCAGAAATAATCTAACTTGCAAAGTGTCAGAGGTAGAGAAAAGGTTTATAGGACAAGTAGATGATAGATACAGAAGGCAGAAGATTCTAAAAATGTCAGGACAGTGGAAAACGGATTGGACCGAAGAAGAGAAGGCACATAAAAAGAAAGGTAGCAATGGTCCAATAGCTTTGGATAGAACGCAGAAAGGAAAGTTATGTTTAACTCGAAGCAAGACATATTATGAGAGTGTATTTGTAGGTGAAGTGAATTGCGAACATGCTTTTAGATTAGAGTACTATACGAAAGATTTCATGAAAGGGATGCAAGCTATTCCGAATGTGTATTTTGTATGCGGAAGAAATGCCTATGTAAAACTACCTGACAATTGGTATGGTTCGTGTTACTTGGCAATTGTCTTCCCCAAAGTATATCATGCAAAGGACATAGCGATCATAGAAGGAAAGGCTTCGACGAGAGTGAAAAGGGAAGTAGGAGATGCAGAAGTAGTAGGAGATGTATTCGGAGCGATGTTTCCTATGTTAGGTTTAATACTTAACGATGTTAAGATCAGGAGACTAGCTACAGTTGTAGATAGATTATCTGCAAGTACTGCAAGGTCATTAATGTTAGTAGAAGGCGAGATGCAGTCGATTAGAGCAATGGTTCTTCAGAACCGACTTGCTTTAGATGTACTGCTAGCAAAAGAAGGCGGAGTTTGTAAGGCTTTGAAGGTTCAGGAATGTTGTACTTATATTCCTGATAATTCAAAACCACTTGAGAAAGTCATACAGAACATTACACAGATTCATAAAGAAATCGAAGATTTATCGAAAATAAATGTTTGGGAAAAAGTCGGTCATGGAGTAGGAAAGGTTGGGAGTTGGTTTGCCAATCTTGGTAAAAGCATAGTATGGTATATATTAAAACCTGTATTGATAGTATTAATTTGCATAATCACATTGTTAGGTTTAGTTAAATTGTATAAATGGTATAGGTCAAACCGGTTACAACGATCCATGAGAAAGCAAGAAAGGAGATTAGCTGCTTTACAAGATCAACAGTACAAAAGCTTGAGAGCACTCGAAACGATGAAAAGAGGGAATATTGTAACTAGTTCTGTGTAGAGATGTTATTCAAATTGCATTTAGTGATGACTCCTAGAAGTCATCAAAGGGGGGACTGAGAGAGCGCAAATTTGAATAAAAATTATGTATAGGCCATATTTACAAGCACATCGTATAAACGTAGGAATGAAATGTATATCCTAACGTGAAGTTGACACTTATAGCGTAAAGTTAACAGATGTAATTGAAGTAATATAGGAAATATAACTGTATTCACTTTAGAACATGTATTAGATTTAGAAGGCCCGTATACGTAGTGGGCTAATATAGAGAAGTGTAGAGATGCTTACGAAATATAGAACGTGCAAAGTAGAATTCATGTACGTGTGTAACCTTAATTGGAGAAGCGGCGAGAAATGAAACGTGAAGAAATGCGTAGAACATGTATAACACGATATAGCGAATGAGAATATAAAGTTATACCCTATGTAGTTTGTATTCTATGTATAATGTATTCACATATGCGTAAAAGATTTGCTAAATACGAATATATATATATGTGTTAAAGGTTATACTGTGTAGAAGGCTTCTTGTAAGAATGTTAGAAGGGTTTAGGTCATTTGTGATTTTAACCTAACTGACCAAGGGTTCGCAGGAGTGTAGTCCGCTGTATGTAATTTAGTGGGCTCACAGGAGTCGTGAATAGCCTTGCTGTGAACGTGCGAGCCAAGGAGTCTAGCACTTGCTAGATTTAGGGTGACAACGCTGGACAAGGTTTATGGCCTGAACGTGATAAGAAGCGCTTAGAATTTGAGAGCTGTTTTGAAAAGTCCATTCACAGGACCTAGAAGGGTCAAAATCATAGTCGTAAAGTTTAAAGTTCTGCTGAAGTTGTTGACTTGTGCTCTGAAATGTCAATTGTAATATTGAATGAAGTCACCAACGAGAAGAAGAAGATGGCATCTAAGGAAGAAAGGTCAACTTAACGGACGACGTGAAGGGACGAAGCAAGGGAAAAGCTGGAAGATTACCTCACGGGGAAAGTCCGTGGTGGGCGTCGAAGGGGCGTTCCACCCACACTGATTGTGTATTTTAGGGACAGCACCCCGGGGTGAAGATAGCAATTGGCAATTAGCGAAGGGAACAGCGAAGCGAATTGCTCAGAGGGAGCTCGGAGAGAAGGGCGAAGAGTAGATGACTTGAACAGATGCGCTGAGAGAGATCAGAGCGCAAGAGAGCAGTAGGCCGAGGACCCTTAGAGAGCGGATGGGTAGGCAGCGAGGGTACTGCTTCTTAAACTTAAGTTACCTTTAGAGGCTAAGAGAGTTTGAACTTCTTTGGGAGTCAAACTGCTGACACCTTTTTAGGTTAGGAACTTGCGAAGTAGGGATGTCACCTAGTATAGAGTAGGGACAGATTTAACTCGATTAATTTTCTCTTTCTGTAGATGACGCAAAGGAACCACTTCACATCGATGCTTTAAATTGCTGATTCTGGAATTGATTTTGTATTCTTTTGTATACTTTTCGAGATTAATCCTGAGAGGATTGTATTCGCACTTAAATCTGACTTTTATATAAAACTTTCAAAACTTTATCAGTTGTAAGTGGTTCTTCAGAGTGGCGTCAGTTCATGGGGTTTATCTAACCTATGCGGGGTTTGTCTTTTACTCAATGACAGGAACAAATCGATCCAAAATTGTCGAATGAGATAAGTTATTAAATTGATCATAAATTGATATCAAAATCTCATTCCTCGCACCTTCATATATTTTAAATGGCTAAAATTCACTATTGATGTTGCCCCAGTCATGTCCAACGTTCATTTTCCACATATGTGAACTAAGACTAGTCATTATTTATCTCACTTCATATTGCCTGTTTTTAAATGTAAAATTACGAACTTTTGGTGGAGCAGCAATCTATTTGGAGATAGATGCCTCGGGCCACATTAAAAAACTGCACTTTGCAGTACGGTTTGTACACTAAAATATTTACTAGAAAGAAGCATTTCACCAATTACGTGCAGAGCTTTACGACTCTGCTCTCCCTCTAAGTATGCGTGAGCATTCTCCCCTCCGACTGCAGTCTCCAGGTGCAGAGAACTCTGCACATGTAAGTATAGCGAGGGCTGAGCCATAAAACTCGGCATGTAGTTTCCGAATACTGAAAATTAGTAAACTTTTTCAAAATTGTAAGTTTAGCTTTGTGAATCAGGTTCTATGTTTTAAAGAAGTTGTGATTTTGCTGCTATGGCTGGACAGAGTCTCTATATGAAGTGGTTTAGAGATTTTTATTCGTTTCTATTAGTATTTTGTATTTCCCTTTTCTTTTTAGGTTCTTTTTTATTTTCACCTTAATACATCAACGTGCCCCAGCTTTAACATCATGGTTATTATTGCTGATACATAAGCAAAAGAAGATTTACCAATGTCATATATGTAGAACACATTTAAGGAAATGATACTGCAAATATGACATATAAAAAACCTGCATTTGATTTTTTAATAAGTAACCCTTGGACAAACAGGGTAAATTGGCCATGCCACAAAATGCCTCACTATGTGGTTGACTCTTAGAATCAATGGGGATAATATTGGATCCTCTTTAGTCATCTACTCTATCTTGCAAAATGCACTAAACCTGGTTGGTTCACTCCTCCATTTTCTTCCTTGTACCTTGCCCTGCAAAAGGCTGAACAACAACAGATTAAACCATCTTCTTGTTCTGATCACACTAAACTCTTGATTCTGCATTCTGCTCTTCAGGTTGCAAAGGACAACTATTGTCAATATCCTATTGCAACTGTTTAACTATAAGTAATGTCTTAATGATTTGTAGGGCCTATGCAACATATTTTTGGGGCCCTCAATTAGGAAAAGCTTTGAATTTATAACTAATTTTCTCTAATTCAAGCCATTGTGATGAGAAGCCATATTGAATTATATATGAAATTATAATAAACAAGGGCACACTTAAACAACAGAAAGTTCATGCTGCCCGCCAGCCATCAGCAAAGTAGTATTAAAAGAAAAGGCACTGATGAAGGGTTTTTTTTGTTGCTTTTGGCTCAAGACCTTTTTCTCTTCCTACAATTCTTTTACATGGAATTTAGAGTCTAACCATCATATCCTTAATGTTATAGGAAATGTATGATGCGGCTGGCTGCATGGTTGCTGCATTTGTTGTAAGAAGACCAAGCAGCGCTAAAAATAAGTTTATTTGCCAGATACTTGTGATCACAAATAAACTCCACTTCACAGCTGGCATTTTGTTGCACTAGAGAAAATCAAAGCACTGTTATGAGGTTTTCCACCATTCCACTGAGTGAAATCTGATTCTTAATTAGTTTTCCCTATCTTGGACCCTCCTCTCCTTGTTCTATGTGTAGGATTTTCTATCTATACATTGATCCCGACTCTGCGTAACAAGAGAAATGGGAGGTTGCCGTGGACAGGATATGTCCTAAGAAGTAAAATGAGCAAAATATTGATAGAGGTGCAGTAGAAAGAGAGGAGAGGTGAAGACTGAGATGAGGTAGAGAGTTATGTGAGGTAGTTATAAATAAAGATATGAAGAGGCAGTAAGAGGAAACAGTAGTTATATAAAGAAGTGGCGAGAAAGGAAAGGTTTTAATCTAAGGTTTAGAAATATATCGAAGTTGAGATAGGGAGAAGGGAAAGTAGAGAAAGGTGGGCTACACTGAGTGGTGAGGTAGAAAGATAGGAAATGTAAAAGAGATTTAGAGAGAGATAGTGGTGAGGTTAAGAGAGGAGTAAAATTAGAAGCTGTATAGAAAGGTAGGTCAGGTAAAGAGAGTAGTGATGCAGAGAAAAAAGATAGAGAGAGGTGGACGAGAGCAGGAAGCAAGACGAAGTTTAAAGAGAAAAGAGGTATTGGAAGGGATTGGAGGAAAGAAAATCTTTCTCAAACTTCCAGCCTTTCCAAAGAAGGCCCATTTTTTGACGCAAAGCTCAATCTGCCATTATTATGACGTACTTAAAAAAAAATATATATATATATTTTTAATTTTCAATAAAACTTCACTCATAATGCAATAACAATTATTTAGAACAAAACAAAAGTCAGAACAGATTAAATACTATGAATATGTTTAAGCAGACTGTCACAATACAAGGAAAAAGTCACCTAAAATAAAAGTACATTCTGAATCTACCACACCCACTTACTTCTATTTTTTTTAAATAGTTTTATTGACATATAAAAAAAATACCATACAGATTGCGATAATGATAGGACATATGAAGAAAAGAAAAATCATTAAAGACTGAGTACAAAAAATCATAATCAATGTACATTCTGCTACAAGGAGACATGAGTTGGGGGGAAGTTCCACAACTCTGGGGCTTCTATTGAATAGCTTAGACAATATGGTAGGAGAGCATATGGGTACGTCTTCTGAGAGAAGTGCATTAACATTGGAACTTATAGGGGGGTGGTGTTACTACAGTCAGGCGTCAAACAGTGCCGGGGGTGGGTCCGGTCTCTATACTTCCAGAGGCCGCACAAGGAGGTGGAGGAGAAGCTGTGGAAGTTTCATGAACCTGTTGTAGGTACGTGTGATGGACACACCATATAGCTTTAGGTCTTAATGTTGTGGGATGAAGAGTGGCATAGATAACAGTTTGCAGGTTACAATAAGCTAAGCTGCGTGCCCATGCCACTGTTGTGGGTCTAGTCTTGCCCCCCCCCAATGTACTGCGATTTCTCGTTTAGCTAACATTAAGGCGATTGCTACGAATCTTCAGTAACAGGGTTTCATGTGGGTGACCAAGCCTAACAGGCCTAGCCGATGAGAAGGGATGAGAGGAGCCTCAATTATTTTTGCTATTGTTTGAAACACCTCCACCCAGTACAGCAAGACCTGTGGACATGTCCAGGTCATATGCGAAAGCCAGCATCCTGTGTTCTGCATTTGGGGCAGTTGGATGACTTGGAGGGGTCAAACTTGGCCAATTGATGCAGGGTAACATAAATCCTGTGAATGAATTTAAAATGGAGGAGCATGTGCCTATGGTTAGGGGAGATTTTCTTTATTTGGTCGAGAAAAAAAGCCCATTCCTTATCTGTCAGTGATTGCCCCAGATCCTCCTCCCAGCGCTGCCGGACCCCCCTGTCCCATACCTGTTTGAGAGATATACAAACTTTATACAATTTAGTAACTAAGTGTGTTCCCACTTTGTCTGTAATAAGCAGAGTAAATAGGAAAGAAGTCTTTGGGAGGGGATGGGAAGGAGACGACGGTAGAGCGAAATGCACCCAGTAGTCTGGCGGCTTCAAAATAGTCCATGTAAGTCATCCCTGGACGTGCAGGATCACCTGTAGTACCCCGCCTGTTTGGAAATGACAAAACCTCGAATGTAAGCCTTACAGGCATCCCACAAAGTTGAGTAGTGGTCCACCGCGCCCGTATTTAGGTCAAAATATTCCATAATGGTCTCCTGTATCTCCGACCAGAAGATCTTGTCTAGTAAGGCAGAAGCTGGGAATGGCCATCTTCGTTCCCACCCAGCCGAGTGTGGGATCACAGGTGAAGGAGCACAGGTGCGTGATCTGATAAAGTACGCAGTAGAGTAGTTATACCCTTGGCCCAGCGGCATTCTAGCGCATCAATTAAAATATAGTCTATGCGACTATGTGTGGAGTGAGGTGCAGAGTGAAAGGTGTAACCGGGGGTCAAAGGATGGTGTCTCCACCAGAGGTTGCGCAGGCCCAAAGAGTGGATGGGGTCCTTCATCACCCCGAGAGAGGTGGCAATTGGATTAGAGGAGTCAAGCGTCTGTTCAAGCGAAAGATTCAAGTCGCCCTCTAAAAAAATTGCATCATAGTCATAACGATTGAGCAGGACATGAAGTCCCTCAAAGAAACTAGGATCGTCCACATTGGGCGCGTACACATTAAGAAAAAGCACAGTTTTGCCCAACAGTGTACCCAGTACCAACAGATATTGTTCCTGTGCGTCTGATACAGTCTCCTTGTGTGTTAATGGGAAAGAGCGGTGAATGAGAAGACAGACCCCAAAGGAGTAAGTGCTGTAGCTTGCAAAAAAACGGTGGGGTCCCCAGGAGGACACAAGGGCAGGTGGTTCCCTGCACTGGGAGATAAGTTTCCTGTAGAAACGCTATTTTTACATCATGCCATCAGAGATATACCAACACCAATTTACATTTTCTTGGATTATTGAGCCCCCTGACATTCCAGGTGACAAGTTTAACATCTACCACTGGAGCCACAACCATACCCATAGAGAAAGGAGTTTGTATCTGCCTAACCATACTCCTTAACACCAAGCGGGAGCAGCAAAAGAAGGGAACCTACGAAGGGGCACATATGAGGAAAAAAACACACACTGCCAATACATCAAATCAAAACACATTACATTATTTAAAGAGTGCAAAAGCCACCCAACTCCCACAACTGGGCCTGAGGGCCCCGAGAACACAATCCCTCCCCTGAAATCCCAAAAAGGGGGTTAGAAAAAACCCCACCAGAATTGGAACCAGAGTCATCTTAGGGAGGCGGGCAACGCCTCGGACGCCTGATGCCCTTATCAAAAAAATGACTTAACTTTAGCATTATAACATTTTTCAAACAGCATAACATTTTTTCTCTTTGAGGATATAAATCCACCATAAGAAAGGAATAGCAATTTGACAGCAGATATAGACAATTTAGTCAACATATAGTTACTGGAAATAGGGTTCTGAGTCCTTAGTCCGCAGTGCAGAGGTCCATGCTAGCGGCCATCTGTCTATCGGAGAGGAGTGTCCTGAAGATTGCGCCGGACTTCTGTGTGTCGTTCCTTGATGCTGCTAGCAAAAGGCCAGGGTTTTGGAAGCATTCTCAAAGAAGCAGGACTTGCCATCCACTAATACTCTCAATTTTGCTGGGTAGAGATTAGCGTTTTTGAGGCCCATGGCACAAAGTTGTCGCTTAGCTTCCAAGACTTTCTGTTGGGCATCCTGCACTGCGATGGTAAGGTTAGGGTAAAAGGAGAGCATAGTCCCTTGGTATGGCACAGGGGAGTTCTCCCTGGCTAGTCGGAGAAGCGTATCACGGTGCCTGTAATTAAGCAGGCATACTATAATGGAGCTTGGAGGGCCTCTGAGTGGTGGCCTCGGGCCAAGGGATGGAACTGCCTGCTCAACCACGAACTTTCGGGAGAAGTTCTCAGCATCAAACAGCTCCGTCAGCATGATTTCAAGGAAAGGTTCTAGGCGGCACATGTTCATGGATTCCGCCAGGCCCATAATACGGATATTATTTCTGTATGATCTGGCTTCAAGGTCCTTGTTTTTTACCACTACTGTTTTTAACAATCTCTCCACCCATTCAAGCCTATGCATCGTATCATTAGTCCGATCTTCCTGAGCGGATATTCTTTGTTCGGCCTCGGTGAGTCAGGTATTATGCCCATCCAGCTTTTCTCCCATCCTGTCAAGTCTGGAGGAAAGAGTTTTCAAGCCGTGCATCTATGCCGCGGAATCCCGCTCGGAGCTCCGCCATTATAGCAGCAGCCCTGTCCATGGACTGTGGTGGGTAAGTAAGTTCTGGGCCCTCTTCCCTCTCAGGGTCGCGATCAGGTCGCTCAAAGGAATCAATTTTGTTGTATGTAATCTTGAGCAGCGAGTGTAGCGGCCGGAAGAGAGTCCGAACCAGAGACGTAGAAGGCGTTGGAATGGACCAAATTATCTGCAACAGTGGTTTGTTATACCCCCCAGTAGGAGTCTCACTGGTGACTGTAATGGTGCGGTCAGCAGAGCAGGATAACGCAGTAGGCTCCTGGTAAACCTGTCCCCGGTATTTTAGTCCCTGTATGTTGCTGATGTTCCGCAAACGACAATCACTGGGCCCGGGGCAGTACTTTTGTCATCAGTGGGGAGGGCGTCAACACGGGCCACAACCCAACATCCGAACCCCACCGGGCCTTAGGGATGTTCTAGTGTGTAAATATGGTGGTGGTCTGGCCTAGCAGTCCCCTAGGCCTCAAGCCGATCCCCGCAGCACACACAGATGGAGCAGGATCAAGGAGGGAGCAGGGGTAGTAACAGTAAACTGTGCGCAGCGTGCCACTGGTAAGGGCGTAAATGGGGTTCTCAACTGGATGTAGTCGGAGATCACCCCAGGACCAAGGCTTGTATTGGTAGTGTGCAAAGAAATAAAAATGCAGCCCTCATGTGGCGTCTCAAGGTGCCCAGTAATGTCCAAGGGAGGGAGGAGGGGATCCACGATCAAAGAAGGGGGCCCCGGGGAACTGGCAAAGTCCCGCCAAGGCACTAGGCACCAGTGCTGGAGGAAGCCAGCGGCAGCCGGGCCCAGTTCTCCACCCCGCCTCACTCACCCATTCGCTAAATATGTCCAGTTCAGTGGGGTCAGTCCGAAAGTCGGTGCGGAGCCTGTCACTCCAGCAATCCAGTCCAGGCTTCTACGTACAGGCAGTGGGACCCAGCGGAGTTCCGTAATTCTGGCCTCAGGCTCACCTGAGGACCCTGTCTTCACAGGGCCTCTGAAACTCGCTGAGCCTCCACTGCGCACCTCCCTGTGTCTGAGCCCGGGTCCAAGTAGGTCCCCCATCTCGTCTCTGGCATTGGAAGGAGTCCTGTCACACTCCGGGGGATCTCTGCAGCATTCTTGGTAAGTGGCGACAGAGGATTAATGCTTGTTCGGCGTTAATACGGACATCAGGCGCCAGAGCTTCAACGCCGAGCGGCCATTGCGGTCGTCGGCTTGGCCACGTCCTTATCAGGTACTTTAAAAAAAATCCAAATCCATTGGTAGATGCACAGCAATGCTGTGTGCCACTCATGGTATGGCCCCTTGAAGCAAAGTAGAGCAAAGAAACACTAGAATTTCTTTAGGGCTACTTTTGAGCAGCAATCATGATTCGCCCTACATAGTACATAGTTTATCAAGACTTTATCGTAGTTTGCATTACTTGTTTTGACATTTTCCTTGATAAATCTACCATGTTTTCTAATTCTCATCTGTTGTGGTGCAAGTGTGAAAAATCATTCTAAAAGGCAGTTGTTTATCAGTGATTAAAATTGTTAATAACCAGGCCTGCTCATCAGATCGAGCTGAGAGGTCCTTGGCTTGTCCCCTCTCTTACATGAAAAATAAACTGTGAGGAATTGTAAACTGTGTTCTCTCTTTGTTTATATCGTAGTCTCATAGAAGGTTTTTTTATCCATTTATGAAGAGCACATCCCATACACATAAAGATAGATCCATAGCTTCCCAGAAGACTAATGTAATGTGCAGCCTTTAATAAACCACACAATGCATTCAGGTATTTATATTTTTAATTTAAAGATTAAATATATGGTCTCAATAATCCCACTATACAAAAAACCCGGAACTTGCTGGAGGGGTCACCCCTGACACAGGGGCATGTAGCAGTTGTACAGATTGGGGACCATTCATTTTAGTCACTATCTTAATGCTCCATTATTTAAATTAACATCATAAGGCATAAGTATACTAAGGAACCTACGTATAGCCAACGAATTAGGTGCTGAAAAAATTCTTTAAAAAATAGAACTTTGCAAATGTTTGATTTATTGTACCACTCAATTTCCTTCTCTAAGTGGCAATATCTTCGGTTGTTGATTGAACTCTGCCAATAAACTACTGTGCAATTTTTTTCATCACACTTCTCATCTCATCTGCTTGAGCTAGTTTCCTTTCGTGTATAATTGACCCCTATTTTGGGATGGTATTTATCAGAACTGATGAAATTTGACTTTTATTTTTTACGGTAATACATTTTAAATATTTTGAAAATTAATAGAATGTAAAATAAACAATTTTAATAATTATGTTAAATATATACATTTATATAAACACAAAAACATTTATTTATGTATATCTGTTTGTATGTTTATATAATTATATATTCATATAAAAGGCCCAATTTTGATGTTGAACAGAAAGCCATCCGACAGCTGGTCAGAGGCTGTCCGCCTGACATCGATGGTTTCTCTTCAACCACTGTATTACAATGACGGTGGTCAGAGGGAAACATGTGGGAGGATTCTACTGCTCTCCGACGGGCTGAAGGAGCCCATCGGAGCATCGGAAGGACTAATAATCCCATAATGACGCCTGAAACAGACTTGGCTCCTCTGTCGCTTCCCACCTGCCCTTTCATGGCAGTCTGCCTGCCATGAAAAGCCAGATGGAAAGTGAATCTGTGGGCCCCTAGCCCGTCCTCTTTCCCCCAGATCCTCCTCTATGGGTCCTGGGGGCACCTATGGTTCCCCCCTATTCATCCCTGCACTGTTTGGCAGACACCACATGGTGCCTGCCATACATTGCAGGGATGCTTAAAAGAATCAAATTTACAATTGTAGCTTGGGCTCCAGACCTTTTCCACCTGCCGCACAGGCCACAGTTGGAAACAGGTTGTTTCCAAATTCTATGGGCGGAACCGACCTATGGTTGGACATTTCCATTCCGCAATGCGTCTGACCGACTTCATAATAAGGCCCATAGGGTTTAATATTTGTGGATTTAATTTAATTGACATTATGTTACACTTATATATATAAAAAATGTAATATTCACTACTTTCAGCCTGGTTCCCATCTGGGTCGGAAAGCTCTCCGACCGAGCCAGAACCGGAGTGTTTTCTGACCGAGCCGGACTCCTGCAGTCCGACTGAGCGAGTGCAATACCGCCTCATGCTGCCGGACTCGGTTCGGTTGGACTCCCATAGAAGTCAATTGGAGCCGGTCGTACGATAAGTACATGGGCTCCCATTGACTGAATGGGCAAGTCTCGCACAAAGGCGGCCTCTACAGAGGGTACGCGTCGGTGCCATCTGCACCGTACATGCCTGTGTTGGGGAGGCTCTTGGGTCTCCACATGTGTCTGAGTCGTAAGGTTGCGGGTGACAGGGGGTCCAATGCGGGCCCCCAAAGGCAATGTCCCGGATGTTTTGCGAGCCGGAAACTTTGCCTGGAATCGGCTGTCTGACGCGTGCATCGAACTGGCTCGGTCGTAAATCGTATTCATTGAACGACATGATTTGCTTACGGACAAGACGTACAGAGCGGTTCGGACCCGGGAACAATTTGGTCGGTGAATTTCGCTTTGCTCGAATCATACTTGCTTGCTCATACAGCTGTACGAGTCGGGCGGAAAACACACGTACAGCTTGTACTTTTTACGGCCAGATCACATTTGGGGCCCTTCTGAGCGAGATCGGAATCAGGCCCTTTATAGTGAAAAATCGATATTTTGATATGTTTTCTCCAATATTAGTGTCAAAAATATTTTTGGCCGATATTTTGGTTCTTATCATTATAGAATAGGGACACAATATTTTAGTTAACAATAGTTTTTACATGATATTTGTGTCAAACAAAATAATATTGTTTCAAGGATCCCTTTAGGGTGACAAGGGAAAAGGCTATCGTGGCTAACTAATATTTGCGACGCACTGTTCTAGTCCATGTGAATCTAATGCCCATCCCATAATGTATGGTGTAGGTTGACAGGCCCTTTAGCTGCTGACACATCAGAAATATTCTTGCAGGTTAGTAAATACATTTTATGTTTCCACTGGGGTCATGTTCAGTCATTTACAAGGGTTGTCTTTTGACACCAAAACACCTATCCGGATTTTATCTTTGAACAAGAAACAGCCACTGACAAAGACAAAAGCACCATAAAGAGACCCACATGCCTGAGTAATCCTTGAAACATGTACTGCCTCGGAAATAACAACGTCTGAGTGCAGAGAAAAGCAAACATCAAGGTCTTGAAGCAGTTATAGCAATGTACAATCCAATGACATTCAAATGCACAACCCCAGAGAAAGGAGTTTAGACCGACCTTGCTGTTAGAGTACACACTACCTAACAGACGATCATAGAGCACATGCTCACAATAATCCAGTGTCAAAGTCAATTGTTTGCTGTTGTGAACCAAAAAGCTGTGTAAGGGGATTGAAAAATGCAGTAACATACAAAAAAATACTACGAGTGTTTGTCTAGTCAAAAAGAAAGAAAAGTTGGAGCTAATCAAATTATGCATGATTTACCTCGTGTACTTTCCAATCCTAAATTTAGTACCGTGAAAAATGTCCTTAAGTTAAGATTTTACACATCATAAAACTATTTTACAATATGAAAATATGAGCTCCACAATCTGCGTTTCAGTAGGTGGAATTTGTATTAAGCAACAACGGTTTTGGAGAAGAGTCAAGTACGACTTAAGAGCACAAAAAAAAATAATTAGGCACTAAATATTATTATTATTATTATTATTATGTTATTATATAGCAAGCTAAAACATTTCTCCACAGCAAAGTGATACCTCACTGGCTTCTGAGGCTTGTATTGAACTGTCAGATTCATTTTAGATTTTTTTAATTTCCACATCAAGGAGACAACGCCTGGTGTTTTGTAAAGAGAAATGTCATCTGACATTATGGTTAACCTCAAACAAGCAGAATTTTATTTTTTTGGAACAAAAGTAAAACATATTTAAGTGAATGTGATACTGTTGACCCCAGAACAAATCAAACTATTATAAAGCCTAATTTTCAAAGGAAAAATTCTTTACAATTTTCTAGGAACTGTAACTAGATTACATTAATATAATTAGATCAGAAATTATTTTCACAACCCTGACTTTTGTGCTCCATACTTATGCTTATTACAGCGCCCCAAAGTCATTAAAGATTATTTTTTTTGTCTGCCAGAATCACCACACAGCAGTTTATAGAAGACACACATCTCTCGATCAAATTTGAGTTTATTATTGGGTAATCCCAGGGTTGATAGACAATAGGGCAAGTGTTTGGGGGGAGCAGAAAGGGGGTGTGGGAATACCGGTTTACAAATAGATAATACAAGCAATAGTAGAGGAAGTTTGCATCACAATTGTACAGTGTAAAGCACTGCTTTGGCCTACCTGCATTTCTGTGTCCAAGTTTGAAAGGTTAATCTTGAACACTATCTAGGTCTCACTGCTTCCCCTGAATCATTGCTTCTACTTTTCTTGGCCACACCTGGTGTAGTGTTTTGAATGTGGAGTATTGATTATGTCTAAGGGTGGGTTGAAATTTGAGATTGAGAAGTGTTTGTGAGATATGATCTGTAGTAGAAACGTCATGTGAAATACCTGTTCAACATATTCCCCATAACATATTTCTAAAGTATTGTGGCGAACGTTGAAACTGCAGCTCACACAGCCACAGCAGACATCCAGTTTAACAGTTTCCTCGTAATTGTTTGTGCTTAAACCAGTCTGCTGCAGGTTAAAATAACACAAAAAGCATCAATGAATGAAAAACAAATATATACGAAATACATCAAACACAGTATTTGGTATTTACATGCATACAAAAAAGGTTTTCCATGCCAACCAGTTGAAGTCTTGTGTTCAATTCTCAATATCACACATGGAGGGCGCATTGATTATACAGCTAATTTAGAAAGCACTATAGGCATACTGTATTCCACCCAGGAATTCTCTTCTGGAATATTCCATAAAGTTCTGCATGCCTTACTAGCTTTACCGGGAGTGTTGTATCCAGTTGTGGAGATCTCATCTAAAATGTTCACTGTTATACCCAGTTCGGGAGCAACCAACTTCCCCACTTATATTCATGAATATCTAGAGAGTTTGGGGGGGCGGGGGGGGGGGGGGTATAAACACAAACTGTGGCAGCCATACCCCTGAAAGCATAAATATGGTTATACATTTTGCCTTTGGCCAAGTAGCACTCTGCTCTAATGTATGTTTATTCTTGTCACTCTTGGTAAAAGGGCTTACATCAACAGGTGCGATGCAAAACTACTACTCCTAAATCTGCTAATTGGAGAAATTATCATTATCTCTCCAAAGTGTGCCATCAAAAATGTCACATTAAAAAAGGATGGCTTGTGAAAGACAGCCCATGAAGAACTTCTTAAACCATGAAACCATGAAATACGGATAGCAAACCAAATATTGTGAGAAAACCATGACAAATGTTAGCCCTGACTCTGAAAAAAAATATTTATGTTATTGAGCAGCTCTGGTGAGGAGAATTATGTTTTGGTAGTTCACAGTGTATGTTAAGAGGGATTATGTGGTGAGTTCATGAATGTGTGAGTGGACCAAAGATTTAGTGGATTGATGTGTGAGTGGGTGGATGAGTATGTGGATGGATGAGTGATTGGATAGATCAACAATAACATAAGTAGATGGGTGAATGTGTTGATACATAAATAAATGTTTTGGTTGATGGAGCATTAAGTCGGTGCATGTGTACAGGAATACAATGCTATGAAGTTAAGTGGCTTGATGATTGGTTGAAAAAGCTGCAAGAATAGTAAGTCTGGTGTTGAAAATTACTACATTTTGTGTGGTACTGCCCCCAGATCTTGAATTTCTTTCACTGAACCCGTTTTTGTTGGCCATAGGACTCTGCACAATTTACTCCTACTAAATTGGCACTTCTAATTTACGCATAGGTCCTTAGAGTACTAAGGCATGTACCTAGGGCATGTATATTAAATGCACTTTTGCCACTGACTAAACTAGCACTGTAAAACATGCCTTCAAGCCTACCAAAGCAACCTGAGGAGACTGTTTAAAACTGCCATTTCGACCTGGTAAAATAAACCTATATAAGCCTAAATTAAATATGACTAAATCTTCATTTTAATGCTTATAAGTCATCCCTTAGGTAGGCCTTAAATGCCATTGGGGCATGGGTGGGTGGAATTTAAAAGTAGGGCATGTATATTTAATGGTTTATAAGCCCTGGCAGTGACAAACCTTAAAAGTCATTTTTCACAGTTGCAAGACTGCTCTCCCAAAGGAACACTCTGGGTTACATTGTAACAACTTATAATGCTTAACTTCATTTTGGGAGTAGCTAGAAATTCAGTTACTGACTAATTTTAATATTAGTTTAAAATCCAACTTAGGGGCAGATTTCGATGCCGTCCGGAAAGGCTCAGAACGGGATTCGGGCTTGCCAAATCTGTTTCCGAACCTATGTTTCCAACCAAAATGGACACCTTTCCGGACAACCGATAATGATGGCAGGAAACTGTTTGGGCTGTCCGAATCAGTTCTGAATGGCATTCTGAAAGACTGAGTTCTTCGGAGCCGATTGACAGCTCTATCTGAACGAGCCGTTACAATGGCCGATTTGGACAGCGGTTCCGATTCGGTTTGCCCGACACGAAACTGCTGCTGGAATCTGACTTTGGGGGCCTGCAGCAGGCCCCCTTTCACCCTGAGGCCTCTGGTTTGGCCCAGTGGGGTTACCCATCGGACCCCTCTTTACAACCATGCACAGTGTGGCAGGCACCATGGGATGCAGGTCACAGGATGAATGGTTTTCCCCAACAACCCCATTTTTCAATGGGAGCCTGTGTACTCGTCCGGAACATAGGCTCTCATTGAAGTCAATGGGAGTTCAAACAAATCGTATCCGGATGCATCGTAATCAGTCGGTCTGACTAGCAGAACCCTATTAGTTTGGAAATGGTTCCAAAACCGATTCGGTCGGAAGAGTTTCCTAACAAGATCATAATCGGCCCTTTAATGTTCTAGTTAGATTTTATATCTCTAGTTAGAAAATGACACTGTTAGAAAGTTGTAATTTTCCTGCTTAAGTCAAAAATGACCTTTTTACCAGTCTCACCTCACAGACAGTGGAAAAAGGGCTTGGGTTTGGAGAGGTGGTTTTCTTCCTTGAGCAGGATTGCCTTGGTGCTGTGCCCTGCCCCCTGCCCCCTTCTGGGCTTCAAAGAATGCCTAGCATGTAACTGGCATCTCATTCTCAGTCAGCCTCTCTCTTGTCTTGTTAGTCACCTTGGCTCCATGCCAGGAGGGGGAGGTGCCCCAGAACTGGTTTGGAGTGACCACAAAGGAGGGTTTGCCCATTTTGTTGTGCACAGAGAGCTCTGACCAGGGAAACAACAGTTCTGCCATGTGGGTTCTAAGTAGAGAGGGTCACTGTGGATAGCTTATAGTAAAAGACTCAGAAAGAGCTGCAAAAGTGGGTGGGACCACCCCTCAGTACATTCACCCTATTGGTTAGCACTGGGCATAATGTAGCATCCCCATATTCCTATGGAGAAAATTCCTGGACTTGAGAAGTATGAGAAAAAGGATTACCCTACTGTCCGGAAAATCTGAAGGAAGACTGGGACTTCTTGCCTTGAATACAGCACTCTAGAATTGTCTCTAATGGCCACCCCCTGTTTGAGCTACAGGGACACAATGAGCTTCCAGAGGCCTTTTCCCTGCATCAGCCCAGCAGACTAGTGCCAACTAGACCTGCCCTGGACAATGCTGCTGGCCTCTGTTGGAGTGAATCCTTATCCCCAAATGGAGCCTCCCAGGTCCTGGACCCTTAGTTGGAACTGCAGTGTACTCCACCTGTTTTAAAACTGAAAGATGTGGGACTTAAAAACCTTTTGCCAACATTCTTTCAAGAGAACTGAGATGATTGTCAAAGCCGCAGCCAACAATGTTAAATCGCTGGTCGGCCTCACCTTGCTAGTTTTGTCTGAATGTAAAGGGCTTCATTTGGACCACCGCTAAGCAGCAACCAGTCGACATCGAGGCCTTCTTGGGTGAGAACTTCAGATTTTGTTAGCTCTGAGTTTTCCAGCCTTCCTTGACTATGCACCAATACCCTGCTCTTCAGCAATCCGGCGTTGAAAAGTCTCACTTTGGATCCAGCTTGCAACTTGGCCCACTGCCAAGTTATCAATAAACACTTTTTCTCCAAAAAAATGTCTAAATTTGTTTCCACCGGAATAAACCTGGTCCCAGTAACCGACTTTCACTCCATTGAGGTCATACTTTATTACTGTCTTTGACCTGGCTGAGGGCTACCAGATAACCTAAGTCGTCATGTTTTGGAGCTATTTTTAATTCTGACTTTAGAAATTCATAACTCCGGATCTACTTATTGGATTTTGGCTGCTTTAGTGTCTTTACATTTATTACAATATATTCTCAATTTTTCCTAATTCTTTGTACATTTTTCTTGTGTAATCTTTTAAATGTATTACTGTTTGAGTACTACATAAATACTTTACACGTTGCCTTTAAATTAAGCCTAGCTGCTATGTGCCAAGCTACCAAAGGGTTAAGCACAGGTATATTTAGTGAATTTTGTGGCTCACCCTCAAAATGCCTGTGATTATTATTTGAGGAGGGCTCCCACCCACTCAGGTAATACTTCAACTTCTTACACCTGGTGAGTAAGTAAGTATGTAAGTGAATGGAGGACTGAGTAGGCAGATGACTGAGTAGGGAAGTTGATGGACAAGCAAGAAGGTTGATAATGAATTAATACATAGATGTGTGTGGATGAGTTAAAATGTGAACTGTTCATGAATAGGTTCACAGTGGATAGGTTGTGGATGTGCCTGAGTATGTGGATGGTGAATGGGATGGTGGATGAATGTAGATGTTGGTGAATAGATAAGCGAGTAGGTGGATATCTGACTGAGTTGGTGGAGAATGTATGTTTAGGTTGATAAATGTCTGAATGAATGATTGGGCTATGTTATTGGATAAGTAAGTAGGTGACTAATTATATAGATAGATGGGAACATTAGTAAGTTGGTGATGTGAATGTGTGAGCAGTTTGATGATGAGTGAAAAGACAGAACCATGAGTGTGTGGATGAAGAAGTGAAAGAAGGGTGGATAAACAGGTAGATGCTCAATATGCACAGCAGTGGAAATAGGTAGATGGATGAGATTTGTAAGTTGATGAATTTGTGTGTAGAGGGTAGAGACTGAATTGGAAGATGAGTTTGTAAAGGGTGCATAGGTGAAAAGTGGAAATGAATGATGATTGTTTAGGTAGATGTGCAGGTGTATTGGAAGATGAGTTTGTAAAGGGTGCATAGGTGAAAAGTGGAAATGAATGATGATTGTTTAGGTAGATGTGCAGGTGTATAAGTAGAAGTTAAATGACAATAAATGTTATCTTATGGTAACCTATTTATTGAGCACAACATTAACCTCAAGGGTGTCCTGGCGCTAACATAGAAAAATTGCATATTTACAATGGAGTCCAAAATATAGGCAACCAGGGCCAGCCAAGAAAATCAAGTTTTTGAAAAACGGTGTCTTTAAGGACAGCGTTAAGTGGAGCAAGGAAGGAATCTTCCACAGAGTAACAGAAAGTTAATTCCAGAGTTTGACTACTCTAACCAAAAAGGCTTTACCACGTGAGCAACTACACGAAGATCTTGGGAGGATCAGCCATCAAGCCTTAGAAGAGCCTCAGCAAGATGTTGGGAAGTCATTTTTGTGATAGATAAAATAGTATAATGCCAAGGACTGCTTTGAAAATATGGCAGAGGGCTTTGAAGACAATACTTTTCTCCACTAGGAGCCTGTAAGAAGAGGAAACATGTGGAGTACTGATGCCATTCTGGCAGCTGCACTTTGTACCTTCTGCAAGTTTCTTATTTTCCCCTGCCCTTCCTGAGATAGAGGGAATTGTAGTAATTCAGGTGACTTAGTATGGTCATCTGTGCCACTACTCAGTGCACACTACTCTGCAGAATTTTCTTAAGCATCCTAAGCAGAAAGATAGAGGATGAGTCCACAAGTTTGACCTGTCCAGCTAAAGACAAATACACCTCCAGAGTTTGTATCACCTTAGCAGGAGTAGATTGATTAGACCAATATGCAGTCCAGACGTCTGATGTTAGCAGACTAGGAGTGTGAGTATGTTGCAGCCAGATCATATCTGTTTTTATCTGAGTTGAACATAATGAAGCTATGTTGTAGCAACGCTGAAAGAGCAGTCATAAAATGATGAAAAGATTCTAAAGGGTTAGTGCCCAAAGTCTCCATTGTGATAATTAGCAAAGTGTATGTAAATATTAATAAGTAGGCTTAAGTCAAGTGCTGTCTCTAAAGGTACTCCTTGATGCAGGGTCCTTTAGTCTGACACTCTCCTTTAACATCGTGAAATTGGCTTACACCCAAATGGAACTATTAATTTACTTGTAAATCCCTCATTAAGGGGTACCACATTTAATCATGGTCTATAAATTAAATGCTGCAAGTGGGCCTGCAAAACTGATTGTGCCATCTTCTTAAGTAGCCTTTTGAAAGAATGTACTTTTAACAGAGGACTGAACTCAGTGTTGTGTTTGGCCTGCAACCCTCTGTGGTCAGCCTGACTTTGTGACTTGAACCCAGTCCACCGCGACTAAATAACCACAATCAGTGCTTGTGCGTTCACGCACTACTTTTACCTAATCTTTATAAATCTCTGGTTTTCCTAATTGCAGATTTGTTGTTTTAATGTTAAATAATTTATCACATTTCGCCCTATTCTTCGAAATTGGTGTGGGATTTTTTTTCCTATATCACATTGTCGCTTTGTTACTGTTTGTGTGCTGCATAAACACTTTACACATTGCCTCTAAGTTAATCCGGACTGCTTTTTTCCAAGCTACTATAGGGCTAGGCACAGATCAATTTAGTGACTTTCGGTAGTTCACCTTGACAAGGATTGTGATTGTTGGTTGGTGGAGCAAGGTTTGACCCTCCTCCACTAACAACTCAATTTGTCACAAGTACAGATTTGGATGTGTTAATGAGTTGGGAGAGGTTGTTTAGTTTTGGATTTATTAGTGATTGGATGGGTGGAAATGCGTGGATGAAGTTGCTGCAGCAAATTTGTTCCTTTTGCAAACAAAAATCCATTTAAATAAAAGTGCCAAAGTCTATGTTAATAGCACAAGTATTATGAATAAATATTTTGTACAAGGTAATCATATTTATGCATTATACGCATATAAAATAAATATTAATGTGCTGATTTAAGTTGCCCTTACAGGTGATGTCATGTTAAAATAGATTTACATGCCATCAATGAAAGGCCTATTTTTCACATAGAACATAGAACTGTTGTTTTGCACAAGATGTACTTCTTTCCGCTGCAGATGCTGTAACTTTCCTGAATCCATCTGTTATTTAGTAAATAGACATTTGTTATGTATTAGTCAACTAATCGTGAGGTTCTCACTGGGAGGAGAGGAGACAATAGGAAGTATGATTCGTTAAGAACTTTCCAAACCGCAAAATCCGGACACAGTTTCCTTTCAAGGACTTGTTTCTGTGGCCTACTGTGAAGACCTAGGAAACTGGTGAGTTTACTTACTCCCAGTACTGAAATCCTATTGGATGCTGTGAACGGAGAATGTGATATTTGTTTCACTTCATAAATCATTCTGTTTATATGTGGGTAGGTTCCTAGAGTTGGTTGTCACATTACTGTATCCTTCCTGGATTTCTTGAGCGCAAAGCTCTCTTCATGAGAGATTACTCTTGAGCGTATTCCCTTATACTAGATGTCTGCTGATTTATAGCGGAAAAACCTTTAGAGCTTACTAATATTCTTTTATTTGAAGCACAAAGGCTTTATGCAAACGCATTATCTCTCATCAGAACTCTATACTGGATCTCTGAAGTGACACCTTATTTTATTCCTAAACTATTTTAGATTATGGAAATTCCTTTATGGAACACGCTTTTACATTATCACTATTTTGACTGTAATTATTTAGTAATATTGTATGTTATCTTGCTTTGAAATATCAACTAATGGAATACTTGAATTTGCAATAACAATGACAGAATATTATTTCCTTTTGATTAAAACAATTTGATTTTATTACAATTATTAATAAAAAACACTTAACTCACACACATTCTCGTTATTGTCTTACAAATTACAAATTATTTTTTGATATTGAAGGACTGATTTAGAGGATTGCTCCGTTTAAACTCTCTTCATTGACAAATAAAGGTCCTTACCAACAATGGAGGGGGTATTTTAATAATTACACCCGAAAATTGAGTTATAATATCCACACTCTGTCAAGTGCGAGCAATGGAGGGGTATGTGAGTAGATGAACTCATGGATGGGTGAGTAGCTGGTTACATGGAGAAGTGTGGCTCAATGGTTAGAGCAGGCAGACCTTGATGCAGAGCTCCGGCCAGGGACCAGGGTTCGAGTCCTGCCTCGGGCGGGTCTTGGGCTCATAAATTCCTCTGACCGGATATTCTCGCCTCAGTGCCTATTCTAATCATGGGTCCCACGCTGCAACTCTGGGCAATAGCTTGCTTAGTCTCCACAACGGCCCCCACAGTGCCGGGGATGCCTGGTTTCACCATGGGGGTGCCCAGGAGTGGACACTTCACACAGAAAACCAGGAAGGGTTCCCATGCGGTATTCGTACAAGTGCCGGGAGACCCACTGCGGGTAGCTGTGCGCTATACAAGTACAAAGACATTTACATTTACATGGTTGGAGAGTGAGTAGCTAGGTGAATAGTGAGTGATTAGGGGTATGAATGATGAGTAATTGAATACATGGAGAGTACCTTGTTTATTGGATGAATAGTAAGCCTGGTGAAATGGCAAGTGAGTGTGAAGGTGAGTTGTTGGATTAGTTAATAGATGAGGGAGTAAATATAGGACAGGGTCAGAAAAATCGATAGGGGAATGGATGAATAAGTGGGTGAATTAGTAGGTGAATGTAATTATGTATGGATGGTAAATAGGTGGGTAAGTGAGTAGGGTGACGTAGTGAGAGTTTGTGTGGAGCTGGAAAGTACGTGAATTATTATTGAATGCATGAATTAATGAGGGGTGGATAATGGTGCAGATGGATAGACAGGTGAATATATAGCTGAATGAGTTGGTAGGTAAATGATTTGCTGAGTCAGTAAGTGTAAGTATTCTGCAAGTCTAGAAATAGTAATGAGAGACGACAAAGAAAGGAACAAAAAAATAGCATGATGAAAGGAAAGGAAATGCTTTTGGGTATATATTGAGGCACTGGGATTTTAGTCACCTAAAGGCGGTAGATGATTATCGCTGAAATAAAAGGGCTAAGGGAGGGAGGGAAATGAATAGAAAAAAAAGGCAATCTATACTCAGAAAAGACAGGGGTCTTTCTGCATAGTACAATTTCTAAAATATACTCATGCAGATGTTTCACTAAGTGGGTAATAGACAGTGAACATCTGACAGTAAATCATGTATATTTGTGCATATTCTGAATTACTTTTTCGCCCCTATGCGGAAGCCCATTTCTTACACAATCATTGAATATGGGGGGCCCTTTCTCTCCCATTTTTGGAATTAAACTTCTCCAGCCTTTACAGTTATATCTGCGTACATTTATATGGAGAAAAACCTTCAGTGAGAGAAGTATGAATTTCCACAAATCTGTAGGCATGTTGGTTTGCCCAGCTCAAAACACCCGCTGCAACCCTAGTTTTAAACTTGTTACAATGAAAAAAATGCATATGAACAGAGTTTCCACCATCAGTAGTTCACTTTGTAATAACAAAATTGACAAATTCAGATTTTTTGAGTTAGCATTTGAAATGTAAGATCTTAAATGTACTCAGTCATCACATCGAAAACACATACACGTCTCCCTTGCAAGAGTAATAGGATAAATGGCTTTCTCTAATCTCCCATGTAATTCGTTTGAACACTCATTTTCAATTTGTGCCTAGTTTAAAACAGAGGGATAAATATCACGGTATTGGCAATTAACTTCTGTTTTAACTAACATAGAAGTTAAGTAATTTTCATTGACATTCAGATGCATTTCAAGTGGGTAAGGTCAGCTGTGGGGTCATCATATAGTGTTTGTTTAGTTCATTGTTAGAACACACACAAGGGGGAAATGGGATGATGTGAACATTCATTAATGCCTAAGTGCTGCACAGTGTGCTGCTTCCATCATGTTGACAGCCACAGGCTGACTGCTGTATGAAGTTACAATCACATTATTGTTTCCACGGGAATTAAACCTTTCAATAAATGTTTCAGCAGCCCATTGGTTAAAATAGCAGCTTTCCAACATTTAACACCACATGATATGTCTTTGTTCCCCAATCATTCTTTAACAAGTAACAGTTACAGGTATTATGTGTGTGTAGAGCAGTCAAACTAATGATTTCAATTAAAATATGCAGCCTCTATATTTAAACACAAATGCACTAAGGTATTTAGGGGCATGTAAAATAACACTCCTTTAATATTCATTTATGTTCTACTGCATGCCGTTTTGAATTTGCTCCAAATGTCTAAACTGTGAATATTCAGGAAATATTCATATAACATCTGTACAAATAGAAAGTAGTATACACACTTTGTAGTGGGCTGATTAACAAAGGCATGGAATGTTTTATTTTACAGAGAACCCAAGCAAATTTTGGGTATTTTAAGGAGAAATTGGAAACTGCTTCAATTGCATCAGACAACAGGCAAAATAATGGGAAAACACCCACAAGTAACCTTCAGGCGGGCTAAAAACCTTAAAGATAGACTAGTACATAGCCATCATCAGGACCATCCTAAGAAAAAGAAAGGAATACAATGGATGAAAACAAAAGGTTTTATCAAATGCCAACACTGTAAGGTGTACCAGATAGCAGTAAATAAAAAGGATGTATTGATGCCAAATAACAAAATGTGGAAAATCAAGAAACTGATCACATGCTTAAGTACTCATGTTGTATATGTGATAGAATGTCCGTGTTCTCTTAAATACATCAGAAGCACCAAGAATGAACTAAAAAAGAGAATTGTAGAGCATGTAAGAGCGACAGTAAATAAGGACAGAAGCAATGCTGTCGCGAAACATATGGAGGCTATTGATAATGGGGATTGGACATTGTTGAAATTTTATGCCCTAGAAGCAATTGTCCCACATGAGAGAGGTGGGGATAGAGAAAGAACTTTGAGGTGTAGAGAATCACGCCAAATCCTCAATTTCAGGACAATGACCCCGATGGGTTTGAATCAGAGCGAGGAACTGTATGTACATTTGTGAATATGATGTTGATTAACTGTGCTTTGTTGTTGAGAAATTTGGAAAAGGATAGAGGGACATTAAGAATAGTAAATATATGCAATATATAAAATATTGGAAATGAGTTTGGAGGATAGAAAAAGGGAAAGAACTTGCATGAGATAATGTTTCCCTCTTATTGTACAAATCTATTGGGACACCCTTAAACAAGAGTATGAATTTTACAGGTCTAGATAGAGTCCGTATATTTCCATTCAATCCCCATATAATAGCCCACTAGAGGGCATTAAATGGCACAATTAAAGTGATCTGGAGAAATGTCAAATAAAATGTGAGGATTGAATTGATTAATTCCAGTATAACTTAGAGGCCCACTGGAGGGCAATAAGTGTAAACTCAATAAAGTTGGATTATTTAGAATTCAAAAACGGACAGATCACTAGGACCTTACCATGAGCTGTAAATCGGCCGGTAATGCCTAATCAAAATACAATGGGAGTCCCCTTGATTTTAAGGTATTAATAAAGATGGAATATAAAGTAATAAAAAACAGGGGAAAAAATATGCCAGAAATCAGAAAATATAAAGTTTAACGTAATATGGTGTGTTAAAACTACTTTCCCAGTTAACTTCCGGTATTAGTAACAGGAAGTGATGCAATGTTTACACAGTCTTTGGCGGGCACTCCGTAGAAATAGGAGTGGCTCAAGCTTTGCATAGTATTAACCGTGAGCAAGCTACACATTTGTAGCGAAACGCGTCGGATTGGATTTTTTACTTACATGCTGGAAATCACTGTGAATAAAATCTTGGGAAACGAAGGACTTTGTGAGTTCGTACTCATTTCCTTACCATATATATATATATATATATATATATATATATATATATATATATATACATATATATATATATATATATATATATATATATATATATATATATATATATATAAATATATATATATATAAATATATAAATATATATATATATATATATATATATATATATATATATATATATATATATATATATATATATATATATGTAAAAAAAGACGATTCCTGCACTGAAGAACCGGAGAGACACAGCGGGGATTACAGGAAAGGATTTTATTCCAGCAGAGTGTGGCATGACGCGTTTCGACAACAATGTCTTTTTCAAATGCCTGTTACACCTTCAAATCTGCCAATCCGTTTTTAAGTTGAACACGGCGTCTTGCCATTGGTGGCCATCCAGGTGGGTCAGGTTAATTGGAGGAAATGCGTTGTAGCTGCGTCGGCAAACTACAACTCCCAGCATTCAACAGTCATGGAAAGCCAGGTAAGTTACTCCCCCTGGAACCACTTTATCTCGTCAGGAGTACTGGATGAATGTAGACGCTTGTGAAACGAAAAGACTGTGCAGCTGCTGAAGTCTTCTCCTCTCCTGAGTCCCCAAAACGTCTTGACCGTGTAATATATATATATATAAATATATATATATATATATATATATATATATGTGTGTATATATATATATATATATATATATATATATATATATATATATATATATATATATATATATATATATATATATATATATATATATATATAATCAATTAAAATATTTATATGTTTCACACTACATCAACTGTACCAGCATGGTAAATATTGGATAGAAAAGGGAATAAAATTACTATTCCCACTCCAGCGAGTGCAACAGTAGGGAAAGTGTTGGATAGGGTAGGGTAAAAAAATTCTATTCCCACTCCAGCGAGTGCAACAGTAGGGAAAGTGTTGAATAGCGGAGGGCTTAAAATACTATTCCCACTCCAGGGAGTTCAAAAGTAGGGAAAGTGTTGGATAGCAGAGGGGATAAAATTTACTATTCCCAGTCCAGAGAGTGCCACATTAGGGGACATGTTGGATAGCGGAGGGATAAAATTTGCTATTCCCACTCCGGAGAGTTCTACAGTAGGGAAAGTGTTGGCTAGAGGAGGGGAATAATTTAATAATCCCACTCCAGCAGGTAGAAAAGTAGGGAAAGTGTTGGATAGTGGAGGGGAATAGTGTACTATTCCCACTCCAGCGAGTGCAACAGTAGAGAAAATGTTGGATAGCGGAGGGGAATAATTTACTTTTCCCACTCCAGGAATTGCAACAGTAGGGGAAGTGTTGGATAGCAGAGGGAATAAAATGTACTATTCCCACTCCAGAGAGTGCAACCTTAGGGAAAGTGTTGGATAGCGGAGGGGATAAAATTACTATTCCCACTCCAGCTAGTGCAACAGCAGGGAAGGTGTTGGATAGGGTAGAGGTAAAAATTACTATTCCCACTCCCGCGAGTGCTACAGTAGAGAAAGTGTTGGATAGTAGATGGGAATACGTTACTATTCCCACTCCAGTAAAATAATTAACATTACTTAACAAACATTTAATTACTTTAAAAAAAGTACCTCCCACCATATTCACCTATAAATGACACCAACACAATTAACACAACTAAGTAATTAATGCATAATAATTAAGAAGCAATTTAAAAGCAATCAATAATAAGTTAAATCACACAATTAAAACTATAAAACAACTTAAAAAAATGTATATTTTTTTTACAAAATATATTAAAATTAAATTACTTCCCAGCCTACTCCCCTATCAACCGACAACCTGCTCTTAAAAAAATGACACAAATAACATAATTAATTATTAATAACAAGACTAATAAATAATTACCAAAATATTATTTATCACAAATAACAATATAAAACTTCAAATATATAAATGGTAAATAATAAAAAAAATGTATATTAATTTATTATTATTTATGATATTAAATTAAATTAAATTAAATTGTTCACACCCTACTCCCCTATAAACCCACAACCCACTCATAAAAAAATGACAAAATTAACATATTTACCAATTAATTATTAATAATTAACACACAATAATAACTAATTAATAATAAAATAATTACCACGATTAACAATATAAAATCTTAATTACTTAAATATTAATTAATAAAAAATATTAATTAATTGTGAATAAATTACTTCCCACCCTATGCCCATATAAACCCACACCCCACTCCTAAATTAATAATGAACAACCAATTATTAACTAATTATTAAAAATGTATTACCACAGTTAACAATATAAAATATTAAATACATAAATATTAATGAATAAAAAGTATTGATTAATTAATTATAATTAAATTACTTCCCAGCCTATTTCACTATAAACCAACAACCCGCTACGGAACGAAAACACAATAATTACTTAAGAAAAAATAATACCTTCTAAAAATGTAACACATATATAAAAAAATGCAATACTTACACAAAGAAATAGAACAATACATTTAAAATACACACTAAAATACAAAATACTAAATAAAACAACAATATTTTTAACAACGATATTTTAGAAAAATGATATTAATTAAATTTCGATATTTTGAAACACGATATTACTTACCTTCAACTCGATATTCTTGTCAACGATATTCTGACAGTCGATATTTTTGTACTACGATATTTTGCACTAGATATTAGTGAAAATCGACATTTGCTACTCAATATTATGTCTGTTCACCCTCACATATACTAGCTTGGGACCGTTCAACAGATCATGTGTAAATTGCATTTGATATTGTGCTTCTGATATGAACATACCAAGCTATCGTATGATTCTAGTAATGTATCTAAATCACCCAAACCCAAATTAGTGTCCCCACTCTAAAGCTAGGTGACCACCTTACTTTACATGTGGGGCAGTAAATACTGAAGAGTTAATGTAGAAAGAGGATGATAATAGTGGAGCTGTGTTTATGAGGGTGCATCGGAAGCTAAATGAATGTACCATCCTGATAAAGGATATAATAATTTGAATTGGAAATAAACTTCAAGCAGTTGTCGAAGCTGTATCTTGGCATACAACATCATAAACTTTGCACCTGTGCAAAAATCACGGAAATGCTCTTTCACTCCATTGTACTGCTTGCATAACAGAAAATCGAGTAAATGTTGTCTGCTCCAATTCACACCACTTAAATATTCTTCATCTGGGCAAAAGAAAGGAACAAAATGAATTTACTCTCTGTTTGATTGAGTGGCAAAATAAGAAATTGAACTAAGATTTCAATACATTTTAAATGAGAAGCATTGACCTAAGTTTCAGTAAATCCAGTTTGCTCCATCTCATAATTTGAATGCAGCATACATTTTGCAGAAATAATTTGTTTAGTTTTATTACGAGGGTTATTTATGAATCTGGTTGTGTCTTTATTAAAAACCATTGTCATACTATGATTTAAAACAATATGCTGAGTCATTCATTTTGCAATAGTTTCAAATGCTATTTGTACAGCATTTTCCCTGGCGGCAAATGCTTATTAAATGTGAAGCGATCAAAATTAGTTTGCTCCGTTTTCTCTTTAACGAGCAGGCAAAATGTAGTCCATCTCCTTACTTTAATTGAAAGTACACCAGAGAGACAAATTGTTGGATGCCGATGGCATAAGCCCCACACGATAAATCATATTTCAGCCTGTGGGACACTAGGGCCATATATTTCATTCAATGCACACACTGGAAATTAGCATTTGGACAGATATAGTAGACGTGTGTCTATGCAGACTTCAGCTTACAAGCCCCAATCGATGACTTTCCCTTGTCAGAGCAGTTAAACGCCATTTCAGTTTGCACCTGTGCTCAGCAGTCACAGAGAATAATCGATCTGACTCCCTTTGAAAAGGCTGCAACATAGGCACATTTAGGAGAAGAATTGGACTCAGTGATTTTATTGCAAAGTAATGGGAAAATATTTCTTCCCAAATATCTTTAGCAGAGCATCAAACACATAGCACCTCTATGATGGTGAAAGTAGGAAGAGGGGTAATTTATCTGGGATTCCATCACGGGCTATCACCGCTGACAAATTCTGTACATATGCTTTCAGAATCGAAAGTTGCTTAAAGCTGATGAAGAAGGAATACCTCCCTGCCCACCTGCCAGATGAATTACTGGGTGCCTGCCAGAGGAATATTGGATGAGCTGTCACTCCATTTGATTTAATTTATACCCCCCTACCTACGTCAAGCTACCAAGGACGAATCCAGATTTTCTTTATTAAACAAGTATCCCTCTGTTTATCATATTGTGTGCGCGCCAAGGCTCTCAATCACTGGTCACATCAAGAGTGTGACCTCTCTCTTCAATATCTGACATTATTGTTTCCTGAACATGGCATTTCACCTCTGCTGTGTTCTGAGTCCACTTGGCCATGCTTCAGTCCTTACATTCCCTGTTTAGAATATTGTTTTTCCTCACTGCCAATGGAGGCCATGGTACAATGGATCTGACCTAATATTTTGACAGATCACCAGGCTGGACGTAGAGGGTGTCAAATATGAGTAACTAGCATAACATGTTAACTTCAGTGGTACAACCTACTTTTTTGAGTTGTATATATGCAGATCTATAGGACTGTGGAATATTAGTTATAGTCTATAATGTTAACATTATGGAAGATGTAATATTTTATACTTTCCAAGCCAAGTTGAATTACATTTTATTCACATCTCTGAGCTGAAGACAAAATTCAACTTATGCAGCTTGACCTGCAGATCATCCATGCGCCTCTCGTTCAAGGGATTTTGGACAAAAGTGGGGCTTAGGTCTGACTTGGACCTGTCTGGAACTTAGAATGAGGCATAAAATGACCCAGCTGCTCTGATCTACTTATATATACTCTTTCACTGGGTGTTCCATCTCCACTATCTGTAGGAAGCACCTGGTCATTTATTTAGCGAAGGTGAGGAATGTCTTTGTTTTCTGTTGGGAGTCTGGTTTAGTATCCAGGGTGAGGGTCTTCATGTCCAGCTGAACTATGACTCACTAAAGAGATCTTCAAAATCTGGAAGGTTGCAGTAATGAATGTGAGTTCTCCACAACCATAACCCAAATCTCACAGAGCTTGGGTAACATCAAGGTGCTAAATCAGTGGGAATTGGACACTTTCCAGCTGATTAGGACTTATTTAGGTAACTACCATTAGCGTTCTTTCCTGTACCCTTTATGAATTGAAACCAAGCAGACTGCTCCTCATTTTCAGATTGGAAAGAAGACAGATAAGGAGGATTGCTGTTTTCCTGTGGAGGAAATTGTCCTACCTACTAACATAAGAAACTACAAGACGAAATGTCTTTAACATTTACTGGAATTCTGTCTGTAATCACTTGTCCCAGCTGCTGTAGCAGAATACCTCCTGGACAGAATAAAATCTATATTAGGAGGTTACGACTGCATGAAAGAGGTTGTAGATTTAGCTTCCCGAGTTGGAGACACCAGGAGCCGGAATGGTCCTAGAGCAAAATAAGCATGTTGTCCATTTGGATTTCTAGTTAACTCTTGAGTATTTTGTGGACCTGTTGCTAGTTGTGAGTGAGGCGTGGTCTGCTGGCTAAAGACTGTAATCCATTGTCCTGTAACGCACTGTGGGCCTTTGATCTGAAACTGAGCTGCCTTGAGTGGAAAGCTCTCAAAGTAGAGAACGTCTCTCTTCATTTTCAGTATTTCAGTAAACAGCTACATTTCTGGCTGGACCTTTTGGGCCTGTTTTCCTCCTGCACCATTTTCTATGCAAACTGGGTTCACTAGAATGAGTTTCAAAGTAACCAGAAGAGAAATATGCTTGGAAATTTAGATGCAACTTGATGTTCCCATTATTACTGCATTTGGACTTTATTTGCTAATGCATTACTAATGCATGCCAGATGTAAAATGCCAAGGCCATGTAAAAGATCAGATTTGCCATGAAATATTTTCCTCTGAAAGGTTTGTTGACTTTAGCTATCAAATCATGAACATTCAGCTTTGAGGTCATCTCACTGAATGCAACCTCCTTACTCAGTTAACTGGATGGATTCAACTTCCTGAAATGTATGAGGGTTCAATCTATGAGTAATTAATGTTTAACTTTGTGTTCGTGTTTCCTCAGCAAAGAGCACTCTCCCTAAATTCATAAGGATAGAACTGGAGGAATCTGCTCAGGCCATCCACACTTGTAGGCCTGATTTCCTCTACTACCACTGTCTTTCTCTTTTTTAGTGATGGCAGTAATGTAATAAATTCCACCTTTAATTCTCTTTTCAATCTTTCCCTGACTACCCTACAGTTCCTAACCTCTGGAAGAGGGTGCTGTAAGTTCCACTCATCAAAAAGCTATTGCCAGGTCTTACCTCTCTTTTCAACTTCAGGCCAATCACATTTCTCCAGGTTGAATCAAAGATGTTGTAGAAGCTAATCAATAACAAATATCTGAATACTTGGAACAACATGAACTCTCCATCCACGGTTGGAAGTTACTGAATATATTAAATCTAGTGTAGCCCAGGAACAGTGTGCCTTCATGTTGTTGGACTTGTTGGTGGTGTTTGTCCCAGTGTACTACTCCAGCGGCTGGCCGATATTGCCTATGGCCTGGTTTTGAAATTGCTACAACCCTTCTTGAGTAATACAGGACAATCTGTGGTTCTCTCTACCTTCTCTTCAAGACATAAACTACTTAAGCATGTGGTCCCACAGGGAATTCCCTTAGTCCAACCCAATTGAATGTTTGCATGACCTATCTTGCACCCATCATCCAAGCTCATGGTATTATCATGGTGTCCTATGCAGAATACACCCCATTTGTTTGCCTATTTAGGACAATTTAGGTGCTACACAAGAGATGTTTAAAGCATGCTTAGTTCAAACAGTTGACTGGACGAGACAAAATAATCTGAAATGCAACTCAGATAAAACTGAGATTCTTCTCTTTACAAATGCTAATAAAGTACGGTCTAATGATTGGTGACCTTCGCATTTGTGAGCTCTTATGTCTTCCACAATTGTTGCTAAAAATTTGGAAGTCAGGTTTGGCTCACAGTTCTTTTTTCGTCCACACATCCTGTTGGTTGCAGGGTCATGGTTTCCCTCTTCTGCCCATTGAGGAAAATATTGGATTTTCGAGCATGGAGACACAGAAAGGGGTAGTACACATGTTGATTACTGCTAGGCTGGACTACACAATGTAGTGTATCTGGGACTCCCGAGTGTCTGACTGACCACTTTCATATTGTCCGAAACACAGCTGTTAGACTGAGCTTAAAGCTACTGCCCTGGCAGTCAATTGCAAAACATCCGACACAGTTACATGGCTTGCCAATATTTTTTTTAAAGCATTAGCCTTTTCTGTGATAAGCTGACCCATTATCATTCTTACAGAGGATTTAGGTCTGCGGCTGTCCTTCTTGTTAAGCTTCCTAGGATCAGACTAACTAAAAAGGGGAGGTCTATCCTTCACTTATTTAGCAGCTAAAACATGGAATGATATCCCCTCTGCCCTGTGAAGCACTACGGACGAAACTCAATTCAGTAATCTGTTGGTTTTTCAATTTGCTTCAGTCTGATTTTGGTTGCTGTACTTCTGCCTTCCATTCAGCGCCGGTATGTCCCTTGGGACATCTGTTTGTGCTATAACATGTGTTCATTCATTCATTGTCTAAAGGTGGTTTGCTACCATTCTGATCTGTATTTCTATTGGTTTAGCTTCCCTTAACACCAGATTGGTCTGAGACTTTTTTTGCTAGTCAAGCAAAAATACCAAAGGGAGCCGGGGCTACTCTTCATGAAAGTGGTTCCCCTTGATTTCCTTTTGAGCAGGCAGTTTAGAAAGCTCTGTCACATTTCATATTAATTATCTGTCTTCTACATTTAGCAAAGTCTCTGGCTCAGGGTACAATTCAATACACTCAGGCAGCCCTGTCACCTCATACAATGGCCTCCTCTGGCATCGTGCCAGGATTGTTCTCTCTGTAACTGCACCTCAATTCATGTGGGCAGGGGGTCTGACTTCTCTAATAGGTCAGCTGGGGGAAATATTAAATCTAAACCCTATGAAGTTAATTTGGAACAAGTCCTGTAATCGGAAATGCAATAAAGGAATTTATGATCACTGGGGTTTTGTAAAGATTGCCAACCTACGAGCAATCAAACCAACCAAATTCCCTGCGAGAATATGTCTGCTGGTGCAGTCAGCATGATAGGAGTGCCCACACGGCCTCATATATAATATCAGGCCGAAAACAGAAAGAACAACAATGCAATGCAGGTTTTGCATCACTTTTAAGATTCAATATTTTGTATTTGTTTTTGGATAATAAAGCATCACCTCAGACAAGGCTGCTCGAACAAGGAATGAACATACTACCACATTCACCCCTATTACTTCTCAAAGGACACACTGTGCAATGACTGGGTTGTACAGGCTGGCTGAGTGTAGGATGAGTGACAGTTTTCATTGCCAGGATGCCGATTACTCCTGGAGAGAATGTTGCAGGATAGAGTCCAGCAGGAGAATTCGCCCTGCTTTCAAAGTTCTTGGGTATGTGACGGATCTGGCTTCCTTTGTAAAGAAGTCCCACCCTATCCTCCATTGAATTTTGAATTACAGCCTCTTTTCCACAACATTGTGCAAAATATTCTCTATTTGCAAAGTGTGCCACAGTTGGTGCTACCGGCTCTCAATTCATTTTCAGTTATTTGTAGAGCATTAACAACCACCCGAGGGTTTCTCGGCAGTAAATATTTCATGACTATTCCTTCGAAAACCTAGAGGGCAAATTTAAAAAGGCATGCTTTTAAGAGTTTCCTAAATGTCATCAAAGAGGGTTGCCCCCACAGACTCCTTGGTAGTGTGTTCCATAATTTCACAGGCATTACCGAAAAAAGATCTCCCGCCCACATTGGTTCTGAGTAACCTGGGAATATTCCAACAAGAAGGTGTTGTCATGAGTGCAGGCTACGTCTCTGAATAAAAAAATGTTTTTTTTTTACACTGGGAACTTATCTTGCAACTATAAAGAGCTTTATGAACATGGTCCATTAAAGTCAATGCAATTATTTGCCTAATTGGTAATTAATATATAAATATGACCATCATGATTCATTAAGCTATATTATCACACTCAACCGTTGGGTAGTAGAAACAGGTGGAACAGAAGAGAGAAAGAACTAATGTATTACTAATACAGCATAAGTTAGAGGACAAAAGAGTCAAAGAAAAGTCTGAGCCCTGACTTAACCACGAAGGTCACTTAGCTTCTGGCCAATAATCTGGATTAACATAGTATTGCCCTGGGTGCGAGCACTATTAACCCATTTTTCCTCTATTGCATGCACAGTAATCACCAGCTGATGCAAAAGGGCAATTTTCGCCACCTCTTGATAGGCTCTGCTGTTGAAACAAGTTCATATGTATTTTTACACTAATTCAGCACTACGGTATGAGTCTGGGGTCTCCAACTTTTTCACCAACAGGAGCCACCTATGTTCAAAGAAAATCACCCTGAACTACTGATGTTCTTATTGTTGTACACATCAGACAAGATTAGATTAGAGTCCATCCTATGCAAGATTACCAGATGTAATCAACTGCAGGATTGAAAGCAGTAATGTAAAAAAAAGGCTTAATCAATGTTCAATGACTCTACAAGGAGGGTAATACATAAAAGCCACAGATACAATGCTCCCTAGCACGAAGTTAATAATATTTGTAAAAAAGACCAGAATGCTGCATGATATAGCTTTCAAATATCAGCTTTAAGTATACTTTGTAAACTATAGGTTCTGAAAATACACACATTTTCAATTTGGGATTACAAAGATAAATTCAACTAAACAAGACTTATAATTTAGTTGGATGGGTTGCAATCATGAGAGCTACACGAAAGTAACTGGAGAGCTACTGATTGGAGAAGCCTGGTTGGTCTAAATAATACCATATGACTGGGAAAATAAGCGGCAAACTTCAATTAATAACACAGTGCAAGAACTGTCTTTAACGTTTTTCATTTTAATTGTAGTTCGTGTCCTAATGCTCATGGCATTAGAACAAGTAAACAAAATAGTCTCATGCTAGAAACTCAACACTAAACTACGCTGCTTGCATCACTTGACAGCAAAAAATATAACGAACATTCCTGACATGGTTGCAGTGCGAGTATACACCAAGAATCAATAAACATCTGAAAGAATATCTAAAACCTGACTTACATTTTTACTGGCGAAGTTCTGCTGACAGAAAATGTCCCAGCCATGACTGCTTAAAGAAAGGCAGCTCAACTAGGAAAGAATCCTTAAAATAACTTGCCGCCTTAATAAATTCAGGCTGAGCAATAGCGGATAAGAACTACTACAACCTATCTCCCAAGGCGGCTGCTTGACACTGCGCGGCTGCCTCAGAGGTGCGCACTTGAATGTAAACCCTGAGCGGTGAGTCAGGCTCTGGTGTGCTCCACTGGGGGCGGCCTGTGCTTTCTTTTGCATGGAAAACACCCAAGCGTGCAGAGTAGGTCTGTGTGACACTGCTTGGCAAGGCCTATAAACTTAAAAGTTAGCTTCTTCGTGACTGAAATTTATATCTGTGAAAACAGGGCGATTTTTCAGCATGTAGGGGCATATTATCAAGGGGTTTTATCTCCGCTTTTTTGGCTTTAAAAGCCAAGAAAGCGGAGATAAAATTATCTCCCTATTACCTAGCTGTCGCTACCACCAGTTAGCGACAGCTAGTAAGAGATAGCGACCATCTTGGGCCCCACTTTGCATGTCAGTGATATTTATCACTAATGACATGCAAAGTGGGCGTGCCAAGATGTTAGCGACTGGAAACAGTCACTAACATCGCTATCTCCTATTACCAACTTTTGGAGATATTCGCGCTAAGCGCGAATATCTCCAAAAGCTAACACCTGCCCTGAGCAGTTCTTAGCCATGTTATCCAATGGGAGGTGGATAACATGGCTAAGAGCATTAGTTCGGCAATGCATGAATATCGCTGGCTTTTCTGCGATATTCATGCATTGCGGCCGATTTTTATCGCATTTGTGATAAACCTTGGTAATACCAAGGTTTATCTGCGATAAAAATCGCAGCAGCTCAGCGGTAAATTTTTGTCTCTAACCAAGCGATAGCGATAATTATCGCTATTGCTTGGTAATATGCCCCGTAGTATTCAACAAGTTCGTTTTCAGTAAATTGGCTCAGTTTCCTGTTATCAGTAAGTAATGTATTTTTATTTTTAGTTTTAAAATGCAGGAGCCACCATCTAGAAGTGATCTTGATTCTCCTTTCTTTTGAATCCATCCATGAATATTACAGGCTAACATGAGCAGACTACAGCTTGATCCACTTTAACGTGGAGATCACGCAGACTTACGTACTCCAGGTGCGTAACATGGACCTAAGCTGCCTCTGTGGTGCAGGGGGGGACCTAGGGGGTCCCCAACCCCTTCAAAATTCCTCCAAGGCCATTGGATATCTGCGAGTTATGAGCTATTCAGGGGCCTCTCTTTACATCCTTCTGGGGGGGGGGGGGGGGGCGGCAGTCATCGTATTTTCCTTAACTGTCCTCCTCCCTCAGTTAGGCTCACTATTAGACACTGAAAAGCAGTGAGTCTTTGGCCCTGCTGAAAGCAAAATAATATCAACTTAATACCACCGTTGTAGAAACATGGCTTTATACTTCCTTAGGCTCAATGATTCAATTAAAACTTTTAGACCCAAGCGTAGCAAGCCAGCTGCACTTTGGCTCAATGAAAAACAAAAAATGTTAAAAAAGTGAAGGTAAGAGTTCAGAAAAGGTTTGGCGACGAAACTACACATGATGGACGCACATATTCTGTTCACTTACATAATTATCATAAAGTTATAAAGAAAGCCTAAACCTTCCTTCTTTCAAATCCTAAATTCCAAAACCCAATAAGAGAAGCCTTTCAACTGTTTAAAAACGTATACTTCCCTGAAGCACACAACAACATCTCGAAAGCATCGCAAGGTTTTTGAAAAATTCTTCATCTGGTAGGGAACATTCAATCGACCCAGGGAAAAGGTTAGTAATCATGAACCTTTCTTGGATACTACAAGGAAAGCTTTTACTATCATCTTGGAAGCCGAGGCTTACAACATTTTAAAGGAATTCGATCCTCATGTCCATTGGATGTCTGCCAGTCCAACACCTCAATCAAATCTGCAACTTTATCCTTCTATACCTTAATCAAACTTGTAACTCCTCCCTTTCTACTGGAATTGTTCGGAAAAAATGCAAGACAGCTATAGTGCCTTCTTTGCTGAAAAAAACTCCTGCTTGACCTGTCCTTCGAAATTTTCATGCCATTTCTCATCTTCCTATGTTTGCAAAAATGATATAAATTGAAGTCCATATTCAGCTCTCCGACCACCTCGAGTTGCTTAGACTGTGGCATAATACGTGGGGCCTCATTATAACATTGCAGCAGAGCTGTGATGCGGTGGTGCAAACTGCTGTCTCACTGCCCTGCCCAAGGTTGCGCCACCCACCGCCAGATTACTACTTTCTACTTTTAAAATGGCACCGCGATGTTAATGCCTCACAAGGTTCCTGCATGGCATGCACACGAAAGCCCATGCTGTGCAGGAACCTATGTTTATGCAAATAGGGGGGCACATGTTATTCCCGCCTGTGTGCATCCACTAATGTCTGAGGCCCTCTCTGGCCCTCATTGTTTCCTCTCTGCCAGGCTTTTCATGATGGCGGAACCACCATGAAAAGGCTGGCTGAAAGGAAACTCGTCCTATGCTTGGCGGGACCATGGGGGTCCCGCCAAGCATATTGCAGCCTCTGATTGCTCCTCCTGTGCCAGGGAATGGCGGTTCCCTGGTGGAGCAGACGGTCCCCTAATGCAGATCAAATACCCAAGTCTTAATCGGGCAGTCGGACCCACGGTGCGGCGATGGCTGGATCTGCCACTGCTGCACCACCACGAGTCTGGCTGGCTGAGGACGGCTGGACTCGTAATCTGGGCCTTAGTTAGGTTTTTGAGAGAGACTCTCTACTGAGACTGTCCTGGTGAAAGCCCTAGAGAATATTAGGATTCTTCTTGATGGTGATGGAGTGGGTTTTATGATATTCAGTCAGCAGCCTTTGCTACCACCTCCCATGCCATCCTATTCCAGCGGCTCTAGGTGGCCAGCAGTTGCAGGCCAGCATTTGCAGGCCACTGTCGTCCTAGCTTGGGTTACTTTGCTTCTCCAAACTGGACACAAACTCTCACTTTGGGCAATTTCAGATTTAGGCCCTAGTTCACCATGCTTTGGGTTGCCCCAGGACTCAATATTGAGTCTGACTCTGTTCCATCTCTATATGGCACCTCTGCTTCCCTTACTAAATCTGTTGGAATGGCCTTTTACACCTTCATGGATGACACACAATTGATCAATACAGTAGACATAGAACAATGGAGGCAGGTGTCTAATCTAAAATGTTGTCTCAGCAATATAGCCAAATGTATGAATTCCAATTCTTTGATCTTAAATGGAGATGAGACCAAACTGGTCCTCTTTGGCTCTACAGGTCCCCAGCATCATGATTGGTGGGCCACCAAATTCGGCTCAACTAATTCTCCAGCTAAACGAGAATACAACCTTAGGATCATAGTAGACATTAATTTATCCTTTACGACTTATGTCAAAATTGTGCTCCACTGGTTTATTAAAAGATCTTTCCATCTACTCCAACTACAGACTGAAAAGGCATATTTCAAGCTCTGATCCTGGCAAGGATGGACTACTGTAATTCCTTGCTAGTGGGCCTGCTTAAAAATCTCATTAAAAAGATTCAAGTCCTGAAAACACAGCAGCCTGACTGGTCTTAGAACATCTGTCCCTATCTCTCTGGAATTAAAAGCTTTACATTGACTTCTGGTGCTTAAAAGAATTCTGTTTAAGGCAAAAATATGGAATCTCTTTTCTCCTCATACCATCTTCCCCGTCTTTAAGATCACAGGATGCTTATTGATGTAATGTGCTGACTGCCAAGAAAGTGAGAAGTGGGGACAATCCACCATTGTTATAACAGCCAAAGTATAGCACAGGATTCTTCTAGAACTCAATCACAGAAAGAACACCACATAAAAACTTTTCACTTTTTTCTTATAACCTATAATCACCTGACTTCATTACTTTTCTTCTTCATGAAGATCATTATTTTTCAGCAAGACACATGTTTCTTTAGCACAGCCACACTTACTACTAGAAGTATTTGTCTTTGCGCTTCATAAAAGCATCAATCAACCAATCAATCAATCAATCAAGAGCCTACAGTTTTCCCTGAAACCCTGTGTCTCACACTCCGGCGGTTGCCTAATTCCAGGACAACCTAGTCAACCATGCAACTCATGTTTCTTCCAGCAGCCACCCTACACTTCATATCTCTTTATATCAATCTTGCAGGCTCTTTTTCAGCCCTCTTTTCTCTCCATCCCACTGCTTTTGCATCTTTTTCTTCTACCTTTGATTCATTTTTTCTGCCTTTCTATTCCAAATTACTGCCAGTGTCTCTACCCCTGCAACCACCCACATAAATCATGCTGCATTACGGTGAATTTTGAAAAACCGCTGGCTCGTGTTAAAAACCTTATTATTGAAAAAACCTGATATTCTGCTTCTCGAATGTCTACTTCGCTTGTTGTTCCTGGTCGGTCAAAGACTTCCTTGATGTGTTCGACCCAGCATGCTTCCTGTTGTGAGTAGTCTGCCTTGTTTGACTGTGATAGGGGTGTTGTATGTTGCATGAGATTTATTACAGACTATCTTCATAACCTTGAAGACCTTCCATCTTTTTTCTCCCCTGGCTGCCTCCTCAGCTAGGCTGGCATGGTTATCCATATACATCTACTTGTCTGCTCGTGTCATTCTTTTGATTGTACTGTGCGCTTCTATGTACTGTTGCCCATGTTTCTCCTTCAGCTTCTCAGATTTGGCCTCCATTAATTTCGTTTTTGCTGCCCTCCTGTGTTCAATAACTTGCCATGTGTCTTGTCTTATCCAATCTTTCTTGTTCCTTGTCTTGGTCCCCAGGGATGTGTCATTGCTCTTCGCATATGTTGAAGAGACCTACTCCATTATTTGGTGACTGCATCTGCAGCTGGCTCATACAGATCTTTTGTATTTGGTAGGAGTTGGAATATGTTTTTGAATTGTAAGACAAATGTCTATTTGGTGCCCTGTCATTTTGCTATATCGAAGTGCTGTTGTCTGGATATTTTGAGTTCTGTTTTTCCAAGTTTCAGCTTTACAAGAGCAGTTACTAGACGGTGATCCCTGCCAACGTCTGCTCCCTTCCTCACTCTGACATCTTGCCTATTTTCATGAGGTGATCAATGTACTTTCTGTCTCCCAATGGGTGAACACCAAGATAGTTTGTGGATATCACCAGTGGGGAGAGGGAAGGAGAGTCTTCATTTGTCAAAATCATTTGTGGTACACAATTCCAACAGTCTTTCCCCATTGTCATTCATTCATCCCAGCCTTCCTTTCCCATGGCACTGTCATGGTGCATGTTGTCATTCCCACTTTTGCATTCACGACCCCCTTCACAGTCCGCAGGTCATGGTTTAACATGGATAAAAGCTTAGCTTGCCTCCTTTGGTAGGATATGTTCTTTACATGTTTCCTCTGCATCATTTGTTGGAGCATAGCACTGGATAATAAGGGTGTTGATGTGTCTGCATTTTAACCTGACTGTTTTGAGTCTGCTGTTGACTGGCTTCCACTAAATTCGGTATTTCTCTATCACCTTACATAGGATGTTCCTCCGTGATGTTAAAGAGACAATGATCAGAAGAGTATCTCCGGTGGTCGTTTTCATTCTTCCACCTACTATCCCTGACAACCCAGGATGTGTAAGTTGTAGTGACTCATTAAAGATGTTACTTGATCCATCTTTCCAGTATCATACATAATCTGTATGTCCCAGAATTGGATTCTGGTTCTGCACTTAGCACTCAGAACTTCTGCCATCCTGTCAGTAGTTTTCTTGCAGCTTTGATTACAGTCCATCATGCATGTCTCCGGCAGAGATTCTGGCATTCCTGGTTCTTGCCGCAGTTTCCATAACAAATGCCTTATATGGGGCATGTTTGTGAGCCTTGAGCCCTGCCCCCAACCTGGCGGACCAGTGGAATGCACTTCCTCTAGTCTCTAATCTTTGACCTGTCCGACTCGAGTGACCCTCCCAAGAGACTAATGGCCTCATTATGGTGGTGGCAGGATGGGAACCATTGTCGCTTTTTGGCGGTCCTCACACCCACTTCCTTGGTTGTCTGTCCAACCTAACAGGAAGTGAGTGGGACACCGCTGCCACACATTTTTGCTACCTTGTTGACAGAAAGTCTCATGGAGGCGGTCCTGTGCAGCTCACCACCAGCCCAATGATGACCTGCCTTTCTGCCGACCTGTGCCTGGCAGGGACACTGCCATTTGAGAGCTGGCGGAAAGGTTGAAGTAATGGCTCGAGGGTGAATGTGCCTATGTGTAATGTTACTGGTTCTCATGTAGTGCCTTTCAATGCCTTCAGGTCGTGTGTGTGCAATGTTTCACTTATACAACAGTATGCAATGAAACAGTGCACGTGAACAGCTGGAGGCACTGAAGTATGTCCAGCGTTGACTTCTGGCTCATTTCCAGAGCTGAAGCGTGCCGCTGCCCTCACTCCGCCGAACACACCACAAGCACTGTGGGAGACTCGTAATATGGCGGTTGGAATACCACTGGCCTGGCGGCATTTTCCAGACCGCGAACACAGTGGGCTGGCGGTAATACCACCTAAGTTGCAATCAGGCCGCAAGCTTTTGCCAGCAAAGCTCTCTAAATTGCCGACACACGCAAGCCCCTTGACCACTTCAAGGTGGCAATCCTCCTAGGAATACCCATATTGACAATTGTGAAAAGAAAGCCCTTGGCGTACCCTGAAAGGACATATGACTACATGTTTTGCAGAAAGTGTTGTGAATGCCTGTCTCAAATGCAACATTTATGCACTCTGTTACGATCATAAAATCACAGTAGGAGGCTCACAAGTTTCCACTACCTCATCCACGGCAAGAATTATTGGTCATGTATGATTTTTGTTAGGCCTGCACTAAGTATATAATCTGATAAGGCTGCTGTGTCATTTGACGGGGAAAAATAATCTATCCAGATGTGATTAGGGATTTGATAAGCACATTCAGAGAGAATCAATGTGTGTGTGAGCCACAAAGACAATGTTTAACTTTTGTTAGAAGGATGGTTTAGGAGCTATAGAAAAAGGTGTCCGATGTTTATTTTAAAATAGAGGTTCTTTAGTCAATTGAAAGCTATTTAAAAAAATATGGAGACCTCATTATTGTGGCATTATCATTTTACTTAATGTTACATACTTCTATGACATACAGCAGCATTTTAGTGAGCAAGCTGATTCCGAGGTATGCAACAGATTGTGTTTGGACAGAATATTGAAAACAAATATTGTGATACAAAAATATAGTTGCAGTAATATTGTGATGTCAAAAATATTGTTGACATAATTATAGAAGGTAGCTATATTGATTGTAGTTTTGTTTTTAATGTTGCTGTAAAATATATCGTTTACTGAAATATTTCTGTATATAATGTAATGTTTTTGTTAGTTGCTTTTGTTGTGAAATGTATTTTATGTTTTTCATGGAAAATAGATTGATGTTATGTATATTCATTTCTTAAAAGGTATTATAATGTTCATTGCTTTTATTATTAGAATATATTGATTTTATAATTAAATAATACAATTACTAAACTTTTTAGTAGTGGGATGTTTTGGGATTATATTGGAAAAGTATAAGGAGATTTGTTACTATGTTCTGTGTTAATATAATTATTGTAATAATTTAAATGTAAAAGTTTTGTTTAGCAGTTTCTAAATTTTTTAAATTTGAATTATAAACATATATGAAATGGTAGAATGTTTTTGAAGTTTATGATAATATTTTAATATTACAAATATATTATACCTTATGAATCAATGTTACAAAATATCGAATTTCTATATCTTTGAAAATGTAATTATTATGTATTTAATTGTATGTTTATTTTATGGTATTGTATTCATATTTGACATTTATAATTACTAATAGGGTAAAAATGTGTATATTATTTTAACATTTTGAGCTTTATTTTAAATTATAAATATCTATTTGTTTACATTTTTGTTAATACAAATGTGCATGTATAAAATATTATGGTTAAAACCTCTTCAATGATCTTATTTTTTTATTTTAACAAAAATCATTAATGTTATGTTTATGAGTGGCTTGTTGGATTTACAGGGGAATAGAGTAGGGATATTTTTGAAGTATCTGGTAGTAGATTTATATTTTGTCGAATGATTTATATTTAAAATATTGTATGTGCATTTTTTAAATACATTTTGAAGTGTAAAGTTTATTATTATTATTTATGTAATTGTTAAATGTAATGTTATAATTGCATATTAAATATTAAAGTTGTTCACATTTTTAAAACGAATACAATGTTTTATTTATGTTTTTAGAATATATTTTTCTTTTGCATATATGTGTAGTTTTAGAACGAATGTATGTATTCATGTTTAATCAAATTGTGTAATTAATAATATTATTTTTTTTTATTTTTTTATTACTTAAAAAATATAATTTAAATTGATGTTACTAGTTTATAATTTTTAAGATATTTATTCTGTCAGTACATATGTTGTTGAAAAATCTAAATGCTGTAGTTTTTAAATATTTCAGTCACATTTTTATTTTTTAATTAATTATATAATTGTTAGAGATAGGACTTTTTTTACTTGTTTTTTTATTTATTTTGAGTGTTGTTCATATTTTATGTATGTTTGAATGTATATGTTTTTTAATGTTGGTTTCTTGGAGTAATGATTTAAAAGAGCCATTGTCTTACAACTCTAAATATGTAGAAAGCCTTATTTGGTATGTAAAACACATCAAACCCCAGGAGAAACAAGGCACTCTTTAAAGGTGCCTTAATCACTCCAGTGATTTTAACCGCATCGATGCTGCGGCGATTTTTGCGCTGTGCGGCTGTTTTCCCTTTTCCGCGATACATGACGAGCTCAGCTCGTCATCAGCACACGCCACCCGTGGGTGATGACGAGCTGAGCTCGTCATCAGCATTGAAAGGGTTAAAATGCATCCCGGCTAGAGTACAATGGTGCTTTTGGCAGCCTTTGATTTTTCTCAATTGATCACATATGTGTATGGTGTACATTGTAGCCCACTTATGACTTTGTGAAAGAAGCCTAGCCTTCACTGTAGCCCACTTAGCCCATTTTTTGTAGGCCTTAGCACTATTGTTCCCTCTTAAAGGGTAACACTTTCAGTAGTGGAAAATGCCTTTTATTTAGTTTTAAGCTCAGCTCTTTTTTAAAGGATCTAATATCTTCTGACTAACCATTCTGAAAGCAATGTTTTATGCAGTAATCAGAGTTTCTCCTACTCTTCGCAATGAAGCCTGCCAATTTCACAATCCCAGGGGATTTACAGTTTCATTTGGCGATCCCTCAATTTATAGATTTGGCCACAATACTCCACCTGCTCAATTTTCTAGGCCAGGCACAGCTAGACACATCTTTTACGCAGTGTGCAGGGTACCCACTGGACTCTCTCTTTTCAAATAATGATTCTATTTCTATTATCATTCCCATTCTACATTTGTGGACTGGTGACCATGGATTCCCTTTTCATCATTTCTCTCCCTTCCCCCCAACACCTAGTATTACCCTGCTGCCCAAACTTCTTTATGTATATGAGCAAAATCATACCTGGGGTCTAGCTGAAGCCCCTTGACCTGTCCAAATTCCTGGCCAGGAAAAACCTAGTCTTAAATAGGCGAAACAAGGAGAAAGTCTTTATTTCTCCACATTTTTGTTGTTTCTATGTGTGCTGCATTATGCAGCACACATGGAAACAGCAAAACACTATGGGCCCCATTAGGATGACGGGCGGACATTGTCCGCCCGCCATCCTATCGTAGAACGGGACCGCCCGCCATAAGGGCGGGGGTCCCGTGGGGGGAATTAGGATGTGCCCGCCACAGTGGCGGGCACATCCTGTAGTTTTTGCATTGTGGCGGGCGGTGCACTCTGCACCGCCCGCCACAATGTTAAAAATGCTGTTTTGCATTTGCATATGCAAAGCGGCAGGCACCGCGCGGTGCCTGCCGCTTTGCATATGCAAATGTGGGGGGGTACCATAGGTACCCCCCATGTGCCCCCCAGACAGTGGCACCAACCTGGGGTCCCTGCAGGGGGCCCCCGCAGCAATCATCGCATGCCTTTCCGTGGCGGCATTGCCGCCGCGGAAAGGCCTCTGCTTTGTGCCATTGTAATATGGCTGGCGGTGTCCATTGGACACCGCCACCATATTAATCTATTACCGCCGCGGTCGCAAGCTGACCGCGGCGGTAAAGTGGCGGACGGTCTTTCCGTCCGCCGCTGTCCCCTCCGCCATCCTAATCAGGCGGAGGGGAACACGAGAGTGGTTTTCGGGCGGATTGCCTCCGCCTGGGTGGCGGTGGCCACCGCCACCCTGGCGGAGGCAATACGCCCGATATCGTAATGGGGCCCTATGTATGATTGTTTCTGTGCTGGAAGGCGTGCCTTCCTGCACATAAACAATCATTACAAAAATGATAAGATGCAACTGGTACACAGTCAAAATATCGAATTTTAAATTTCGACCTACCAAAATATCGTGTTTGAAATTTCGAAGGTGCAGAATATCGGTGTCAAGAATATCGTTGGACAGAATATCGACCCTAAGGTATAATATCGAAATTCTTTATATCGATATAAGTAATATCGAAGTTAGTAATATCGATAGCATATATATCGATGTAACTAATTTCGATGACACCAATATCGATATTTTTTTATTATGTATGTGTTATATGTTTTAGTTAAGTATTTAAAATAAATTATTTTATATGTCTATTAATTTTATATATCAATAATTTTTTTTATAAGTAAATTGTATGCTTTAGTACCGGAGCGGGTAGTGGGTTTATAGGGGAATAGGGTGGGAAGTAATTTAATTGTAATTAATAAAATATTTATTGATGTATAATTTATTTTGTAATTATTTGTTAATTGGAAATTAATTATTTTAATTGATAAATTAATTATATAATTGGTAATTAATGTTAATTTTAATTAAATGTTATGTTTTAGTACTGGAGCGGGTTGTGAGTTTATAGGGGAATAGGGTGGGAAGTAATTTAATAGTAATTAATTTAAAAAAATGTATGTATAATTTATTTTGTAATTAATTATTTTTTGGCAATTAATTATTTTAATTGACAAATTAATTATATAATTGGTAATTAATGTTCATTTTAATTAAATGTTATGTTTTAGTACTGGAGCGGGTTGTGCGTTTATAGGGGAATAGGGTGGGAAGTAAATTAATTGTAATTAATAAAAAATGTAATTATGTATAATTTATTTTGCAATTAATTATTTATTGGCAATTAATTAGTTTAATTGATAAATTAATTATTTAATTGGTAATTAATGGCAATTTTAATTAAATGTTATGTTTTAGTACCTGAGTGTGTTGTGGGTTTATAGGGGTATTGGGTGGAAAGTAATTAGTAAATATTTTTTAATAACTAGAAGATATAATTAAATAATTGTTAAACATTATTTTTTCTAAAAATATTAATTTGTATAATGTTTTTACATTTTTAATATTGATTTAAATTTAAAAAATCATATATTGTTATGATAAATAAATTATTCTTTAATATGTATTATTTGGTGATTAATATTAAATAATTATTATTTATTGGTGTTTGTTGTTAATTTATAGTCAATAAATTATTCAAATGTAATTGGTTTTATTAAACATTAATTGTTTTTCATTGATGTTGATGTATTTGAAAAAATAATTATACATTATTTCAAATATAAACATTATTTAGAAGTATGTGACAATAAAAATCTATGTTATTAATTGCTTTCCCGACTGTTGCACCCATTGGAGTTGGAATAGTAATTTTTCCCCCTACGCTATCCAAAGCTTTCCCTACTGTTGCACTCTCTGGAGTGGGAATAGTAATTTTACCCCCTAAACTATCCAACATATTCCCTACTGTTGCACTCATTGGAGTGGGAATAGTCGTTTGTACCTATCCGCTATCCAATGCTTTCCCTACTGTTGCACCCACTGAAGTGGGAATAGTAATTTTTACCCGTACGCTATCCAACGCTTTCTCTACTGTTGCACTCACTGGAGTGGGAATAGTAATTTTTACCCACTCGCTATCGAACGCTTTCTCTACTGTTGCACTCTCTGGAGTGGGAATAGTAATTTTAACTCCTACACTATCCAACACGTTTCCTACTGTTGCACCCACTGGAGTGGGAATAGTAATTTTTACCCACCCGCTATCCAATGCTTTCCCTACTGTTGCACTCTCTGGAGTGGGAATAGTAATTTTAACCCCTACACTATCCAACACTTTTCCTACTGTTGCACCCACTGGATTGGGAATAGCAATTTTTACCCGTACGCTATCCAACGCTTTCCTTACTGTTGCACTCACTGGAGTGGGAATAGTAATTTTTACCCACCCGCTATCCAACGCCTTCCCTACTGTTGCACTCTCTGGAGTGGGAATAGTAATTTTACTCCTTACATTATCCAACGCTTTCCCTATTGTTGCACCCTTTGGAGTTGGAATAGTAATTTTTACTTTTACGCTATCCAATGTTTTCCCTAATGTTGCACTCACTGGAGTTGGAATAGTAATTTTTACCCGTACGCTATCCAACGCTTTCCCTACTGTTGCACTCACTGGAGTGGGAATAGTAATTTTTACCCACCCGCTATCCAACGCTTTCCCTACTGTTGCACCCTTTGGAGTTGGAATACTAATTTTTACCCTTACGCAATCCAACCCTATCCCTACTGTTGCACTCACTGGAGTTGGAATAGTAATTTTTACCCGTATGCTATCCAACGCTTTCCCTACTGTTGCCCTCACTGGAGTGGGAATAGTAATTTTTACCCACCCGCTATCCAACGCTTTCCCTACTGTTGCACTCTCTGGAGTGGGAATAGTATTTTTACCCCTACACTATCCAACGCGTTCCCTACAGTTGCACCCTTTGGAGTTGGAATAGTAATTTTTACTCTTACGCTATCCAACGTTTTCCCTATTGTTGCACTCACTGGAGTTGGAATAGTAATTTTTACCCGTACGCTATCCAACGCTTTCCCTACTGTTGCACTCACTGGAGTGGGAATAGTAATTTTTACCCACCCGCTATCCAACGCTTTCCCTACTGTTGCACCCTTTGGAGTTGGAATAGTAATTTTTACCCGTACGCTATCCAACGCTTTCTCTACTGTTGCACTCACTGGAGTGGGAATAATAATTTTTACCCACCCGCTATCCAACGCTTTCCCTACGGTTGCACTCTCTGGAGTGGGAATAGTAATTTTACCCCCTACACTATCCAACGCTTTCCCTACTGTTGCACCCTTTGGAGTTGGACTAGTAATTTTTACCCTTACGCTATCCAACGCTTTCCCTAATGTTGCACTCATTGGAGTGGGAATAGTCATTTTTACCTACCCGCTATCCAACACTTTCCCTACTGTTGCACCCACTGGAGTGGGAATAGTAATTTTTACCTATTTGCTATCTAACACTTTCCCTTCTGTTGCACCCTATGGAGTTTGAATAGTAATTTTTAGCCTTATGCTATCCAATATAATTTATAATTAATTATGTATTTTATAATATTTTTATTATGTTACATAATGTTGTGTTTAAATAATTGTTTAAATAATGAAAGTATATTTCATTGTTTTTATGTATTAAATATAAATATTTATTATTATTTATGTTATTATTTTATGAGTGTTTATGTATTTGTAATTTATAGTATTTGTTAATATTTTTAAATTAATTAAAAACATAATAAATATTATAATTAATAAATATATATTACATATTGTACGTTTAATTTAATTACATGTTTAACATTAAATATGTATTATTCAATCATTTTAAACATTCTAAAATATTTTTACATAAGTTTAAATTATATAAAAGTATTATTTACTTTATATTTCTTTTGTTAATAATAAAAAAACAATATATTTACTTACAATATTTTTAACATCGATATTTTATTTTCGAAATGTTTGTACTTACCATGTTGTAGACAGGGTGTCGATGTACTTGCCTTCGATATTCCAACGTCGATATTTTGAGTGTCGATATCCTGTCTGTCGATATTCTGTCAGAGATTCAGTGCAACTTCTATGTGTGCAGCACAAGCACCACACATAGAAGTTACAAATCACAATTTCAGATTGTTTATGAACAGGAAGGGACACCTTCCTGCACATAAACAATGATTCCCCCCAACGCAGGCACCCTTCACTATGGTGCAAGGGTGTCTGCGTTGGAGCTAGGCAGCTGAAATTAGTGCCAGCGCAGGAGGAAATGCAGGTCTGCTCTGTATTGTTGTAAATAGGGTGCAGCCATGCATTTCAGAAGTTGCGGAGTGCAGTGTTAAGCCAAGAAGGATAATGCAGTACTCCGTTACTTCTTTGTTCATATGCCCCTTTGTTCCTCTCCTAGAATTATCTTTTTTGTGGGTGATCTTTAATATAGGGAAGATCAGGTTACCAAAAATGACAGTTGATAGGTCCTTAAACCATCTCTCTGTCAGATCAAGGAGGTGGCATTCTAAATCGATTAGGAGTTCATGAGTTTCTAGAGTTTACAGGGCATGCTCGACAGACAAATCAGTTTTACTTAGGCCTAGTTTAAATAGTGTGTTAGGCTCTAGTTACAGGTGAACACAGTGTCAGGTACACCATGCACTTGAATTATTGAGGATTTTATATAATGCAGGTTAGATAAGATACGAGATAAGTGCCTGGAACTTGAATGGATTGGAAAGATCTCTCCTCCAGACTTTGTAGTGGAAACATAGGAATGGGGGAGTTTCTCTCCTTAAAGTCGTAATTTTCAATGACAGGCACATGTGGTCTGTATGAGAAGTATCAGAGGGTGGGGGTCCCTTGTGACCATCTTTTGTAGAGTCTCGTCTGTGTAGTTTAAGGGAAGGGATTGGACATGACCTTCCTAATATACATAGGTGGATGGTGGGGTGCAAGTGGCACCTTTGAACTTGAGCTGAATCTGGAATATGTCTTTGAAGGAATTCAGATTCCTATTTTTGGCTTGGATCATGACTGTGCCTTTGGAAAAATCATTCATTGTATGAGATGAGGTGCTCCTGTTGAGTCCAATTTAAGCCCCCATTGGATCTCCAGCTGTTAGAGGTGGTGAATTTTGAAGTGAAAATATCTGGAATGAGTGTATAAAAAAGAGGGCTGTTACTATAATGCTAGTTTTAGTACTGAGAAGAGGGATTCTGTGTTTTATCTGACAATTTTAAGCACCAGTTGGCATTTCTGGATCTGACAGAAGAGAGATAGATGATAGCAAATCCTACTGTATCTAATTCTTGTAGCTTGTGCCTGGCACTCACAGTTTTTCAGCTTTCGGAGGCTAAGCAAATACAAATGCAAATATAAATGGGTGCTAGGATAGAGGAGGCTAAGGTATAGAGCAATAATAATACCTGCAGGATGTATAGCTATAAATGGGTTGCAAGGAAAGAGGGTTTAGTTTATGCAGCAATCATAAATTAGCAGACAGGCAAAGAAAGACAACAATGTGAAGTTCAATGGTACCAGCTATATAGCATGACATTTTAGTGCTTCTGGCATGAGATTTTGGTTAGTATAAGTATCCTGCACTGATTTAAACTAGTGGTCATCACACTACAAATAATGCAAAGATTTCTGGAAAGCCTTCACATACCTATGCAGAGATAATACTTAAATAAATCTCAACCCTTTAAGTCTCCAGGGACGGTGGGATCAAGGTTGTTTTGGAGGGTAAGGCAATGATACTAGTGGGGAAGAAAATAGTATTGGGGATAGTGAGGAAGGTGGTCCCTTTAAAGTCTAATATAGGCATTTAGCATATTTCTAGAGTGTGGATAAGATTGGGCACACAAAGATCACATAGTAACAGCAGGATAGCGTCATACTTTCCTCAGGGTGCACAGCAGCAGCTTTGGATCCAGATTCATGGTTCATGAGGTTATACCCCAGCAATGCAAGCTAATGAGAGGCTGGAATGTCTACAGAAATGTGTAGCCCCAGGAAGCCTGGTCCTGTGTGAACATCCTACGGGTCCAGGGTGAGAGTTGTCTCTTGAGACAAGAGACCAAGATCTGGAAGGGTGGTGGCATTGAAGTGTTAGTTGGACAGTGGAGTTCTTTAGTGGTACTCAGACCCCCTCTGCCATCTTGAAATAATTTAAGAAGGAGCATGTGGTGAATGGTGTGTTCTATGATGGAGGCCTTCATTGTAGAACACTACCATGCCATATTAGAGCCTGAAATGGCAGAAGTGAGCAACAAAAGTAAGACTCCTTGATGTGGATGTCCTCTTCTGTACTGCTGTGCCTGATTAAGCTGTTTTTGCTGTCTAATGCTTCTTACTGTGCTACTACAGGTTTTGCCGTAAGAGTCTACTTAATAGAAGCACAGCAGGTGATTTCGGCAATCACTTCATGTTCCTGATATATTCATATGGGCCATTCACTGAGGACTTAAGCTTATTGGACAGCTGTGTTTTTCTCTCCTATCTCTAGTACTGTGAGTACTCTTGGATTCATTTTGTTGGTTTTATTTGCTGTATACTGATTAGACCCTTTAGCTTGTTTGCGATGAGGGGTTTAGATTTTATTTGTGTGCTCCTTTCTTTACTTACCTTCAATGTAATCTGTTTGTTCGGCTGTGCATGTAGCTGTCTGAGCAGTGCTTAATTTTTAATTTCTCAAAAATAATTACAAGGGCACTGCAGCTTGCACCATCCATTATCCCCTTCCATCAAAGACAGTGACAGTACCAACACAACAACTCAATTCAGACTATTTCACACCAGTAAAGCTATCAGAATGGCTTGGGTAGCAGGTATTGGTCATTTTTAATGAATACTAAATTAATAAACTACTGTTATTGTGCTCATCTCTAAATTAGACAGACAGCACCTCCATGTGGTAGACTGTCATACGTGCTGGTGTTAATAATTTTGTTACATGAAGGTAAACTCAATGGTACTGGGACCTGGGTAGAATGCAGTACAGTGTAGGGTGGTCCCAGCATGGCAAATATTTAAAAGAAAGGCAATCAAATATACATTATTATAAATTTAAACATGAACAGTGTTATTTAATCACACCATCTCACGTCGCATAAAGAAGTCACGCACCCACCCATCCCTGAATTAGGGCTTCAGTTAGGCGCGGTCGCGGGGTCCTGGACAAGAGGTATCACAGGGACTCCTTTGGTCAGTGCCATTTTTTACCCCAGAACAGGTCTTAAAATCATCATGGGCTCCGGGCTGGTGGGAGATTTGGGGTTGACCTGCTGGTGGCCCTGGATTCTCTAGCTCTACCCTGGAAGCCGTTGGTTGCCACAAGTGGTGGCAGATTATTTACCTGCGGCTCTGTTAACCGGAGAGCGGTTACATTAAGGAGAGCAGGCTAACTTGGTTGTGGCCTGCTGGCACAGCCCGAAGGTCAAGCAAAGCCCCGTTGGAGAACGGGCTGTAAATAGAATGAATATGTATATACGTGTGAATATTTGAATACTGTGATGTTGAGAAACAAGTTTTAAAGTTTACAATAAAGAAATGGAGACCAATGGAGTAATTGACCTTGAACTGTATTTTAATAAAAACGTACACACTGGGAAACCAAACAAGACTCAGGTATCTCTATTAAAGGGGGAGTAAATGTATCTGGGGTGTGTGCACTTTGTATGCCATCTATGCATCGCTCCTCAGTGGTCTGACATGGTGCGGGAGGGGATCGGGCCCAGGGGAATGAATCCACTCGGGATGTCAGCTCTCTCCGTGTACGAAATCGAGGGTGTTAATAATTAAGCACCATAAACCACCTGCTCAAATTAAGTACTGCGGCAGAACAGAGCACGAAGCTTGAGAAAAGAGTTTGTTTCTCACATGCATGCTGCGAAGGGTGCTGCTTTACAGTTGTTTCTTTCATCTCATTCTGGTTAGACTTCCTCTTTGTCCTGGCTATTTTATTTCTCACCAGCACCACGTGGTAGTATTAATTTGCATCTGCTTCGTCTCTACAAGGGCACACTGGTGCAAATCTGTGCCAGCATATTTTACTGGGTTATCATTGAACTTTCTGTTCAGTAGAGGAACTGTTTGAAATGGCAAATCTTTTAGAAGGATTCACATACTGGAACTGCAGACCGCTTCACAGTCATTTGCTCACTAGTAATGCACACCAAAATCCTTGTCTCCACTTTCTGTTATCTGCTCAATGTAATCTTCACAGGTTTGATTTCAGATTCAGTTCACACTGGAACATCAGTTCAGAGTTTTGTACTGTATTTGGAGTTGGACTGGCCTAATGGCAATCAGGCAGGGCATGAAGGGCTGGCTAGTCTCACAGATCAGTGGGTGGTCCATTTTTCTGGCTGTTTGTGGGCCTATTTTATGGTCTGGTGGGCCGAATTTTACTGTTGATTTCTCTCATATTACCACAAACATTACCTGCAGCAAGCATAAATGCGTCCAGTCTTCCATGCCAATACTTATACCCAGGGCACAATTCCTTAATGTGTGTCACATTGGATGTGCATCATAGCATAGGAAGGGGCATCTGTAAAATAATTAATTTAAAAAAGATGAATAAAGTCAACAGCTTGCTTCCAAGTCCTAGTTTCTCTTAAATGCTTACTAAAAGATAACAAGCTGTGGACCTTTGTTTCCCCTCCACTCCGCTGGCACCTTGGTGTGAAACTGTAGATAGTTCTCAGACAGGACTGTACTGCACAAAAGGAAAGGTACTGGCATTTCAATCAGCCCTTTGCCTTGACACAGGTGGAGGCGATGAGAAAAAAAGTCCCTCCACCGACTGCACGTTGTTGCTCGGCAGATATTAGACAACGTGCAGGCGCTGCTATAGGTGTCCTGGTGTAAGAAAATTACAGCGGGACAAGTTCAGCTTACTTCATCAGCGCCCAATTTCTTGGCGGGGGGCATTGTAGACCCTAGGAAAATAGTAGGTAATCGTCATCTGCCTGAGTTTACACCCCTTGTGCCCTGCTTATACAGCTTGTCTTCCCAACTTTAAAACAGCCCTGATTTGCAAATATGGGCCATTTAGTAAACAATTCGATTCACTAATTGGGGCCTCTTTTATTTTGGTGCCTGAGCCTATTTTGTGTCCCATGTCTGACCTTGACTGTATTGTCAATTTCAAGTTAGACCAGATTGTATACTACAGTCTCTTCTTAAAATTGATTATGGACAGTATGCCGAATATGACCACTCACCCTATGTTTTAACAGGAACCAGACAATCTCCTCACTGAAGTGGAACCAAAGGATTAAACATTTCAATGTATATGTAGAAGTTATTGAACGGCATTGGGTTAGGCCGGGTAGGACATTTTTTTTTTCGTATCATCACCTGGGTTGTGAAGGCCAGAAATTGTATGACAATATTACCCCTTATGTTCCCCAAGCAGAAGAAGACTTAGATCATTTCAAAGAGGCTGTACAACAATTAGGGTAAGAACAACCTTATTGATTATCGCCACAACATGTTTTGCCTGGGCTCCAGAACCTAATGAGTACGAGCAACAAGCTTTTTTCACAGCTTTGAAAGTATTAGACAAAGGTTGTGAAGATGTCAAAGGAAAAAAATCGATGATCAGAGTTTTACTTTTTCAGCAACAAGGCTTTGGAGCTATTTGCCACCTTTAATATGGTTAAAGATCCACTCGCTTGTTCTGTCGCCGTCTCAAAACTAGGATCTTCTGTGAAGCATACCAATCTTAACACAGTTATGACTTCTGGATGTGCCTAAGAGGTTCACTCAGCTTTCTCAGGTACAGTGCCAGAGACCCTTGGTGATAGCGGGCATGATAAATGTTGTTAATATAACATAATAGGGTAGTAGAGCAAGCTGTGGTTCTCTCAGGGCTAGACAAAGGGGATGAAACACTCACAAGTATTCCTCAGATACACCTGGCTGTTCTAAAAGATGTCATTCATGCCCCTGCGAGACTGGTTTCAGTTGTCAACCCTTTTTATCACATCATCCCAGTCCATAGACAATTTCAAATGGCTACCCATTGTATTTGTAAATGTTATTCAAATTCCTATGATGAATGTATTAGTGTAGTTAAAGAATTGCGTTGGTTTTTTATAGAAATGTTTGCAAAATTATTTAGGAAATATTGCTATTTTATTATAAGTAATAATAATAATAATAATAATAATAATATTCATAATAATTTTACTTCAGTAACTACTTCTACTACTACTCCTACTAATAATAATAATTTAAAAAAAATTACGAATTGTAGAAGGATTTGTGGGCAAACAATTTAAATTGCAATACGTCACTCAATTTCTGGGTGACACATACAAAAAATGTTTTTATGGTCCAAAGAGAGTTTTTGGAGAGCTCGTTCAGATAGCTTATTCCTCCTCAAGGGCTCCAGAATGGACCTATTCTTTATATTAAAAAGCACTAAGCTGGCCAAACTCTGAACTCATCTACATCCTCAAGTGCCAAAGCCAAACTCTGTTGCTGAATTGATTAAGGCAATGCTTAGCTGTTTGTACATCTCTCACACAATTGGTTGTGAAATTTTTGGGCAAATACATTTCCAAAGACTTATATTTCACCTAAGAGTTGGAGGGTACCAATGCCCAATAGAGGTGATCTATGTATAACATGGCAACATTCTTCCATACTTCATTGCTACTAAGACTCTGATTCTGGCAGAACTTAAGCCATATCACCCAACCACCTAGGCTGTTCTATGGCATGCATTCAAGGATGAATTGATTCATCTACTAGAAGTAAAAAAAGTTCCATATTATGCCTACCCCCAAAGAGTTACCTTGAGATAAATGGAGATGTCTCTTTAAACATTTCCTGTGTAGCCCATGTGCCTAGCCATGCTGTGTGGTTAGGAGCAGTTGAAGGTGCATTCCATGTGACTTACCCATCTGAAGAAGCTGGTTGCTATTCTGGCATGCTACACATATGTATGGAAATGTAAATACAGTGCATGCACATAGGATTCTTAGATCTGGATCCAGCGAACCTTCAGTGTCAGTCTATACACTCTCTCAGGGTAATCTCCTACTCCTTTCACCCTGTGTAGAAGATTCTAAGGTGTCTCAAAATTTCCTCTAGCCATTACTTGGCTGCTGTACAGAGATGATATTCCCAATTAAGGACTAGAATAAGCTTGGTTTCTCCTCCCTGAAAATACATGTGATAATGAATTGGAAACCAGTGATTACTTGTGCGTTTCAGTACAGCAATGACGATTTCACCTTTTCCCTTACATATGTGGAACAATATATGCAAAATATAGCGAGAGAATAGCTGTGGGAGAGAGTCCCAACAGTGGCATACTGAAAGTCAATGGCATACTGAAAGTCAATGGCATATACATTTTCAATTTAACTACAAATTGACAGAAGGTAGAGAGCAATTGCTCCAGGAGATAGGTATCATGATCCTGGATGCCCTCACATGAACAAAAAAAGCCCTAATCTCTAAACACAGAAAAATGAAATTATAGTAATTAAATGCACATTGAGGAAAACAAAATGTATCATATATGATTGTACATAAAACATAGAGCTGTGACTACTTCACTAAGAGGGACCCTACAAAAGCCATTATTCAAATATTGAGCTTGCCTCATCATCTCAGCAAGGATTAAGATGCACTCACATTTCATCAATATCCACAGAAAAAATGTATATTCTCTTTTTCTCGATTTCAAAATATGAATGAAAAAAGTCTAACACAGTTCATCAATCAAATTGCAGTCAAGGCTTTCGGTGTAGAACAAGTCGAGCCTTGCTGCTTATGCAAGTGTGCATCACAACCTTTAGGAAGCCAGGGTCAAATAAATAACACTGCAGCTTCCTAGCTGTCTAACACCAATAGGCACATTTCCACATCTGTCTTCTGAGATCACAGGACAACAACCAACTCCATGAAGAAAACAGGAGAGACAGAACTTAAGGTGTTCAGGGTGTGTTTGTCGTGGTTCAACATTTGTGTAACTTAGACCACAATGGTGAGAATGATAAAATGGCAATTCCAATTCAGGCAGCAAATCAAGATTTTGATCAAAATTTGCTTGGTGTAATACCTCTGTAAGCATACCTGAAAAGCATCTAGAATTTCAAAAAAATGTTGTGGCATATTATTAAGCGAGTTTTCGCCACTTTAGCTGCACTTTTCAGCGGTAAAGCGGCAAACTTTTTATCGCACTATCATCAAGGCCTCACTATCTCATGTAATCCTGCGATAGCAGCTGGTTTTGTAACGCATCCCATGCCAGCGATAGATATCGCTAATCAGGTGCAAAGTAGGCGTTCCTTACAATAACTTCACTAAAACGTCGCAAACACAACTTCACTGTATTATCAACGGGGCCCCAGACCCGCGAAGCGATGAGAAAAGTCCCGGTAACCGCGGTTAACGCAGGAAATTAACACCTGATTAAAAGTTGACTTAACTACCTCTCCGATGGGAAGTGGATAGATAGGCTAAGTTTACAATGGCGTATCAGCAAGCATTTTATTATCGCAGGAAGTTTATTGCAGGATTTCGCATGGTATCGCTTGTTTGCACCGCTATTACTCGATTTGGCATCGCTTCTGAGCAAAGCTTTGATAATATGCTGCTAACACTGTGAGATAATCCAATGATATGCTGTGATAACAAAAAACACGCTACCCGCGGTTTACGATAATTATTGCAGATTATTGGTAATATGCAACGTTGTTTCTTACTGCAGTAGTTGTCTAACTGACTTGAGAAGGATTACATGAAAAGATTATAATAGAAAACTTCGTAGCCTACCAAACAAAAGTATCGTGCTAAAATTGTATAGGTATCTTGTATATGTATCTGTATTTACTTTTATTGCATGGATAGTAAAGATTTCTACTGGTAAATTATTTTCCATATTTCTTGATATAAATTCTAGATTTAAATATATGGAAAGCCTTGTCTGATGCACTTCACTTTAGTTAAACAGTCTCTAATCATGACAATGGCTTTTTAATGAAAGCATCGAAACACACAGTTCAGCTTAATCAGTAAAAGCTGTTTAAACAATATACTGTCAATCAAAGGTTAACAAAACCTCACAATTCTAATTCCAAATGTTTAGCTAACAATCAACTCTGATTGGAATTATATCTGTCAGGCTTTATTCATATTTGATGGGTAGAATGCTGATCAAACATGTTCTTTCCAAACCTTTTGTTTTAGAGACAAAATGTGCTTCAAAAAGCAGCAACAAACATCTTCACCAAATCATGGCAGTTTAAATAACTCAATTTAAGACTTTGATATTCATTTTGCTACAGCCTACAAACAATCGAACAGCTTTGACCAGTTTTTTTTTTTTACTTCAAGAAACGTTTTCATGTTTGAATAAAATCATGTATTTGAAGTTAACTGCTCCCACTGTGTCATTTATTACAGAAAATGCATAATGGGTGACATGTATTACGGTTTTAAATACCCCTCACTATAGGAGGGTTCTGGTGAAATGTACAAAGTGCGCAAACTTCGTGCTTATGGTTTATGTCACTGAAAAAACCTAAGGTTAAAGTTACGTTATGGTTAGGTGAAAATAACAATGCCAAAGTGTAATTTTAAATAAAACAAAAAAAGACTGAAATTCATCAGTAATCTGTAATAAATCATGCGCTTCTGTAACTCTAACTGGCGTCCCCAGCATGCAAAGTCTTGTCATCAAAATGGCATTTCATATGTTGCAGTGATGTTATCAAACATGTCTTGAGTGACGGAATATGGAAGGTAATTATCAGCGCATGGCAAAGGATCTCTTTAACAAAAAGTTATATTTTCTTAACATATGTAAAGCCAAGCCCCCCGCCCGCACTGTGGTTAAGGGTATGCCGCAGGGCCTGAAGAAGGAGTGTCACTCAGCCCTCCTCCCCAATCCACTATTGGCCCCAGGGGCTCCATCTTTTGGAGCCTTTTGTTTTTATAAGAGGAGGGGCTGAATGCAGCAACCCCTCCCCGAGCCTCTAGTGGCCCAGAGACCCCATCCCCCGGGGCCAAACTTAATTATAAGGCAGCGAGGTCATCACCACCCTCTTTGAGCCTTAAGAGACCCTGAGGACCTTATCCTTGGCACCAAATACAATATTAATAGGGGAGGAAAGTGTATGTCCCCACTCCCTGAACCCAAATGGGACTTGGAAACCCCATCCTGGGGCCATACTATAATTATAGGGGATGGGGTGCATGGCCTTCAGCCTTAAGAGGCCCCTGGGGCCCCATCCTCCTGGGGAAAACACATTAATATTAGCAGGAGGAGCAAAGTCTCCCTCCTCAAGCCCAAATGGGCCCCATCTCTGTGGCCAAACATAACACTGGGGGACACAGGGAGAACAGGAGGACCCGCTCCCCCTTATGATGAAGTTGGCCCCAGGGGATGGAGTGCCTGGGGCCCTTCCCTGATTCAGGTAGCGGGCCGCATGCACTCTCCTCAAATTAATATATGTGATAATCGCAGACGGGTGCCTAATTATTATGTTCTTTGTAAGATGATGAACCTGCGGAGTTCACTGAGTCCTGTTGGACTCCCATGGTATCACAGCTTATATATATATATATTTATATTGGCCCCCACAGAGCCTCGGGGGCATGTTATCCCTACCCTGCCCTCTTACATTTTGTTTACTAAGCCTTAGGGTGTGTGAATAAGTCTTGAGTTCTGTAATGGCTGCCTGAAACATTTTTCCTCATATTGCAAGCAGCTAATCAAAGCTTTGCTCCTGCCGGAGCAAGATGCTCCATGGGAAAAAAGCCTCTCAAACCAATCAAAAGACTCTATTTTTTTAATTGGGTAGTCACTCGAACCCATCTATCCAGAAATATCAATATATTTGGAGCCTAATGTCCCCAATACTACTGAACAGATTTAAGACACATCACAAAAAGCACACTTTCGGGTCCAAGATCTAGCTTCCTGCTAAATTTGGTTGAATTCCGTTCAGAAGTTTTTGCAGTAGTGCTTCGTAAAAAAGTATATCAACAATGAATGGGGGTTTTGCATTTTCAGACCCCTCCATTTTTTGGGCCCCTTTTATGGATCACCCTGAATCTTTTCATGCACAAACTAGAGATAAAATAGCTCTTATTTTGAAAGTTTCGAGAAGATTTGTCAAACAGTGCAAACGTTATTAACTAAACAAAACAAGACATATCTTATGGAAAAACTTAACTTCTTATAACCACCCAATGCCACTTGGTAGCATACAAATATATACATTTCCACAGAAAAAAACCAAAGGTTAAAATAACATTATAGTTCGTTGAATATGTTGTTTATAACATTAAGGTTTTGAACCAACAAATCCTCTGGGACCCCACCACCACATGTAGGGGGTTAGGGTGTTCCTATCCTTCCCCCTATAGTTTTTTAAAACTTTTTTCATGAGATTCACCCAAAGCCAAGTATGAAAATGACTGCCAACACTTCCGGGTTGAAGTGTTGGAGGCCAATCACATTTGAGCGCAGAGACTGTTGGATCCTTGGAGGATCTTTGTCCCTAGATATACAAATTCGTTTTTTTTTTATTTCTCCAAAACTACTGAACATATTTACACTAAATAACAGGAATCACTTCTTCTGAACCAAGAGCTAGTTTTCTGCCAAGTTTGGTGTAATTTCGTCGAGTAGTTTAGGCTGTAGCCGTGTTCAAAATTCCCTATGCAAATTAACATTGGTAAAACACTTTTTTGACCCTGCCCCCCTATTTCCTCAGCTTCTGCTTGATGGATCACCCGAAGGATTCCATGCAAAACAAGACTTAATAGGACACTTTTTAAAAAACTTTCATGAAGAATAGTCAAGCGTTGCCAAAGATATAGCCGGGCCTAAAATTGCCTTTCCTATGGATATGGTCTTAACTATAACTCCCTACTGGCGTCCACAGTATGAAATATATCTATATCTTACCTAGTGACAGAAAGTTTTAGGGTGATCCATCAAGGGGGCCAAGAAAAAAGGGGGTTCCAAAATGGTAAATCCCTCTGCATTGTCTATAGACTTCTTTAAGATAGGCTACAGCAAAAACTGCTAAACAGAATTACACCAAATTCGGCAGGAGTCTAGATCTTGGTTTGCAGATTGTGCTTTTTATGATTTGATGTAAATCCAGTCTGTAGTTTCTGAGGTGTTAAGTGTAAAAAAAATATAGATAGTTGGACTGGTGGGCTTAAGAGGGTCCCAGAGACTCTAGCAGGAGTGCCAATTTAAAAAATAAAATGCTCTGATTTGCTGAGGGAGAGTTATTTGCCTTGGGCCATCTCAATACTACAGGAGTCATACTACCATAAGCAATCTGACTGGCTCCCAGCAGCATGAGTAAAATGGCCATTACAGGACTCGGGAATTAGTATGGGGCAAAACAAAAAGACATTAAAAAATGGAACGATCCCACAAGACTCTTGCAGGATCAAGAACAAATGGCGGTCGGGTCGCCCTTAATTATTATAAGCCCCTGGGAGCCTACCCCAGGGGCTGTGTTTATAAAGAGGAAGGGGGCTGCATGCCCCCCTCCCCGAGCCTCTATAGGCCCTTAGTAGCCCTGGGGTTGAAAACAAGTTGTTTAGAGGGCACACTCAGCCCCCTTCCTGAGCCATAAGAGGCCCAGGGAGCCCACCATTGGGGGATCTTAATTATGTGGAGGGGGTCTGTGTGGCCCACCTCCCCTTGCCGCAAGAGGTCCTGGAGAGCCCACCCCTGGGTCCGACATTCATTTTTATGGAGAAAGGGACCCCCTGCCTATGCCTCAAGTGGCCTGAAAGCACAATGAAACTAAAGGTGGAGGGGGCCATGTAGACCCTTCCCTGAGCCATTGTTGGTCCCTTGAACCCCATCCCTTAAAGCTACCCCGCAGTGCCCAGCAGAGGTTACTGAGTGCCCTAGGAAACTCCAGATTAAAGAGGCTGGGCCCCGGGAGATGCTCCTCCCCCTCCCCAAATAACAATTAAATAAATAAAAGGTTGGGCGAAGGGGAATGGGATTCCTGGGACTGAAAAGCCTCCTCTATTCAATGAAGGCCGGGCCCCGGGGAAAGGGATCCCCATGGTCAAAATCAGCCCGGGGAGGGGAGCTACGTGGTGGCCCCTTCCCAAAGTATAATGGTCTGGCTCCGGGGATGGGGATGGGGGATGGGGTCCCCGGGCCGTATTTGGCCTCTCTCTCTCTCTCTCTCTCTCTCTCTCTCTATCTCTCTCTCTCTCTCTCTCTCTCTCTCTCTCTCTCTCTCTCTCTCTCCCTCTCTCTCTCTCCCTCCCTCTCTCCCTCTGTCTCACTCACTCTGTCTGTCCCCCTATCTCTCTGTCTCCCTCCCTCTCTCTCTGTCTCCCTCCCTCTCTCTCTGTCTCCCTCCCTCTCTGTCTGTCTCCCTCTCTCTCTCTATGTCTCCCTCTCTCTGTCTCCCTCCCTTGGTCTCCCTCTGTCTGTCTCTGTCTGTCTACCTCTATCTCCCTCTGTCAGTCTCCCTCCCTCAGTCTATCACCCTTGGTCTCTCTCTCTCTCTATCTCCCTCTGTCTCTGTCCCTCTGTCTCCATACCTCTGTCTCCCTCCCTCTGTCTCCCTCCCTCTGCCTGTCTCCCTTTCTCTCTGTCTCCTTTTCCCTCTGTCTCCCTCTCTCTCTCTCTGTCTCCCTCTCTCTCTCTCTGTCTCCCTCTCTGTCTACCTCCCTCTGTCTCCCCCCTCTATTTCCCTCCATCTCCCTCTGTCTGTCTCCCTCTCTCTGTCTTCCTCTGTCTGTTTCCCTCTCCCTCCCTCTGTCTCCCCCTGACTCCCTCCCTCTGTCTCCCTCTGCCTCCCTCTGTCTCCATCCCTCTCTGTCTCCCTCAGTCTCCCTCTGTCTATCTCCCTCGCTCTGTGTGTCTCCCTCTGTCTGTCACCCTCAGTCTCCCTCTCTCTATCTCCCTCTGTCTCCGTCTCTCTGTCTCATCCCTCTGTCTGCGTCCCTCTGTCTCCCTCCCTGCCTCTGTCTCCCTCCCTCTGTCTCCTCCCTCTGTCTCCCTCCCTCTGTCTGTCTCCCTTTCTCTCTGTCTCCCTCCCTCTGTCTCCCTCCCTTGGTCTCCCTCTGTCTGTCTCTGTCTGTCTACCTCTATCTCCCTCTGTCAGTCTCCCTCCCTCAGTCTATCACCCTTGGTCTCTCTCTCTCTCTCTATCTCCCTCTGTCTCTGTCCCTCTGTCTCCATACCTCTGTCTCCCTCCCTCTGTCTCCCTCCCTCTGCCTGTCTCCCTTTCTCTCTGTCTCCTTTTCTCTCTGTCTCCCTCTCTCTCTCTCTGTCTCAATCTCTCTCTCTCTATCTCCCTCTCTGTCTACCTCCCTCTGTCTCCCCCCTCTATTTCCCTCCATCTCCCTCTGCCTGTCTCCCTCTCTCTGTCTTCCTCTGTCTGTTTCCCTCTCCCTCCCTCTGTCTCCCACTGACTCCCTCCCTCTGTCTCCCTCTGCCTCCCTCTGTCTCCATCCCTCTCTGTCCCCCTCTCTCTGTCTCCCTCAGTCTCCCTCTGTCTATCTCCCTCCCTCTGTGTGTCTCCCTCTGTCTGTCACCCTCAGTCTCCCTCTCTCTATCTCCCTCTTTTCTCCGTCTCTCTGTCTCATCCCTCTGTCTCCGTCCCTCTGTCTGCGTCCCTCTGTCTCCCTCCCTGCCTCTGTCTCCCTCCCTCTGCCTCCTCCCTCTGTCTCCCTCCCTCTGTCTGTCTCCCTTTCTCTCTGTCTCCCTCCCTCTGTCTGCCTCCCTTTCTCTCTGTCTCCCTCTCTCTCTGTCTCCCTCCCTCTGTCTCCCTCCCTCTATCTCCCTCTGTCGCCCTCTGTCTCTCCCTCTCTCTGTTTCCCTCGGTCTCCCCTTGACTTCCTCCCTCTGTCTCCTTCTGCCTCGCTCTCACTCCCTCCCTCTCTGTCTCCCTCTCTCTGTCACCCTCTGCCTCCCTCCCTCTCCCTCCCTCTGTCTTCCTCCCTCTGTCTCCCCCTGACTGCCTCTCTCTGTCTCCCTCTCTCTTCACCCTCTGTCACCATCTGTCTCCCTCCCTCTCCCTCCCTCTGTCTCCCCTGACTGCCTCTCTCTGTCTCCCTCTCTCTGTCACCTTCTGTCTCCCTCCCTTTATCACCCTCTTTCTCCCTCCATCTCCCTCCCTCTCCCTCTGTCTCCCTTCCTCTCCCTCCCTCTGTCACCCTCTGTCACCTCATCCTGGGTGTGTGGCAGCCCCGGTTGAGACAGATTCCCGGGCACACACGCAGCCTCACCAGAGTACTTCACACGTCTTTAAAAAGACCATTCATTTGTTAATGAGGCTTTGTTGTATTTCACCTCTTCTTAGCGCCCCTGCATCTCCACTCTGACTATCACTGGTATCGCCCGGCCCCCACAGAGTAGAGTCTCTCGGAGTCGCACTGCTGCAACCGGCAGAGTCTGCGGACACTCTTTAATTTTTTTTCTAAAAACACAGGTATAATGTCCGCAAGGTCCGCGGGCCATAAAGGAAGGCTTACCGGGCCGATTGCGGCCCGCGGGACGTACTATGAGTACCCATGTTCTAGACAGTATACCAGAAGGGAAAATAGAAGTGTGCTTAGATGAGAATATTAACAAAAAATACAGTGAGCTGGAAAGGAGAAAGAGGAATTGATATGCTGAATGTGTATTAATTTTATTTTGCTAGTATGAATGAATGCATTTGAAATTAGAGGTAGGTGTTTGCTTATGTTATGTGATTTATTGGTATGTAATTTGCACACACTAACACAGTCAGGGAGGCACTTACAGGCCCAGCTACACTCTCACAAAAGCAGTTAACGGCCCATGACTCATACAGACAGACAGTGACTACCACATTCACTCACACAAACACATGACCATTCACACACCCATATACTCATGTGTACATCCAAGTTAGAGTATTAGTTTGTTATTAGAGCATGGGAGGACATCCACAAAATGCAACCTGCACCACAAAAAGAATTTGAAGAGGACCACTTCAGCACTCTTGAAAAGGGATAGCCCTCATGGCAGTTTACCTCAGACTCATGGCCTCAAAGGGTAGTGGGTTTCAGAAGGAGGTATAGGAGTAGAGAAATGAGTGGGTACATTTTCCAGAGGGGAGAGTCGATCCCCAGTGAAAAATGTCTCTATTGCATATAATGCAGAAAGTATTGCCTCCTCCCAAACCCAGTCCCCTGAGGACCTCAAGGAAAGACAGGCTGAGTGGGACCCAAGGCTGCAGCTGGCCGATTAGGGTGCAGAGGAGGAAAGGGGCTTGCTGGCTGGAGTGTCAAGGAGGTGCACTTGATGGCCAAATAGCTGTTGGAGCCTAGACAAAATGGTAAGAGAACCACTATTGTGTCAAGTGCAGAAGACAGTTCATGTATTCAGAGACGAGGTGCCTGACTTCAAGGAGAGGATTGATATAGACAGGTTATTTCTGGCAGAAGAAGTAGCTGTAGAGGTATAGAAGATCTCTGAGGATGATTGTAGAGGTTCCTTTGGAGTCATATCCATGGTGATGGAAGGGACAACTTACTGGCTCACAGAAGGAGGGGAGGTTGAGATATTTCCCTATAAAGGAAGCCATTGTCAGTAAGTATGAATTGACCCCAGAGAAGTGCAGGTTGAAATTCAGGGTTAGTCAGAAACGGTGTCACTACTGCTGAGAGGATTTTGTGGGGTACTTTTGAAATTATTAATAAAAGTAATAATGTTTTTTAAGGAACTGTTTTTAAGTTTTATTCTTTTTCTTGGTTTCCAAAGAGAACTGAGAAGAAGCAATTCTTTTCAAACAATAGATGGAATACACATGGAATATGAAATCTAGGGTCCTCAGAATATAATCTTGATGACCTTTACTCTGCTGCAGTTATTTGCGCATGGTGGTCATCATATCATCCGCCTACTCCAGTTCGAAAAAGTTGAGGAAATTATTGAGCCTCTAAACTTTTCTCCAGACACCCATTGGTGTTCTTTTAGCTTGTTTCATCTGATACAGTTTAATGGCATCCCCAATCCCCCCTTTTGAAGGGAGTGGATGGATACTGTAATGCTTATATATTTCTGCATATCTACTTCTATTCACTTTTTCAAACTGCCCACTTGCGGCAACATTTCTTCCTCCAATCAACTTTCATATTAGACATCATCTACATCTGTATCATACACTTTAGGATATAATGTAGCTCTCTTCACCTTATTTGCATCCACTAGTTCCTGGCAAGCATTTTTGTTTTTCTCGGGCACACCATTCACTGGAATAAAAAGCGATTCTTCCAAATCTCTATTTACACCAACAGTTGCAATATTGCGTTTAGCATCAAAAGATAAATACACATCTCTACCTTAAAGCCCTTTCTGAAGTGCAGTAGATGACACCATTAATGTTAGAGTTAGCTTTGCTCAGAAAGTAATATAAGTGATCCCATAGATATTCTGCTGAACTCAGGGTTAGAAACCAAGTTGGTGTTCCTAAATTTCACAGCATGCACTTAAGCTCAACATGAAGACAATACCAGTACTCATTTGTCCTAAAATTTGCAGAGAAGTAAATAGGCAGCAGTAATGTAAGTACATGGGTCGGGTCCTGCTGTACCAATGTATTCCTGATATATACTGCAAATACTACTGCACTCTCATTTATACACAGAAGCATGTCTACACCTTCCTTGTGCTTCTTCACCTAGCTCTTCTTCTACATTTCACGGCATCATCTCTTCTTTTGCAATGGGACCACTATCTTAAAGTTCATAACATCGACCAGTTGTTTCAACTGCATACATCAAATGATTCACTTGTAAGTAACTTTCTTCATTCAAGAAAGGCTAAGTAGTAGGCCTACGCTTCCATTCTCCCATGAAAATTAAGAAAAAAGATAGTTTTATTAGTTAGCCTTTTTTGTTGTTTTTTTTCTTCATAGAGAACATTGTTTTATCCATTGTTTTTATTCTGTTTAGTATTAAGATAAATAGTTTGTGCTTGAGAGCAAACACTTTATTAACCACACTCTCAATATATTTTTTTTGTTTGGTTGCTGCCTCGTCTTCATATCCCTAATTTTTCATACCAAATTCTATATTACTCTACTTCTAAACATTCTTATTCATGTTTCGTTAAATCGTTTACACCTCTTCATCAAATTAGGTGTTTTTTAACAAAGACTTTTACTTTTAATCTGACTTCTTTTCTGTTACAAATTTGGAGAGGTAAAGTACATAGACAGCAGCACAGTAAGCATATAGGTGAGTTCCCAGAGTAGTTAATCAAAAGTTCAAGTTTCAGTGTCTTACTGTATTTGTGGTTAGTAAAATAAGTTATTTTATGTTTGTTAATTGTTTGGTTTAAATTGTATTATATTATGTCAATAAAATGCTTTTTACTTTTATGGCTTCACAGGCCGAAATAAAGTATTTTGAATGAATGTTAATAAAATGCACTTGTAAAGTTATAAATGCATTTTTTATTAATTTATATCAAGAGTCAAAAACCCACCTACACAGGTATTTATAGATGTACTCACACAACTATAAAGTCATTCACACAGGTACTGACACACTGTCACACACCCATTCAAAAATGCGCAGTCAGTGACTTTTACATGTTCAAACATCAACTTACATAGACATAGTGTGCCATTTTTGTTTTTTTACTACAGTCCTTATGATAGTTTTTTCCATACTGATCAATGATGATTATTTCAACAGTGCAACCTATGCTGAAAACTCTTAAAACAGTGGGAAGGAAATTGACCCAAGGAACACATTTTTGCAGTGACAAACATGCAGCATTTTGTAAAATGAGTAATCATCTCACTCAAATCTTCACAGGCTGCTGGTGTTGTGATGACTGCAGCTGATGAACGTTATCCCAAGGGTGCTGTAGAGGTGGAACATTCTGCTACACTTACTTTCTACTTCATCATTCAGTTGTATACCCTTTGATGAATTGTTTTAAGCGTTTACAACTGGAACCTGTCACATGCAAATACTTCTTGGCAGTGCTGCTGGGTAATTGTTTGCCACAAATATTACACTGCACATATTTTTCTGTAATTGATTTGCCTGAAAGTGTTCTGAAAATGCTTGCAGACATCACTTTCTTTAGGAATGGCTGGTGTAAAGATATACCAGCATGTATTTAAAGTGGTTATCCATGAAACTGGCTTTGTAATAATTAAATAGAGTGTGTTATGTTTATTTGTTTATCTGTATTGAGTGCAATGCACAGTGTTGCATAAATGCAATGAGATAATCTGTGGTTCTTTTCTACAATCTTTATAATAGTTTTGTCCCTACTTCTCAATAATGACTGCTTAAAACATACATAGCTTATGGTGTATGAGTAAAGAAGCTCTTATGGTGTATGAGTAAAGAAGCTGAGACCAGTAAAAAAGGGAAAATGAAATGCTTAATAGTAATACATACTTTTGCAGTATAGGAAATGCCTAGGTATTTGTTTGAATTATGTCTTTATGCATTGTTGAAATTATAAATTACTGTTTTACTTTTTTAATTATATTAATTGTAAAACAAATAAATATTTGTTTTTTTCTTTTTATACAGATCAATGGCACCATCTGTTGGAGTAATGTACTTTACTAATGAGTTCTTGCACTGTTGTTCCATAACATTAGATGTTGAGGATGCACACCCAAGCACCGATTCTTATAGTTGCGAACACATCTAGGCACACATCAGTACAGCAACTCATACACCCAGCTAAACACAGATAGAGGTACTCACACACACAGGTTTACACTGATACAGTCACTGACACACATCAATACAATCACTGTTACATCCAACTACACACCGATACAGGCACTGCCACATCTAGCCAAACACTATCCAATAACACACCCAGGCACACACTGTCACACCCTGGGACTTACCAGTGCAGATACACACACAAAGGAATACAGCAATACAGACACTGACACGCCCAGACAATTCAGACACTGACACACCCAGGCATACACCAATGCAGACACTGACACCCAGTCAAACACTAATACATCCAATAACACACCCAAGCACATACTGATATACACACTGAGACACACAGAGCCTTATTAATGAAGACACTGACACACCAAGACATACAGTAATACAGACACTGGCACACCCATCCGAACACTTATACATAAGACACCCAGGCATACACTGACACACCCAGGCACATACCAATACAGAAACTGACACACTCAGGCATACAGGAATGCAGACATAGACGCACCCAAGCAAAACAGTAATGCATCCAATAACATACCTAGGAACACACTGATGCATACACTAACATCCCAGGTGCACACTAATGCATACACTAACATACCCTTGTAGAAACTCATGTATACACTAACACACCCAGGCACACACTGAGGCATACATGGACACACCCAGGGACATACCAACACAGACACACACTGATGCACACACTGACATACCCAGGCTCACACTGATGCATATGCTAACACACTGTGTACATACTAATACATATACTACACAGAAAGGCACACACTAATGCATACACTAACACACCCATGCACACTGACAGAAACATTGACACACCTGACACACACTGATGCATACATTGACACACCCAGAGAGTTACAATGTAGACAATGTCACACCCAGGCATACAACAATGCAGACACTGACACACTCACCCAACTGCTAATGCATCACCCAGGCACACACTTATACCCACACTGATACACCAACAGACTTACCAATGTAGAAACTGATATACATACAGGCATAGAGCAATTCAGACACCGACACACCCATCCAAACACTTATGCATCCAGTAAGACACCCAGGCATACAGTGACGAATACACTGACACACCCAGGCGTAGTTTACTATACCCAGGCATATACCAATGTAGACACTGACACATCTAACCTTACTATAATGCATCCAATAACACACCCAGACACGCACTAAGACATACCGTGACACATCCAGGGTGATACTAATGCATACACTGACACACCTGTGCATACATTAATGCAAACACTGACATGGCCAGGCATTCACCAAAGCAGGCACTTACACATCCAGCCAAACACTAATGCATCCAATAACACACCTAGGCATACTCTCATGCACACATTGACACACCCACTCTGGAACTGATACCGTCACTGTCACATTAAAAACACAGTTATCTCTTTCTTTGAAGTAGACGATGGTTCTAGCAAGAACCATGTTTTCCTAGAAGGTTTTATTTTAACAGCTTTTAATTTTTTGACCAAAAAGTGAACAGGGTAGTAAAAAGGGCAAGGATGGGGAAATGCAAAGAAGTAGCTGGCTTCAGTCTTCCAAAAATATTATGTAGTCACTGGAAGCAAAAAAAAAAACTAACAGTGATGCTTCCTCACTGTATCCAAGAATGCACACACAGAAGAAATTTTACAGCAACAAGGACGTGGCATTTCGCACAGTAAATAACCATGTCACTCAATTCTTTGCAAATTGCTGGTATTGTAATGACTACAGCTGATGACGGTTCTTCCATGGCTGCAGTAGATTTCGACTATCCTGCTGCACCTGCTTTATCTCGCATCATCTGGTTGTAGACCCTTTCATGAATTGTTTATAGGTGCATCCACATGGAACTTGAGCTCGTGAATACTTCTTTGCAGTGCCTCTGGATAACTGATTACCGCAAACATGGCACTGCAGGAGGTATAGTATAGTGCTTCCACACATCACTTTCTTTTCTGAGAGGTGGTGTGTTGTCCTCCTCATCCTCAGAAGGTTGTGGATGCTCATCTTGGAAGGTTGATATAGCTTCAGCTACTGTGTAAAAGAAAAGCACCACTGCTTCTCAATCCTCATTCTAGAGAGTTCACTGTTGGCTCTTACTTGGAGGGATCTCTCAAAGCTCGCGCCAAGTGGGAGCAAAGAGCTGTGTTCCAGGTGTGGGCACCGTGGGACAGTCCCCAGAGTCATTAATGGCTCCAGGAGGGGGGTCACATGGCCCCCTCCTTTGTTATTCTAGTGCCTTCCCTTAGAGAGCTGGTGGTCCCCGCAGCCAAAAAGGACCAAAGCAGTGGCCCCTCTCCTTTTAGCACATTGGTTTGGCCTGGGCAGGTGGTGGTCCCCGTGACCATTTTGCCCATGGGTAGTGGGGCCAAATATACCCCCTACCCATAATATATAAATAAATATGCCTCCAGGGACCTGGCCCACCTGGGGGCTCACATACAAACAAGCGCTTGTTTTAAAAAAAAATTACAGGGATTCACAAATCTTTGTGATTTTGCTCTTAAAATTTAAAAATAAAATGCTTTTTGACCCTGGCTGGGTCCCTGGGAGACCCCAGCAAGAGGGCCTAGGAGATCACGGTATTCCTACGCCTACTCTCCGGTAGAAGTGTTGGTAGACAATCAGATGGCAGCTTGAGATCTGTTGGATTCATGGACGGGTTGTGCCTCTACATATCTATATTTCTTTTCCCATTAATATCTCAAAAACGACTGAACGTATTCACAGCAAATCACAAAAAACATGCTTTCAAGTGCAACATGTAGCTTTCTGCCCACTTTGTTGTGATTCCATTCAGCGGTTTGGGCTGTAGCCATGTCTAAGATCTCTAATGAAATTAACATGAGAAACCCACTTTTTTGACCTCCTCTCTCCCTTTTTCTCGGCCTCAACTTGACAGATCAACCCAAAACTTTCCATGCACTTCTTAAAACAAGTGGTTTGAGAAAATGTTGTGAAGATCGTCAAGCGAAAGTTATAAGCAGGTAAAAAAATCCTTTTCCTTTGGAAACTAGGTCTTAACTATATCTACCTACTGGTGATTGGCAATAGATTATACATATATATATATATATATATCAAACAGAAGAAAAGCGCCCTTTTGAGGAGCCCCAGCTGAAAGTTACCGCTTTTATTTCAGGAAAGGATCAGCTCAGCAAACAGCACAATGTCTCTTTGAAATTAAAATCCCAACGCGTTTCGAACAACGAGGTGTTCTTGCTCACGGGTCTCTGGAGACTGAGAATGGCAGTTGGTTAATTGGGGAACACCTTGATAAGTTTGCAGAGCTCCGCCTCCGTGTATGAGTGCCCATTTGCATGCTGGAGCCTGTAGTTCCACCCAAGTATGTCCCTTGTGGGTGCCACCATAATCAGTCACGTAATCCACTATCAAAACCTCAGTAGGTAAAGACCACATTGGTAAGTACGCCAAACTGCATATTCAAACCTCTTCTGCAAGCCTTTCAGTTCCTTTAGTGCTCGAGGTTTCACCAGCACTTGTTCCGCTAGAGTTCAGCGGCGGGCGTCCTCGCGACCGGACACGGCCGCATTACATCAAACAGAAGAAAAGCGCCCTTTTGAGGAGCCCCAGCTGAAAGTTACCACTTTTATTTCAGGAAAGGATCAGCTCAGCAAACAGCACAATGTCTCTTTGAAATTAAAATCCCAACGCGTTTCGAACAACGAGGTGTTCTTGCTCACGGGTCTCTGGAGACTGAGAATGGCAGTTGGTTAATTGGGGAACACCTTGATAAGTTTGCAGAGCTCCGCCTCCGTGTATGAGTGCCCATTTGCATGCTGGAGCCTGTAGTTCCACCCAAGTATGTCCCTTGTGGGTGCCACCATAATCAGTCACGTAATCCACTATCAAAACCTCAGTAGGTAAAGACCACATTGGTAAGTACGCCAAACTGCATATTCAAACCTCTTCTGCAAGCCTTTCAGTTCCTTTAGTGCTCGAGGTTTCACCAGCACTTGTTCCGCTAGAGTTCAGCGGCGGGCGTCCTCGCGACCGGACACGGCCGCATTACATCAAACAGAAGAAAAGCGCCCTTTTGAGGAGCCCCAGCTGAAAGTTACCGCTTTTATTTCAGGAAAGGATCAGCTCAGCAAACAGCACAATGTCTCTTTGAAATTAAAATCCCAACGCGTTTCGAACAACGAGGTGTTCTTGCTCACGGGTCTCTGGAGACTGAGAATGGCAGTTGGTTAATTGGGGAACACCTTGATAAGTTTGCAGAGCTCCGCCTCCGTGTATGAGTGCCCATTTGCATGCTGGAGCCTGTAGTTCCACCCAAGTATGTCCCTTGTGGGTGCCACCATAATCAGTCACGTAATCCACTATCAAAACCTCAGTAGGTAAAGACCACATTGGTAAGTACGCCAAACTGCATATTCAAACCTCTTCTGCAAGCCTTTCAGTTCCTTTAGTGCTCGAGGTTTCACCAGCACTTGTTCCGCTAGAGTTCAGCGGCGGGCGTCCTCGCGACCGGACACGGCCGCATTACATCAAACAGAAGAAAAGCGCCCTTTTGAGGAGCCCCAGCTGAAAGTTACCGCTTTTATTTCAGGAAAGGATCAGCTCAGCAAACAGCACAATGTCTCTTTGAAATTAAAATCCCAACGCGTTTCGAACAACGAGGTGTTCTTGCTCACGGGTCTCTGGAGACTGAGAATGGCAGTTGGTTAATTGGGGAACACCTTGATAAGTTTGCAGAGCTCCGCCTCCGTGTATGAGTGCCCATTTGCATGCTGGAGCCTGTAGTTCCACCCAAGTATGTCCCTTGTGGGTGCCACCATAATCAGTCACGTAATCCACTATCAAAACCTCAGTAGGTAAAGACCACATTGGTAAGTACGCCAAACTGCATATTCAAACCTCTTCTGCAAGCCTTTCAGTTCCTTTAGTGCTCGAGGTTTCACCAGCACTTGTTCCGCTAGAGTTCAGCGGCGGGCGTCCTCGCGACCGGACACGGCCGCATTACATCAAACAGAAGAAAAGCGCCCTTTTGAGGAGCCCCAGCTGAAAGTTACCGCTTTTATTTCAGGAAAGGATCAGCTCAGCAAACAGCACAATGTCTCTTTGAAATTAAAATCCCAACGCGTTTCGAACAACGAGGTGTTCTTGCTCACGGGTCTCTGGAGACTGAGAATGGCAGTTGGTTAATTGGGGAACACCTTGATAAGTTTGCAGAGCTCCGCCTCCGTGTATGAGTGCCCATTTGCATGCTGGAGCCTGTAGTTCCACCCAAGTATGTCCCTTGTGGGTGCCACCATAATATATATAATATATATATATATATATATATATATATATATATATATATATATATATATATATATATATATATATATATATATATATATATATATATATATATATATATATATATATATATATATATATAATTCGATTGCAGAGCCCGTTTTCGGAAGGAACCACACTGGACATCAAATGAGGCTCGATTTCATTTTAATGACAGCTTGCCAGCAGAGAATGTTTCAGGCGAGTAAATAAGCACATCTTGCCAGACGCGTTTCAGGAATTTTTCTCCTTTCTTCAGTGGCTTCGGATGGCTGAGGGAAAAGCGTCATTCAGCGCATGACTACTATTATATACATTAATCCCGCCCCAATGGGCGTGGCCTCACGGCTTCCTGGGAGTCGTAGTCTGCGCATATTGTTTCCTCAGTGGGTGCTTTTCCAAGAGTCTTGATGTCCGATAATTGTTTGCACTCAAAGCTTGAAAAAGCCTCTGCCCCGCTTTTTAGCTGCCATACGAGCTTGACTGACTTCTTTCTGCAGAGAAGCTAGTCGTGTCCGTTCCGCTCGTTGCAGCACCAGCTGGTACTGTCACGGACCCACCGGAGTAGTGGGTGCCTCCCACGACCTGGGACCAGGCCGTTAAATACAATTCGATTGCAGAGCCCGTTTTCGGAAGGAACCACACCGGACATCAAATGAGGCTCGATTTCATTTTAATGACAGCTTGCCAGCAGAGAATGTTTCAGGCGAGTAAATAAGCACATCTTGCCAGACGCGTTTCAGGAATTTTTCTCCTTTCTTCAGTGGCTTCGGATGGCTGAGGGAAAAGCGTCATTCAGCGCATGACTACTATTATATACATTAATCCCGCCCCAATGGGCGTGGCCTCACGGCTTCCTGGGAGTCGTAGTCTGCGCATATTGTTTCCTCAGTGGGTGCTTTTCCAAGAGTCTTGATGTCCGATAATTGTTTGCACTCAAAGCTTGAAAAAGCCTCTGCCCCGCTTTTTAGCTGCCATACGAGCTTGACTGACTTCTTTCTGCAGAGAAGCTAGTCGTGTCCGTTCCGCTCGTTGCAGCACCAGCTGGTACTGTCACGGACCCACCGGAGTAGTGGGTGCCTCCCACGACCTGGGACCAGGCCGTTAAATACAATTCGATTGCAGAGCCCGTTTTCGGAAGGAACCACACCGGACATCAAATGAGGCTCGATTTCATTTTAATGACAGCTTGCCAGCAGAGAATGTTTCAGGCGAGTAAATAAGCACATCTTGCCAGACGCGTTTCAGGAATTTTTCTCCTTTCTTCAGTGGCTTCGGATGGCTGAGGGAAAAGCGTCATTCAGCGCATGACTACTATTATATACATTAATCCCGCCCCAATGGGCGTGGCCTCACGGCTTCCTGGGAGTCGTAGTCTGCGCATATTGTTTCCTCAGTGGGTGCTTTTCCAAGAGTCTTGATGTCCGATAATTGTTTGCACTCAAAGCTTGAAAAAGCCTCTGCCCCGCTTTTTAGCTGCCATACGAGCTTGACTGACTTCTTTCTGCAGAGAAGCTAGTCGTGTCCGTTCCGCTCGTTGCAGCACCAGCTGGTACTGTCACGGACCCACCGGAGTAGTGGGTGCCTCCCACGACCTGGGACCAGGCCGTTAAATACAATTCGATTGCAGAGCCCGTTTTCGGAAGGAACCACACCGGACATCAAATGAGGCTCGATTTCATTTTAATGACAGCTTGCCAGCAGAGAATGTTTCAGGCGAGTAAATAAGCACATCTTGCCAGACGCGTTTCAGGAATTTTTCTCCTTTCTTCAGTGGCTTCGGATGGCTGAGGGAAAAGCGTCATTCAGCGCATGACTACTATTATATACATTAATCCCGCCCCAATGGGCGTGGCCTCACGGCTTCCTGGGAGTCGTAGTCTGCGCATATTGTTTCCTCAGTGGGTGCTTTTCCAAGAGTCTTGATGTCCGATAATTGTTTGCACTCAAAGCTTGAAAAAGCCTCTGCCCGCTTTTTAGCTGCCATACGAGCTTGACTGACTTCTTTCTGCAGAGAAGCTAGTCGTGTCCGTTCCGCTCGTTGCAGCACCAGCTGGTACTGTCATGGAACCACCGGAGTAGTGGGTGCCTCCCACGACCTGGGACCAGGCCGTTAAATACAATTCGATTGCAGAGCCCGTTTTCGGAAGGAACCACACCGGACATCAAATGAGGCTCGATTTCATTTTAATGACAGCTTGCCAGCAGAGAATGTTTCAGGCGAGTAAATAAGCACATCTTGCCAGACGTGTTTCAGGAATTTTTCTCCTTTCTTCAGTGGCTTCGGATGGCTGAGGGAAAAGCGTCATTCAGCGCATGACTACTATTATATACATTAATCCCGCCCCAATGGGCGTGGCCTCACGGCTTCCTGGGAGTCGTAGTCTGCGCATATTGTTTCCTCAGTGGGTGCTTTTCCAAGAGTCTTGATGTCCGATAATTGTTTGCACTCAAAGCTTGAAAAAGCCTCTGCCCCGCTTTTTAGCTGCCATACGAGCTTGACTGACTTCTTTCTGCAGAGAAGCTAGTCGTGTCCGTTCCGCTCGTTGCAGCACCAGCTGGTACTGTCACGGACCCACCGGAGTAGTGGGTGCCTCCCACGACCTGGGACCAGGCCGTTAAATACAATTCGATTGCAGAGCCCGTTTTCGGAAGGAACCACACCGGACATCAAATGAGGCTCGATTTCATTTTAATGACAGCTTGCCAGCAGAGAATGTTTCAGGCGAGTAAATAAGCACATCTTGCCAGACGCGTTTCAGGAATTTTTCTCCTTTCTTCAGTGGCTTCGGATGGCTGAGGGAAAAGCGTCATTCAGCGCATGACTACTATTATATACATTAATCCCGCCCCAATGGGCGTGGCCTCACGGCTTCCTGGGAGTCGTAGTCTGCGCATATTGTTTCCTCAGTGGGTGCTTTTCCAAGAGTCTTGATGTCCGATAATTGTTTGCACTCAAAGCTTGAAAAAGCCTCTGCCCCGCTTTTTAGCTGCCATACGAGCTTGACTGACTTCTTTCTGCAGAGAAGCTAGTCGTGTCCGTTCCGCTCGTTGCAGCACCAGCTGGTACTGTCACGGACCCACCGGAGTAGTGGGTGCCTCCCACGACCTGGGACCAGGCCGTTAAATACAATTCGATTGCAGAGCCCGTTTTCGGAAGGAACCACACCGGACATCAAATGAGGCTCGATTTCATTTTAATGACAGCTTGCCAGCAGAGAATGTTTCAGGCGAGTAAATAAGCACATCTTGCCAGACGCGTTTCAGGAATTTTTCTCCTTTCTTCAGTGGCTTCGGATGGCTGAGGGAAAAGCGTCATTCAGCGCATGACTACTATTATATACATTAATCCCGCCCCAATGGGTCTGCAGAAAGAAGTCAGTCAAGCTCGTATGGCAGCTAAAAAGCGGGGCAGAGGCTTTTTCAAGCTTTGAGTGCAAACAATTATCGGACATCAAGACTCTTGGAAAAGCACCCACTGAGGAAACAATATGCGCAGACTACGACTCCCAGGAAGCCGTGAGGCCACGCCCATTGGGGCGGGATTAATGTATATAATAGTAGTCATGCGCTGAATGACGCTTTTCCCTCAGCCATCCTAAGCCACTGAAGAAAGGAGAAAAATTCCTGAAACGCGTCTGGCAAGATGTGCTTATTTACTCGCCTGAAACATTCTCTGCTGGCAAGCTGTCATTAAAATGAAATCGAGCCTCATTTGATGTCCGGTGTGGTTCCTTCCGAAAACGGGCTCTGCAATCGAATTGTATTTAACGGCCTGGTCCCAGGTCGTGGGAGGCACCCACTACTCCGGTGGGTCCGTGACAGTACCAGCTGGTGCTGCAACGAGCGGAACGGACACGACTAGCTTCTCTGCAGAAAGAAGTCAGTCAAGCTCGTATGGCAGCTAAAAAGCGGGGCAGAGGCTTTTTCAAGCTTTGAGTGCAAACAATTATCGGACATCAAGACTCTTGGAAAAGCACCCACTGAGGAAACAATATGCGCAGACTACGACTCCCAGGAAGCCGTGAGGCCACGCCCATTGGGGCGGGATTAATGTATATAATAGTAGTCATGCGCTGAATGACGCTTTTCCCTCAGCCATCCGAAGCCACTGAAGAAAGGAGAAAAATTCCTGAAACGCGTCTGGCAAGATGTGCTTATTTACTCGCCTGAAACATTCTCTGCTAGCAAGCTGTCATTAAAATGAAATCGAGCCTCATTTGATGTCCGGTGTGGTTCCTTCCGAAAACGGGCTCTGCAATCGAATTGTATTTAACGGCCTGGTCCCAAGTTGTGGGAGGCACCCACTACTCCGGTGGGTCCGTGACAGTACCAGCTGGTGCTGCAACGAGCGGAACGGACACGACTAGCTTCTCTGCAGAAAGAAGTCAGTCAAGCTCGTATGGCAGCTAAAAAGCGGGGCAGAGGCTTTTTCAAGCTTTGAGTGCAAACAATTATCGGACATCAAGACTCTTGGAAAAGCACCCACTGAGGAAACAATATGCGCAGACTACGACTCCCAGGAAGCCGTGAGGCCACGCCCATTGGGGCGGGATTAATGTATATAATAGTAGTCATGCGCTGAATGACGCTTTTCCCTCAGCCATCCGAAGCCACTGAAGAAAGGAGAAAAATTCCTGAAACGCGTCTGGCAAGATGTGCTTATTTACTCGCCTGAAACATTCTCTGCTGGCAAGCTGTCATTAAAATGAAATCGAGCCTCATTTGATGTCCGGTGTGGTTCCTTCCGAAAACGGGCTCTGCAATCGAATTATATATATATATATATATATATCTCAACAACTTTTTTCCCCGAAGGGGAAAACAACGGGTCGCACAACCAGCTTGGATTTAAACAGCAATCCTTTTTATTTCTCTAGTTCAAAGGGCAACAGGCGCATTGATCTACGCGTTTCGGTGTCACTTCACCTTGCTCACGATACCGCACATGCGAGAGCGCTGCAAAAACTCCCGCGAAGGAACCGCTCTGGAGGTGATATATATATATATATATATATATATATATATATAAATATATATATATATATATATGTCAGCTCCGTATTCCTATTATTACCCAGCCGGGTTCAGGAAACAGCACTCACGAGCACAGCAGTGTATGCAGCAGAGGGGTTTTATTTTAGAACAGACGCGTTTCGGGAGAACACTCCCTTCGTCGGTATTCACATCAGAGTGATAGTACGCGGTACCATTATCTATGTTTGTCAAACATTCTCAAAACAAACAAAGGACTTTACCACAAGCGCCAAGTTTGGGCGCCATCTTTGAATGTGCATTTTAGACATGAACTAAATAGAACTGCTGATATTACAGTTACACCGGATATAACGCCGTGTATCGGCACAATTGTTGTCTCGACAATAAACCACTAATTATACAATGCTAACAACCTGTCGTGGCCAAGACAACATTTTTGCGTTGTGAGACACAACTTAAATCACAGACAGAAAATCACAAAATAAATGCGAGGACGTCTGGCAGATCTTGCCGTGGATCGGAAATTGCAGCCCAATAGGACTGCCACAAAAAAGGTGTAACAAATAAAAGCAATTCATAAAAGTAAATATCACTTAAGGTAGCATCTTTCATCATAAGTACTCCAGACTGTAATACATTTCAAAGCATCATGCTATACTTTCTTCACTCACATAATACTGTACTTCATTTTATCAACCCAGGTGAGAGGCCAATTCTTCTCCCATATTCAGACCTTTGGGTGCCTTAGTCTCCAGATCTATAATGTATCGGGACTCAAGTCTCCTAAGTGTGAGCAATCTATTGCCCCCTCTCAGATTCTCCTCTACCTGGTCCAAACAGAAGTATCTTAAAAGGTTTCTGTCACTGTCATGCTTTAAGGAAAAATGACGGGCCACTGGATATGCAAAGTCCTTATTAGCAATGGCCCGCATATGTTCCAATATTCTTAATTTGACGGTATTGATGGTACTCCCAACATATCTCAGCATACAGGGGCATACTAGGCAATAGACAGCAAAGTCAGTATGACATGACATAAATTTGTTTACTTTCTTCCCACCTTTGCAGCCAGGAACCTCATATATTAATGTCCTTTTACTTGCTGCGCAGGCTTTGCATTTTCCACAAGGGAAGAAGCCTTTAGTGTCCTTTAATGTGCCTAATGGTTTGTGAATGGGTGGTAAATAGCTGTGAACTATTTGATCACGTAGGGATCGTGCCTTCCTGAACGTTATTAATGGTGTGCTGGGAATGTCAGGCCCAACAATTTGGTCAGATTTCAAAATATGCCAGTGTTTGGACATAATTGATCGTAATTTAAAGGAATCCACAGCATATGGTGTGATCATGCGGAATTTTCCTTCAGTGGTAGTGTCTGTTTTTTTAACAAAAAAGACTAGCACGTGGTATTTTTCTAACCTTCTTAAGGGTCTCTTGGAGAAGTTGGGAATTGTACCCTCTCATTATAAATCTCTCCACACATTCGTTAGCTGCTTCTTCAAAGTGTTCGTTCTGACTACAATTGCGTTTCAACCGCAAAAATTCCCCGTATGGAATGTTATTAATCAATTTCCGGGGATGGCCGCTGGACGCGTGTAAAACGCTGTTTCCATCAGTAGGTTTGCGGAAAAGTTGTGTGCAAATGCGTCCATCACTGATATTTACTTCTAGGTCCAAGTAATTGACCTTTTCCTTGTTAATTTCACCAGTAAATCTCAAGTGATGCTCATTGTCGTTGAGTATCTGAATATACTGATTGGCTTCATCAATTGATCCGTCCCACACTAGTAACAGATCATCTATGTATCTGCTCCATGCCACCACTTTGTTGTTCCAGGCGGCAAGCCTGGGGGCCCAGGCTACCTGCTCCTCCCACCAGCCTACGAATAAATTCACATAGCTGGGGGCGAAGCAGGACCCCATGGCCGTACCAGACAATTGGCGATACATAGTGTCCTGAAAGAGAAAGATATTATTATGCAAGCAAAATGCAATTAATTCCAATAATTCCAATAACATCTTGTTATGCATTGCATATTTGAGTTCTCTCTTATTTAGGAAATACTCCACTGCATGTAGACCCTGTGTATGATCTATACAAGTATATAAACTTGTGATGTCCAGGGTGATTAGTATATATGATGGTTGCCAATCCAGGAGTTCCACCTTTTCAATGAAATCCGTAGTATCTCTGATATATGATCTCAAAGACAGTACAAAACTAAACAAATGGTGATCCAATTTTTTTTTATATATATATATATATATATATATATATATATATATATATATATATATATATATATATATATATATATATATATATATATATATATATATATATATATATATATATATATATTACTGCAAGTTACCAGTAGGTAGTTATAGTTAGGATCATGTTTCCATAAGAAAAGCATTTTTTGACTTGCCTATATCTTTGGCACCAGTTGACAAATCTTCCCAAAATTTCCCCAAATAAATGCCCTTGTGCTTCTTGCTGTGCATGGAACCTTTTGGGGTGACTTGTCAAGTGGGGGCCAAGAAAAAGGGAGAATCAAAAACATGCGTTTCCTATTTTAATTCACATCAGAGCTTTAGAGACGACTACAGACCAAAATGATGAATGACATTATACCAAATTTGGCAGATAGGTAGATATTAGCCCAGAGAAGTACCTTTTTCTTATCTGGTATAACTCTGTTTAGTAGTTTTCAAAATATTAATTGAAATCCAAATTTGTATACATAGGGTCGCGGATCCTCCTCAGATCCTCGATTCAATGCGCCAACCTCAATGCTGTTATTTGCTGGGCGCAACCTGAGAGGAAAGGTGCGACTGGCATTCTGTTTATTGGGACTCGGTTCCAGATGGGGAAAAAAAATTTTAAAAGTGAAAGAAGGGGTCAGGGTACAGGTACCCTGACCCCATGGAACTAATGGAGGATTCTGTGAAGGACCCCTCATGTGCATGAAATTGATCAAAAACTTTATTTACCATATGAGGAGCCATGAATACTCCCTGGGTCCCAGTGAATTAAGGGATCTAGAACCCAATTTAAAACAAAATCATACACTCACCCACAGATCCACACACCTATTCACATACTCACTCACTCACCCACTTACGTACCCACGAAATCCCTCACACACCAACTCACACCCATACAGCCACTCACACACCCTCATATACCCACAAAAATACTCACATAGCCACATAAATACTCATACACCTGCTCACATACCCACACAACCACTTCCACATCCCATCACAGACTTACACAGCCAGTAACACACCCACTTACATATCCACCACACATGCACTCACCCACTTACATACCCACACACCCACTCATACACCCAGAGATATTATAGGTAGGAAATAGCATTAGGAGTAAGCCTGGGCATAGTTCGCGTAGCCGCACTCCGCGGAGCTACGCGAAGATGCACTTGCACTCCGCAAACTACGCATAGCTCCGCGAGCATGCGTAGTAGCTTGCTTGACCCGTTCGCGAGCCATTTTTCTTCTTCGGGAGCACCGTGGAACTCTGGAACCTGCTCGACACCACATCTCCAGACGTCGCCTTCCTCACGGAAACATGGATGAACACCTCCTCAGCGCTGTCGCCATCCCGGATGGATACAAGATCACCCGGAGAAACCGCGTCAACGAGACAGGAGGAGGCATCGCCATCGTCCACAAGAACACCATCCGCATCACGACCAACTCAGAAGACACCCTCATAGCCGCTTAACATCTTCCCTTCCAGATACACACCGACCCCAAGACCACACTCAGAGGCACCCTCATCTACAGACCCCCAGGACCTCGCACACAATTCAGCGAAGATATCGCAGACTTCATCAGCCCGCACGCCCTCGCCTCCGCTGACTACATCCTCCTAGGGGTCCTCAACTTCCACCTGGAGAACAACAACGACAACACCACCACCACCCTGCTGGACAACCTCGCCAGCCTCGGACTCATGCAACTGGTGAAAACCCCGACCCACTACGCTGGACACACGCTTGACCCAGTCTTCTCCTCCAGCAAGTACATCTCCTTCAGCCACTCCACCGGACTCCACTGGACAGACCACAGCTGCGTCCACTTCAGCTTCAGAAAGACCACGACTCACCACCACCCGCAACAGGTTCCCCGCAGGAACTGGAACAAGATCACCACCGACCAGCTCACCACTTCACTGAGCCAGAACCCTCCCGCCAGCTCAACGGACCCCAACCAAGCAGCCAACAACCTCACACAGTGGATCACCAATTGCGCTCGCCCAACCAGCCTCGACCACTCGCAGTCCGGCTTCCGCGCCAACCACAGCACCGAGACCGCCCTCATCGCAGCCACTGACAACATCCGAGCCCTGCTCGACAACTGGGAAACAGCAGCCCTCATCCTCCTGGACCTCTCCGCAGCATTCGATACGGTCTGCCACCGCACCCTAGTGCAGTGCCTCAGCAACATCGGAATCCAAGAGAAGGCACTGGAGTGGATCATCTCGTTCCTCACCGGAAGAACCCAGAGAGTCCGCCTCCCCCCGTACAGATCCAAGGCCACCGAAGTCATATGCGGCGTACCACAAGGATCATCACTCAGCCCCATCCTCTTCAACGTCTACATGAGCACCCTCGCAGCCATCGTACGCCAACACAACCTCAACATCATCTCCTACGCCGACGACACCCAGCTGATCCTCTCCCTCACCAACGACCCAGGAACCGCCAGAACCAACCTACACGAAGGGATGAAAGATGTAGTCGAGTGGATGAGGAACAACCGCCTGAAACTGAACTCAGACAAGACAGAAGTCCTCATCCTTGGATCATCACCCTACGCCTGGGATGACTCCTGGTGGCCCCCTGCCCTGGGCAGCGCACCCAAACCAACGGACCACGCATGCAACCTGGGCTTCATCCTGGACTCCTCCCTCTCGATGACCAGACAAGTCAACGCCGTCTCATCATCATGCTTCAACATCCTACGCATGCTCCGAAAGATCTTCCGATGGCTCGCCACCGAAACCAGGAAGACGGTCACACAGGCACTCGTGACCAGCCGACTGGACTACGGAAACACCCTCTATACCGGAACCACAGCCAAACTCCAGAAAAGACTCTAACACATCCAGAATGCCTCCGCACGACTCATCTTGGACATCCCCCGACACAGCCACATCTCCGGACACCTGAGAGACCTTCACTGGCTCCCCGTCAGCAAGAGAATTACGTTCCAACTCCTCACCCACGCACACAAGGCCCTCCACGACCTGGGCCCCAGGTACCTCAACAACCGCCTGACCTTCTACACTCCCACCCGCCAGCTACGATCGACCAGCCACGCCCTCGCCTGCCTTGCCACGCATCCGAAGATCCACCATGGGAGGAAGATCCTTCTCCTACCTGGCAGCCAAGACTTGGAACTCCCTCCCCATCCACCTCCGCCTGACCCAAGACCACCTGTGCTTCAGGAAGCAACTCAAGACATGGCTGTTCGAGCAGTAGCGGACCCCCCTCCCCCAAGCGCCTTGAGACCCTCTGGGTGAGTAGCGCGCTATACAAATATCCTGATTGATTGATTGATTGATTGCCTGCATGCTCGGGATGTGTAGCGCGCGAAGTTACCCATGAGGTTTGTCCCGCCCGCTCGCGTCCCCTTATTTCCGGTCACTACTAACGTGTTCGCGAGTTATTCTGTGCCAGATTGCAGTTTCTGCGTGTTCGGCAACTCGATCTTACCGACAAGCATCCTCGCGCACGCGAAAATGCTATTGAGCGTGCGAGAACTACGCTACGCAGCAGTTTGCGGAGTATTCGACAACTTCGCGTTCTCCGCGGAGCGCGGAGTTGCCGAAACTCCGCAAACTCCGCGAACGGAGCGTAGTTCTTCGCCCAGGGTTAATTAGGAGACCATAGACATTTACTGAAATAAACCAAAGGTTACATGGACATTATGGTTAGTAAATAGAATTTTAAAAACCTTATAAATTCACTGAAACAAACAAAGGTTACATGGCCCTTATAGTTAGGAAATAACATTTAAAAGGCTTAGAAATTCACTGTTAAAACTAAAGGTTGCAGGGACCTAATAGTTCGACTCAGATTTCACTCGTTCAAAGCTACTGACATTCAGCAGTTATAGTTAGAGTTATCTCAAGTAACTTGAACCCCTTTCTCCCCCCTCCTCGTCGCCGGAGCTCCCACTCAATCTTATCGCTCTGACACTTTCTAAGATTGAACACAATCTCTCAACCAATCAGACGAAACTTAAGAGTTTAAGAGACGATTTCAATGCCCTTAACACTAAGACCCTCCTCAATCATAATGACTCTGCTTGCTCTTGTCTCACTAACATCGCCCTATTTACAGTTGGAAAACTATTCCCCTTCACAACAGATCGTACAGGCCTCTCCGCGCTATGAACTGCCTCTCCTCTTCTGTCATTACGGACTTATGCAACTCTTACATTTCCAAATCCCTGATCATACCCTCCCTTATTCCAGCATACCTATGATCTTGGGAATGAGCAGAATCCCCTCCTCTCCCATCTCACCTAGACCCCCATCTCAACTTACCACCAAACACTCTGGCCCTACCACCAAAGCAAACCCTAAGCCCCTCTCCTGCATGCTCGTTAACTGCCGCTCGGCTGTCCGACACGCAACTGAAATATCAGAAACCATCCTTAGTGAAACCATTAACATTGCCTTCCTTATAGAAACCTGGCTTAATGACCACTCAACAGCCATCATTGACCTACTCACACCCCCTGGCTACTCTATCATTTGGAAAGACAGACCAGACAGAAAAGGGGGTGGCTTAGCTTTTATCTATAAAATGAACTTTAACTCTCCTGTGTTAAAAATACTGACCACGTAACCCTTGAATATCTTGGCGTCAAACTCACTATACAGGGTTCTACCCCAATTCACCTATGGGGATCCTCTACCCTTCGCTGAGGAACTATCTGACCTTCTTGCGCAATCCTAACTCTCCAACTTGAAAAATCTCTTCTTAGGAGATTTTAACATCCACTGGAACAACGTTGTTGACCCCACAGTCAGCCACCTCATCAATCTTCTAGAGATCAATGGCCTTGTTCAACTATGTCACTCGCCCACCCACATTAAATGTGCCACTCTCTATGCCATTGTTTCCATTCATGATTTGGCCTCCCACTCCAGCATCCTAACCATCGACTTGTCTGATCACCCCCTCATCCTGTTCAAGATTGAATCCACTCCCCTCCCCCCCTAATAAAAATGACCAATACTTGAAATGGACCAGACATCTTAATCAAATCCCTCCTGGTGAACTTGACTCTAAGCTTCTTCTCACCCCTCTCTCCCAAGACGCCAATGAGCTCACTGAGCTTTTCAACAAAGTAAAAATACAAAGAAGCATTCCATCCAAATCTTGGTTTAACTCTGACCTCAACACCGAAAGATGCTCATTTACACTGACTGAAAGATCATGGAGGTAACACCCCCTCCCACCTTGCCTGTCTCCATGCCGCTAGATCTACTTATAAAAAACACATTTTCAAGGAAAAGTCTACCTTCTTCTGAACACAACTAGGTCGTGCCAAAAAAAGACCCAGAGAACTGTTTAACATAGTATGCAATCAAACATTTACAGCCCCCCTTAAACTTATCTCCTCAACTAATAGATGTGAGGAAATTGCCAACTTCTTCTCGGACAGAATCGCCAAAATTGATCACTCCTTCCATCTAACTCATATCCCACCTAATCCCCCATCTGCCACTGACATTACATTAGACGATCTTCCCAGCCTGACTCTACCTCCTTACTCAGCCTCGCATCAACACACTACAACCTCTCCAGAATCCAGCCTTCCACTCTTGCAACTGAAAAACAATGCCTCATGGACTAACTTCCACCTCATGACTGAGCTCAAAGTCTTTAACATCATCACCAAACTTAAGCCAACCTCACACACCAAAGACCCTCTAATTTTATCCAGAATCTTAACCACATTATCGCCCTTTATTGGACCACTATCCATCAATACCTCCCTCGCCGCAGGATGTGTCCCTGACTTCCTTCAACTTGGACAAACGACGCCTCTTCCTAAAAAACAAATTTTAGACCCTAATGACCTGAACAATGACCTGAACAATCTCCGCCCTATCTCTATCCTACCACTTCTTTCAAAAACCCTTGAAAACTGTGCTTTGCTACAATTGGATAAACACATTAACAATTTCTATCTTCTTGACTCCTTGCAATCCGGCTTCAGAAAAGGTTTTAGCACTGAAACCACGATGCTAAATATAGTTAATGACATCCACTGTTCTCTTGACAGTGGTGAACCCTGCCTACTCACTCTCCATGACCTCTTGGCTGCCTTTGATACAGTCAACCACAATTCCCTACTCATCTCGCCCAAGACTTGCTTTGGCCTTAAGAGTCAGGTATTTAAATGGTTCTCCTCATTTCTTCAACAGAGAACACAACAAATCAAAATTAACGACTGCCTATCTAACCCCTCACCTGTCTCCCTAGGTGTCCCTCAAGGCTCCATTCTCTTCCACTCTCTCCTTAACCTCTCCACTTGACCCCCTTACCCTCATTCTGAAACAAGCTGAAATCAAATATCTCCTCTGTGCTGACAACACTCAGCTTTACTATAAGATTAGGTCCCACTCTGAGGTACTTCATCTTACCTTACCTTGAACAAGATCCAAACCTGTTACTACTCCAATCATCTCAAACTTAACCCAAAGAAAACTGAAGTCGTCCTCTTCTCTCCTAAAAACAACAGGCTCCCCATCTAAACCTCGACCTCAGACTTTAACGAACTCAACTGTTCGCTCTTGTTGTCCAATTCAGTAAAATCATTTGGTTTTATCATTGACAAAAATCTGACCCTTAATGAACACAGAAAAAAACTCTGCTAAAGAGTTCTCTTCACTCTCCATCATCTGAAGAAAATCAAACCCTTCATTCCACCGGAAGACTTCAAATGGGTTGTGCAATCCCTGGTTCTCTCAAAAATTGACTACGGTAACGCTATTCTCACAGGAAGCCTCAAAGTGCCATGCTCCACTTAGCAGCCAGGCTAATCATTGACTATAAACATTATGACCACATCTCCCTAGCCCTGAAGGCCCTTAACTGGCTTCCTGTTAAAGGTAATTCCTCCTACAAGACAGCATGCATCACGCATAAAGCACTACACCAGAATGCCCCGTAGTACCTCACAAATAAACTCAAAAAAGCGGGTGGATCCAGACCAACGAGGAGCACTAACACTCTCCTCCTCATCCCCCCTTTATTTAAAAAGAAGAAGACTCTATCTCGCGCTTTCCTAGGAAACGCTCTGAACATCTGAAAAGCCCTCCCCAAGGAATTGCATTGTAACCCCTCCTACATCAGCTTTAAAAAAGAACTCAAACTGCACCTTTTCAGCAAATACTGGGTCCTTAACCTGGCATCTGACCTCACACTCTGCCTCCCCTGTCCTTATCATCCTCTATGTCACTCCTTTCTCTCACTTCAGCCCTCTCCTCTTTTTTCTCTTTCCCTGTGCACTCCCCCCTACCCCCTTCTATCCCCTCACCTCCATCCACTTTCCTTACCTCCCTCCTCCAGAAATCCCTCCCGGTCAACCGTTCCCCCCTCTTCCCCAATTTGTTCCTCCCGCCTATTCTAATCTAATTATGCCTCACCCACAATGCAGCCCTGAATCTTTTTTCTCCCTCTGTCACTCTCTTTGTAAATGTATCTGTTATTGTTGTTACTATGTTTATTAGGCCTCCGTTAAGTGCCTTTTCATGCATATTGCGCTTGGCTCATTTCAGTTTGATTTTACTTGTCTAATGCTCTGCTATTGAACAATCCTTTCTTTGTCCTGTAATCTTGTTTGTGCACATGTAAAGCGCCCTGATACCCCCCAGTTGAGCCAGCACTCTATAAAACCTTTCAAATAAATAAGTAAATAAAAATAATATCTTCTATGACATCCTTTGTAATATCACTGCAACATTTGCTGTAAAAATATTGATGAGAAAACTGTGCATGGGGGCGCGAGTTATTGTTACCAAGGGTCATGGATTAAAATTACTAGAGATAATTCTAACTATAGATGCTGATTTCCAATAGTTTTATTAAAGTGAATATGGACCTGTTGACATCAAGTCGTCATTAAAAAATGTAAGGATTTTGGTTACCAAACCAACACCTGTGGGCATCTGTGGAGAGTCAAGGCACGGCAGGGCGAGGAACTGACATACTTTATTGGGCCACAATTGGTGAGTGAATCTCCTTTCATGGCTGCATGACTCGTTTCTACTAAAAAGACAAATTTCACTTATATGCATATGTGAGTGTGCAGCCACCCTCACTGAGAGGGGATTCTAATGACACAGTTACTAATGCCTGACATAATAATATGGAAGCACAGGAGGCTCAAGTCCATCTTCTCTCACCAGAATCTACCTGTCCAATGGGAAGGAGGGAAGGGTGTTTAAATTGTGGCTATGGTAATGCAAATATGAATGGCAGTGAGAAAGACTGTGTAGCTGAAACACATCTGCAGCAAATAATTTAAATGATGATCAGACACAGTGGAGTGCTACGGTGAGTGCTACGGTGAGTTGGTGTTTACATTTTACATGGGATCTACTGCCATGACAGAAGCACCCACCTGCAAGTAGTTCGACAAAATGGAGCAGCAACTTTATGGTAAATTTTGAAAGTATTGCCACAACAGCCGTTGACTCTGAGGGAAATGGCGCCGGTTGACAAGAACTCGTTGTTACAAAAATTTAAGGATTTCGGTTACCAAACCAGCACCTGCAGGCACCTACCTGTGGAGATCCTGTGTTTGGCAGGGCGAGTAACTGACATTGTTTATTGTGCCACAATTGGTGAGTCACTGTACTTTGAAGAACATAGCTGTATGACTTCTTTCTACTAAAGTGACATAATTCAATTATGTGCATATACGAGCATACAGCCACCTTCCTTGAGAGAAGATTATAAAGATGCAGTTAGTAATGGTGGACATAATAATTTGGAATCAAAGGAGGCTTCAGTCTGTCTTCTCTCTCCAGACTCTACCTGTCCAATGAGAAGGAGGGCAGGGTGTTTAAATTGTGGCTATGGTAATTCAAATATGACTGGCATTAAGAAGGGCTGTGTAGCTGAAATGTGTCGGCAACAATTAATTAAAATGATGTTCAGAGACCATGGAGTGCTCTGGTGATTTGGTGTTTATATTTTACATGTGAGCCAGTGCCATGATGGAAACAAGTAGTTTGGTAATATGGCGTGGGAACTTGGTGGTAAATTGTGATGGTATTGCTGAAGCAGACTCCCAAGATGGCTGCCAACACTTCCTGGTTAAAGTGTTGCCAGCCAATCAGAGATCTGCAGAGTTCTTCATGAGATCATCATTATTTGTGAGGCCTTCGCGACCACAGATATACAAATTAGGATTTGCTTTTTTTTCTCGCAAACTACTGAATGGACATAAGCCAAATTAAAAAAAGCACAATTTGCTGACCAAAAGCTAGCCTTCTCCAAATTTGGTGTAATTTGTCTAACGGTACAGGCTGCAGGTGTGTCTACAGAGTCTATGGGAATTAACATGGGATTGAACTTTTTTTACCCCCCCCATTTTTCTCGGCCCCCATTTGACGGATCACCCCAACACTTTCCATGCACAAGAGGCACTAGCACACTTGTTTTGAACATTTCGTGAAGACTCGTCAAACGCACCATAGACATAGGCAATTGAAAAAATGCTTTTCCTATGGAAACATGGTTCCAACTATAACTACGTACTAGCGGCTGCCAGTAGGTAATATATATAAATATAAATATGTATAAGTATATATATATATATATTACTGTGACGAGGAGGACCCGGATCCGGGCCCTCCTGGCTTACCTTTACCTGTGTCCTCTTTTGTCACCCAGCATGCAGACGCCTGGAAACCTGTAACGGACTGGCCTCTAACATCCCGAGAACCGGAGGAGCCGTGTTTCTTTAACTGGGCGGAGCTGGAGCCAGAGACCGCCCATCAACAAGAGGTAAAGGTACGCCCAAACCTAACCCAGGTGTGTTTTTCACCCGGAGGGAGCGGAGAGTGGTGGCGTGAACGAGGAGCAGAGTGGAGGAGAACAGAAGACGAGGAACCGGAGATCGCGATTGAGGAGGAGGCGTGTGAGCAGTGGAGGACGGGAGACGACGGAAGCAAAGAACATCAGCTGGACGAGACGAGTGAGCAGTGGAGGACGGGAGACGAAGAAAGCCAGGAACATCGGTTGGAGGAGGCGTGTGAGCAGAGGAGGACGGAAGAGGAGGCAAGCGATGCGCATCGACAGCAGGAGGCGGGTGAGCAGACGAGGAGACCGGGAGCAGACGGGAGAGTGAACCAGCGGAGAGAGGAGGAGTTAGAGGAACATCGGAGGAAGGAGCCCAGTGACAGCGGAGACAGCGGACCACGGACCTGGGAACCCGAGGGGAGAAAGACCCGTGACGACCGCGACAAGCCGGGTTGGCCACCGAGGACGCGCATCGCCCAGCCACACTTCACATGAAGTGTGGCTCGAGCAGGTACGGTCACGGTTCACGGGGTGGGCGGGACGTAAGTGGGGTAAACCCCCGTAATACCGAACAATCCTCCCTTCACAGCACCGGCACTTTTAGAACAACGAGCACGTGTGGTCCCTCACTACCCCTCCCTGAGAAATACCCCAATACCACGAGCTAATAGTGGTTTCTTTATGTTTTGTTTCTTTTGGGGTCGAATCTGGAACGAGAGACAAGACGGCGGAGGCAAGGCCTACAACGCCCAGAAGGCACCGGGAAAGTCGGAGACTGGGAACCGCCAAACAAGCTAAAGAGGACATTGACAATCCTTTGCCCTTTTATCGAGTACCGGTTCAAAAGAGGAGATTGTATAAAATAATAAAACCTTCTTTACCTCGCACCCCCGTATCAGTAAGTTTATTGGACATCCCACCCGAAAGTCCACAAGTGGTGGAGAATGCGGGCATAGAGGAAACCATCCAGGACACAAAGATGGAAGCCATACTACAGGCCCTAGTAAAAGGTCAAGAACAGCTGGGGTGGGCTGTGGAGCAACAGCTCGCCTCCGCCCAATTGGACCGGGACACTTTCCGCTCCACAGTAGTAACCCAACTAGAAGGACTGCAAAACGCTACTAATCCCGGGAGTAGCCCTGTGCGCGAAGCCAGACCACCGCCCACACCGGCAGGCATCTCACTGCAAAAGTACACCCCTGGTGAGGATCCGGATGCCTTTCTATTGAATTTTGAAAGGGTGGCGCTGGCATGCGGATGGCCAGTTGAGAAGTGGCCTTTCTTTTTGGCACCCCTACTGACGGGAGAAGCCCAAGCCGCCTATCAGGTGGCCAACAGCAGTGGACAGACACCATACAGACAAATCAAAACGATCATATTGGATCATCTTGGTTTAGATGCGGAAGCATACCGCGTACGCTTTAGGAAGGAACGAGGTCAGGGGGGAGACAATCCTAAAACCCTATTCTTCCGCCTGAAAGCAGCAGCAGATAAATGGCTGACCCCCTCTATCAGTTCCAAAGAAGACATTATGGATAAGATATATCTAGAGCAATTTCTAGAGGCATTGCCATACGGGACCCAACGCTGGTTGCGACAGCATTCCAACCTAACCACCCAGCAAGCTATGGAGATGGCTACCACGTTCGTCCCGGCCCAGCCCCGCCTACACCCCAGTGAACCAGAAAAATCACACAAGGCAATCCCTAGGCCAGAACGCAGACCCAGAGCACCACCGGGGTTGCCAAACCCACGTTTCTTGAGCCCGGAAGTGCCTCCGTTCCGAGGACCACAGTGTTTTGATTGTGGGAACTGGGGCCACATAGCCCGCTTCTGCCCACAGAAACGCAACCAAGAAGAACCGATGGAAGTGGGATATATGCCAAAAGCAGTCCTGTACACCGCCGAACTGGGAGGCGCATATCATGTGAGTGTGACGGTAAATGGGTCTGTGATCCAGGCCCTGCTAGATTCAGGGTGTAAGCAATCAGTCATGCGGGATGTTTATGTCATGCCTCCCCAGGTAATGCCCAACGAACAAGTGTACATAAAATGTGTCCATGGGGATGTGAAGGGGTATCCGGTGGCATACGTCCCCATAGACTTAGAAGACAGGGGTCCATTGGTAGTGAAAGTGGGGGTGATGAGTTCTCTACCAGAACCACTCATACTGGGTACCGACAATCCCCATTTCCTAGAACTGTTCGAAGACCAATTAAGGAAAAATAAATCCCCGAGTGAAACCCCTGTCCCGGCTTTGCTGTCCCCTGACCCATGGGAAAATGATAGAAGCTTCAAGTTCGCCCAAGCGAATGATTCCAATTTGCTAAATGCGTGGGAAAAGGCCCATGCGGAACAAGACATCCTCCCCATCAGATACCCCAGATTCCTTATCAAAGATGACCTCTTGTATCGACAAGCCTAAGCAGACGACCCGATACAACTCCTGGTACCCACTTGCTTTCGCGAGCAAATAATGTTCTATGCCCATACTCATCTACTGGCAGGACACACCGGCAGTGAGAAGACAACGCAGAATGTGCTCCGAAACTTCTACTGGCCGGGTGTGTATCAAGACATAAAAAGCCACTGTCAGACGTGTGACATTTGCCAGCGAAAAAATACCCATCGACCAGCTGGAGTACCTCTACAACCGCTCCCCATTATAGGGACCCCCTTTGAGAGGGTCGGGATGGACCTGATCGGCCCTCTCCCCAAAACCCGGAAGGGACATCAATACGCTCTGGTAATCGTGGACTATGCCACCCGATTTCCAGAGGCATTTCCCCTGAAAGCACCCACCTCGAAAAACATCGCCGAGAAATTTTTAGAGTTGTTCTCCAGGGTAGGATTCCCCAAAGAAGTCCTAACGGACCAGGGCACCCCATTCATGTCCCGAGTCATGAAGGAAGTCTGTCAACTTCTGAACCTCCACCAGATCCGAACATCTGTGTATCACCCTCAGACTGACGGACTGGTGGAGAGGTACAATGGTACCCTGAAAACCCTGTTGAAGAAAATGCTCACTGTCAACGGCAATGAATGGGATCTATTGTTACCATTGGCGTTATACGTCATACGGGGCCAAACGCAGAGCAGCTTGGGCTGTTCTTCTTTTGAGATGTTATATGGGCGACAACCCCGCAGCCTACTGGACATGACCCGAGAAGTATGGGAGAACGAGAGCGACGGTAACACAAGATCATTGTTGGAGTATAGCCAGAATTTAAGGAATAAACTTGGGAAAATACGAGAGCTGGCCTTCACCCAACTGGAGTCCAGTCAACAGAGACAGCAGGCCCACTACAACAAAGGAAAGAAGTGGCGACATCTAGCAGTAGGTGACTGGGCGTTGGTGTTGTTGCCCTCGATGTCAAAAAGATTCCAGAATGAGTGGCAAGGCCCATTTCGAGTCATCGAGACAATTGGGAAAACCACCTACCGGTTACAGATGAGTAGGAAGAAAAACCAGGTGTTCCATATAAACCTCCTAAAAAAATGGTTGGGGCCAGCTCCTCTAGTATCGATGGTAACCATCCCGGATCATACCAATAAAAGCACCACACTGGACGAACTAGTGATAAGCGAGGAATTATACGAGAAAGAACAAGACGAACTACAAACCACCCTGCGTCCCTTCAAGAAGATCTTTTCAAACATCCCAGGGGCCACTACCCTAACCGAACATCGGATAGAAACCCCCGAGGGCGTCACCGTGAAACAAAGACCCTACAGGATACCAGCCGCCAGGAGAAGTGCGATAAGCAATGAAGTTAAAGAGATGCTGAGACTAGGGGTCATCCGGCCCTCACGCAGTGAGTGGTCTTCCCCCATCGTAATGGTGCCCAAGCCAGATGGTAGCAGCAGATTCTGCATGGATTTTAGAGCCTTGAATGCAGTGTCATCATTCGACGCCTACCCTATACCCCGCATTGATGAACTGATCGAAAAACTGGGAAATGCAAAATACATCAGTACCCTTGATTTAACTAAAGGGTACTGGCAGGTTCCCCTCAGAGAGGAAGATCGGAAAAAAACGGCCTTCGCCACACCTGACGGACTCTACGAGTTTAACGTCCTTCCCTTTGGCCTCCACGGGGCTCCGGCCACTTTTCAAAGACTCATGAACGAAGTACTAAAGGATCATCAAGAATATAGCTCGGCCTACCTGGATGACATCATTATATTCAGTCCATCTTGGGAAGAACACATGAGGCATCTACAATATGTACTACAACAACTGAGGGAAGCAGGGCTTCACGTCAATTCAAAGAAATCCAGAGTAGGATTTCGAAAAGTCAAGTATCTGGGGTATGTACTGGGGCATGGTGTCATAGAGCCACAAATTGAGAAGGTTAGGGCAATTGCAGATACCCCTTTTCCCGCCAGTCAGAAGGAAATGAGAGCCTTCCTTGGCCTCGTAGGCTACTATAGAAGGTTTATCCCCTCCTTTTCGGATATAGCTGCCCCCTTGACTGACACATTGAAGAACCACACAAAAAAACTGGTTCTACAGAATCCAACAGTAGCCATGTGGAACGCGTTTCAAACACTGAAGCGTGCCATCACGACCAGTCCCGTCCTTACCTCCCCAGATTTCAACAAGCCCTTTCTCCTCCACACGGACGCATCTGATTTCGGTATTGGGGCGGTGTTGTCTCAAGAATCCGAATCCGGCATTGAGCGCCCCATACTGTACATCAGCCGCAAATTATTCCCAAGGGAGGTTAAATACCCTACCATTGAGAAAGAGTGTTTAGCGATCAGGTGGGCAATTGACAAATTGAGATATTACCTGGAGGGGCATTCCTTCATCCTCTATACTGATCATGCCCCCCTTACCTGGATGAGCCGTAACATCTCGAACAACCCACGTGTCCTGCGGTGGTTCCTGGCACTGCAACCCTTCCGGTTCCAGGTCCGTCACCGTAAGGGGAAGGACAATGCCAATGCGGACTACTTGTCACGGTACCCTCTCCCCGATCGGGAGAATCGTAGGGGGGAGGGATGTGACGAGGAGGACCCGGATCCGGGCCCTCCTGGCTTACCTTTACCTGTGTCCTCTTTTGTCACCCAGCATGCAGACGCCTGGAAACCTGTAACGGACTGGCCTCTAACATCCCGAGAACCGGAGGAGCCGTGTTTCTTTAACTGGGCGGAGCTGGAGCCAGAGACCGCCCATCAACAAGAGGTAAAGGTACGCCCAAACCTAACCCAGGTGTGTTTTTCACCCGGAGGGAGCGGAGAGTGGTGGCGTGAACGAGGAGCAGAGTGGAGGAGAACAGAAGACGAGGAACCGGAGATCGCGATTGAGGAGGAGGCGTGTGAGCAGTGGAGGACGGGAGACGACGGAAGCAAAGAACATCAGCTGGACGAGACGAGTGAGCAGTGGAGGACGGGAGACGAAGAAAGCCAGGAACATCGGTTGGAGGAGGCGTGTGAGCAGAGGAGGACGGAAGAGGAGGCAAGCGAAGCGCATCGACAGCAGGAGGCGGGTGAGCAGACGAGGAGACCGGGAGCAGACGGGAGAGTGAACCAGCGGACAGAGGAGGAGTTAGAGGAACATCGGAGGAAGGAGCCCATGACAGCGGAGACAGCGGACCACGGACCTGGGAACCCGAGGGGAGAAAGACCCGTGACGACCGCGACAAGCCGGGAGGCCACCGAGGACGCGCATCGCCCAGCCACACTTCACATGAAGTGTGGCTCGAGCAGGTACGGTCACGGTTCACGGGGTGGGCGGGACGTAAGTGGGGTAAACCCCCGTAATACCGAACAATCCTCCCTTCACAGCACCGGCACTTTTAGAACAACGAGCACGTGTGGTCCCTCACTACCCCTCCCTGAGAAATACCCCAATACCACGAGCTAATAGTGGTTTCTTTATGTTTTGTTTCTTTTGGGGTCGAATCTGGAACGAGAGACAAGACGGCGGAGGCAAGGCCTACAACGCCCAGAAGGCACCGGGAAAGTCGGAGACTGGGAACCGCCAAACAAGCTAAAGAGGACATTGACAATCCTTTGCCCTTTTATCGAGTACCGGTTCAAAAGAGGAGATTGTATAAAATAATAAAACCTTCTTTACCTCGCACCCCCGTATCAGTAAGTTTATTGGACATCCCACCCGAAAGTCCACAATTACCTACTGGCGGTCGCCAGTAGGTATATATAGTTAGGATTTTTTTGAATAGGGATTTCTGAAAATTCTATGTTGAATAACTTTAGCGTTGATGGACGGAATTGGCTGAAATTTTCAGGAAAATGGCACATTTCGTTTCTGAGCGTCCCCTAAAAGTTTGGGGTGGTTTCATCAAGCGGGGGCCGAGAAAAAAGGGGGGTCCCAAAATGTGTTTTTAACATTGAGTTTTCCATAGGGCGGTTGGACTCACTTTTAGCTCGAACGGCTGAATGGATTTCCACAAAACTTGGCAAAATTGTAGGGACTGGTAGCCCGATGTGCCTTTGCTATGTCTCAAGATATATGCTCCAGTGGTTTTTACAAAAATTAACTTTGAAAAATATATATTGGGCTACATTGGGCTATATATATGTTAGAGCCCAAATGTAGCCCAATGTAGCCCAATGTAGCCCAATGTAGCCCAGAGATGGCCACCAGAGACAAAAAAAACAAATGTAGCCCAAATATCAGCCAGATGTAGCCCAACTATAGCCCAGTGACAGAATGTCCCAGAGTGTTCTAAAGAACAACTAGAGCGCTAACAGTCTTACTTATGACAAAAGTATGGCACACCTGAAGTCATCTTGATTGGAATAAAGTGTTAACACTTAAAACATCAATTTGCAAAGGAACAAAATGAGGGGTTTCATTTTGCCATAGAAATGTTATATATATATATATATATATTACCTACTGGCGGTCGCCAGTAGGTATATATAGTTAGGATTTTTTTGAATAGGGATTTCTGAAAATTCTATGTTGAATAACTTTGGCGTTGATGGACGGAATTGGCTGGAATTTCCAGGAAAATGGCACATTTTGTTTCTGAGCGTCCCCTAAAAGTTTGGGTTGGTTTCGTCAAGCGGGGGCCGAGAAAAAAGGGGGGTCCCAAAACGTATTTTTAACATTGAGTTTTCCATAGGGCGGTTGGACTCACTTTTAGCTCGAACGGCTGAATGGATTTCCACAAAACTTGGCAAAATTGTAGGGACTGGTAGCCCGATGTGCCTTTGCTATGTCTCAAGATATATGCTCCAGTGGTTTTTACGAAAATTAACTTTGAAAAATATATATTGGGCTACATTGGGCTATATATATGTTAGAGCCCAAATGTAGCCCAATGTAGCCCAATGTAGCCCAAAGATGGCCACCAGAGACAAAAAAAACAAATGTAGCCCAAATATCAGCCAGATGTAGCCCAACTATAGCCCAGGGACAGAATGTCCCAGAGTGTTCTAAAGAACAACTAGAGCGCTAACAGTCTTACTTATGACAAAAGTATGGCACACCTGAAGCATCTTGATTGGAATAAAGTGTTAATACTTAAAACATTTAATTTGCAAAGGAACAAAATGAGGGGTTTCATTTTACCATAGGTATATATAGTTAGGATTTTTTTGAATAGGGATTGGAATAAAGTGTTAACACTTAAAACATCAATTTGCAAAGGAACAAAATGAGGGGTTTCATTTTGCCATAGAAATGTTATATATATATATATATATATATATTACCTACTGGCGGTCGCCAGTAGGTATATATAGTTAGGATTTTTTTGAATAGGGATTTCTGAAAATTCTATGTTGAATAACTTTGGAGTTGATGGACGGAATTGGCTGAAATTTTCAGGAAAATGGCACATTTTGTTTCTGAGCGTACCCTGAAAGTTTGGGGGGGGGGGGTTTGTCAAGCAGGAGCCGAGAAAAAAGGGGGGTCCCAAAACGTGTTTTTAACATTGAGTTTTCCATAGAGCGGTTGGACTCACTTTTAGCTTTTAGCTCGAACGGCTGAATGGATTTCTATGAAATTTGGCAAAATTGTAGAGACTGTTTGCCCAATGTGCCTTTGTTAGGTCTCAAGATATGTGCTACAGTGGATTTTGAGAAATTAACTTTAAAAAAAATATATATATCTGTGACAGCGTCCCGGTTAGCGCCCCGGTTCGCGTACCAGACGCGTAACGGAACTTCGCGAGGAGAAGCGGATTGGCTCTCCGGTGACTCTCAACATTCTAAACAGTCCGGAGCGGCCGCCATCTTGTCTCTCGGTAGGATCGAGAGACAAGAGGTGGAAATAAACGAAGGGGGAAATGAATGAAAGGGGCAAGGTAGACCCCTCCTGACCCTCTAGGATTGATGTGGGGGCTATTAAAGGGCCCCGCGTGGCAAAAAAATAAAATACATTTTTTTTCGATTTTTCGCGGTGGAAGCGCTACCCGGTACGCTAACCGGGTAGCTCACCGGTAGCGTAACGGGAGTCCGCCATCTGGTTTTTCGGACGAATTTAGTCACAAGATTGAGGATAAACAATGTTGGGAACGGGTATAGGGGGCACGGGAGACATATCCTGACCCCCTAGGTTTTCTGAGGGTGGCTGAGGAGGCCCATATATGTAAATTCAAATTTTCGCACGGTTAGCGCCCGGTCTGCGCACCGGGTAGCGTTCTGGAAAGCGTAACAAGGGGAAAACCAAGGGAAATAGTAAAATAATACTTTAGAGTGCTTTGAGGTAGGGTAGCTCTGAAGAGAGCTGTTGTGTTGTGTGGGTGATGTAAGTACCAACATGTAGGTACCAATGAAGAGTCTAAAATTCAATGTACACCGTCTCCTCTGTAGATATTTTGTATGTTCTAATATGGGTTATTTAAATGTAAATGCGTGGAAAAGCACTTCATGCTTTAAAGCAATTGTATTTTTGAACTGATTGTTCTTTCCTCTTAGTCCTCCTCTTTGTTTTTTTTCCCCACACTCTTCTTCAGCATGATAGTTGATAAATTCGTTCCCTCAAAAAATTTATATACATAAAAAAATTATATTAAATACATATAAAATATATTTTTCCTTTAAAAGAAGAATACATTTTACAGCTTTTGATATTTGCTATTAAAAAACCATTGAAATTCACTGAAAAAACCATAGGTTATAGACCATATATAGTTAGGAATTAGCATTTACAAAACCTTGAAAATTCACTGACAAAACCATAGGTTATAGACCATATATAGTTAGGAATTAGCATTTACAAAACCTTATTTCACTCACACAAAACCATTGAATTTCGCATATATAGTTAGTTGCACTAACTATATATCGCGCACCCTTAATCCACTGCTGATCATGTCACATATTACATCATTCATGACATGGTCAGTGACATCACTGATGACATCACTGATGACAACATCCAGTGACTGTATGTTTCTGTAAAGTTAAAATATGTCTTACATATTGAAGAATGAGTGGATGTATAAGTGTCTGGATGAAGGATTTAGTAGGTGCATGACTGACTGTATGAGTGAGTGATTAAATGTGTCTCACTGAGTGCATGGGTTAGCGACTAAACTGTCTTAATTTGTGCATCATTATGTCTGTTGTTCTGTAAACTGCTGCATGTGTTGATCAGTAGCTATATGAGTAACTATATGGGTTATTGATTGGTTGCCCAAGTATTTGTATGGGAGACTGAGTGTGTGTGTGGGTGGCTGGGAGGTGTATGACTCTGTGCATAGATGTGTGAGCAGTTGATTCACTAGATGTATGGGTTCAAAAGCGCATGTGGAAACAGCTGTATGGGCGGTTGACTGTGTGCATGAGTGTATTGGTGAGTGAATGGATATCTCAGTGCTACATGTCAAAGTAAGTACATATGTAAAACACAGTACATGTGAGAGTCGACATATATAAATAACTGTGCATAAGAGCCAGTGAATGTGTGAGTGGCTGTATGGATCATTGTGAACTTGTATCAGGGATTGTATAAGAGAGTAAATATGTGTTAGTATATGTTTGAATAAGTAAGGTGTGTATAACTGTATAATTGAGGAAATGGAGGTGTGATTGATTCTTTGCATGACTGACTAGGTGTGTGAGTAACTCCATGGATGAGTGACAGTCTGTGAGTGTCTGTTTACACTGAGTGTATCTAAGGTTATATTAGAGTCTGAAGAGGTTCATCGTATTATCACATGAATGATGTCATCAGTGATGTGATCAGTAATGTCAAATGAGATGTCATCAGTGATGTCATCAGTGATGTCATTTGAGATGCCATCAGTGATGTCATCAGTGCGGTCATTTGAGATGTCATCAGTGATGTCATCAGTGATGTCACTGACCATGTCATGAATGATGTAATATGTGACATGATCAGCAGTGGATTGTGGGTGCGCAATATATAGTTAGTGCAACTAACAATATATGCGAATTTCAATGGTTTTGTGTGAGTAAAATAAAGTTTTGTAAATGCTAATTCCTAACTATATATGGTCTATAACCTATGGTTTTGTCAGTGAATATATATATATATATATGTGTGTGTGTGTGTGTGTGGGTGTGTGTGTGTAAACGTATATTTCGTATATACAGTTATATGTGTCAGAATTTGGGCCCAGCCACAGCTCAACATAATCTGATTCAAGGCAAGTATATCCTATCCTCTTCATTACATGTGCTATAGGATTTAATGCATTTGTAATATGGCGGATGTGATATCCACCACATTTCTGACTACTCCGTCTGCCAAACTCTGAATCAGACCCTTAATCACTGCATGCCTGAAAAAACAGTGTAAAAATGTGTAAAAAACAGTAAGTGTACTTATCAGCATGAGTGAGGCCGTTCTGTTCACCGAACCTCAACTAACATTTAACTGTGTTGTTGTTTCACTGAAAAGATATTATATATGGATGGCTGTGTTCATTGAGGCTTTGTATCTCTTTAAACACCAAGAATCAGAGAAATATTTTTAATACTTGTGGAATGTCTTATAAAATAAACAGTGCTAAGTTGACTTGGTGAAGAATCAGCAACACATGGAGATCTCAACTGGGAAAACCTCGTTTGGAATGTGCTGTAGGACACGAGCCACGGGTATTAATGGCAGCACGAAGCACGGAAATGGCATATTTTTTATCCGGGTAAGAGAGCCAGCTGGCCTGAACATGAGAGAATGCTCGCTGACAGACCCAAGAACAGGCCATAAGTTGGCTGTAAAGTGGCAACTGAACACAAACGCTAGCAGCTTGTTTTCCTCCTGGACAGACGAAAGCAGCAAAAAATTGGAGAAATGCACCATTTTGTAAGTGCGCTCGGAACAGAGGGGATAGACGGGGGCAGCTAGGCCTGAGCTTAATTAATTAAACATTACACCATCCATTTCTCTAAACAGGAAAAGGGAGGCTGTCATATTTATTCAACTATGAAGTCTGCTTTCGCTAGTAGTTCAAGAATGCCATCGCATTGAATCTAAAAATAGAAAACCTCCTTCTTCTCTTACTGATGGCACAAACACCGATACATTTATTCAGAGAATGTGTCATTCATTTTCCCCCGAATAGGATTTTCATATTTTTGATGGAAAGAAAAATATAATGTATGTAAGAATATTAAACACTGTTGTCAAAACATGTCTTTTTGTGTAATATAACACTGCAAAACCCCTGGCAACAGGAACAAAACATGATTATAAACTAGTTAGGGATAAAACTATGAAAGGCTACATTTCTCATGGACCACATTAAAATTATATTTTGGGATGGTAACCTGAAGCACAGAGAGACGGTATTGCCACACCAATCCCTGCAAGAGGGAGTCGTGCTACAACATCATTATGGCCAAGCTAACGTAGTGTAATTTAATTGGAACGAGGCAGTGATAACGATGATTGTGGCACGTTTATGATGCACTTAACACAATTACATCTCTCTGTACTGGAAAGCACGCTGCCTCCAACTACGAGAAGGAGGCAATAACACCATTCGGAAAAAGAGATACTGTTTTTCAAGTAGAATTGAATGTGAAGGGTGAGGCCTCTAATTATAGGGTCTCGGAAGATGGGTGCCACATATTAACTCCTGTGCAAACAAGCATTAGCAATGCCAAAAGGTCTAATGTGCTAATGCACTAGTGTGGAGATAAAAGGATACACTCCAACAGCAATAGGTGACAGATGGCTACTCCATTGGGCTGTACCAACATGTGAATAACAGAATCCCAAACCAATGTCTGAAACAGGCCGGTGGAAGGAAACCACTGGTCGAATGGGACAGAACCAAAGCAGAGACTCTGGTCATTGAAAAGGTGTTGTATCTTGCCTTCCGTCACTAGAGGGCAGATGCTACTTTCAGTGCAGTCATGCAGAAAATTCAGTGGTAAACATGGAGGAGAGGAAAAACAGAGGCAGCAGCTACTCCTCCAGAATGGCAGAGGAGGGCCCCCCAGCCTTCCAGCAGCCTAAAAAAGAAAAGAAAAAAAAGTGATAATAAACCCTAGTTTAATATTGTTTTTTTTGTTTCCCGGAGTCTTGGCGGCAGGGCCAGGGAGAGAACAGGTACCACAGGAGTGGTATGCACTGTTCAATCGCCTTGTGCACTGAAGTTCTCTCCAACCATTACAAAGTGCAGCACACCTTGAAAAAAACAAAAACTAGGAGAAATAAAAGTATTTCTCCTTGTTGTGCCATTCTAACGCCTGCTCTTGCATGCCATTAACCCCTTCAGCGCGGCGCTAATTCTTGCGCTGTGCTGAACATTCCATTGGGTCTATGGAACCATGACGGAACGGTTCCGTCATAAGCACAGGCCAACCGACGCTCATGACGGAACCATTCCGTCATGAGCATGGAAGGGGTTAAATTTTGGGGCTGCCTCAAATTTACACCTCTTTGTAAACCTGGCATCAAAAAGCAATTGGTGTTGTGGTGGAACGTCCACAGCAACACCTAATGCATGCAAATTCCTGTGTGAAAAGGTAGCATATTTACAAAGCGGTGTTAAGCCACAAAACATTGCTTAACACCACTTTATAAATACGGTGCAGGGCATACCGCTACTGGAGCGTCAAAAAAGGTGACGCTCCAGTAACGCTAATGGCCTGAACATATGGGACACCTTCCTGTACAAAAACAGTCATTGATGGCATTTTCCTCTTTCTATGTGTGCTGCAAAATGCACCACACATAGAAAGAGGAAAAAACAAGGAGAAATAACAGTATATTATCTTGTTGCGCCACTCATACACCTCCCCTTATGAGGCTTATGCTTATGATTTATTCCTATGTTTATGAAACATAAATCTGGAAATGCAGCAGAATCCATGGGTGTTGCGTGGGAACACCCGCCGCAACACCCATGGCTCGCCCCTTTCACGCACAGCAAGGTGTTAAAAGGGGCCATATTCACAAGGCCATGAAAAGCCACGTCTTGTAACTATGGGTCAGCACACTGCGCCACCAGTCTGTCAAAAAAAGTGATGCAGCAGCAGCGCAAGGGGCTTGTTAAGTAACCCCTTCGTTTTTAGGTAAAAATGTAATACCGTAGTTTATACAAAATAGCACTACGATATGTTCTAATTCTAATTTTGTTCTCGTCAGTAGCAGCTATAGTGCTTATTGAACAAATCACCAAAACAGGACACCTTAAACGTGTGTTCTGAACTCTGCATGTTTTGACATACATAACAATTGAGCTAATGACATGCTGGTCATTATATAGGGCACACACAGCATGTCAAAAATGTTTTATGTGTTAGGCCAATAACAAATCCCTGTCGTAATTACCGGAATCAGTGGTAGACATCATATTGAAGTCTGAAGGAATAAAGTCTGAGCAGGCAATAACACAAACCGAACCATTGATTTGGGGGTTGCAAGCCGATCCCCGCAGTGGCAGATCATCCCATTGATCTATCTTATGAAATAAGTTAAAAAAAAATATTATACAGCAATGAATACAGATTTAAAGAGAAGCTTTCTAGATAGGGCCAGGAACACAGTACATATACTCAAATTACACTTTGATGTGGAAATATGAAGCCAGGAGAGGACTTGAATCATAACAATAAAGATTATAAGGCCATGCAGAGATACAACTTCACAATAAGAGTCAGAATAAATATTTACATTAACTGGAGATGTAGGGATATCGTGAATCGGGAGAACTGTCAAGGGATAAGAAGTTGTCTTCGCACACAGGGTTGAGAAGGTGAGTCTCAACTACGTAACATAGTTACAGTGATGGTGACATGCTTCACCGACAAAAATGGGTAACCCTTTGTAGATTGAGAAGTTTTCAAAACATGATATAGATTATTCATATACTGTAGGCGCAGATTTCCCTTGGTTACGGGAAATATAGTACTGCCCACATATTGTTTCTAACATAGACATGACAATAAATGTACTGTAAGATCAGTCTTCGCATTCATGCTTTTCATACATTTCATCACAGACAGGGAGGGTGGATTGTATTAGTATTGGGTACAGATCCCTAACCAGCAGGCCTTGCATTTACAGCATTGATAAAGCCCAATGCTTGTGTCATCACTGCCAAACCATCATTTCCACCTATCCCACCTGGGAAATAGCTAGAAGTAAGTTTATCTGTCAGTGTTCTGGTTCTAATGAAGGTGGCAAAATTAGGTTACCAACCTGAACAATACGTGGGCAGTACTATATTTCCATTAGACAAGTCAATATTGAGGCACATGCGTGTTATCTACAATGCAGGTTAAAAGATTGGAATGTTGAGAGCTACATCTAAATGTTTGCAACATTGAGCCCCGAGGCACAAATGAAACAAATCAATAACAAGTCTTACAGTGTGTGTGGGGGGATGTGCTTTTGTGTATTTGAAATGCATTGAAAAAAATGAATTTATTTGAGTTAATGCTCAGCAAATGTAAATCCAGAATACCTAGAAATTCGCCAATTATGGTATGCAATGCACACCTTGCATTATGTCATCCACTATGTTTCGCACTTGGTGGTCAGCTTTTTTTCTTGTGCCATTGACAGGGTGGTGTTGTGAGCTGTGCTAAATGTTAATTAGCCATATGGAATGATGCATCAATAAATATAGTACACCACACACAATGTATAGAAGCGCTTTACAATCACCAAATATAAAGCAACTTAAAAACGTCATATTGAATCCTATTATCTATCATTGCTTAAAATAGTCGAAGACAGCTTTTAGCATAACCAAATATCTTGACCTTCTTACAGAAGGTAATTTCTTTCTTAATTTTCCACACCATGGGGGATACTCTCAAGAACGCGTGATAATTACTGCAAAATTAGCTTAACGCAACTCTTCACATTGCAGTCTATCGCGAGAAAATCACGCTGTGTTAACGTCCTATTCACAACACGGCGGTACCATGTGATAGGCTTACGATAACGCGTCAAATGTCCGCGATAAAGTCAACACGATGCCGCAAAAATGCAAAACACGAAAACAAAAAAAGTTGAGATGAGGCTAATCGCGATACAAAATTCAGCGAAAACCAGCGACAGGCCTGCAATTCCCACGTGTCAGGCATGAAAATTCACTATAAAAGCAACTAGAAAAAAAGAAACTGCGTAGCACCATGGATGCACCTGGACCAAGTGCAGAGTCCAACAGGAACCCCACAAGCCCCACAGACCACCAGCAAGGAACCTTGTGGTCGGGAAAGGCCAAGGAGAAGAGGAAGAGGCAGATGGGTTGCAATCCACAGGAAAACCAGATCAGTGTCACGGAGGAGACAGAACACTATCACCAACTGAACGTCAATTTGACAAACGTGAATGCAGTCAGATTCTTGAGGAGGTCAATGGAGGAGGCCAAGAGGCACTGACATGATGGGAAAAGCCAAACCAAGCACAAACCGGCTGCCAACAGGAAGGCAGCAACGGCGACAGGAGGTGGAAGTCCTGCACCACAGGAGGAGCTGGATAAAAGTCATCAGTGTGGAGACGGTGCAAGGAGTTGGGAGTACGGACACAGCTCGATAGGACCTGACACAACAACAACAGGGCGAGTAATGACCATGGACTGGGGGGACGGGGGGAGATGGGCACAATAACACATGCACAACGATGTATAGCACACTACACACCCACAATGACCTAGGATCATGTCCCTGATCCCTGTGGCACACTGCAGAACACACAAATAGCATTCATAGCACATCCAACAACAATGTGGTACAAAGTGCAACACCAACACTGCAGACACAACTGGGTCCGCTCATGCGCAGAAACAGACCAATCACATCTAACATAGCAGGAAACTGTGAAATGGAAATGTATGTGTGCAACCTCACCTCCGTCATGTAGTCCAAATGTACCCTGTCCCGCATCAAATATACTGCACCTCTCAAACAGTCACAATGTACATTGTCATACAGTCTGTATGTAAACAAGAACAATGTGCCAACATACATGTCAACACGATGTCAACATGCATCTCCCCTTCACATTGCAGAGGGAGATAAAACACCTTCAGCAGAGCAGACCAGACAACTCATCAGTGATGCTGGAGAGGACCACCACACCTTGGACACTAACGCCCTACAACAACTCATGGACATCTTAGGCAACCCACCACCAGGAGAAGGGCAGCCAAGCTAAATTGAGGAGACCCCAGCCCCTGCAAAGACTACACAGCAGGAAGCACTCGCCACAATAGCTGGCTCCCAACACTTCACCGAGGCACACAGCGCATTCCAATGCCAGGTGTCAGAATGCCAAAAGGAGGTAGCCGAACGGGTGGGGTCAGTGCTCATGGAAGCCAAATTACATCACATACTTGGGTGTCTAAAGTCCCATCAGGGACCACCTGCACCCCACAAAGGAGACCCACACTGCGACAAAGACACATGCATTTGCACATTTCCAGTACTAAACCGTGCCCAGAGCCCCGCAATTAGCATTCACACACCTACGCTGGACCTGCATACGTCGGCTCAGTCCACTGATCTTACGTATTGAGTGGGTGATGACAAAGCTACATGTCCAAGGTCTTACTCGCTGTGTGTGGTGATATGTTTGCGTCCACCCTACACAGCACTTTGTAATATTGTAGGGCCCGGGGCCCTCATGCATACATTATGACCACACGGACACACGTAGATAGTCTGTTCAACTGGCTGCGAGCACGTGCCCCAGGCCCCTTTATTGGCAGGGTCACATGTACAGTGACGCCTGTGCTGGATGAGTGTGGGGTGAATGTAAGCCAGCCACTGAAGGAGTGGTTGGTGCTGGCAACAACTTGAACAGTGAACACTTTTGAAACGGAAACAGAAAACACAAGCATCACTGAGACAACTGCGGAGCATCATGGTGGTAGCCGGAGCGAGTACAGAGGTCACCCAATATGCAGGCAGAAGAGTCCCTGAGTTGCAGTGCACTGAGGTTGGGGCACTAGAGCTGAACGTGCTCATGTGATCAAATTGTCTAGGATTGTGTCCCTTTGGGATATTCCTGATGCAGCTGCAGTGGGGTGTTTTACACCTGCATCATCTACCTCATCATCGTCCCAGGCCTCCCACACTGCCTGAGGTGGCATTGCCGCATGAGCTCACCAGAGCACAAAACTCAATCAGAAATGGTCTATGAGTTGTGGTGCACTGAATTAGTGCTGAGCAGGGGATCAGGCAGATGATGGCATCCACGCCACAGTGAGCAACTCTGATAGTTTGCCAGTATGATTGTTCCTTCACTGGCTGTTGACATTTGGAGGTGGTCCTGGCATTGGTGGCGTGTGCCTCCTGCAGTGATGCGACAATGGGCTAGTCAGGACTCGATTTGATGTGTGAACACTGGTGGACCGCTGTTAAGGCTGGACGCAGAGGACAGTGCAGGGCCACAGACACATGGTGTTGAAGGCCTCAAGGCCATCATCTCAGAGGCCATCCAATATCTCAGCAGACAGGGTCCTTGACTTGAGCAGCACAAAGTTAGTGGTCCAGGCCGCACAGCGGCCAGCACAGGCACTCTGCCACGGGACGGTGATTTGCGGTGCACTGAGGTAGGACCATGTCGACCAAGTCGATGTCTGAGGTGAATGTGCGGAGGGTTGCAGGGGACAGTGGAAGGTGTCCTCCGGGACATGCTGCAAAGGGCAGAAGCTGTCCAGAAGAAGCAAATGGAGGAATGGAATGCTAGAGCCTCGTTTTCACCACCAATTTAGAATCAGCCACAAGGGGATGAAGACAACCCCAGTCCATAAACTCAGACGCCAGCAAAGTTCAACCAGGGAGTGGCTCCATGGCATCTGTTGCCCTTCAGGTGTAGCGCTGGCCTGGGCTCCCTTTTCTGTTGCAGGCTGTCGTCCGACTTTACACCAGTTCAGAGCAGGTGTTAATTTCCTGCTGCTAACGCTCCTCATCACCTGTTTTGTATTCTTATCCCAGATCGGGCTGTTCGTTGAGAATGTTGAGATGTGGTGATGTCTCGGCTTTTTGCACGGGAATGCCTACTTTGCATCTCATTAGCGATAGTTGCCGGGTCATCTGTGGTGGGTTTTTTTTGTGGTTGCTATCGCAGGTAAACTGGTAATATGGGCTGTTAGCAAAGTTTGTGAATGGGGCGATACATTTATCGCGACTTTGGCTGCGATAAAGTTCTGTTAACTCGACAAAATATCCTTGAGAATATGCCCCCATATATGTTAAACATAAAAATCTCAACAAAAGATTGATTGCCGGGAAATGAAAAACATATGTTCAGTGTTTTACAGTTTCTCCCCACACATATGCAAATATTCCTGTCAATTCATTTTAGGCATCCACCACTCATAACCCCTTTAGCCATCCAAAATTAAATTTCAGATAAAAAACATACTTCCTTGTCAGCTATAGATACCTTTTTGGTTGCTCCCTGGCAGAGACTGAAAAGCTAAAGATACTGCTCCAAAAGAAACTTATTATAGCAGAAGGCTATTTTATGCGGAAACCTGTTCAACCATTTTACCTTTATTTAGGAAGATTTTATATCCTATATTCTGCTCTAGGCACATTTCACTTTAGCTATGCTACCTCCAGAATAGTTAAGAACTCGCTTCAGACCTTTGGGTTGCCTTGCATGTTTTTAACAAACAGAGGGTTAAATAACAAGGGACACTGTTCTGAGATTGGGGTGCAAAATTTCACCCACGCATCATAAGGAAAGAATAGGAGTAGAGTAGATAGTGAGAGAAAGAGGAAATAAAGTGAGGCAGAGGTACGTCCCCGGTATCAAGGATCCAATCCCGAAGGGGAGGGCCAAATCTAGCCTCTTAGTAGCCCTCACACACCCCAAAGGATATCATGCTTCATCATTGGGCCTTTGCTCCTCGTCGGGCCGGCGCTGCAATGCCCGACAGGTCCCCAGAAGGGTCACTTTTGCTGAGATCTTTTAAGAGAAAAGCCGTCAGGTGAATGCGGGTGTGGGGTGGATCCAGGATTGGAGGTAGTGAAGTGCGTGCAGTGAAAAATACACAAAATAAAACTGCCAAGGAGTATCCACAGAAAGAAATTTTAATAACGTGGTACCCCTGGTAGACTAAAAAAAAAAAAGTCGACATGTTTCACGCCTGGTATGTCTTAGTGATCTGTGGCATTTCTTCAGGACCTAACAGTGAGATAGTAGGTAAAGTGCACGTTTAGGTTATCTCCAATACCATTTTTTAGACCTAATGCTTTGCTCGAACATTTATATTCTACTAACAGGAGGCTCTTTCAGACCTTCACCTTTTCTTGTTTGAAAATCACACTTTTATTTTCCAGAGGACATTCAATAACATACGTGATTAAAGAAGGCACATTCATGCTGTCTTATCAAAGGTTTTTCCACATCTTTGATGTCCATTATCTTGGGGCCTGTGTGAAATTGTTTTACACATGCGAATAATGAGCCAATAATAACCTTAACATCCTTAAAGTAGTAAACCCAAGAAAACTGTACATACAATTATAAATCCAGAAAACTATATTTAGCCCTTTGCAGCAAGCTTCATCCAGAAAAGAAGTCATGCCAGATGTTGCTATGCCTTATAGATAATTCCACAGAACGTTCTTACAGCAGTAATAATTTAGGCATTCTGGGCAGAGCTTTCACTTTTGAGTAATTTTCGACAGAGATGGAGGAATACCTTTATTTGATCTAAAATCAGGGTATCATTAGAAAACAACACAACTTGAATGGCTGTATAATAGTACTTTAGAACGAAATAATTTTCAGCCTATAGTGCCAAACGATGAACTGAGATACATTGGGTAAATAAAAGTAAGACTAATAACCAATATGCAATTCTAAGCTTTAATTCAAACCCACAGCTCAGTATGCAGAGCTATTATGAGCTTGTCCAATGTAGTCTACCTCAATACTATCCACAACAAACTTGGGTAGTGAACGTGGTCAAAATGCCTTGAAAAATGAAAACAAGACTGCAAAGAATGCTTGTGTATAATACAGGAAGTGCCTTTTGGCAACTCTTGAATGAAAGGCAATTATCAATTAGCACACTAAAATGGTAATCCTAATTCTGGCTATTTTAATTCTGAAACACAAGCCGAATTTCCTTTGCAAAAAGCTTGCCTGTGCCCTCTATCAGATTAGTAGTTTGTTAGTTAGTTTGTTTGGTTAACGGGACACACCTTAAACCAATCTTACTCCCCCAATCAACCACTTCTCTGACAGTGTTGGGCTGCTATACAATTCATCTATAGAATCCCAGCCGACTAGTGGCTACTGGACCTGGACTGGACTTTGCTACTGCCCTCTACCTGGCACCCTGATAGACTCTCGGTGCTCTATCTGAGGCCCTGGGGGCATTGGAGGTGTAATTCTGTGGTTGTCTGGGAACCAAAAGCAGTTTGGGAATGTTTTCAAAGCTTATTCTTCATAGCTTCAAGTGAACCAACATCAAAACATATCAGACTGGCAGTTCCATGGCGTTAGACTGAATTTTGGGTTTGTCCCGTGCAGAAAAGAGTTTTTCTTCAGATTAATAACAGTCTTTTTTTCAGATTGGGGCTTAGAATTTTTTCAAACCTTCCTACTTAAAGGGCCCAACGTGGTCTATCTAACATTGTATCCGATTTGTGCTCCATTGCAATCAGCCTCAATTTGCGCTTAGGTCCCTACATACCACAACTATTGACTACAATTGGTGCTTTGCACTTTTTGGCAGTATTTTTTCTTAAAGCGTTAAAATATTTCATATCTCCTATTCCTCTTATTGGGTTTTTGTCATTTCGTTCATGAAATGTACTCTATTTTTATAAATTGGAGTGGGATTTTATTGTGTTGTTATTTTAAACTTTTTAACTGTTTTGATACTTCTTAATGCATTACACATTTTCTCTAAGATAAGCCTGCCCACTCTCTGCCAGAGCTACCAGGGTTGAGTTCAGGTTTAAATTATTCAAATTTTTGAACTTAAAAAGATAGAGACTTTACTAGTAGTTGTAGTGAACACCAATCCACCCCGTGTAGCTCACAGCTTCCTTGAAGAAGCCTATTGATAAGATGTCTCAAAATGTACCAATGGCAAGATGTATAATCCTGTAAAATTAACTTGATTGCTTCTTTCTCTTAAATAATGTACATTGTGTAGGATTTAGCTCAACAAGGAAAATCAGAAAATAAAGGACATTTTTTGGTTTCTTGGAATATTTTTCTTATATCAGTAAGCCTTAGATGATAGATACATTCATTCTAAACTGCTATGTCACGCTCTTATTGAATGCAAAATGATAAACTGCATGGAAATTCTTCTACAGACAGAACTTGAAAAGCTTGACATTCTATTCTGCTGCTTCCCTAAATAGTAGAAGCAATATCCAAGCTATTAAACACGATTTGATGGGTTGTCAAGAGACAGCCACATCTTTAGAACCCAACCATACTTTTTCAAAGCACTGTCCATCTCTAGGGTGGTGCGACTGGTGCCACCACACGGGGTTCTGTATTCAGGGGTGTCCCAGTTTGCAAGTTTATTTTGGTTTAAATAGCACCTGCTGCTGTGTTGCTTGACTCCAGCAATTTCCAGGCAACAATAAAAATGTCAAGATAACTCCAGTGATGAATGTTTTTCCTGGAGAGAGATCGGAGTTTTGTCCACTTGAAGTTTCGACTGATCGTAAACCCAGAGGGTTAATATGTGTGACCTCGCAGATCACAAAGTGCATATAATGTAAATAGGTCTGTGGGCTACTGCTTTTCTAAGAGACATCCTCTTGTTACTTGCAGTTTATAAATTAAAATCCTAATGTAGAAGAGTGAATAATTAGCTGTCATCAAAGAACTGCATGCACACTGCAAAGAATAAATTAGAGCACTGATATCGATTCTCATTATTATCGAGAACTCCAAACTATGGTGTTCCATTTTCAATTCTGAGTTTGTGCTTCTCCAGACCAAGCACACAAACTATACTGTCAACTAGTATGGATGACATGTCACTCCTACACCTTGTCGTCCTCTGGCTTATTTAACATTTCCCATACACTGATTTACACACATATGATTGATTGTCTCTGTGTAATGTGTGTGTGAGACACAAAGGGCTATGACACCCTACACTGGATCGAGTGACGCTATATAACTAATTAAATGCATCTGAATAAGAGAGGTTATGGAAACTTGAGGGGCACTGTTTAAAGGTGGTTAAGGAATCCATGATGAAGGTGGTCACCACCTCCAACACGGATGGAGGGCACCCACGAACATTGTCGCACTGGACGCCACCAGCGCTAAAGCTGGCCCTGGGCACTGTGGTAAATGGAAACCCATGTTTTATTCATTCAAGAGGGATTGAGCAGTGTATGCGGATTGAAATGAGTTACTCTCTCACTCAGTCCATAGGAAGGAGATTACTGATATGCACAAGTCTTTCTGAAGAAGGAAACTATATGACAACTTTGTAAATAAATATTGACATTAGAGTGAATAGTAAGGAAAGATGAATACATGAGCTTAACACAATATACATACCTTTTTAACATTTATAATGGTTTATTGGATCAAGTACAACTTACAACTTTACCAGGCAGTATAGTCATTTATTACTTCTTTCAATGCAGTATAATTCTCACCTGTCATACAGATACATTTCCATGTGGTGGTTCATGATAATACACTATGGAACACTATAGTAGATACTGTTATGTTCAGACTTCACAAAACAAGCGTTTCTCTACCATCAATCTCTCCCAGACCTCTGTTCAGCAGATATTGCTCCCCTATTGCGCACCCATGTAAACGGCTCTCAGACAGTAATTTAACAACAGCATCTAGGCTACTGTTGGGTCATTCTCCTCTGTAATACCATTTTCGATCCTTGTTTCCTTACTGACTAAGTATGTTTGATAGGGTCCCCAACAGCTTTTAGGTCTGCTGGTGGAAGGACGTATCTCATTGTTCGTGTCTGCTTGGGTGTTGCTGTGCAGCATATCTGTGTGTCAGTCCGCTATTTAAGGTGATGGCCCTCTCGCCCATCTCATGGCCAACCGCCGTTTGGCTAGCAACAGACCAATAGCAATTAATGAGCGTGTGGTTTTCCCCATGGCGGGATCATATTCCAGCAACGCTCACTTTGGATCTGGTTCTAGGTCCGTATTGATTATGGTCCATAGTTCATGAAATATTTTGCGAAGTAGTCTTGAATCTCTGGACAGTGCCAGGCCAGATGCATAAACCCAGCTTTCTCAGTCCAGCACCTTTGGCATTTCGAGTCTTCCCTCTTCCCGTACTTCTAATGTCTTTCAGGCGTTTAGTAAGCTTTGTGCAGAAACTTGTAATGTATGAGTCTGTGTCGACCATTCATTGAGACTGTTCCTGGACATATTATACATACTTAAGAAACATTTTGCGTGGGCCTATTGTAGAATTGAATAGATATGATACTCATTCCCTAATTCCAACAAAGAGCTGGAAGGAAGAGATTAACTGTTCTGATATAGAAAATGTGTCACTGTTTTAGATCACCTGGAACAAAATATGAAATATTTCCGTCAGGAAACTAATTAGTTCTGGGAATGCAGAGGTGCTGTAAAAGCAGTAAAATATATGATTTTTGTATGACCCAATATGCTTTAATATGGAGGGTGGTAATCAACAAACTAAACTTAGCTGAGGAAGATCATGTACAATTTGATCTCTGTTCAAATGAATTCATGTACTGCAAAATCGAAAAAAAAAAAGATCACATTTTACCTTCACAAATGTGTGAAAACAATAAAGTAATACCCTTAGGTTTTGTGAAAGGCTGCTAGCCATGAATAATGAGTTTACAAAAGAAATTAAAAGCTATTTTCTTCCTATTACCATTTGAAAATGTACTCCCTGTCTGTCCTCCATTCAACAAACTTTCTACTGATTTTATTTAGAGCAGTAATGTGTGAATATTCCTCCTTTCTATTGAGAAGTACCAATCTTTAGATTGCTCAAATTATCAGGCTGATATTTTACATTAGTATGCATTAATCTGATGAAATAGAATTGTTCCATTACATGTATATGGATAATCAGTACAGAAAAAGAGAGTAAGCTAGAATTGTTCCATTACATCTACATGGGTAATCAGTACAGAAAAAGAGAGTGAGCTAGAATTGTTCCATTACATCTACATGGGTAATCAGTACAGAAAAAGAGAGTGAGCTAGAGGTAACTTGGAAAAGTCAAGACTCATAAATAGGTACTAAAAAACAGAATTGTACTCACCCATGTAATTTTAGTACACAAGGTCATTCCAAAGTCCCATTGATGGTTGGGCAACAGGTGGAGGGCATTGACATATTTGTCAAGTGCCTTACTCATCAGATCAGTGGTTGGAAGGGTAATGCAATTACTTCCAGCAAATATTGGTAAATATTGAAAGTGTTAGGCTGCGCTCATAAAAAGTAGTAACTCAGGGATTATTCAGTCAGTGGCTAAATACTGCAAGCATTAAAAAGGAGATTCTTCCCATGCTGGATTGGATGTCCTGTGGCAAAGTGCAGCTCATAGTGTTATTTACAAAAGCAATGTGGGAGCCATTTGGATGCCTCCAGTTTGACATGGCATAAGATAGAGCGTGAGGACAGCTTCTGTAGACAGCAGAAGTGTAATGCTTGTAATTCTGTGGTTGGAGGGTGGCGATTCAGACACTCAGGTGAGAAGGATGACGACAGGGCTTCCTTAGAACTTCAGTGAAGGTTTTTTTAAAAAGTGACTGCCAATTAGACTTCTAGAAGCACTGCCCTTTGCCAGAAGATGGGGATGGTGTGCAAAGTGAATGGGGCTCTTTAAGTGAGGCCCAGCCTGTTGTCTTCTTTGATCAAGCTTATAGTTGGTGGATGACAGCCAGATGCAGAATCCTCACATCTATTTGTGCCTCTGTTGGGTAGCTCCGGACCAGCTTGCTGTGAGGGCTTCACAAAGTCTGTGTCTGGAGAGCAGCTTGGAAAAGACACCTGAAAGAAGAACTACCCGATCCAGTACTGCGGTATGAGGCTGTGGATGCACTGATATGTAAATCAAGTTAACATTTTGTTTTTATAATCACTAATTCTCTGTCATTGTTTATGTATTAGAATATTAGAACAATGCGACAGGCACAGTGGCTTCACCACAGGATATACCACTATGCTCTACTCCTAGTTTTTCAGGGTGGGGAACACACAGGAAAAACCCATACTTTATTGCAAATATTTTCAACCTGCTAGAAGCAGATGGAAAATGTGCTCAGCAAATGGCCCTGAAATAAGGAACGGCAATTGGGTATAAGCCAACTAAATCTGAGACCCAATTGTTTACCTCATTTCTATGCCTGGTAAAACATGATGGCCATTAACTGTGATAAAGATACCAGCGCTTTTTAGGAACTCAGTCCTGGTATCCCCACTCCAGTTACCGGCCATCTTGTATTGAGGGCCATGGTGAACTTTTTCCGTGTTCAAAATTAGACATTCTAAATATACATGAATACAAAGTATTACATTTTAGTGACATCTCAGTAGCACATATTGGCATAAAGAACAAATATAGGGAGTAATAAACAGAACACAAATTGAACATAAAAGTGCAAGTTGAAAAAAAAGTATATTATTCATAGATGAACTATCCATTCAAGGAAATGTCTGTGCCGGCTGTCATTTCTTTCAAATGATTTATTTGAAAACATTTACATACAAAATTGTATATACATAAACTCTTTTAGACGCACTTCTGCATCAAAGCATAAGTCGTCATTTAGAGTGGCAGGAAAAGTTACCATAAATGATAAATATGTTACCAGACCCAATATTTGTAAAATTTCACATTTTTAGCTTTAAATGAAGGAGAAGGAAAAAAGTATTTCTTCAAGTTTTGTGAATGTGAGTAAATGATATTTGTAGTGCACACTGTTACCCCTGAAAAGGTTGTATTGGTGCTAAATTAAAACGAGGAGTTTGCAGCACATGTTTGCTAAATGCTAAATGACCCAGGTTCCAATGCTGTGAATTACCACAGTACAAGCTGATAAGATGTTACGTAAAATCACAATGGTCAATGGGTTTTGTTATTTTCGGAGGTGCTTTAAAGGTGCCAGCCAATGGAGATAAAAATTGTTCCCTTTGCCCAGTCCTGCATCTCTCACTATCAGCAACAGTAGGCTATGCCAGAATGTTCATGTGTTTGATGATGTCAGCTGGGGTTTGAGATCTATTGTGACAGCGTTCTCCGGAAAGCCCCTTTAAATGTGACCTCGTGCTTGCTGAATGGAGGAGAAGCTACGGTTGACAGGGTACATCAAAGACAATTCATATGATCATTGAGTCAAAGAAATACAAAATAAAATGAGTTGCACCTACACTGAAACATTTAAGCCAGTTGAAAAAAGTGTTATATCCTTTTGAAAAATGCTGTACAGAGCCTTGATATTTTAGCTCTTATCCAAGAGAAAAAAGTACTGAGACGTACATTAAGAGGGCTGAATGGAACGAGGCAAGATGCTGCGACTTGAAGTACCTCCTACGGCTGTCTCTTTAACCCCTATATAGAGTTTTCATCACAAAGAGCCCCACATTGCATTGATCTGTGTGGAACGTTGCATGTCTTTGGTGTGAAAAGTAGGTAGATAGCATCTGTGCGACACACCATGTGAAGTATAGTGGTCATAATAAAAAGGAGATTAGCATATTGCTAATAAAACATAGAGGTACCCACACTTATAGAATATACTTTCAAAAACCGTCCCTCTGACCTAGTTGCTTGTCAGGGCTCACCTTATTGGAGCTCCACCACCACCCTCCCCCCCCAATATTGGTGGAACCAGCTGTATCATGTATAAAACAATCACAACTGGCATCACCATCTATTTGGCTGGCAAGCTCATTATCTCAATTGGCTCCTGGCTTACCCACAGCCATAGTTCTGGAAGCACGTGTGGCTAGTTGCCTCAGCTCCTTTATCAAATGTTCCCACTATCTTGACCCTCACCAGGCTGGCTTCTGACCGGCGCACCCCACAGAGACACTCATCCTCATGGTCGTGGACAAACTTAGGAGGGGGGCTGATAAGGGCATCATCCAGGCCCTGGCACTCCTTGATCTCTCGGTAGCCTTCGACATGGTCAACCATGACCTTTTGGCTGATCGTGTCAGTAACGCTGGGATCCAGGGCCTCGCTGTTAAGTGGCTCTTATCTTTTCTCAGCAACCGCTCTCTTTCCGCCTTTCTACTATCTCTTACCCCAGGGTTCTTCTCTTTCGCTGCTCCTTTTTAATCTGTACCTGCAGCCCCTGATCGGTTCCCTCAGAGAAAGGAGGATTGGCACTTTCAACTATGCCGATGACCTCCAACTGATATTTGACATCTTCTGTCCTCAATTTCCAATCCACCATGTGATTTATAAGTGAGTGGATGAACAGTAACCATCTGAAATTGAACTCCGATTAAATGGAGCTGACCCTAATCGGGAGGCCAGCTAACCCCTGGAATTCCAACTTCTGTCCACCCAAATTAGGAAACCCCCCACTCCCAGCATGTTCAATCAACAGTCTGGGCAATTTTATCATCAGTGATCTATCGGTAAAAGCTCAGATTGGGAAAGTGGTTCCCTCCTGTTTCTTCTAGTTGCGAAGGTTCAGGATGAACTGTAGATTTCTGACTACAGAAGCCCTGACCCAAGTTGTCCTGGTCTCAGTAATCTCCTGCATCGATTATGTCAATTCACTTTACACAGGTATTCCAGCATATCAACTAAAACGTCTGCAGCTGGTGCAAAACCAAGTGGCCAGATTAATCTACCACCAACCCAAATGGCACCATGGTATGCCATTGATGGAAAGATTACACTGGTTTCCAGTAGACAAACCTTGCGCATTTAAGGTGGGGTGAATCACTGTTAAAGCTCTCTATGGCAACAGTCCGGCATTTATATAATCTCTGATTCAGCTCTACGTACCTTCTCTGGACCTCAGGTCCTCCCATCTGAACATTTTGGTCATCCCGTCTTTCAAACATAAGAAACAGGGGGACTAAGATTTGCCGTCTTGGCCACTCAATTCTGGAATTCTCTTCCCCTGAAGATTAGATCTCTGAACTCCTACGCTCAGTTTAGAAGACAGTTAAAGACCTGGATTTTCCCCCAGACATATGACTAAACCTCTCAAGCATCAGCATTCTTTGGACTCCAGCGCCATGAAACCGTTTGGTGTATGTGCGCTTTACAAGCTCATTTAACATAACATAACACACCACCAGACTAGAGATAAGGAAGGTCAAAAGAAAAACAAGGCAACAGGCCTCCTCCAGCTCTTCAGCCACGTTCTGAAATAACATCCTCATATCCATTAAGACCAGCTCCACCCTTCTTTAATTTATTAAAGAGGGGGAGATATACCTCTTCAAAGAACACCACATATAATACAGTAAATAGCCCATTTCCCCTCTCATACCCTGAATACCTGCATAGGTTAATTTACTGATCTCTGTGTTCACCCTGTATAGTGGCCAGTGCTTTCAGCTAGGTTTGTGCAACAAAAATATCACGTACATTCAAGCATACATACAAACGTACATAAAACATAATACTGCAAAACTCACAATGCCTAGGCAAATACTAGGGCTACTGTATGGACTAGGGAGAAAAAAATTAAAAGATCAAATATTCCCAGGTAATTGTGAGGGCTGGCCGTGCAAACTGTTAGAACTGGGGTTTCTAGTTGTCAGAGTATGCACCCTGTACAAGCAGGAACCACCAAGCTAGTCATAGTAAGCTAGTTACACGCTAAAAGATAACATGTGCTCACTCTTACCCAGTCATTCAGTGCCTTGCAGGCATAATAAAGGAAATCCACCCATGTCTGTGATGAGATCTTGTGGCTGTCCCCGAATCTGAGCCTATACCTCTCTGTGGTCAGTCCAAACTTACTAACTGGCCTTCATAGCAGTGTATCATGTCTGGTTCTCTATCTCTCACGTGAGGATTGTGTCCCTTCCCACTATGCGTCTAGTCTATACCTCCATAAATTACCACCCTGGGACCTTGTGCACTGTTAAATCAACTTCATAGGCTGCAACCTATTTGCCTATGTCATCCCCCACCACATAACTGGGACCCAAATACTTGGGAAGACTCTGGACTCTGGACTCACCAGTGGACACTGCAAGTATGCTGCCACCATTGCTGTTGCTGAACTCCAATTGTGGTGCACTGACATTCTGCTCTCTGAGATTAAGCTGATTGGTTAGTTTCTTCTCTTCCAAAGCCAACCTCTTCTCCTCTAGAGCTTGCTCTTTCTCGAATGTTAGTTTGGGAGGTTTCTCTTCCTGCTCTAACTTCAATTTGATAAGCTCCAGCTTAAATTTCCTTTACTCCCTCCTGTCTGCCAGCTCCTCTGGGGACATGTTCTTGAGGAGATACTGCTCCCCGCTCTGGGTATCACCATGGCTTCCAGCACATTGTTGGGCCCCTCTACAGGCAGTTCCAGAGCCATATCAGATTCCAGAATCCGGTCATCCTCCTCCTCAGGAATTTCCTGCTCCTCCTCTGTAATTTTTTCCCTTGCAACCGGGTCTCTGCCCAGGCTCTCAGGTCTTTCTGCAGGTCCACCTTCCTGGTGAAGCCTCTTGTAGAAACTTGAAAATCCTTGCAGAAATCTCTCACTATATTGTATTGCACAAACACAAGTCCTATCTCAACGCTGCCACTAATGTTAAAACGGGAGTTTCTGGTTGACAGAGGTAAAGACCCTGTCCAAGCAGAAACCATCACTCTAGTCAGGGTACGCTATAGTATTTACACATTAAAAGATAACCTGTGCTCACCCTCTGGTTGCTTGGCACAGAGCAGTCAGGCAATGTGTAAAGTATTTTTGCAACACACTCACAGACACACTGTCACACAATGAAAACACCACTGAAAATACTCTACACAGGTTTGGAAAACTGGATTATAATTAAATGAGTAAAACAAGACCAAAACGACAAAACTCCAACATGTGCAACCAGAGTTGTACATTTTTGAAGATCAAATCAAAATGTAGTGCTTAGAAGCCAATAGCGCTTAGGAGTTACTTGCGGTTGTGCTGGACTGGGGAAAATCCAAAGTTCAGATCAAAAGCAAGGGGGGGCAGGCCAGCTACAGGATTCGTGCAGGTCTTGATATAAAAGTACCTTGGATGGAGCAAGAGTCGACTTCAAAGACTCAATCCATTGGTTATAATCTGTGCAGATATTGAAGGCTTCATCAACAAACCCCTTTACGATGCAGGCACTGTTTTGTTGTCGAGCCGTGCTGCCCATTGTCATAGAGCCACACAGTCTGTCTAAGCGATATCGTCAATCAGCTCCTGCATCAGCATCAAAGGGCAATGCATCAATTCGGATCGGCACAAAGTCATCACTGTGTCGATTTTGATGGTTCTGTAGAGCTGCAGTCTAGGTGAGTGGCATTCCTTGTAGCACATTCATCTTTACTCCTGCAAGAATTAGTCACAAGTCCAGTAAAGCACTGCCTTCGGTTGGGTCAAGCTCTCAGTACTTATACCTTGTTGTGACTTTGAAGTAGGTGTGATATCAAAGCAGGCCCTTGAAGCGCACAGTTCCCCCTTTCTTCCCAGCCCTGGCCCCCAACTATCACTAAGGGTTAAACAGCCCTTTGTGTGGGAATCAGGACTCTCTACCTATGCAGGTGTAAGTGTCAGCTCCACCCTCGCATTTTGCCCAGGAAGTGCTATTAGAAAGCAGACGAATGCAGATGAGTTCTCTGTCACACCCACCCTTCATGTGTTTGTGGCAAATAGCACTCTTTACAACGCATGCATTTACAACGCATGTGTTTACAATGAACGTTGTTACAACGACGCATTGTTACACCACATGGCATTTCAACGCAAGTTGTTAAAACAACGTGCGGTGGGGGCGCTTGAGTTTGGAATGGCATAATTTGCTATTCCAACTCCAGTGTATGCAACAGTAGGGAAGGTGTTAGATTGAAACTCCAACACCTTCCGCCCCCTACCGCAAGTCGTTGTAACAACTTGCGTTGTAATGGCATGCGATGTAACAACACATCGTTGTATCGACTTGAGTTGTAAATGCATGCGTTTTAAAAGATGTGTTTTAAAGGTTGCTTGCCGTTTGTGGCTGTCTAGAGGGAATGTACAAAGTGTAACTGTCACCCAACCCAGACATATATAGAATATAGGAGACAGGCTGCAAGGCACACAGAGCAGTAAGAGCAGAGAAATTACCACTTTCTAAAAGTGGCATTTCCAATATAGTATTGTTAAAACCAACTTTACAAGTAAAGAGAGTTTATCATTACAATTTTACAGATATCAAACAAGAGACAGCTATTCCTTTCTAATCAGGAATTTCAGCTTAAAAGTGTTTGATCTACAGGCAAAGCAACAAGCATCTTGGCCATGGCAGTGTTTATAGACATGGTGAGGTCCTCTAAGCAGCCTCTTTATCTTTTCTTCATGGATTTCAGGGCAGCATTCAACACCATACACTGGGCTAGGCTTTGGAGGAAGCTAGCCTACTGGAACATCTTGCAGTCTCTGCTGGATATGCTAATCCTACTCAACACAGACACCTCTTCAAGTGAAGTACCACTACCAAAGGGCTCAAACAGGGGTGTATGTTTGCCCCCCCACACTATTCAACCACGGTTGGCCTGATGTAGACACTAAATTCATGCAATTCGCATGCTCCCAAATTGGGGGGCACAGCAACATCCAGCATTCTGCATTCAGAAGATGTGGTCCTGGTCAGCCACACACAGATAGGACTGCAACACCTCCTCAATGCAATGCAGCCATAAACAGCGGAGAACAGCCTGTAAGTAAATCTTGAGAAGACAAAAACAATGACTATCAACTGGGGCAGGAAAAAAACCCAGTCTGGCATTTGGGGAACACACAAATCAAGACAATGAAGGCCCATTCGCCAAACAGCTAGAAGCTATCAGGAGGAAAGGGCTGGCTTTGGTAGTGACACTCAAGGATCTAAAATCGAAACTGACTGGCCCGACACTGCTACCATTCCTCCAGTTAGCTTAATCTAAAGCACAAGATCACGAACTCCGTTCTGAACACTCTGAACCACCTGCTCTGGCAAGCCCTTGCACGTACCTGGCTGTCCTAGTTTTGGGGACATCCCAATTAGTCATGCAGGTTTTTAAAAAGTGGTGTGGAAAATAATCAAATGTCTCACGTTGGTAAAGGACTAGGCCAAATTCTCAGGCCTATGTCATGCCTGAATGAAGATCAACAGCTACCAGACACTTGCCCCTCAAAAATAATTTAGTCTATCTGCTTACTCTAAGTACACAACACAATAATTCTTGTAACGCCATCTGGGCATACTCCTGTCTGCTCTGCATCTTCCACCTTGGCAGAAGGAGCAAACCTCAACTTGCTGCCGCTTGTCTGGTAAAGGCCTGGAGGACCTGCCATGCTTGGTCTGCATCTGTAGCAATCTAAAGAGAGAAAGTACTTGACTTCTTAAAACTCAGTTCAACTTAAGAGGGATCCGCAGGCGGACACAGGCAATGCTGGCCTGCATTGAGCCAGAGGACCAGCTGCTTAGCTGCAGGCTGGTGAAGTTTCTTGCGCTGGTAGAAAAGAAAATGCCAAGAGCCCTCCTACATACAGTACAGTCTGCAACCACAGCCGTCAGGCAAGCGAGCGGCCTTCAACACGCAATCCTCAAAAACTCGGCTTATAAGCACCACACTTTACTCTCCATGATCAGGTTCATAACACAACTTTCACATGGACATATTGATATGAAATCTGCCTTCCTTTGATGGACACACTGTATTCTGCATTTTCTCAGGTATAACACACAAGGAAGAGTTGGAACACAGGTAAATCATAACCCCTGGCTTATTAGAGCATATCGCAAAAATCTGCTTGCACTGACCGACCAACGTTAATTGCTAATATTACTGCATAATGTTGCTCTATGTAACTTTAACTGCTATGCAACTGAGTTTTATTTCCACCTTTTAACCGTGGGTTTTACATTGTATTTTATTTCTCCTTTAAGCTGGCTTTATTGCATTGGCTTTAACTAACTATGTTACAATAAAATTTTACCTACTGTGAGTGGGTCTGTGCGTACTTGTTTGAGTGTGTGAGTTGGTCTGTCAGTGCCTGCATAGATTTCTGAGTGGGTGTGTGAGTGGTTCACTTCTGCCCTCCATGAATCCAGACAAAACTGCAGACTACTCGAGAAGAGATGGAGAGACACAAAACCCTATAAACCTATGCTATCTTCAAATCCACTTTCAATGCACACCACCTCTTTCTCAAAACAACAAAGAAAACGGCCCTCCAAGACAGAATCAGTGACAACGCACACAACAGCAAACAACTCTTCACCATTGTCAAGTAGTTCACCAGACCAAACAGTGAGACCACAGACGTCCCTCCCTCCCAGGACCTCTGCAACAAACTCTGCCCCTTCTTCCAGCACAAGATCAGGCAGATCTATGACAGCTTCAACACCCTAGACCCTGCCACTTCACACTTCATCACAGCACACAACCACGCTGCACCCCAACAGACCATGCTCTGCAGGACCCCGCTCACAACAGAGGACATGCTCAAGACCATGAAGAGCATACACTCAGGAGCCCAAGCTTCAACGCACCAACAACAGCTCCATCAAAACTGCCATCTTCCCAGATAACTTTAAACACAAAGAAGATCTACACCCTGCTGAAGAAGCCGCCCTCAGACCCACTCCAAGAACTTCAGTCTCATCTTCCTCCTCCTCTTCCCTGCCAAAGTCATCAAGAAGGCCATCAATGCACAACTCTCTTCATTCCTAGAAGTAAACCACATCCTGGGCACCTTCCAATTCGGCTTCCGAGGCAACCACAGCATTGAGACCGCACTCCTCACTGGCACCGACGACATCTGCTCCCTCCTTGACTGGGGGTGATACCGCAGCCCTCATCATACTGGACCTCTCAACTGCCTTCAACATGGTACCCTAATCATGAGTCTCCATGATGACGGCATCTGAAACATGAGACTGGACTGGATCCACTCCTTCCTCACTGGCTGGACTCAGTGAATAAGACTACCCCCATTCCTCTCAGAACTTACAGAGATCTGCTGCAGAGTGCCCCAGGGTACCCCCCTGAGCCCCACCCTCTTTAACGTCTATATGACTTCCCTCGCAGCCATCATGAGCAGCCATAGACTCAACATCATCTCCTACAGCGATGTCACTCAGTTGATCCTTTCCCTCACCAACAAACCCCAAACTGCCAAAACAAACTTCCATAGTGGAATGAAGGATGTTGCTTCCTGGATGAAAGATAGCTGCCTTAAGCTCAACCCAAACAAAACTGAACTACTCATCCTGGGACCCACCTCTTCAGCCTTGGATGACTCTTGGTGACCTGCCACTCTGGGATCCCCTTCCACCATGACGGTTCATGCATGCAACCTTGGCATCATACTGGACTAATCACTCACAATGAACTGCCAAATCAACACAGTTTCCTCAGTCCGCTTCCACACGCTCCGCCTGCTTCACAAGACATTCAGAATGATCCCCACAGAATCCAGATAGATGGCCACACACACACTCATCACCAGCAGACTTGACTATGACAACACACTCTACACCGGCGTCACCCAGAAACAGCTAAAAAAAACTTCAGAATGTCCAAAATGCCACAGCCAGAATGCTCCTCGGCATCCCCCTCTGCAGCCACACCACACAACACCTCTGACAACTTCATCAGCTCCCAATCAACAAGAGAATTACCTCCACGCTCCTCACACATGCCTACAAAGTTCTCCATGACGAAAGACCAACATACCTGAACCATTGCCTCGCATTCCACGTACCCACCAGACAACTCCGTTCCACCCAACTCACCCTAGCTTCCATCCCCAGGATCCACAAGGCCAGAACCAGAGGACGATCCTTCGCCTACCTCACTGCTAAAACCTGGAACACTCTGCCCCTTCACCTCAGGCAATCTACGTCGCTGACCCAATTTAAGAAGGATCTCAAGAACTGGCTCTTTGAATGAGCTATCGTTTAAAGCAAGGAGCTCATTTTGGCTCCAGGGGAATTTTTAAATTGCTTTTTAAACTGCTTTTGAATTTGAGTTTGTAGGTTTTATGTGAACTCTGCACTTTAACTTCCTGCTGCTATTGGACAGTCCCACAAGTTAGGGCAGGCCGACATCTTTGAGTAACGCTCTAGTTGTTTGAGCGTTCTGATCCTAATCCTCTATAATTGGGCATGCTGATGTGACCGCGCAACAGGCACACGCAGCGGGCATGCCTGGCACGCCAAGGGCAAACCTGTCTGCGCCCATCGGTTACCGGAATGTGCCATGCGCCAGAACCCCTGGTTGAATTTTAATGACCACCTACTCTAGAGCAACTCTGCTAACTATTGGAGATATAGGTGAGCAAAATAGGTGTAAACCCATACACTCTCAGAGTGATTTTCTGGTACACAACTGCTCCACATGCAAGTATACCACAGGCACTAATCTCACTAATCCCCTAACCAACATCACCAGGGTCACTAACCTGCCAGACACACGCCCATGTAAGCCCAACAAGCATGTCTTAGCCTGTGCTCTACTGAATATTAAATCACTCCCCAAACACAAATACAAACTCGCTGACTTTTTTGATCATCATAAGCCGGACATAATGTTTCTTACAGAGATATGGATCCATAGTTCCTCCAAATATTTCTATACCATCAGGCTACAGTTTGTTCAAAATTGACAGAGAAGGAAAATGAGGTGGGGCTATTGCATATCGCTCCAATATTAAAGCTACATACTCAGATATACCCCAGCTGAAGGAAGAAACTATCCTGATAATGTTTAAATACAACACTACAACAGCTTATATTGGGCTACTTATTTACATATTATCCGGTCCTCGGGATCCCTTAATTTCATCCATACTATCCGTCATGGAGTCTTGCATGGAATACCCTAATTTCTCCATACTGGGAGATTTCAACTTTCATCTAGAGTCCACCAAAAGTCGCGAAACCATCAATTTAAGCAACAGGCTAAAAAGTTTAGACCTAAACCAAATTGTCACTGAGCCTACTAATATTTGTAAACATACTTTGGACGGTATCTTTACCAATTATGCACAGATCAAATTTAACAGCACTCTACCGAATACGTAGTGTGCGGAGTGGGGCTACGCGGAGCTACGCGAGGTGGGCACAAAACTACGGCCACCCGCGCACTCCGCGTAGCCCCACTACGCGCCGCCCGCCTCCCTCCCGCCCTCCCTAAATACTGCAATAAATGGCTAGAAAGCTTTTAAAAACACTTACCTTGTCCGCTGCGTCCCCGGGGCTCTCTCTCGCCGTCCCTGGATTGGCGCCGTCATTTCGAATACTAATGCGCATGCGCGGCCGCCCGCGCATGCGCATTAGTATTTGAAATGGCGGCGCGAATCCAGGGACGGCGAGAGGGAGCCCCGGGGACGCGGCGGACAAGGTAAGTGTTTTTAAAAGCTTTCTAGCCTTAATTGAAGTATTTAGGGAGGGCGGGAGAGAGGCGGGTGGCGGCCGGCTACGCACCGTCTGCGGAGCGTGCGTAGTGCCGCCTGGCTACGCCCGCTACGCAAAATGCGTAGGAGACGGCACTATGCACACTCCGTGCACGGAGCGTAGCTGGCCGCCCACCCCTACATATCATAGTGCTATCGTCTTTGAATTATTCCCCATTGGACCGCCCATCAGAGCACTTATAACCGGATGGGAGCCTTGCGCCCCTGGTGGCAAATAAATACTTTGGACCTCAAAATCACTTACGGTCTCATAGCCCCTGTATAGATACTGACCCTGATTCCGTAGCCCTACATTTCAATATTTAGATCAGCTCTGCAGCAATTAAACTAGCCCCAGAGACGCACAAACGCACTAGCAGAAGACTACCATCAGCCCCATGGTACACAGCTGAGTTAAAAGAACTAAAGAAAACATGCATAGCTAAAGAATGAGTTTGGAGGAAGGAATACGAATAAGAAAAATAAAATTCGAAGAGGCTCTAATAAAGTATAAAGAGACAATAATCTTCGAAAAAACATGTTTCTTCACTGAGACAATTACTGCTGCTACAATTACAGCTAGAGAACTTTTTAAAACAGTTTCTGTCTCAGCCAAATTTGGCAAACAGTTTAGTCCTAATAGGCAATTCTGAGACAAATTAGCAGAGTTCTTTCACGATAAAGTGGTAAAACGTTATGAAATGTTCTCTAACCGCAAGGCTGGAGATAATTTAGAGGGGCCAAAAAAAGATAGGGCAACTACGCAGGTCTATTTACAAAAATTCAACACCTTAACGCAGTTGAGAAGCTTATAATGTCAATGTGGCCGGAATCACCATTGGATCCCTGTCCTGCTAGGTTCCTTCATACGGTCCCTAATATAATTCTGAACTATTTAACACCCCTTCTCAATAACATTCTTGATGCTGGACACTTCCCTGCCATATGGAAACAATCCCTATCTTGAAGAGACCATCCCTTGATCTTGGGAAACAGACAGATTCCTTTAGTTGTGGCCTTCTGAACGTTAGGTCGCTGTGCTCACATCATGGAGAGATTGCCTTCATGATTGAACACCATGAGTTAGATATCTTACTCATGACAGAGACATGGACTAGCACGGACTGTGCAGTAGAGCTGGGCCTGGCCTGCCCCTCGGGGTACAATATCAGGCACATCCCCCGAATCGGTGCTAGAGGGGGTGGAATAGGACTAATATTTAGAGAGTCTATCGATCTCTCCCTGATCGACATCAAGACCATTCCTGGTCATGAATTACTTGCCTTCTCTCTAAATGGACAGGGGGCACTTTATTTACCGGTCTACTTTGTTACAGACCTCCATCTAGCCCTTTATCGGCTGTGACTGGGCTGATTGAGTTATTCCTTGATCTATCCGCCTCGCATTCAAGGCTAATGGTATTAGGTGATTTTAATCTCTGGCTGGGTGGCTCTGGAGATACTGTACTTACAGATCTGACCCAGACCTGTCGGAGTATTCAGCTGCAGCAGTTGGTCCTTACTCAGACCCACCAAAAGGGCCATATACTGGACCTTGTTTTTGCAGACCCAGAGCATGTAACTGTTCAAAATATCCTGCCCCAGTGCTGGACGGACCATGCGTTGGTCCTTTTCTCTCTTATGCCCAAGGCGGGGCAGGGGAGAAATAGGAACTCAGGTGGGGTCAAAAGTACCAGACAATGGTCTAAACTCTTGAGCCAGTCCCCTCTACCCTCATTACTCTCTGAGGGCTTCACTTTAGAGGAAAACGTAGACCTGAGCTACGAAAGGCTTAGCCAACGGATTGTATCCTCTCTTGACTCTTTGGCCCCTTTACGGAAAATAAGAAACAGGCCCACTCCGGCTATGCCATGGTTTTCCGAGGAGTTGTTTCAACTTAAACTCCAATGCAAGCGGGCCGAGCGCAAATGGAGAAAGAAATACCTGGACTCAGATCGGGACCTTTACAAACAGGCCCTGTCCATCTATAAAGCACAGATTAAATGTGCGAAGGCCAGGTTTTTGGAAGAGTCTTTGCGGGTGGCAGTAAACAAATCACAGACCTTATTTAAGATCGTGAAGGATCTGTCATGCCCTGCCAGTGCGATTAATACCATCGCTGCATCTCAGTCTCTGTGCGATTCACTGGCACAGGCTTTTGAGGATAAAATCGCAGCCATTCTGAATAATCTTGGCGTAACATCTGGCGGCAATCCTCAGAGTCGTACGGAAACGCACTCCCGGTCCACCATAGACTTCACCTCCAGCACTGCCAGGTTGGACTGTTTCCCTTCTCCAACTTTCGAGGAATTCTGCTCCCTGGCCAACAGTGTGTCGTCGGGATCACCTTTGGACCCACTACCGCATAAACATTGGAAGCTTTCCGGGAAGAACTCTTCCCCCCACTGTTTGCCATTTGTGATCAGTCCCTGGTCTCAGCACGGGTACCAGACCGCTGGAAACTTGCTGTGGTATCCCCTCTTCTTAAAAAGCCCCCCTTGGACCTAGCTAGTCCTGCAAACTATCGACCCATCTCCCTGCTCCCGTTTCCAATAAAGATTCTGAAAAAGTGGGTCACAAAACATCTGTCTAAATACCTGGAGACTGGGTCCTGTCTGGATGAAGTCCAATTCGGGTTTAGACCAGCCCATGGGACGGAATCAGCGCTAGTGACTGTACTAGACGACCTCAGGACGCAAGCCGACCATGGAAGAGCTGCCTTTTTAGTGCTGCTCGATATGTCGGCCGCGTTCGATACTGTCAGTCACGCAACTCTGATTAACAGATTAGAGGAAGTAGGGGTAACCGGCCTTGCCCTACAGTGGTTGACATCTTACCTTGGAAACCGCCACCAGGTAGTGGCATTGCCACCGTTCAAATCCAACATCAGAAGAGTGGCGCAGGGTGTTCCACAAGGGTCGGCCATTAGCCCTATCCTCTTCAACCTGTACCTGCGGCCCCTGGTTGCGCTGATCAGATCTTTTGGCATAGCGGTGACGAATTACGCAGACAACACTCAACTTGTCTTCTCACTTGAGGGCAAGGAAGCAGTGACACTTGACACCTTCCACCGCTGTATGCTCGCAACTGCGGACTGGCTGAATCAGAATTCGCTGCAGTTTAACAGCTCTAAGACAGAAGTATTACACTGCACCACTGACCACGTCCCTAGACCTCTTCCGCCAGATTTCTGGCCACCCTCCTTCCAAAGCACGACTGTGTCTACCACCTCGGTCTGTAACTTGGGAGTGATGTTTGGGTCCAATCTCCAACTGGATGCAGCCGTCAATAAAACAGTGAGTACTTGCATGGGATTGCTTCGTATGTTGAGAAAGGTTCTCCCGATGCTTCCCATGGATAGTAGGCCAGAGGTGGTGAGGAGCATCATCGTAAGCCGCCTGGACTACTGCAATGCTCTATTTCTTGGAGCACCAGCTACCTTGATAGGAAAACTGCAACGGTTACAAAATCTTGCAGCCAAATTAGCGCTTGCTCGCCGCCGCCACGACTTTATTAAGAGACCTTCATTGGTTACCGATCCTTCAACGGATCGATTTTAAATCTCTATGTATCGTATTCAGGGCCCTTCACGGACAAGGCCCAGTGCCACTTCAGAACATGTTCCATTGGTACACTCCATCCAGATCCTTTCGTTCGGCTTCTGCCTACCTTGCTGTGGTGCCTAAAGTTCTGAGATCACGGCTGGGTGGACGATCTTTCAGCTTTACGGCAGCCAGACTATGGAACACTCTTCCGCTAGGATTGAGAAGTATGAATGACCTTGTCTCTTTCAAGAAAAATTTAAAAACACATCTCTTTCCTAGGACTACATCTTATTAGTTCTTAAATCAGTAGGGTGCACAGCAGGATCCTTTCAGTCAAAGCGCCAGGATACCCGTAGGGTGACAGACATGCGCTATAAAAGATTACCAATACATACATACATACATACTATGGAGGTTGGTAATTATCGGCCCATTTCCTGCCTACCATCCCCATCTAAAATCCTTGAAAAAGCCCTCAATGAAGAATTGCTGTCTTTTCTAGAGGAAAACAATAAACTTGACCCAGCACAACACGGATTCCGGCCTCTGCACAGTACATAGTCTGCATTGATTCCCGCCACAGAGGATATACGTGTCCAACTTGACAGGGGAGGGAAACCCATACTGATTTTGCTTGACCTCTTGGCCGCATTTGACATGGTAGATCATCAAAAATTCATCTAACGCGTGTCCAAAATAGGATTGTAGGCAAAGCTTGGATATTCTTCGATCATACCTAACCGACAAAGAACAAACTATAGTGATGGAAGAACACAATTCTCACCCCTACGCTTAGGAGTGTGGGATTCCCCAGGGATCGTCACTTTCTCTCACTCTGTTTAATGTTTATGTCACCCCATTGACCAAACTCATACGCTCTCTCAGCTTCACTGCCATATGTTATGCCGGTGACACGCAAATAGTTGTGTCTTCATCATCTGTGCTGGAGGATGTGGCAACAGGTTTTAATGATTGCATGAGTCATATCAATTGGTGGATGCTAGAAGTTAAATACTGACAAAACTGAAGAGGTTATGTTTGGCTGGGATACCTCCCTTTGGAATTCCTCCTGGTGGCCGAAAGCAGCTGGGCCCTGCCTGCAGTCTGTAAAAAAAGTAAAAAACCTCAGGATCATGCTAGATGACCATCTATCTTATCTGACCAGGTCATCAGCATCACTTCATTGTGTTTCTTCACGCTAAAAACCCTACGAAAGATTTTAACTTTTATTTCTAGGGTCCTCAGAAAAACAGTCATCCATGCCCTTGTGATATCTAAAAATGATTACTGTAACGTGCTCTACCTAGGTGCAAAAAAGAGTACTATACGCAAGCTGCAGACACTACAGAAAGCAGCTGATCATCTGTTGCTTAAGATTCCCAAATTCATCCCTATAAGCCAAGGTATTTCAAATCTGCCTGGCTTCCAGTCCATGCAAGGATACAATTCGAATCTATGTGTATTCTGCACAAGACACTAATGGGGCTAGGCCTGCCTATCTCAGTCAGCATATCAAGCATCATATTCCACAGCGAAACCTCAGATCCTCATTGGCCTCCTTACTTGTGGTTCTTAGGGTAAAGACAGTAAAATGGGGGGTAGAAGTTTTCTCCATCTGGTCCCTAAACTATGGAACACATTACCCATTAGTCCTAGAAACCAAAGCAATCTACAACATTTTAGGAAAGCACTAAAAACATTTCTATTTGTCCCAAAACCATAGCAGTTTTTATCTCCCATTGCATAGGTTGATGACAGCTAGCGCTAAGACGCCTCAGCAAACATCTGCTTTATAAAGCCTTCATTTCATCCTACACCCAGAAGGTCAAGAAGCCCACCAGCACCTTGAGACCCTCACAGGTGAGTGACAGTACTCTACAAGCCCATGATTTATTGATTGATTGAGTGCCTGCATGACTCTGTCTGTGGGTCTGTAAGTGCCTGCGTGGTTCTGTCTGTGGGTATCAGAGTATATGTGTGGGTCAGTGAGTGTGTGAGTTGAGTGGTTGTATGGGTCTGGGAGTGGCTGTGTGTGTGCATACATGGGCATATGGGTCGCTCTCTGAGTGGGTATGTGAGTACATGCATAGGTCTGTTGCTGGGTCTGTGACTGTCTGTGTTGGTCTGTGAAAGGGTCTGTTAGTGCCTGCATGGGTCAGTAAGTGGATGTGTGAGTGGCTATGTGGGTCTGTGAGTTTCTGCATGGCTCTGTGAGTAGGTGTGTGAGTGTCAGCATAGGACTGTGAGTGGGTGCACAACTGCCTGGGCAGGTCTGTAAATCGGTGTAAAAGCACATGTGTGGGTGTCTGAGTGGGTCTGAAAGTGTTTTAGTTTTCAAAGTGCATCAAGGTTTGTAAATCCATCATCTATTTACATGGAGGCCCGAGCTGAGCCTCACTGTGGATCCGCAGAATCTCAAAGTGGGAAAAAAAACAATATCACTCAATTTGGTACTCAACATAGGTCCCTCTCACACACCTCTAACACACAAATGAGGTCAGGGTACTTCTAACTTGACCCCTTTAATAATTTTGCAGATATATTGTAAGACCCCAAGACCTTTAACCGGTACTTAAAGTGGCAACTGCAACATCCAAGTCAGGTTGTGGTCAGACAATCACTTAATTGCTGGTGACGCATGACTTCATGGATCCACCATATGGGATCTGCAAAGGGTCTGAGTCTTTAGACATACAAAATAGTTTTTCATTTAATAACTTAACAGCTACTGAATGGCTTTACACCAAATCACAAAAAGGGCTCTTTCTGGACCAACAGGTACCTCTGTAAAATTTGGTGTACTTCCGTCAAGTAGTTCAGGCCGTATTTTTTTTTAATTACTTTATTCGGTTTTCATCAGATACAAAACCATAAAAGTACATTTAAAAGTTTTTTTCCACACCAAAATTTATAAAACTACATATCTCCAAAAGATGATGGAAAATAAAATTCATTTTGGACTATAACAAGTCATAAAGTGCAAAAGTGCAATCCTTTAAAAACAGAATAAAAAACATCTTAAGCAATGCGATGAGTAAAGAGAAGTCCTCCCAAAACATTTTCATAGTCTACTCTAAGTATGGCCTGTGTCGCACAATGAACTTCAAAAATGTAGCTATAGCTTTCGTTGTGCACTCCTCATCCAGAAACTGTAAGGAGAGGAGTGCGGGAAGACATCTTCGAAGACCCATAGTTTTTAACCACATCCCTGCTGACCAAATTCCTCTCCTGTGCTGGGCCTTAATTTATGCACATTTTATATTTTAATAAAAACACTTGAAATAAAAAAAATAAAAAAAACGGGTGTGGTCATGACGAGCTGAGCTCGTCATGAGCACAGGATCACTGTGCCTCATGACGAGCTGAGAGGGGGAGAATCATTGAACACTGGGAAATGTGCTTTTGTGGTGGACTCAATGTGGAGAGATTTCACTGCAAGGGGGACAACAGCCCAAATGAGGTTGTGGTTTTGGACTTCCAGTACCATAATGCTTTGTCACTTGCTCACCTGAGGGTTATTATCGTAATAAATGAAGGGTATTTTCTGAGAGCCTCACTTTGGTGAAACTTGGTTGCAGCTCACCTTTGATAAAGGGTGCCAGCCCGAAACGCGTCAGGAGGAGTTGAGACGTTCCCTGATTGTTATTTACCCTGCGGATGCGTATCAACTAGGGGCCTCTCTTTTCTTTCAAATATAGATATATTCACAGAAAAAAGCATAGGTTTCAGGCAGGCTATAGTTAGAAATGATCATTTAAAAAACCTTAGAAATTCATTGAAAAAACCATAGGTTTCAGGGGTGTTATAGTTAGCTGGACATTTCACTCGTACAAAAATTTTTTATTTTCTCCTTTATAGTTAGTTGTACTAACTGGAACTCTTGCGCCTGCAATTCACTGGTGATGATGTCACATATTACATCATTCATGACATGGTCAGTGACATCACTGATGACATCACTGATAACATCTCAAATTACATAACTGATGACATCATCCTATGAATGTGGTTTGGTTTGTTATTCAAATATGTATTATATATATAACATTCTGCATTTAAGAATCAGTGGCTATATACCTATCTTGATGGAGGATTTAGTAGCAGTGTGATTGACTGTTTACTTGATTCATTTATAGTGTCTCACTAAATATATTGGATAGTGACTAAACTCAATATCTGTATTACTTTGTCAGTTGTTGTGTAAACTGCTGCACTAGTTGGTTACTAGCTATGTGAAAGTCTATATTAGTTATTGATTAGTTAACTGATTATTTGTATGGGAGTGTGAATGTGTGTGTGGTTCAGTAGGGGGATCTGTGACTGTCCAACGATATGTGAATAGTTGAATCAGTACGTATATGAGGTTAAGACTACATGTTATAATAGTTGTTTGGGTGATTGAATATTTTTATGGGTCTGGTGATGAGCAAAAATATTTCTCAACGGTACATGTCCAACAAAGTAGAAAAAATAAAAGGCAGTGTATGTGACAGTTCTTGTATATAAATAAGTATACATAAAACTCATTGATTGCATGAGTGACTGTATAGATAAATATATACTAATAATAGTGATTTTATAACACACTAAGTATGAGTTACTATCTATATGAATACATGAAGTGCTAATTGTATAAGTGTGTAGCTGAGTAGATGTAAATAGGATACATTGTTTGCAAAACTGAACAGGATGTCTGCATAACTGAATAGGATGTGTGCTGGTGTGTAATGTCAATAAAGGTGTATAAGTATATTTGATAGTGTTCTATTGATCATTGACAACATGTATGAGTGAATCTATAGGTAATTCATTAGATGTGTGTGTAGATCTAGGAATCACTGAGTGGGTATTTAGATACTTGTATTGCTGTGTCAATTGATTCAAATATGGTACTCTGTATTTTACAGTGAGTGACAAAAGGTTATACTAGTGTATGATGAGGTGTATCTGATTGTCACGTAGATGATGTCATCAGTGATGTAATCAGAGATGTCATTTGAGATGTCATCAGTGATGTCACTGACCAGGCCATGAATGATGTAATATGTGACATCATCACCAGTGGATTAAGGGCGCAAGAGTTACAGTTAGTGCAACTAACTATAACGGAGAAATTTCAATGGTTTTGATGAGTGAAATGTCCAGCTAACTATAACACCCCTGAAACCTATGGTTTTTTAAATTAATTTCTAAGATTTTTTAAATGATAATTCCTAACTATAACCTGCCTGAAACCTATAGATTTTTTTGTGAATTTCAAAGTTTTTTTTAAATGGCAATATCTAACTACAATATCCCTATAACCTACAGTGTTTTTAAGTAAATTTTCAAAACACGTGTTTACTTTTTATAGTGAAAACAAACTTAACAGTTGTGTTTTATAACTCATAAATATAGCTCCTGGTTTTATGGTATTTATTTTTTGGACATTTCCATCTGAATTTATTCATACTTTATTTTTAATTAATTGTATATGTATTTACCCATATAAATTTCGGGTTTTGTAAAAAAATGAATCTGAAATTAGTTTTTTTCCACATTTTTTTTACTGATAAATATGCGCTCATGGCTGAAAGACTGACCGTTTTCACTCATGTAAACACTCTTAGATGATAAACTATACACAACCTTCATATTAAAATGTGCAAGTTTTCTTATACAAGCATATATATTGCTCTTTAAGGCTCTTTACTAAAAGTCTTTAATTGTTCTTATTCTTTTACTTTTAGAACGACAGACCTATTGGCCTAGTACTCATCATTGACAGCATTTAGAATCGCTCAAAAAATAACCCAATTTCCATATTTATCCACACTTTAAAATAAATACAGAGAGGAAAATAAATAATTTTCTGTCTGTATTTATCTGTAAAAAATCAGTAAAAACATAAAACAAGAAGCCCTACTTATAATGTAAGAATGTTTTCTACTTAATTAGCAGTAATTACCATATGAGTGTGGTAAAAGTATGACGCAGCACCTGTAATACCTGACTTCGAACAACAGCGTTCACAGTTCGATTCCAAAGTCTATCAGCATCTTATCCCACCATTATCTCACTGTAAGTAACACCTTGCTTAATCTTCCCAACGCCCCAAGCGCCGGCACACTGTTCCGGGGGTAGCTTTATGCTTTACAAATGCTGGCATTTTTTTAAATTTAACAGCATAGTGATGAGAAATATTAGCGCTTTTTTTTCTTCTTTTGTGAACAATATATTTTTTTTATGTCTTCTATTTAGATGTTTTCAATCATGAGAATGCAAAGGACACATTTTACCGGGTAACACTTTTTAAACTCTACAACTTATGTAGATAATAAGGACCTTACACGTGTTACTAGGAACCTTTACAGCTTCATTGTTTGTAACTTTTCCCAACACGTGCACAAGTAAAACAGTTAAAACGTGAGCATGTGTAAACTGTAAAACGTGACATCTAAGTAGGCGGAGTCGCATCTTCTTTCCATAGACTACTAAAGAACCAAAAACTATATAAACCACACCTATTGTGCGATTAGTTTCATTTTCACGAGTTAATTCTGCGTCTCCAATCTGTGATGCAGGTTCCCTTTTCTAGCATCGGATTCTTGTTTTGCGTCAACAAAACATATTCCGGAGTTGTAGTTGTTTCATTATGGCATAGTAGATAGTTATAATTTGTGGCTATTTGTCAATATTTAAACATTTATATCTAAAAAATAGTGTTATTGCATGTTTTTCAATTTTTTTCTGTAATGTCAGCTGCTTGTTTTCAGAAACAGATAGATTACAACAAACATTGCTCCTTTTCTGACTCCTTGCAGCTTATATATTGTGACTTTCTATATTATAACATTGACACTGTACTTTGCTTCAAATGTGTGTATATATACACACATTAGTGTGTATATATACATATGCGTGTATATATGTGCATGTGTGTGTATATATAAATATGTGTATTAATATCAATATGTACATTACCTACTGGCGGTCGCCAGTAGGTAGTTATAGTTAGGACCTAGTTTCCATAGGAAATCAGCAACACTCTATTGGGAATAACTTTGGCGCCGGTTGATGAATCTTCGCAAATTTCTCAAAGAAGATGTCCTGCTCCGCTCCGCTCCTTCCCTGAAAGTTTTGGGGGGATTAGTCAAGTGGTGGCTGAGAAAAAAGGGGGTCCCAAACGTGTTTTCCCAATGTTATTTTCCATAGGACGATTAGACACACAGCTCACGCTTTTGCTCAAATGATGTAAATCCCTCCAGTAGTTCGCGTACCGTACGCGTACCTTCCCATGCACGAGCTGCATGCTGATTGGCTGTCAACTGTCTGTACAAGCACCCTGACCCCTAGGCCTGCTCAGGGGGTGCCACAAGGGCCCCCAAAGCCCAAAAAAACATTTAAAAAAATTGACAAATATCATGGGGTACGTGTACCTTTCCGAGCATGAGCTGCATTCTCATTGGCTTTCAACACTCCAAACCAGGAAGTGTTGGCAGCCATCTTGTGCTCGGTAGACCAAGGCACAAGAAAGCAGAAAAACAAATGTGTAGAATGCAAAAGGGGGTAGGGTGGAAATACCTGACCCCCTAGGCCTGCTCAGGTGGTCCCACACGGACCCCCAAGGCTCCACATTTTTATTTTTAAAACCCGGTCTGCTTTTTTTCAAATTACCCCCCGGGGGGACCAAATCCCAGGGGCATAGTGAAAAAGAAGTTTGGGGGGGCCCAACCCCCCCACACTGCTCCAGAGACCGCCACTCCCAGGGCAAAGCAACGCTGCAGAGAGGTGTAAAAAGGGGCGTGGCCTCATGACACCTCTCTGCAATGCAGTCCCCTGGCTAATACTGGAGATTCCTGGTGGGCTAATTGGCCCCCAGGGACCCAAAGTATGCAAGGGAAATTAGTTCCCCCTCTGCAAACGTGCCCGGGGGGTGCATTGCAAAAAGGTGTAAAAAGGGGTGTGGCCTCATTACAACTCTCTGCAACATAGCCTCCTGGCGTATACTGAAGGTTCCCGGTGGGGTAGTTGGCACCCAGGGACCCCCAGTATGTAAGGGGACTTAATCCCCCAACTTAAAACATTCTACAGGGCACGTTAGCACAGTGGTGTAGGTAGGGGGCGGGGCTTGGGAGATGTGAGTGCAACCATGCCCTGAGGCGCTTTTTAAGTTGGGGAATTAATTCCTTTTCAATCCAGAGGTCCCCTAGGGGGCAACTAGTCCAACAGGTATCTCCAGTAAGCGCCACAGAGCTGTGTTGCAGAGTGTTGTACAAAGGGGGTGTGCGCTTTGAACACCTCTCTGCAACACAGCTGCCTGGCGCATACTAGAGGTACCTGGTGAGCTAGTTGACTCACAGGGGACCTCAGGATTGAAGAGGAATTAATTCCCCAATCTAGCTCACTACTATTCCTGAAAAGTAAAATTAACTGTAATTACCAGTAACGTGAATTTCCTTCCATAGAATATCATTGCCTGCTATATAAAATATATATAAATTAAAAAAATATTAAATTAAAAAAATATATATTACAATTTAAATATTTTTAAAACATTTTTTTCCAATCTATATTAAAAATATGTAATGTAATTTAAAAAATAAAATATCTAAAAATAAGTAGTTTAAAATAATGTAGTAAATCGGTATAAAAAAATATAACAAATAATACATTTAATAATTATCATTTACAAAACCTTTGAAATTCACTGAAAAAACCATAGGTTTCACACACGTTATAGTTAGGAATTAGCATTTAAAACACCTTGCAAATTCATTGAAAAAACCATAGGTTTCACACATGTTATAGTTAGCTGGACATTTCACTCATACAAATCCTTTGAAATTTCCCCGTTATCGTTAGTTCAGCTAACTATAACTCGCGCGCCCGCAATGCACTGCTGATGACGTCACATATTACATTACTCATGACATGGTCAGTGACATCACTCATGATATCACTGATGACATCTCAAATGACATCACTGATGACATCATCCTTGTGAAAGAGTGGCAGACCTCCTCTCAGCGTAATATGACCTTTGATACAAACTTTCAAAAATAGAAACTAAAATTTTCAAAAAAACGGAGATACCAATACCAGTTACAACAATCTATTCAGTAATTCCACCATCTATATACACATCCACTCATTCACTAACAGTCCTATATAGTCACTCATACATGTACTCATTCATCATATGTACTGATACACCTATACATCCTATTACACATCGACAGTCATCCATAGAGTTACTCACACACATACTCACACATGCAAATAAACTATCAAACATCCATTTATTTGCATATACAGCTATACACACACTACCACACTTACTTCTACGGAAACTTACACATACTTACTCTCTTAAACAATCACTTATACAAACACATACTTATTTAAACAGGAACTCTTCCAATCTCTCACTTTCACATATACTCACTTATATACATCAATACTCACATATACTAGATTAAAACATATGTAGTTACTCATAAAGATAATATTGAGACAGTCATTCACTCAGTAACACACCCATACACACTCATCCACCCATACAGTCCTGCACACATGCTGTCTTCAAAACACATACAAACAGGGAGTTTTTCATTCATACATCTATGCGCTAAGTAATACCCCCCACCAAACCATACAGACACTCATACTGATACTCAAAATAAAAACTAATAACCCATATACACACTCATGTAGCTACTCACCAACCCATGCAGCCACTTATACACAAAGTGAGACACTGATACATATATTTAAATATTTAAACATTACTCGCTAATATATGTATTCACTAAGATACACTTAATAAGTCAGTTAACCAATCAATTTTACAAAAAAATATCCATTTAGACACTTATTTACCCATTTATTCTTCAATCGACCTTTAGATATACATATATAAAAATATTTATTTTTCAGAAACACACATTCACTGGATGATGTCATCAGTGATGTAATTTGAGATGTCATCAGTGATGTCATCAGTGATGTCACTGACCATGTCATGAGTGATGTAATATGTGACGTCATCAGCAGAGCATTGCGGGCATGCGAATTATAGTTAGCTGAACTAACTATAACGGGGGAATTTCAAAGGTTTTGTAGGAGTGAAATTTCCAGCTAACTATAACATGTGTGAAACCTATGGTTTTTTCAATGAATTTGCAAGGTTTTTTTAAATGCTAATTCTTAACTATAACGTGAGTGAAACCTATGGTTTTTTCAGTGAATATATATATATATATATATATATATTTTTTCACTGAAAAAAATCAAAGGCTACAGGAACATTATAGTTAGGCTCAGATTTTACTCATACAAAATCATTGAAATTCAGCAGTTATAGTTAGCTGAGCTAACTGTGAATTATGGCACCTGCAATTCACCGATTATGACCTTACATATTACATCACTGATGACATGGTTAGTGACATTACTGATGACATTACTGATGACATCTCAAATGACATCACTGATGACATCATCCAGTGAGTGTTATCTAAAAGTGTATGAGTGTTAAACATATATACCAAGGTACTACACAAGTTAAAGTAGTATACTTTCTGAACTACTAATGAGTGATACTATTTCTAACATATATTATGAGAGTGGCTGTGTGACTGTGTGTATCTGTGTGTGAGTGGGTGTCTGACTCCCTGTATGGGGTGTGAATGGGCATGTGAGTGGCTGCATGGGTGTATAAGTAGATTTGTGATTAGCTGTGTTGGTGAGTGGCTGGGTGAGTGACTGTTTTGGTGAGTGAGTGGCTATGTCAGTGGCTGTATGGGTGAGTGAGTAGCAGTGTGCATGGCTGTATGGGTGGGTGAGTGGGCATATAAGTGACTCATTGGGTGAATGAGGGAGTGTCTGAATGGCTTTATAAGTCAGAGACTAGCTATGTAAGTGGCTATATGTGTAAGTGAGTGGTTGTTTGAGTGGGTGTTTGGTTAATTGAGTTGGTGTTTGAGTGGCTGTATTGTAGAGTAAGTGTCTGTGAGAATAGGTGCATGGGTGAGTGAGCAGATGTGTGAGTGCTTGTATGAATGTGTGAATGGGTATGTGTTTGTGTGGATGTGCGAGTGAGTGTGTCCATGCTTGCATGGGTGAGTGTGTCATTGTGTAAGTGGCTTTATGAGTGATTGGTTGTATGAGTAGCTGTATGAGTGAGTGAATGGTTGTGTGAGTGGCTGCATGAGTGAGTGAGTGAGTGAGTGAGTGAGTGAGTGAGTGAGTGAGTGAGTGAGTGGGTGTGTGAGTAGCTCTGTCGATGAGTGAGTGGTTGTGTGAGTACTTGTATGGGTCTGTGAATAGGTATATGAGAGGATGTGTGGGTGAGTGAGTGGGTGTGTGAGAGGTTTTATAGGGGTGTGAGTGGGTGTATGAGTGCTTCTGTAGACAATGTCATCAGTGATGTCACTGACCATATCATGAGTTATGTAATATGTGAGACCAAACAGTGCATTGCGGGGGCAAAAGTTATAGTTAGCTCAAGTAACTATAACGGCTGAATTTCTCTTGTTTTGAATAAGTGAAATCTTAGCCTAACTATGATGCCCCTGTTTTTTCAGTGAATGTCTAAGGGTTTTTTAAAATTCTATTTCCTAACTAAAACATCCCTGCAACCGTTGGTTTTTCAGTGAATTTCTAAAAGTGTTTTATATTACTTACTAACTATAATTTCCTTGTAACCTTAGTTTTTTAGTGAATTTCTATGTTTTTTTAATATTACTTTCTTACTTTAACATGTCTGCACAAATTGCTACCATTCAGGACAGTCTCTCCTGGCATCACGCTTAGTTCCAGGAAATCCCATACCACACCGTCACCCAACATCCAATGGAGCCCACCAATGTGGCAAGCACCCACTGAGTGCACATTCACCCAAGGGGGCCCACACTTCTGACCGAAGAATATGTGTGAACTTGCATCTTTAAAATCTCATTACACATTTCAGCCACAAGAACAATTCTTAAAAATACCTCCATGGAAACTCTCCTCATGAAATGCTCTTCCAGAAGCCGTTCTTGTTTGCTTTCAAAAACAGCCTGATGCCCGTTACAATGAACATAAAGCAAAATATTGCCTTTTGTGTTGAAGCCATAGCAAATAGTGAGCTGGCTGGAGTCACAAACTTCAGGCATGTGATGAAATAACTTCATTGCTTATGGCACTGCAAGTGACTGAATAGCCGCTCAGATGGGGATAATTATGCCATCACCGAGAAAGAATGCATATAGTGAGATACACTTGGCCGATATATGTCTGTTCCTGAGTCATTTGGATTCCGCAGCAACAGCAATGGCATGTACACGTGGGTTAAAAAGCTGGTATATAGGAGGCTCGGGGTCCTCCACTTGCCATTTCTAAAGGCTAGGGCTCAAGTGGAAACTAAGAAGTAAAGATGCTGATAGTTGCTGTAGCTGCCATGTCAGGTGAAAGGACAGGTCATACATATTGCACAAGAGCGCAGCCAGCAGTTGTGACAACCTTATGGAAAGCAATATAGAGAGAGACTGATAACAGAAAGGGTCAGAGACATGTAAGGTTGATACAAAGCTAACCAATTCAATGCAAATTATAGCAGGAAATACAGCAGAGTGATATTACAGTAGCAGCATATGGTAAGAGGAGGAGCAGCGGAGCAATAACACTTGGAATTATGTGTGAGCGAAATTAATTCACAATAAGCAAAATCCGCAAATTTGTGCGAATTTGCGGATTTTTGGGTTTTTGCGTGTTCGCGGGGGTTGTTGCGTGTTCCCGGGGCTTTTTGGGTGTTCGCAGGGCTTTTTGCGTGTTCGCGGGCTGCTTGCATGGCGAAGTTACCCATGCAGTCGTGTATGGCCACAGCACCCTCTGGTTCACCACTGCCACCCTCTGGTTCATCACTGCCACCCTCTGGTTCACCCCTGCCACCCTCTGGTTCACTACTGTCACCCTCTGGCTCACCACTGCCACCCTCTGGTTCATGACTACCACCCTCTGGTTCATCCCAGCACCTCTGGTTCACCACTGCCACCCTCTGGTTAACCACTGCCACTCTCTGGTTCACCACTGCCACCCTCTGGTTCACCCATGCCACCGTCTGGTTCACCACTGCCACCCTCTGGTTCACCCCTGCCGCCATCTGGTTCATCACTGCCACCCTCTGGTTCACCCCTGCACCCTCTGGTTCACCCCTGCCACCCTCTGGTTCAGCACTGCCACCCTCTGGTTCAGCACTGTCACCCCCTGGTTCACCCCTGCACCCTCTGGTTCACCCCTGCCACCCTCTGGTTCTGCACTGCCACTCTCTGGTTCACCACTGCCACCCTCTGGTTCACCCATGCCACCATCTGGTTCACAACTGCCACCCTCTGGTTCACCCCTGCCGCCATCTGGTTCATCACTGCCACCCTCTGGTTCACCCCTGCACCCTCTGGTTCACCCCTGCCACCCTCTGGTTCAGCACTGCCACCCTCTGGTTCAGCACTGTCACCCTCTGGTTCACTGCTGCCACCCTCTGGTTCACCACTGCCACCCTCTGGTTAACCACTGCCACTCTCTGGTTCACCACTGCCACCCTCTGGTTCACCCATGCCACCGTCTGGTTCACCACTGCCACCCTCTGGTTCACCCCTGCCGCCATCTGGTTCATCACTGCCACCCTCTGGTTCACCCCTGCACCCTCTGGTTCACCCCTGCCACCCTCTGGTTCAGCACTGCCACCCTCTGGTTCAGCACTGTCACCCCCTGGTTCACCCCTGCACCCTCTGGTTCACCCCTGCCACCCTCTGGTTCTGCACTGCCACTTTCTGGTTGACCACTGCCACCCTCTGGTTCACCCATGCCACCGTCTGGTTCACCACTGCCACCCTCTGGTTCACCCCTGCCGCCATCTGGTTCATCACTGCCACCCTCTGGTTCACCCCTGCACCCTCTGGTTCACCCCTGCCACCCTCTGGTTCAGCACTGCCACCCTCTGGTTCAGCACTGTCACCCTCTGGTTCACTGCTGCCACCCTCTGGTTCACCACTGTCACCCTCTGGTTCATCATTGCCACCCTCTGGTTCACCACTGCCACCCTCTACCGAGACCTTTTGTGATGCAGCGGCAGCACAAACGATGCGCCATGGTGCTGGGTATTAACAACGTGACGATTCTGAGAGATGCGTCACGTTGTAAAGCCCTGCGCCATCAGGAGGCGTTCCGGCGCAGGGGAGGGCGTTCCTGCACAGGAACGCCTCCTAGAAGTGGCTGAGTGAAATCTACAAGATTTCACTCAGTCACTTTTAGGCCAGTGCTGCGTCAAAACCCTGCGCCTGCTTGAAGCAGGCGCAAGGCTTGATGCAGCATTGGGGAGATAGGGCCCCCCCAGAGCATTGCTGGAGCTGCGTCGCAAGCGCGACGCAGATCCAGCAATACGCTGCTTTTACGGCACAGATGCGTGATGCATCTGTACCGTTTTTGCCACATGGTGTGCCGCAATGTAAATGCGGCGCACCATGGGTGGCGGAGCTGCGGCGCACAATAATTAGAGCATCCCTGGGGATGCACCAGTTATTGTAAATCTGCCCCTATACATTTAGCCAACGAGGGAGCACTTACTGATTAGACAGTAGAAAGTACTCCAGTTGAGTAGAGGTATTGCACAAAAAGGTGGCATCTTCGTGGACAAACACGCAGGGCGGGATTCATTCTGCCCCCTGTTAGACTCGTTTTTCCATTGTTTTTCTGCCCTTCTGCCCCCTGTTAGGCTCGTTTTTTGTGCCCTTCTGCCCTCTGTTAGACTTGTTTTTGTGCCTTTCTGCCCCATTAGACTCGGTTTTTGTGCCCTTCTGCCCTCTGTTAGACTCGTTTGTCCCTTGTTTTTCTGCCCTTCTGTCCTCTGTTAGACTGGTTTTTTTGTGCCCTTCTGCCCTCTGTTAGACTCGTTTTTCCCTTGTTTTTCTGCCCTTCTGCCCTTTGTTAGACTGCCTTGTGTGCCTTTCTGCCCTCTGTATCACCACATAATCACTCAGCACCACCACAGCACCACTCAGCACAACCACAGCATCACTCAGCACCACCACAGCATCACTCAGCACCACCACAGCACCACTCAACAACAACTGGTTCAAATATGTTTTCTCAATGTTTCAAACTTTATTACAAATTTCACAAAAAGATGTTAATATTTCACTTCTGTTCTTGGATTTTCGTCACAATAAAATACACTGAACATAATCTTCCCAAAAGTTATTTACAAAAGTTTAAGCTATTGCCATTATAAATTAAAATCACTTTTATTTAAGTATTAATTATTTAAAAAAATTAAAAGCCATTGTAATTTGTAATATCAATACAGCTAAGTCACGTAAATACAAAATATGTTGCATTACAAATGCTATAGGTGTCACATTTGCGAAAGTTATAACTATTGGCATTGTAAATGACAAAGCTATTAATTTAGCTATTTTCAAAACCAACATTTACAAGACCAATAGCTCAAACTTTCCTAATGCGAGACCTATTGCATTGTAAATGCTTGTTTTTATATCTGTCAGTGCTTCCTGTTGAGTTTTAATTTTCGTGACAGGCGCCTCATTGCCTACTTGTAACTATTCTCTGACCCTGCTTCAAGGGTCAGAGCAGGGTCAGAGAATAGTTGCAAGTAGGCAACGAGGCGCCAGGAAGCACTTACAGGCCTACAGCAGCAGGTGCCCAAGTTGAAGTTCATTTCTTTGTAACCCTTTTGTAAAAGGTTACAAAAAATTAGCTTCAACTTTTGCACATGCTGCTGTAACCCTGTAAGTGCTTGGCTGAAAATTCGCCCCCGCTGATTCGCGGATTTTACCGTGATTTGGCGAGATTCGCGGATCACGAAATCGCGGAAAATCCGCACATTCCGCGAGCGGAACGAATTTTCAGCCCATGCTTACTTGGAATACTGTTAATATAAAGTGAAGGGTAGGTAAAATGGGAGCCCAAATAATGTAATGCTTAGCACAGGGTATCAAATAATGAGGAGCATTTCTAGGATAAATGCAGAGTCCCTTTACCATGATAAAACTCACATTGCCAGCAGTCTCTGTCAGGGACTCAACTGCCACCGGTCTCCAGTCCTCACCCTCTTAGCCCTCGATACTCACTGCTCCCCACACACACAGTGTACCACCCCACTGAGCCCCCAATGACACATTTTGATATACAGTTCATGTTTTGACCCCGAATGCATGCTTTACAGGTGATTGAGTGTTGGGTGCTTTGATGCAAACATGCCATTGCATGTTGTAGACTAATGATTAAGTAAACATTTTAGATATATTCATTTTCTTGGCCACACATTTATGGTAGTTCCCGAAAATCTGCATTTAACATATTGAAAACACTTTCAGATCAAACTAAATAAGAACACTATGTAACCATTAACATGTCTCCGCACTGCCAGAAGTTTCACGTGTTTCGTTTAGTTTCAAAAGCTTTATTCGATTATTTCACAACAATCATAAAAGCATACAAAATATATGCAGTATACATCCATCCTTAGAAATAATGTCTAGGACCTTATTTCTACTCATAAAGCTGACTTGTGCTTCCTAACGGAGACATGGCTTAAACCCCACTCTACTCCAGCCATCACCCTTGGTATACCGGAGGGTTATAAGATAACTAGAATGGACAGACCCCAAAAAGTCGGTGGGGGAATAGCTATTGTATTTAAAGATAATATCTCAGTTTCGGTTCTTGATCAATGGTGTAACCTGGCTTTTGAAATGATGATCTTTAGGATCGGTTCATCAGCCAAACACAGTAGGAAAGGAGCTTTGGTTTATCGTCCCCCAGGCCCCATAAAAAGCACTTCTAAACAGTTAGTGGAAGCACTAGCTCCTCATGTGCGCCCAGATAAAGATTTTCTGCTGCTCGGGGATTTTAACATCCACAGCGAGGAAGTAAATAACAGTGAGGTACAATCCTTTTTGACCGACCTATCCTTAATGGGACTAAAACAATGTAACCATGGACCCACACATCAAGCAGGGCACACTTTAGATATGATTATATCCAATTTTACTGGTATCAAATGCTATGCCCCCAAACAGTATCACTGGACAGACCACTTTGTGCTTGAGTTTTCTATGCCTGAGAAGGGCGTTTGTTCCATCCCCCCTGTCCAAATTCCATCCAAACGTAGGCAATGGCATAAAATTACCAACACCAATTTTGAACAGAAATATCTTCCCCCTCCCATTTTGCCTACAGATGATATAAATACCGCTCTCTCAAAATGGGATCTAGCCATTAACACAGCGGTACATCAAATTGCCACGATAAAAACCTTTAAAAAGCGACTTGCAAGGAAACAAGAGGTCTGGTTCTTAAACGAAGGGCTCGAAAGACAGAAAAAACATGGAGAAAATCCCATTTGGACGAAGATAAAACCAATTATCATAAGGCCTTAAGCATATATCATAAGGCTATACGATCTGCACGCAAGAACCATGTTACCTCACAGTTGGAGGCAGCTGGCAACAATTCTAAAGTTTTGTACCAGATTGTTAACACTTTTTTAAAACCTGTAGCATGTGAAAGTGCAGACATGGCGTCACAATACCTTTGTGATAATATCTCAAACTTTTTCACTGAAAAAATCGATGCCATTTATGATAAAATAGAGGCACTTATCCCTGCCACGACTGGCCAGGATAATCAAATTCCGGTACCTACTGTGCCTACCAATTCTTACTCATTTAATGATTTCCTTGAAATCTCCTTACAAGAGGTTCAGAAGCTGCTCACGGACATCAAAAGCGGGAGCCCGACTGATTCACTTCCAGATAGGCTTATGGGTCCTTTAGGGACAACACTTGGTCCTGACATTCAGAGACTGGTGAATCTTTCACTCAAAACAGCAAATGTCCCTCAGCAATGGAAAACTGCCTTAGTTAGACCTTTTAGGAAAAATACTTCTTCACCCTGGACCAACATGTCTAACCTCAGGCCGATTTCCCTGCTACCATTTTTAGGGAAAATTATTGAGAAGCACACCAATAAACATCTTTCCAACTACCTGGAGCAATCAGACAGCCTTGATCCATCACAGTCAGGTTTCAGGCCAAAATACAGCACTGAAACGGCCCTGCTGTCGATAACGGAAGATCTACGTATGTACCAGGACAATGGTTATTCCGTTGTCCTGGTGCTACTTGACTTATCGGCAGCGTTCGATACCATCTCACACAACATCTTGATCGAACGACTGTCTGTGAGTGGCATCGGCGGTAAGGCACTGGACTGGATTAAAAACTTCCTCTCCAACCGCACCCAACGTGTCACCATGGGTGAATTTAGATCTGAAGAGGTTAAGATCACCAAGGGGGTCCCGCAGGGATCGTGTTTAAGCCCAACCCTGTTTAATACCTATGTGGCTCCCTTGGCAGAAATAACCAGAACCTTTGGCTTCTGTCCAGTGTCCTACGCTGACGATACGCAGCTACTCTTCCCCTTTAAACAACTTACTCCGGAGATTATACAATCTTTCTCCGATGGGATGAAGGCAGTAGCGCGATGGATGTCTTCCAACTTTCTTCAATGTAATGTTGGGAAGACAGAGGTGATGCTCTTCGGTAAAGCCAGGGTCCAATGGTCCCCTGATTGGTGGCCTCTGGACCTAGGCCCAGTCCCTGAACCTAAATCAATAATCAAGAACTTGGGGGTTCGTCTGGAACCGGAGTTGACCATGAAACAGCATGTCAACATCACTGTGGGATCTTGTTTCCACATGATAGGTCTCCTCCGTAGGATATTTCCTTTCCTCCCTGACTCCCACAGAAGAACTTTAGTTCAGGCTTTAGTGATCAGCCGTCTTGATTACTGTAATGGTCTTTTAGCAGGCGCTAATGAAGAGGTTCTAGACCGTCTGCAGGTAGTGCAGAATACAGCAGCCAGGCTGGTGCTCAATGCACCCCCCAGATCTCCATCCAAACCTCTATTACGTAAACTTCACTGGCTGCCCATACGTCTACGAGTGAAGTTTAAGACCTGCTGTACTATTCATAAAGGTCTTCATGAACTAGGACCTAAATACTTGTCCAAAACATTTGTCCCATATGTTCCTGCCCGTACCCTTAGGTCCAGCGAACAGCTGCTATTAAATGTACCTAAGATCAGTAAAACCAGGCTTGGCGGCAGGGCTTTGTCTTTGGTGGGGCCCAATTACTGGAATATGCTCCCACTGTCATTGAGACAATGTTCTAACCATCTTTGTTTCAGAAAGAACCTGAAAACGTTTATGTTTAGCTCATTTTAGCTAATTTCCCTCTCTTCGGATTCTGTCCTAAATAAATAAATTTAATATCTTTGCTACCTCTATAGTTTCTCAGACCGGCTGTCATAAGCGCGGAGATACTCCTCCGGGAGTCTATTCATAGCGCTATAAAAACCAACAAATAAATAAATAAATAAATCCCAATACGTTCTAATACAAATTGTACTAACAAATGCTGGTTAAAAACAGTAATTAAAACAGATACTTAAAACAGATGCCGCTCGTGTTGGTTAATAAACAGCCTAATTAATTAGAAGACCATACTTTTCCTGGCGGCCATTGATTTCAGGACAAACGTGGCAGTAAAAAAGCAAATATCAGAGTCCTCTAGGAAAAATAATAAACTCATTGCTGATTTTATCGTTGTTACAGCCTTTTTTTGAATAAGTGTTTCAGATAAACAATGCAAAAGGGCAAGAAAAGATCACAGATCAATAAAAAATGAGCAGTGCTCTGTTTAGTAACCCTGTCGCAAGGGCAGGGTACGGAGGGATGATATCTCATATGCAGAAATACCACCAAGTGGTGGACAATTCCTAGTCGTGATCTGATGAGGACCAACCGATGGGATAGCCTGGTAACTATCCTCAGATAATTTTGGAAGCCAGATATAAACATATTGGAGTAATAAAATTGTGGGGTAGCTAGCAACATATTGACATTTCTCCGTGCTTGTGCTTTCTTACCCATATAACGTCACTTTAGCTCTTTCTTGGGGATATCAAGTAGGCATTCGGGGTCTGCCTGGACGTCTAAGTTAAATACATCCTTGGCTGTTGTCATGACATAATCAATCCATGGGATCAATAAACATTTATCTAGGCGGAGACAATCACTAATAATACTCCTGGTAAAACCAGATTCTTCTTTTAACCAAATTGCTCTCCACACCAACAAAGGCCTTAAACTTATTAAATCAGACAAGTACTCCAACCCCAATTCCAGGTGCCTTAACTTAGATGAGGCCGATTTAGGTAGGCATACCAATTTTTTAATAAAACAATTCTCTTCCACCTGTAGATCCACATGGCGACAGTGCCCCCAAACACCGGATCCATATAATGCAATTGAGACACATCTGCACCTGTAGATGTGCAGCATATCATGGATACGACGGTCCCCAAGTTTAGTTGCAAATTTGAAAACTCCATGAGCACTCCTAGACATTTTAGCTTTAACATTAGGGTTTCAACTTCCTCATTTTCTTCCCACACTGCATGATAAAAGTTTTGGTAGTATTGATTTTCAACTTCCTACTCTTGATAAATCCCGCAAACTTGTCCATTAGCCTCTGCAGACCGCGGGAGGTTCTAGATATGAGCACCGAATCATCGGCATAAAGCAAAACGGGGGTAGCCAGGCCATCTACTTGTGGGGCATCAGAGTTAACCTCCTTAAGCTCAGTATCAATAGCGTTGATAAAGAGGGAGAAAAGAAGGGGCGCAAGAAAGCATCCTTGTCTAATACCCAGATTTACCTTAATGCTATCTGTACATTCTCCCCTTGTCCATATCTTATGCGGGCAGATAACTTGGTATATAGTCTTGCCAAAAAATAAATAATCCCAGCAGGAGCACCTTGTTCCAGTAGGGTTGACCATAGCAGCGCATGGTCAACAAGATCGAACGAGCTACTAAGATCCGCAAAGCAGAGAAAGAGCAATTCCTGCTTTGCGCGCGTATACTTCCCTATTAGGAGTTCTAAGTTTATGCACTGTTCTATGGTTCCCAAACCATTACGGAACCCAAATTGGGACCGCGCAAGGATGCCGCCACCTTCAGCCCATTCCTCCAGCCTGGCTAACATTACTCGGCTCATCGTTTTGAGTGATGAGTCTAAAAGGGAGATAGATCGGTAGTTCTTCGCTTCCGACCTGTCTCCCTTTTTATATATTGGGATAATTATAGATTCCCCCCAAGTGGGTGGGGTGCTTTCCACAACCACCGCATTAAAAACCTTGGTCAGGACGGGGCCCCATAGTTTTGTATTGGCCTTATACAGGTGAATGGGCACCCCATCAGGGCCCGGAGCTTTCCCACCCTTACTAAGTCTAGTAGCATGCTCTACCTCAAGAACAGTGATGTTCAATGGGATAATTGGCCAAAAATTGGCCGCCGGGGTCACCAAGACACCCTCCCCTTCCGGGTCAAAAATGCTCATGAAGTGCGATACCCAGCATTTCTCACTAACCTGGGCCGTGAGGACTGGGGTATTATCGCTCTTAAGGAAAGGGCTATTGACAGTATCCCAGAAAAGTTTACTGTCAGAAAGTTCAACGGCCTTGGTCAGCTTATCCCATGCTTCCTCCTGTAGTTCATACTTCCTGCTCTTTATCTGCCCTTTGTAAGCAGCCCGGGGTTCTTAATAAACAACCTATCCCTAGGCCTGCTCGCTAAAGCCTTCTTCAACTTCTGTAATGCCACAGAGCATGCGGTATCAAACCAACCAGACCTCGGTTTCCTGCTATTAGGCCTCGAGACAGTCATAACATTTCCAATTATTGCGTTAATCTCACTAAAACCAGTCAAAATGCTCCTCGAGTCTGTATTTTCATCCAAGCAACAATACAGATTAGGCAAACAAGCCACCACAATTTTCACCAGCAGGTTTTCGGCGTTATCTCCCCTCCATTTAATCCTATAGCCATTGGGTCTGCATGGGACAATATCAGCAACAATAGTTTTAGCTGCTAATACTTTATTGCCCCAGATAGATAGAACCAGTGTGACACAGTTGTGGTCGCTGATCACAAGACCCAATAAGACCGGGGTATTGCAAAACCCACTGATACTATCTGAGATCAGCAAATGGTTGATAACCATAGCAGCATTCCTCCCGGTGAAAGTAGGTACAGTGTTGCCCTCACCATCCTTTGCAGCTTGCAAAGCAACTAAATCATATTTCGCTAGGACTGAGTTCAATGACTCTCCGTTCATATTATGAATGAAATGTACATAGCCATCACCTCTTTTGTCATGGAACCCACATACCTTAGTTAACGATAACGGACACATTTGAACATTAAAATCCCCCCCCCCCCAGATACATACAAAGTTAGCACGATTAAACTGACAAATTTTGTCCAATGCCTTCTCCATTCATTTACTGCAGTTGAACGTAGAGGATCGGGCAAGCTATTATAATAATTAATCAACAAGACTTTACGGTCATTTGTGTATTGCAGCCATAACAGTTGGGAGTGGTATCCAACCTTTTCATGCAAGATAACCTTCACCAGGAAGTTGATGGAGAGCAACATCATGAGGCCTCCTTTAGCTCTGCCCATGGTTGATCCCTGGGCTGGCAGATTGAACGAAACAAATCCCTCGTAATTTATATCTTCAACACACCATGTCTCTTGGAGACAGAGGATATCAAATCTATCCATAAGGAATCTATGACAAAATATCGAATACACTAATATCGATATACACAATTATCCCAACAAAAATATCGATGGCAAAAATATCGGGATCCTATATCTAAGAAGCTAAGTACAAAAATATCAAAAAAATGATATAGAATGTCAAAAATATCGTTTTTTGTAAAATATCGTTTTGTTTTATTAAAATAAAATTGTATTATTAACAAAATAATACTTATAAATGTAATAAATATATTTAAAATTATATTATATTATTTAAAAATTATACATAATGTAATGCAAATTGATAATGATTAAGATATAATACATAGTATATTTTTAATTACAAAATAACTCTACATTAATTATTTTTATAACTTATGAATAAATAAATATATAATAAATACTAATAAATTAATATACATAAAATAATATTATAAATAACAATTAATAACAACATAAAACTAATAAAAATAAATAAATACATTTTAGATAGCGTATGAGTAAAAATTACTATTCCCACTCCAGAGAGTGCAACAGTAGGGAGAGTGTTGGATAGTGTAGGGGTAACAATTACTATTCCCACTCCAGAGAGTGCAACAGTAGGGAAAGTGTTGGATAGTGTAGAGGTAAAAATTACTTTTCCCACTCCAGAGAATGCAACAGTAGGGAAAGTGTTGGATGGCGTAGGGGTAACAATTACTATTCCCACTCCAGAGAGTGCTACAATAGAGAAAGTGTTGGATAGCGTAGGGGTAAAAATTACTATTCCCACTCCAGAAAGTGCAACAGTAGGGAAAGTGTTGGATAGCGTAGGGGTAACAATTACTATTCCCACTCCAGAGAGTGCAACAGTTGGGAAAAGTGTTGGATAGCGTATTGGTAAAAATTACTATTCCCACTCCAGAGAGTGCAACAGTAGGGAAAATGTTGGATAGCGTAGGGGTAACAATTACTATTCCCACTCCAGAAAGTGCTACAGTAGGGAAAGTGTTGGATAGCGTAGGGGTAAAAATTACTATTCCCACTCCAGAGAGTGCAACAGTAGGGAAAGTGTTGGATAGCGTAGGGGTAACAATTACTATTCCCACTCCAGAGAGTGCCACAGTTGGGGAAAGTGTTGGATAGCATAGGGGTAAAAATTACTATTCCCACTCCAGAGAGTGCAACAGTAGGGAAAATGTTGGATAGCGTAGGGGTAACAATTACTATTCCCACTCCAGAGAGTGCAACAGTAGGGAAAGTGTTGGATAGCGTAGGGGTAACAATTACTATTCCCACTCCAGAGAGTGCAACATTAGGGAAAGTGTTGGATAGCATAGGGGTAACAATTACTATTCCCACTCCAGAGAGTGCAACAGTAGGGAAAGTGTTGGATAGCGTAGGGGTAACAATTACTATTCCCACTCCAGAGAGTGCAACAGTAGGAAAAGTGTTGAATAGCGTGGGGGTAACAATTACTATTCCAACTCCAGAGAGTGCAACAGTAGGGAAAGTGTTGGATAGCGTAGGGGTAACAATTACTATTCCAACTCCAGAGAGTGCAACAGTAGGGAAAATGTTGGATAGCGTAGGGGTAACAATTACTATTCCCACTCCAGAGAGTGCAACAGTAGGGAAAGTGTTGGATAGCGTAGGGGTAACAATTACTATTCCCACTCCAGAGAGTGCAACATTAGGGAAAGTGTTGGATAGCATAGGGGTAACAATTACTATTCCCACTCCAGAGAGTGCAACAGTAGGGAAAGTGTTGGATAGCGTAGGGGTAACAATTACTATTCCCACTCCAGAGAGTGCAACAGTAGGAAAAGTGTTGAATAGCGTGGGGGTAACAATTACTATTCCAACTCCAGAGAGTGCAACAGTAGGGAAAGTGTTGGATAGCGTAGGGGTAACAATTACTATTCCAACTCCAGAGAGTGCAACAGTAGGGAAAGTGTTGGATAGCGTAGGGGTAACATTTACTATTCCAACTCCAGAGAGTGCAACAGTAGGGAAAGTGTTGGATAGCGTAGGGGTAACAATTACTATTCCAACTCCAGAGAGTGCAACAGTAGGGAATGTGTTGGATAGCGTAGGGGTAAAAATGATATACTTATAAATAAATGATTTAAAAAAATATATATAAACTATTAAATAAATATAAACCATTTACAATACATATACATAATTATTGAAAACATGATTAGCAAAATATATTTAACTTAAAAATATTTATTTACCACTTAATAATTGATTAACAATTATATAATTAACAAATCAATTCTTTTAAATACATTATTACTTAATTACATTTAAATTACTTCCCACCATATTCCCCTATAAACCCACAACCCGCAACAGAACACATTGATCAATTACTGATTTAATTAAAATTATTTACCAATTAATTAAATGTAATTACCAATTATTTAAAATTGATTAATAATAACTACTAATTAATAATTAATTTTACATAATTAAATTACTTTCCACCCTATTCCCCTATAAACCCACAACCCGCTACAGTACTAAAAAACAAAATGTAATTAAATTACATGAAAAAATTAAAATACATAATAAATATAATAAAATATACACACAAATGATTACAAATCTGATATTAGTAACATCGAAATTATTTACATCGATATTTAAAACTTCGATATTACTAATATCGATATTAAGAGTGTCGATATTACTTACCTTCGATATTGTATCCCTTCGATATTTAAACTTCGATATAATTGTATATCGAAATTTAAATCTCAATATTTTATCTGTGCACCATCCATAAGATCTCTATATTCCAAGGACTCTATTTTGCTGTTCCAACTTGCGATATTCCAAAATGCTAGTTTATACCCCCTCTGGCAGTCTACTCGCTCTAATTCTGGAATTGTATTCAGCTCACTAGATTCAACATCTATAAGCCCCTGATTGCCACTCTTTGACGTTGAAAGATTGTGTTGGCGGCATATCCCCACATAATCTTCCTCCTCCTGCGCGCCTGGGTCTATGCTGCCTTTAGGGCCACCATCGTCCACAAGATTTGGCCCTACTTGACTTAGTGGCTCTACCAATTCCAGGGGGGCCCTTCCCTCCCCTTCCTGGTCCCGATGGGGCCCTATCTCTTGTGTTGGATACAGTCAATCTACCGCCTCTAGGCAGTTAAAGCGGTTGTAGCTAAGGAACATATCTGGTATGAACAGGGGGTCCGGTCTATTCCAGCTCCCCCTATTCACTCCCCTCCTTTCTACACTTGTCCACTCATTAAAACTCCCCATTGCTGCCCCTGCATTGGGGGTCGGGTAAAAAAAGGTTAGTGGGAGAGTCTGAATAGTTTCATCTAACCCTTGATTAGGCCAGGCACATATATGGGAGACGGTTCTAGGATCTCTAAAGGTAACAACTATACAGTCACCTTCTATTCTTCTTGCCGTTCTACCTATCCAGGGTGTTCTCCTTACCATTACAATCTCGCCGATAAGATGGGGGTCAACGGACTATTCAAACTAAGCCAATTAACAACCTTATTTTTAAGCGAAGCGAAAGATTCCTGCACATGCTCCCTCAGGGCTGGCACGACAGCTAAGATGACCACTAAGGGGCTGGCTTCGGGTGGGAGCTCCGGTGTTAGAAGTCTCCCTCTCTTACCATAACCTGCTTCCCTCTTCTCTTTGGGCAGAGAGTCAGGTTCCTTAGGCGTAACCTGAGCTGCCGCTGGTGGCCCACTAGACGATTTACTTACGGGCTTGTTAATAGGGTCAGGTTTGTTACCACCCTGACATGACTGAAGGGCAACATTTGGGGTAACTACATTTTTGCTTGCAGGTTTATTAGTAGTTACGTGAACAGCACCACAAGGTCCCTGTGGCTGACTAACAGTTGCAGGTGTCTTAAATGTCTTAACAGGCTCCCTAACAGAAACTAACTTATCCAATATGCTACCATTTTCTTTTACTAGTTGTTCTAGCTGGTCTAATTTACTAATGATCATTCTTGTCCATTCAACAAGGGGCAATATAAGAGACTTCATCATGACTCCTTTTTTCCCCAAAAGCTCATTGTTTGTGCTAAATTCAGGATCTTGATGGGTGTCGCCAATCGATACACTAAATGGTCGAGGGCTTCCTATTGGATGAGTTAGTTTAGGTATTTTGGCCAAGCTCCCCTTCTGGGCACCATCCCCTCTTTTCCTCTTATTATTGTTATTATTACTTTTCTTCAAACTAGGCTTGGTTTTCCCTCTCAGAACCAGTCTTGGGGTTATTTCCGGAGGGCTAAGTGGTATAGAGGAAGTAGATGATAGGGGAGAGTTTATAGAAATACCTTGCAGGGATAAAGACTCATGGGATCCACCGAGGACTGTACTGATTCTGGTGGAATTTAAGGTAGGCTCTACAACGTCTGATTCTAGCAACAAGGAGTCTGACGTGGGGCGTTGGGCCGCAGTTAAGTCTGGTAGTCCCCTACCATGTGAAGCAGCTACCCCAATGTGGCCCAGCGATGAGCGCTTCCCTGTCACTGAATCTAATGACAGTCTTTTTTCCGTCAGGGCTATTTCCTTTTCCAGAATAACCGTAGCCCGTTTGAGGAATTGATCCATAGTCATAGTCCCCGTTACTACCCCACCAGCAGTAGTGAGGGTTACCTTCCTCCCTTTCCCTGTGCGAAGAACCATCTTGCTCAGTGTTAACAAAATACAATAAAACAGGCCTATATATACGTAACACAGTTTGTCCACAAAGAAACTAAAGGGACAAGGCCTGGTCCGGCCTCGTGCGGCCCCGGACGGCCACAGACGGCCCCCCCTTTGCCCGGGCTTCACCCAGCGACCGCCCGCCCGTGTCCTGTGTATGCGTAGATGGATGAGCCTGTATAGGGAGTGCTGGGGGGCGTGGCGGGAAGAGGACCCAGGTGCGGCCGGTGTCTGCGGCGCTTGGCAACCTGGTCCTCGCAGTCCCGCTGGTGTTCACCAAAGAAGCTCAAAGTCGGCGTTGTCCCTGGAAACGTTAACAGCGTACTGCATAGATCCTCCAAAGTCTGTAGCCTCGAGCTGCTCCCGCTAGGCGGGTGCCGCGAGGCGCTATGTAGTGCTGGGGGGCGTGGCGGGAAGAGCACCCAGGTGCGGACGGTGTCTTCGGCGCTTGGCAACCTGGTCCTCGCAGTCCCGCGGGTGTTCACCAAAGAAGCCCAAAGTCGGCGTTGTCCCTGGAAACGTTAACAGCGTACTGCAAAGATCCTCCAAAGTCTGTAGCCTCGAGCGGCTCCCGCAAAGCGGGGGCTGCGAGGCGCTATGTAGTGCTGGGGGGCGTGGCGGGAAGAGGACCCAGGTGCGGCCGGTGTCTGCGGCGCTTGGAAACCTGGTCCTTAACAGCGTACTGCAAAGATCCTCCAAGTCTGTAGCCTCGAGAGTCATGTGTTGTGCTCCATAGTACTTAATGTGCTTCACAACACTTAGGCGCTTGTTCCCACAGCAACATTCATTATACTGCACACAGTGGAGACCCTAAAACTGCAATGAGATAGAAAATACTAGTGCTCAACTTTACATGGAGCCCTGAGCTGCAGAAAGGGGGAATGGGACCCCTGCAGGAGGAATCAACAAGCAGTTACATGCCAGCAACTGGTGAGACGTGAAATAAACATGTTTGCTGCAAGCACATGGCCTAACCTTCAGCAGCTACCGGGGGCTGCAAACTTCAAGGTTGCAGAATCCTTCTTGCATTCCATGACAACTGCTGGGTCCCAAAGGAAAAAGTTGCTTTGACATATGCTGGCCTCTACTGCACCCCTCTCTCTGGCCCCCTCGCAGGAGTGGTCTCAGGCACGCGCGCAGCTGACCCCAGAACACCAGAGTCCACATTTGAAATTGATCAGGATGATGAAGTATGGGTGACACGTTGGTGGTCCTTGTCCCATACAACAGGAGCCCCTCTCATGCGGTCACAGCAGAAGGCATCAGCAGCCTCATGATTCAGCACCAGCAAGATGGACTCTTATGATTGTGGGCTATCAGGCATTAGTTCTCAAGGGTCCATGGCCTGGCCCACCCAGGGGCTCTATTCAAAACAGGCACAAGAGTTGCAGATCTTCTGCGATTTTTGGTAAAAAGTTTTAAAAAAATATATTTTTTGCACTGGCTGGGTCCCTCTGGAATCTTATAACCAGAGCTAAGGGGTTTAGGTAAGCCTACCCTGCCCCCATTTCCTTTTTTTAATGTTTTTCTGAAGCTGATTCCCCGAGATGGCTTCCAACACTTCCTGCTTGAAGTTTGTTGATGGCCAGTCAGAGTTCAGCACAAGATTGGGAGAGTTCACAGAGCTTTTGCGTGGCTAGATATTTCAATTTGTTCTTTCTTCAATAGCTCTCATACTACTGAACGGATTTACAAAATTGTTGCTTTCTGAACCAACAGCTACGTTTCTGCCAAATTTGGTGTAATTCGGATCAGCAGTTTGGGTTGTAGTCGTGTCTAAAATACCTATGGGAATCTGTATTTGAACCTCACATTCTCTTAGCCCCGCTTAATGGATCACCCTAAAACCTTCAAGACAGCAACTAAAGTGAGTGTTATACTAATTTTGAACATTTTGCAAGGATTTGTCAAACGGCTTCAAAATTATTGGCAAAACAAAAACGCTCTTCCTATGGAAACATGGTCCTAACTCCAACTACCTACTTGCAACTGCCAGTAGGTCATATATACATATATATATATATATATATATATATATATATATATATATATATATATATATATATATATATATATATATATATATATATATATATATATATATATATATATATATATATATATATATATATATAACCAAGGTACATATATATAGAGTTAGGTATAGCAAATCTATACTTACTTGCCTTTCGATATTTTGGATTCAATATATTGCGCTTGATACTTGCATGCCTTGGTATTCTTGATTCGATATTCAGGGTGCCCACCAATATTTTGCCACAGAGGAATATGTCATTCCATTTAGTGTCTGGATGATTGAAACATCCTCTGGCACAATTATCGTTTTCCATGGCACAATGATAACAACATTGAGTGGTGTATTTGCTCTATTTAGCACCACACGCATGATCCCACTTTATACTGTCAGTGGCTATCCGATTATATTGTGTTGTGTTGTTTTTATTTTTATATAATGCTTTCCATATCCTTCTGTACAATATGGCACATTTCTCAATTTTGCCTGTGGACACATTTCCCCAATAAATCACCACTACATAAATTTAGAGTTAAATACATGACTAACGAAATATATTTTCTAGTAGAATCTTAATGGTTTTGTCAATGCTTATTTAATAATTGTATTCCCTTTTTAACTTTATGAGGCTAAATCATTGACTTAGTGTAAGACTATTTGTGTGCCTGCCCTTTTCTCATCCAAAGAAAGACCTGGCATTCAAACTCTCAATTAGAAATTTGCCAAGTGCCTTCATGGGAAATTAAAAGATTGGCACACACAGTAATTTGAGTGGCAGCTTGATTCAAGGAGATAAATATGGGTTTCTATTTTACACCTCATAGCTTCGAAACAAACGTCTGTTCACAGCATTTATTTTAAAACGCTTCTTATATTGTGTGCCGGCACACTTCTGGAAGGGTTGAGATTTTGATCAATACCTTATCACCATCGATCTAAAACCCCGTTCAGGTCGACTGAATCTTTATTGCCTGTCATTGAGGAAAGAAAGTGCATCTGTCACCAAGTTAGCTCCCCCAGTAAAGGACTCTGCTTCGAAGGATCACAAACAACTTCTAGCTTTCAAAGATTTATTATAAGTTGCAGGTACAAGCATCTCAAGATGAGATTCACCAAATACACGGGCCCAACTACGTACACGTGTTCTCTGAAAGCCCTCAGACGAACAACGGAAACTATCAATACCAGTTCTAAAAACAATAGTGCCGTTAGCATAGACACGTATTGAAATCTATCGCTCATTTACAGGCGGAAGGAAATTACAGGTTAGGCTTTCCCTACCCTGCTCTAGATGGTATCCCTACTTAACCAGGTCTCAACCTATCAAAGGTGTCAGCAGTGAATGACTCCCAAAGGAAGCCACCCACTCTCGAACTCTTGGTGAAAACCTATAGTTCTTCAGTCATGACCCCTCTCTGCCTACCCATCCGCTCTCTAAAGGGTCCTCAGGCGTCTGCTCTCCTCCACCCAGGGGTGCTGTCCCTAATACAAAAATACAACAACATTTAGGACGCCCCTCGTGAGACGCCCCTCACGTGGTGTAGCTTCTGGCTTTTTCCATGATGAGGCCTTGTGGTTAGAGTCGACCTTGCTTCTCAGACTCGTCTCCGGCCCGCTGATACCCCCTAAACATTCCGGAACCCTCCTCCATGTCTGGTCCATTTCTTGAACAAGCTTCTATTCATTATTTTAATAATTGAATACCCCCTTTTCTCTTACAGACAGACATTCTGCAGCCTAATCCCATTCTCATGGTTTTCCAACCGCATTGCAACATTCCCCGACCCAGACTAATACGTATAAATCAACATTTAAAGTTTTCCAGCTCTACTACATTTTATAGCATTCAACTTCTTCTTTAATTATTAGCATGTTAGTACTCATATTCTACTGATTTCGGTAAACACATCTATAAATCAAAAAGCCTACTCATTAATACTAAACATTAGTGCAATCCATATTGTGCATTTTAATCGCCTTCCCCCTCCCGCCTTGCTCAGGCCCTGAGGCCTACCACATTTCAACGTTTCCGTATGCCATCTTACATTTAGCAGCTACACAACATGGATTCAGGAATAATCACGCTTAATAAAAGCTTATTACTTCACACATTTCTGTATTAGTTCCACTTCTATTTAAACTTCTATATTAACTACACATTTTAGAATATAACTTTGGATACTATCAGCACTCATGGCATTTCTCTTCATGATTTGTGCTTACTACGTGTAAGTGTGATGTATTTCTACATTTTGGTCAGTTTGCGCTCTCTCAGTTCCCCCCTTTGATGACCTCTCGGGGTCATCATTAATATTCAAACTGCAGTGATTGCTAGCATAACTCGTTTCTGTGTTTCCAGAGCCCTCAGACTCCGGTACTGACTATCTTGTATGGCAGCCAATCTCTGCAGCTGTTTTCTCCGAGCCCTCTCTGACCTTCTTGATCTGTACCATTTGAATACCCTCACCAATCCCCACAACACGATCCCACAGATCAATATTATGATGATAGGTTTCAGTATTTTCCACACAAAGCTTTTGCCTAAGGTGGTGAGCCAACCTCCTGCGTCACTTATCCCCTGGCCCACCTTTTCCCAGACATTTTCTCTGCTCAAGTCTTCGATCTCCTTGTGAATATCAGTTATGTTCCTAATAACCTTTTCAAGGGGCTTCGAATTGTCTGGAATGTAAGTACAACATTCTTGGACCTTCAAAGCCTTACAGACTCCGCCCTCTTTTGCTAATAGGACATCTAAGGCAAGACGGTTCTGAAGAACCATAGCCCTTATCGATTGCATCTCTCCTTCTACCAGCATTAAGGACTGAGCAGTACTGGCAGACAACCTGTCTACGACTGTTGCTAGCCGTCTAATTTTAACATCATTAAGAATTAATCCTAGGAAAGGGAACACAGCTCCAAAGACATCTCCAACCATTTCTACACCTCCTACATCTCTCCTTCCCCTCGATGATGTCTTGCCCTCGATGATCTCTAAGTCCTGGGCATGGTATATTTTAGGGAAGATAATTGCCAAGTAACATGAGCCATACCAATTATCGGGCAGCTTCACGTAGGCATTTCTTCCACATACGAAATATACATTTGGAATCACTTGCATTCCCTTCAGGAAGTCCTTGGTGTAATACTCTAGATTGAAAGCATGTTCACAGCTAACTTCTCCCACGTATACATTTTCATAATACGTTTTGGCTCTGTGAAGACATAACTTTCCTCTCTGCGTTCTATCTAAAGCTATTGGACCACTACTACCCTTTCTTTTGTGCACCCTTTCTTCATCGGTCCAATCTGTTTTCCCTTGTCCTGATTTTTTCAAAATCTTTTGTCTCCTATTCCGATCATCCACCTGCCCTATGAACTTTTTCTCGACTTCTGACACCTTGCATGTCAGGTTATTTCTGCGGGCATGTGAAGTATCTAAAGTAATCCAAGGAATGAAAAACTTTGCCAACCTGTCTTCGCTCTTCCAGTAGTCCCATTTATTCATCTGTTTATAATTTGGGACTTCTGGCAACACTGCGTCATAGTTGGAAAAATAGTATTCAAAGCTATCTCTCCCATAAAATATACTAAGCAACAAGCTACATGTAATACCATATGTCAGCGGGAGGTGATGATAACGAATGCCTTCATCTACAGACGCCGGCAACTGCATGCAGACATAGCAGTCCTTGACCTCCATGGCATCCACATATTCATACAATAATTTTGCATAAGCATTTGACCTAAAGTCACCTTGGGACTCATCTACATGTAACCTGCGGGCTTCTGCAGCTAATAACGCTTTCTCTTGTGTGTTTTCCCCTTTCCCACCAGCAACGGTGGGAACAAGCACCTCTACAGATTTCACATCAGTTACCTTTGCCTCTTCCTCACGTCCCTTTACATAGGAGACTGTCACTACTAAAGCTATTAATATTATCACTCCTACTATTAGTGTACCTATTATACATTTTGCTCTGCGATTCTGGGTACCAGCCTCCATTTCGTCAGATAGTGTGGCTCTCTCGTAACTCTGCACAAAGTTCCTTTCTTTCTTTCTTTCCTTTACAGTCTCTTTACTCCTTTTGTCTTGAGAACCACGCAACTGGAAGCTGACAACCCTTTCCGCCAAAGTTCTTCACAGTTCAATACAGACAACCCTAGCCCTTCTCCATCCACTCAGGGAAAGTCCCTAAGATTCTCTGCTTCCTAGGCGCTAGGTAATCTTCTTTTCTTCACGCTTATTTACAAAGTCTTTTTAAGCATCCACTATCAGGCGCTCGCCTGCAGCTTCGACAGCAAAATTCAATATTTCCAGACGAAGATTGTGCTCTTCTGCGGCTGATATCTTTGAACCAAAATCAGGGAATTGCAATTCTGTGAGAAACATGTCCTTTATCTTGCTGAGGCGGGGAGGACGGGGGAGCATGAATGTCAGTGACCCTTCTTGTTCGACACCGGGCACTAACAATCTTATCTCCACTGTTACGATGGGCTCAGAACTGGACACCACCACCGCTCTGATCCTCCCCGTCACTGGTTTCGAAGCCATCTGTCGCCAGATATGTCCACTCAGGGGTGGAGTATCTTCTGTTAGGCACACGCACTCTTCTTGACCTCCTCAACTCTGGTGCTCCAGCGCCCTGAGCACCGTCTTCTGGGTCCGAGTCTTCTGATATTGGAGGAAGGGTTCTCTCCAGAGTTGACCTTAGGCTAGAGCTCCTTCTCTGAGGCCAATCAGCTTCTCCGCGTACCCTTCTACTCCGTCTTCTTCTCGTTGGTTCACGCTCTCTGTCAGACCTGTCAGTGTCTGACTCGTACTCCCAGCTACTTTCTCCTTCAGTAGCGTTGTCTGTTTCGCTGTTGTACTGACCGTCCTCAGCTTGGTCAGACTCGTTCCCTGCTTCCGCTGGCACCTCTACAGCTTGGCTAGCCCCCTCTATGGCTTCTCGGTCCGCTGCTGGACGTCTATCCGAGAGAGGAGCTGTTTCTATCAGAGGTGCTGGAACTCTCCGCGTATGCGACGCGTGGATCCAATTGGGCAGGCCTCCCACTTTCACGGCTGTGTTTGTGGTCAAGATGATCTGGAAGGGCCCACGCCAACGAACATCCAAGCAGCTGCTTCTCACGTGCTTCTTCACCAGGACCCAGTCCCCAGGAAGCAAGTCATGACAAGGGTCCTGGCACGATGGTACCTCGGCAGCCTGCACCGAGCGTTTCACTCTTTCCTGCCGTCTGTTCATGTTCTTTTCATGCGCTGCCCTAATCCATGCATTAAGGGCTTCAAACTGTGTTGGTCTAGGCAAGGGTCTCGTAGAGGTCATAATTGCTTTTAATCTGTGTAACACCTCTAATCTATACGTCCCGTACTTCGGGAACGTGAGTTCCTCATTTCCATCTGTCATCTTACTCCATTCTGAGATCCACAGAATCGTGTGCAGCCCAACATTTACCCCCATGTAATGAGCTGGCGTACCCTCCGGCGGGGCTTCTTCCCCTTCATACGATCCCCTACGTTCTCTTTTAAACAGCGCTTTTAACCATTTAAAACACTTCATAATTATGCGCAAGATTTCCAGCTTGAATACTCTGTTTACTTCCCGATGACAATCCACCAATCCTAGCGCGGCTTTGCTAGCTGGCCTATCGCAGCGCGGTCTTTCACCGGCCGGCCAATCCCTGCGCGGCACTGTCTGACGTCACTAGTCTCCGCTTCGCAGCAGCACCCCTCCTTTCTCAGCTCTCCTCGCGGTCATGCATGCGTCCCATTCATACTCCGAAAAATGACTACTTCCGACCAAGCGGTCACTTCCCTCGACTGTACGTCCACAGTCTATCTGTAATTATCAACACAACTGACGAGATGTCTGTCGTCACTCTGATAGGTTCTTTACGCACACAGTAACTTCCGACCAGCGTCTGTTACTCGCGCACTCACTCCCCCTATCTGGTCCCTCGGGTGGTCACTGGTACCTCATGACCCCCTTCACCCTGGTTAACAATTACTCTGGGTGTCCGATACACCCGAACCACTTAAGCTCTCCTTGAGTTTAAGATTTCCACCGGTTGCGCGCGCTCACAACCTGTTCCACAGTCTCTCTACAGTCATTCAACTCCGCCAAACATTACAACATAGATACAATACAAAACACCGCAATCTTAACACGCATGACCCTTTATACTCACTCTCGACCGATACTGCTGCTTCTCCGCTTCACGTCATCCGGTCCTTCTTCCACCGGCGGTTCTTCCGATCATCGGTCTCTAGGGGGCTTGGGGTAATCTAACCTGGCCTAGATCACCTTCCTCAAGAAGGCAACCATCCTCTGCTACCAACTGGAAGGGTTGAGATTTTGATCAATACCTTATCACCATCGATCTAAAACCCCGTTCAGGTCGACTGAATCTTTATTGCCTGTCATTGAGGAAAGAAAGTGCATCTGTCACCAAGTTAGCTCCCCCAGTAAAGGACTCTGCTTCGAAGGATCACAAACAACTTCTAGCTTTCAAAGATTTATTATAAGTTGCAGGTACAAGCATCTCAAGATGAGATTCACCAAATACACGGGCCCAACTACGTACACGTGTTCTCTGAAAGCCCTCAGACGAACAACGGAAACTATCAATACCAGTTCTAAAAACAATAGTGCCGTTAGCATAGACACGTATTGAAATCTATCGCTCATTTACAGGCGGAAGGAAATTACAGGTTAGGCTTTCCCTACCCTGCTCTAGATGGTATCCCTACTTAACCAGGTCTCAACCTATCAAAGGTGTCAGCAGTGAATGACTCCCAAAGGAAGCCACCCACTCTCGAACTCTTGGTGAAAACCTATAGTTCTTCAGTCATGACCCCTCTCTGCCTACCCATCCGCTCTCTAAAGGGTCCTCAGGCGTCTGCTCTCCTCCACCCAGGGGTGCTGTCCCTAATACAAAAATACAACAACATTTAGGACGCCCCTCGTGAGACGCCCCTCACGTGGTGTAGCTTCTGGCTTTTTCCATGATGAGGCCTTGTGGTTAGAGTCGACCTTGCTTCTCAGACTCGTCTCCGGCCCGCTGATACCCCCTAAACATTCCGGAACCCTCCTCCATGTCTGGTCCATTTCTTGAACAAGCTTCTATTCATTATTTTAATAATTGAATACCCCCTTTTCTCTTACAGACAGACATTCTGCAGCCTAATCCCATTCTCATGGTTTTCCAACCGCATTGCAACATTCCCCGACCCAGACTAATACGTATAAATCAACATTTAAAGTTTTCCAGCTCTACTACATTTTATAGCATTCAACTTCTTCTTTAATTATTAGCATGTTAGTACTCATATTCTACTGATTTCGGTAAACACATCTATAAATCAAAAAGCCTACTCATTAATACTAAACATTAGTGCAATCCATATTGTGCATTTTAATCGCCTTCCCCCTCCCGCCTTGCTCAGGCCCTGAGGCCTACCACATTTCAACGTTTCCGTATGCCATCTTACATTTAGCAGCTACACAACATGGATTCAGGAATAATCACGCTTAATAAAAGCTTATTACTTCACACATTTCTGTATTAGTTCCACTTCTATTTAAACTTCTATATTAACTACACATTTTAGAATATAACTTTGGATACTATCAGCACTCATGGCATTTCTCTTCATGATTTGTGCTTACTACGTGTAAGTGTGATGTATTTCTACATTTTGGTCAGTTTGCGCTCTCTCACTTCAAATGCAGAAAATATAGCCCACAGAAAGCTAAATGCATCGCCCAGGAAAGGCGTTTATAGGGAAACTGTCAACAGATCTCGGCCTCTGAAGTAAACCTTTTGATGTGAAGGTATATAGGTTGTATAGGAAGGAAACTAAAGAAAAAAAGATTTGTTACTGAGCCATGAGGAAATGAAAAAGCCTTAAACATGTTTTTTTTTACTCCAATACATGCCCTGCACATTTATTTTATAGTGATTTAAAAAGAGCTGCCAAAATACTTTAATAAGTTCGATTTTCAATAAATACCGTATTGTATTGTGTTACTATAATAACAAAAAATGGAAGGAATGGCAAAGCATATGTGATAATAACCGTTTCCAGCAACACTATCATTATTATATCGCACATGATCTGCAGAATAAAGGCATCCTTCATGCTAAAGCTGAATGAAGGTAGCATTGAGCCAAAAAGGTATTAACACATTCCCAGGTTTTACATGTAGTGAAGATGATGAAAACAATCAAGCCCTTCTGAAAGGTTTACTTTCAACCAGTGTTTGTGCCAAACAATCTGGAGTTTGCATTCCAAATTCACAATGCGAGCTTGTTTGGATGTGTTGGAGCTGGTAATACAATGAATGCAGACTAGACCAAGCAGGACAGGGATGTTTACATAAAAGCATCGAAAGAAGATGCAGTTATAATAATGGCTGGAAACCCAGTATCCGAATATGTCTTGAAACAGCGCTTGTGCATATATTCTAAAATGGAATAATTTCAAATTTATATGAGTCTGACTCGTGCCAAAGTGAGGAATGACTGACGGTCATTAGCCTATTTATTCTCCACAGAATAATGACGCTAATCACTAGATGCAGACAAACCAGTTAGTTATACACCACACCTTTTTAAGAGAACAGCAAACTAATTCACGGATTCTCCCAAAAGATGAAAGAAGAAAAAAACCCTCAATGCTTAATTTGAGCCAGTGGTTGCTGGTGGGGGGCACTTGCATTTATTGTTGGGGACCAAAGGGAGCAGGAACCAGCATGAGTGAGAAAAAGGGGCACAGTGTAACCTTGCGTTTCGGCGCACAGATATTTAATTGCTCTGACTTTAGGCACCACATGGTGCCTGGCACAAGGTGCATAGATGTTTGGTGCCCCCCAGGCCTGCTAGTGGAGGTCGTGGAAGGATGGGGGCCCTGGTAGGAGCCCCCAAAGTCCATTTCTGACAGCCTTTCTATGGCGGTCAGACCGCCATAGAAAGGCTGTCTGAAAGGGACATCGTAATCCCTACGGCGGTGCAGGAGGAGGCACCGCCCCATTGTAGGAAATTACTGTTTGGACAGGCTCATTGAGTCCATCGGAATCATTGGTCTGTCCCTCCGCACGCTGCCACCGATCACAGTACAATATAATGTGGTGGTTGGACCACGACACTAGATGCCAGTCAGACCTCAACAGACAGGCCGACGGTTGCGGTCTGACCGATATCATAATGAGGGGCATAATGTGTACAGCCACAACGCTTCATGCCTCTGGGACAGTAAATTGCTGGTAAATGTGCATTAAGGTCAGAAAGCTCGGCTTTGATGCATTCTTTTCTTCCGGAAGATACTCTCACCAGAATTAAAAAAAGATTAGGATATTTTGATTAGGGAAGTGAGATGAGTAGATGTTACTATGTAAGGACTAAAAAAGAGTCTACTGGAGCTTATATCCTCATCGGCCAATGATACTTAGACAATCCATACAAGTCAATGAACACATTACAAATTATACAATTTAAAAATGGGTCGAACATAAAAAATTGCCTTCCTTGCCGTTTCCATAAGATTGAAATACTGCTGAGCAGCCGCGGTCCATGCAGGTAACAGCAGTGGGGCGGTGGGGCCGGGTAGGGGGAGATTCGGATGGACGATGCAGAGGGAAAATTATTGATTTATTTATTTTCCCTCAGTCTAGTCTCTCAGAATCTCCCCTTACACTTCCCCACCGCTGTTACCTGTATGGAACACGGCTCCTGCTGAGTGCAAGGAAATATACATTTCAGAAAATCTGCTTTCATTCTCGTCTCAGTGAAATATTCCTTTACATTGTTATAGTCTAGGTATTCTGAATGCTCCAAAAAGGCGGATAGGCATTTAGCTATATGGGCTTCAAGCAGTTTAGCCAGATATTGGAGCATGGGAGCCTGATATGGGAGCAGTGAAAATGAAGTTTAATGAAGAAGACAGGTGAGGGCCAGGCAGCACAGCTTCCAGTCCGTGGAGCAAACAGTAACTGACTCTGGACTGGAACGAAGTGAGAGAATGCAAAGCATTCCATGCCTCGCTCTCAGAATAACAAATACATCATATTAGAACATAACACTACTCTAACTCTGAGAATCACAAGACTTTTCAGATCAAAAACGTATCATCCCTTTGCAAACCTGTTATGCATGGCTTCCACAGGAAGCCTATATAGTTTACTCCAGCTTGTAACTGACAATGGTTGATCAAAAATCTCGTTACCCACTGTTGCTACATCATAAAGGCCTTCCAGGTCAGTCTGACAGAGCTAACCGAGAGCCTGTCAGCGCAGCACTGCTTTTCTGATTTGACTGAAAGCAGAACGCATAGCTGCAAGCAGGAGGGGAAAGGAAGGCTTGGAAGGTGGTGTGAGTTAGTTACGCATGGCAGGTAATGATTGTTTTTTCACGTTTTCATGAGGGGAAAGACACCATGTTAGGTATGGCTCCCTCATTACTCCTCTTCCACTGCATAGCAGTTAAAAGCAGGGGCAGATGAATTTGGGGCCATACATAATATAAAATTACAGATGAGTAAAAAGTTATCAAACTTCACTCTCGTTGTCTATTTGATGTCACTCCGAACTCCTCTGTAAAAAACATCCCACTAATTCACTGTTACCCATCTATAATTCTATATTTTTGACTGAATACTTTCTGGCTGATTCTAGTGGTAATTAAATGTTCGGGAAAATAGCTTTCTACCATTTTTGACTTATTTATCTGAGGTTTTTGTTGGCATTAATGGTTGTAAAGCACTATGACATCTGAGTGTTAAGTTTGCAACAAACACACCAAAGGAAAAAAAAATCACCAACCCATGCTTATAATATAAGGCTTCAAATCAGAATGCTGCACATGCTGATGGCCTAGGTATAATGTTAGCAAATACATTTAGACCATCAGCAAAGTATGCCTACTTAGCCGGTGTTGACATTAACATCCTCACATGTGATCCAGATTGTGTTTGACTTGCAAGATCCAGTTGTGACTCGTGTTTGCATACTGGTATTACAAAGGGGACTAATATTTACTCAGTTTGAAATAGCCTTAATGATGAAAGTGTGAATGAAGCTGAATAACAGAAATTGAAAAGCAGGTGGAACCAAGCATTTTTTGAAGTTGCTAGGGAGGATGAATCCCTTTGGAAGGTGCATAGTAGAAAACAAGGGCTAGGTTTACTAGACACTTGTTCACCTACTAATTAAAGTTGTGAAAAATTCAGAAAGTTATACATGAGACAAGAAGAGCAGGTCTGTGAGAAGAGACTGGTTGTTGTTGGTTAGCATGGTATTGAAAGTCTGCCAGTATTCACACAATATATATTCACATTTTACCTGTGCCTGCTTTACATGACATGTGGCAAAGAATGAAAAATAATTGAGGCAGCCTTCAAAACCCTTTTATGCTAATAGACTTAATTGTATATGTACAAGGAAAGTGACGAAGCGCTCTCTTAGCCTTCTTGGCTTAAAGCCTTGCTCCGCTATTTTGAAAATGCAGGGCTGCACCATCATTACCACAATACAATGCAGCCCTGCATTTGCATCTGCGCTGGGTGCTAATTACCGCTGCCTAGCACCAACATAGGCACCCTTGTACTATAGTGGAAAGGTGCCTGTGTTGTGGGAATAATTGTTTATGTGCCGGAATGAGTCTCTTCCTGCACATAGCAATATTAAATTATATTTTTTTTAATGATTGTTTATGTGCAGGAAGGAACACCTTCCTGCACATAAACAACCATGCATGGCATTTTGCTGTTTTTATGTGTGCTGCACAATGCAGCACACACAGAAACAGCAAAAACGAGGAAAAATAAAACATTTCTTCTTGTTTCGCCATGTTAAGACCATGGTTTTTTTTGGTCTTAATTTTGGCGCTGCCCCATATTTACCCCACCCTTGTAAATATTAGGCAGCATCAAAATCAATGGGTGTTGCGGTGGAATGCCCACTGTAACATCCATTGCTCACCCCTTTCACGCTTAGTATAGTGTGAAAGAGTGCCTTATTTACAAGGCAGCGTTAAGCCAGGTTAAGTGGCTTAACGCTACCTTGTAAATAAGGTGAAGCCCATATCGCCAAAGGAACGTCGAAAAAGTGACATTCCTGTGCCAATAGTGGCTTGCAAATCTTCCCCCTAGAGTGCTAAAAGTGCTTATAGTGCACATGATGTGAGTATCCGTTTACACTGAATGGCTGAACTACGCAGCTTAGAAATATGGCAATTACTGAAAACCCAGAGTTGATGAAGCAACCTTCTCCTCAATTATCATGCATCTTGTCTTCATGTCCTTAGCCCAGAAATGTTCTAGCAATAAAGACTGCAAAGTTAATTGGACTAAATCATTATCTTTATCTGTGGCCCCTGGCCAAGAGAGCAGAGTCAATTCTCCGCTGTCTTCTAGATGATAAAATGACAAAACGTGTATCTTTAATTCGAAGGATCCTAATCAGTCAGTTAAAACACAACCGAGAAGTAGAATGCTTACCGTCAATTGGGGCTGGGCTGGCCATAGCTGGCACTGGGCGTTTCCCCAGTGGGGTGCCAGGGTGGGGGCCGTTTTGGTTACTGGGGGGCATTTTTGCAGCATATTGGGCCACTGTAAAAATAAAAGCAGCTACAGGGTTTTCCACAGTAACCTCCCCCCCCTACCCCTCCCCCACATCTGGTATGACTCAATTGCCAGGGCCGAATTGGGTTCCCATTCTGGCCCTGCCGCCAATATCATGGACTGCTCACCTAATTTATATTCAGGAGGACCATAGTTTGGCAATGGCAGAGACTGCCCCGTCTCCACTGTGGCCAAATTTCTTTGACGGCCTGATGGAATAAGGGCCATTGGAGAATAAGCTATATGTCTGCCCATCTAATTTAGATGGGCAGACTTATAGCTATTTTATACAGATGTCAGTGCAAGGAAAGGGATAGTAAAACACTAAAAATGCCCCTCTCACTGTAACTTTAAAACAAAATACCCATTTCTGGATTTGGGAGCTTCAGGCATGTGCATCAAACTTAAAAAAGCATAGACAGTTACTTTAGTAAAGCAATGGAATAATTTACTATGTTGCCCTGACAAAGTAAACTCCGCCTGACAACAAATAAACTGGCCCCCGATTTGATTTGCCAAGTATCTCATAATGTTGAACCAGGGCCAGGATGTGAACTTTTGTTCCCTGAGTTGCAATGTCGGCAGCTCTAGCCATGAGGCCACATCTCCTCCCATAAACATCACCTCCTTTGATTTATATGATACTTATATCAGCTTCTGAAAACGTAACTTGCAGTGTCAGGCGTTTTCACTAGGGTTATGCTATACATTGTGAGCCAATTCCGCAATATCCAAGCGAAGTATATGTCTATTGTATCAAATCCAAAGGAAAAGGTGCTACAATGAAGTGAAACATACATCAATTGGTGCATTCTGAAGTTGGTAACCATATAATGCATCATTGAGTGAGGAGAATCATTTGTGCTTAAATTGTTCCAAGCTAAGAAATAATGACATAGAGAAGGGCCGCTAAGCTGCTCCAGCTCCAAGTTATAGATTGTCTTGTTAAATATATTCTGAAATACAATATTAATACATAGGACTCTTCAAAGACTCAAAAACAGAATGATGAATCCTCTATACCTGTCTCAGACTAGTTAACTGGAGAACCATGCAGTGCATTTTATTGTATTTATCTCCCCTTCGGAGTTGCATAGCTTTCCTCAGATTACAGAGCTTGATCATAAAATGTGTTTAACTAGTATTTTTGATATTTTGCATAGCACAGTAACCCTGTGAATGGTTTCTGAAGCTGAAAATAACCAAACTCTGGCCAGTTATAAATCACACATTAAAATAGGGAAGTACTTTACAAAAGGACACTTCTTTTTAAAACGAATGTGAAAACAACCATGTCTTCAGTAGCTCCCAATATTGGCTCAAATTAGGCTCTTGATAAAAATGTTGATGGCTGCTGCTGTGGATAACGCTCTGCCATCTGCAGTTATTGGGTGATACTCAAGAATTTTCAAAAATAATTTGTTTTTGGATCTTAGTAGATTCAAATGTAGTGATTTCACTTGTTTTTGAATAGCAAAATTGGTATTTTGTACACTAAGACAAACTTGAATCCTTCACACATGTATATAATTTGAAAACATGTGCAACCTGAAAAGCACCTGGCTCACTACCACCCCACATCATTTCTATGTCTAAGCTACCCTTGCATGCTTTAAACGGGTTGTTCAATATGACTAGTACAGTCTTCCCCATCCAATCACAGGCCAAGTCAGGTAGTACAAAATATCACCCCACCCCCTCTTTTACATCTGGGGCGTGAAGAAAGGGCATTAGTACCTGCAGATAAGCCCACAATCGAGGTTTAATGACCAAGGGACAGCGCTACCCCTAGTTAAAAATCTTTCAAAAGGTTTTTCGTCACTTACAACCTCTTTTTCGGACACATGCAGGTTTATCACCTGCTTTGCCGGCTCCCCGAAGGAAGACGCACCACTCACTATTTGAGGTAAAACCATACCAATTTTAATTTCCCCTTGATTCATATACGTATTAATTCGCAGCCTTAAAGGGATGTTTGCAGATAACATAGAGGGTAGCTGGCCTCAGGTAAGACAAGACATATATGTTGGTTTCTAACCAAGTCCGTCTTGTGTTTAACATTGAACATAGATACATGCTCAACACATGTGCACTACACATATCAAGGCTGAATTATGTGATGGCCCCAGCACTAGTACTGCTGTTACGATAACTCCCTCTCTTCTAGAAATCGCCTCAGACGCTGGATCCACGGTTATTGCAGAAGCCCCACGCCCTGGAGCTCTGCAGGAACCTAATGGCACATTACACACAATGCAGGCGAGGCTCAGTGGAGAAACAATGCCTCACTTTCCTCTCCCAACAATGCCTTAAGCACTGGGTCTACGATCTTCACAGAACCTCCGCTCTCAAGAGGACTTTTGGAGCAATATGGCACACTCCGCACTAGGCGGAGAATTCTAGAATTCAGAATGGAATGGTGCACTGGGCAAAGGTTCTCTTCACAGAAGTCAATTGGACAATCTTAGTAGATTGTTATTTTTATCCTCTTTCTTATATAATCTTCATAAGCAATCCATGCACATAAAACACATCCAGTCAACGAGTTTCGTTCAATATAATTAACTACGTCAGGGCTCTTTTATATCATAGTGGTAAACATGACAAGATTATTATCACTCCAATATTCAGTATGTGAGTAGATACATAGATATTCCTCCTTTTAAAGATAGATCGGAAAGGTTCCATTAGGATTTCAAAATAACCTATATCTGTATGTACAGATAAAGGTATTGTTTGCCCATCATCGGTACCTTGGTCAAGAGGTGCCCTCCTCACAATATATTCGGGGGAAAACGCTCTCAGGAGTACTTTTGCAGCCATAAAGCACACTCCGCACTACTCGGAGAAGGTGCAGTTAAATCTTAATTACTTCTCCGTCTAACATTGTCACGTAACATGGGGATGCTTCCAGACTGAGTATCACAGCAGACTTGCACCCCCAGGAGGTATGTGCCATAGCCAAGGTGATGCAAAGCAAGGGAATAAACAACAATACAGCAGGGTTCCTGGATACTTAACACCAGTTTGAGCCTAACCCTTAGAAACCACAGATTACGAACCTCTGGGCTACAATGAACATCGTTGACTTTCTCTTTACACACCTATGATTAGCAGGACCTATAACCCTGCTCCTAACAATGTTAATGGCATAGATATGTCCCACATTGGGCAACACATTAGATACAGATACATGCTCTTTAACCAAGTATATTTTATCCTCCCCAGTTAAAAGCCAAGATGGCAACTTTAACACATTGTCAGCCCCTGAGCCACTAAGCCACTAAGCTTGCTGACAAAGAGAGGTGAGTGACTCAATTTAGCTGTATACTCACCGGTATAGAGACAAAATATTGACTCCAAAATATCGACTGGACATAATATCGAGTTTTAAATATAGACTGGACAAAATATCGACTGGACATAATATCGACTACAAAAATATCGTTTTTCAGGTAAGTGAAGTAATATCGACTGTATAAAATATAGATAGCAAAAATATCGATTTTTTAATAATATATAATATTTTATAGTGTATTTTTATGTAATAATATGTGTGAATAGTGTGTATTAATGTTATAAAATATTTTATTACATGAATTTTGTTTTTATAATAATTGCGTAATGTAATTCTGTAGCGGGTTGTGGGTTTATAGGGGAATAGGGTGGGAAGTAATTTAATAATAATTAATTAATTAATATATGTTTGTTAATATTTTTAATTAATAATTAATTGATAATTAATTAATATTAATTAGTTAATTAATTAATATAATTTTGAACATATTTTGTATTAGTAAATAATTGTTAATTAATTAATTGTAATTAGTTAATTACATTAATTAGAGTACATTTTTAATATATATATAATTTTGTGTTATTTTTAAGTAATTAATTTGGAAAAAATAATATTAATTATTAAAATAATTACAGCTAATGTTCTAATATATTTACTTTATTGTTATTGTTAATTAATAATTAATTGGTAATTAAATAATATTGATACATTTTGGGTAAAGGAGCATTTTTAGGGTTCAGGGTCAGTTTTCAGTTCATGGGTAAAGGGGTATTTTTAGGGTTCAGGGTCAGTTTTCAGTTCATGGGTAAAGGGGTATTTTTAGGGTTCAGGGTCAGTTTTCAGTTCATGGGTAAAGGGGTATTTTTAGGGTTCAGGGTCAGTTTTCAGTTCATGGGTAAAGGGGTATTTTTAGGGTTCAGGGTCAGTTTTCAGTTCATGGGTAAAGGGGTATTTTTAGGGTTCAGGGTCAGTTTTCAGTTCATGGGTAAAGGGGTATTTTTAGGGTTCAGGGTCAGTTTTCAGTTCATGGGTAAAGGGGTATTTTTAGGGTTCAGGGTCAGTTTTCAGGTCATGGGTAAAGGGGTATTTTTAGGGTTCAGGGTCAGTTTTCAGTTCATGGATAAAGGGGTATTTTTAGGGTTCAGGGTCAGTTTTCAGTTTTTGGGTAAAGGGGTATTTTTAGGGTTCAGGGTCAGTTTTCAGTTTTTGGGTAAAGGGGCATTTTTAGGGTTCAGGGTCAGTTTTCAGTTTTTGGGTAAAGGGGTATTTTTAGGGTTCAGGGTCAGTTTTGGGTTTTTGGGTAAAGGGGTATTTTTAGGGTTCAGGGTCAGTTTTGGGTTTTTGGGTAAAGGGGTATTTTTAGGGTTCAGGGTCAACAAATAAGATTTAAAAAAATTATTTTTATTATTTTCATTTGTTATTTAATTATTATAATTTAATTTAAGTCGTTTTAAGTATATTTTAGTAATTAAAATTTAATATTAATTTAATTTAACACTGTTTTTAATAAAGTCGATATTTTTTACATCTATATTTTTGTTAACGATATTTTGTACTCGATATTTTTGTACTTACCTGTTTGTAGATACAAACTCGATATTTTGACTGTCGATATTTTGTCCACGATATTTTGGCAAGTCGATATTTTGTCCCTCGATATTATTTCAGTGATCCATACTCACCTATATATTTAGACAGCCTTCCCATATTAGAGACTACTCCTTTCTGGTATTGATGAAAGCCACCTGACACGTACGGGCATAACCAGGCTGAAACATGTCGACCCTTCACTAGGTGCAATGGATCAATAAAGCATCCATATAAGCATCGATATTTGTAGTTTCTATCCCTATCCCTATTCCTATCCTGAAACAATAAAGATAAAACACAGAGGCGAGTAGATAATTGAATTCACTTCACCACTCATGATTGTCGCGAACCAGACAATCTCTTTCTTGGTGGAGGACAATGGAGTACCTGGAGAACTAGACACTGGTGTGATTCTCGCATGCCACTTGCTGACCTGAGCTTCACTTCCGCTGTCAGCTGTCAGCTGTTCCTGTATGGAGAGCCGGAGTTTTGCGGCTGAGGTGGATTCGCTGCGTTCGGCCCATGAGCCTGAGCGTCCGGCCCCCGAGCCTGAGCGATAGTCTGCTCCCGTTCACCACCGCCGCGCTGCCACAACAACAGCCGCCCCATCACTGTATCGTACTACGGCATGACCGCCTCTGCCACAAGGCCTGGTAAAATTACAACCAGCAACTTACCTTGCAGTGCTGTTTGCGGTGCGGTTTGCGGCCAAGGGTTGCGGTTGTGGACGAGGGTGCGGGGGTGCGGCGAGGCGTGGGCTGGCTTGACTGGCGTGGCTGCGGACTGCGGGCTGCGTGCTGAGGCGATCCTCGTTCGCTCCTCAAGTGCTCCTCAATTGCTTGCTTGTTGGCTACCCCCGCGGCACCCGCTCTGCCCACCACTTGCCCTCTCCGCCTCTTGCTTTCCTGCCTCCCCATCTCTCCCCGTCTCTCCCCATCTCTTTGTCTCTGTGCCCGCTTTTTTCCATTGCGGTGCTCGAGAATCTGGAAGGCTTGGAGTTAGAGAGGGAGCGGTAGCGGTAGGTAGTGGCTGCAAGTGTCAGGCTAGGTGCGACGCAGTGGATTGAACCAGAGTCTTCTAGTCACAGGCTTCACGACTACAAAGACCGGCGGCCAGTCACAAGCCTATCCAAGCTGGTAGAGATAAATTGGTCCAGCCATCACAGCTTTGACTCACAAAGTGCAGAAAGCAGGTGAACACCGTCTACCCCGTCCACCTCTGCCCCAGTCAACCCAGTTGGGCAGTAAAGGAGAAGGAAAAGGGAAAGAAGCTAAATATGCGCACGCTTTTTGACCCCTCTGGATACAAGGAAGGGCAAAAGAATGGCGTTTAAGGAGAACATTCTCCTCTGCAATAAAAAGAGGGACATCAAAAGATAATAAAAGACAGCAAATCTCTGACATAGAACATGAAGTTGGTCGTCTTGAGCAGGATATAAATTCAGACCCTTCACCTGAAGCCCTTCACACCCTCTGCCTCCACCAAGACGAATAAAGGGTAATGGCACTGACCATGCTAAAACAATTCGACAGGATATGCTGAGCCGGTTCTACGATTGGGGGGACAAGGCTGGGAAACTAATCGCCTGGCTGGATAAAAAAGAGCATGCTAGCAGGCTTGTTCCAGAACTTATAGATTCTGACATGTTCCTATCACAGACCCACAGGATATAGCCAACCAATTTGCAACACACTTCCGCACTGTCTACAGCTCAGTGACGCCGTATACTGAGGATGATTCCTCGGACCTCCTGCGTGATATCTCCATCCCAACGCTTTCGGGCATCGATCAAGCATTTATTTAGAGTGCCCTCACCGCTGACGAAATAGCGCTCGCAATCCGAGCGCTTCATTCGTGTAAGGCTCTCGGCCCCAATTGCATCCCGATCGAACTCTATAAGCTCTGTCCAGATAAACTAGCTCCATATCTGAAGTCCATGTTTGATGATAGCCTTAAACAGGGATCGTTGCCCCTAGACCAGAGAATCGCAACTATTGTCATGATCCACGAGGAAGGGAAATCCAAAACAGACTGCGCCTCTTATCGCCCCATTTCATTGCTTAACGCAGAACCCAAAATCCTAGCCAAGGTACTCGCCAATAGGCTGATCAAGGTAATAGGGGACTTAGTTCACCCTGATCAATCGGTATTTATGCCAAAAAGAAACACTGTTTTAAATCTGCGCAGAGTGCATGGGGTCTTGGGCAGGGTACCAACCAAATAGGAAGACGCCATCACAGTCTCCCTGGACGCCACTATGGCATTCGATATGCTAGAATGGCCCTATCTTTTCTCCATGCTTACAAAACTGGGATTGGGACGAATTTCAGCCAGTGGGTGCGTCTACTGTATAGCACACCCATGGCCCAAGTAGTTGTAAATAACAAAAAGTCAGAGACCTTCATTCTTAGCCGAGGGACCCGTCAAGGATGCCCCCTCTCTCCTTTACTATTCGCTTTGGCCCTAGAACTACTTGAAACATGGATTTGTAGGGATGTAATGATTTGTGGAATGCGATGGGGACAATTGTATTTCTCTATACCCGGACGATATCCTCCTATACTTCACGTCCCCCAAAAGATCCCTCATTGCTGTATTTGATATCCTGGCCATTTCTGGCAGATACTCCGGGTTTCGTATCAACTAGCAGAAATCTCTCCTGTATGTCCTCTGTGGGACACTCCTCCGCTAACTCGAAATTGCCCTATACCAATAGTCTCAGGGGGCTTCAAATATCCAGGCATATTCATCTCCCTTGATCCCTCCCCCTCCCCGCTACAGAGTCTTAAACGTGACATAACAAACTGGAAGTCACTCCCGCTTTCATTATTGGGCAAGGCGGCCCTTTTTAAAATGATGTCCCTGCCCCGCTTCCTTTATGTTCTGCAGAACTCGGCTGACCCTGTCCCAAATTCATACTTTAAAGAAATAGAAGGGTTTCAGGAGACATCCTCTGGGGCGGGAGGCCACGTATCGCCTTGCCAAAACTCACACTCAGTTGGTACGATGGCGGAATTGGATTGCCCGACATTAAAAATACTACTGGCCATCGCATCTCATAGCAATAAATAACGGCACCTACGGTCGCCCCGACGACCCGGGGTTCAATATTGACAGATGGCTTCTTCCGCACGGGGCCTTTACCCGATCACTGTACTCTAAACCAGGCAGGTACCCACTTACTGGCCATACCAGCCTCACAGTTAAAATCTGGCACTCAGCAACCAAATCGCTCTGCTGGAGAAATAGACTAACCCTAGCCACACCACTGTGGGGTTCACAACAACTAGGAGACCTGGAACACTCCATAGGCTTTGACAAATGGGACCTCATTGGCATTTCTCACATTAGGGACCCCTGGGGCACACAGGGCATTAGGCCCTTCGATGCCCTCCAGCGTCAATATACACTTGGAGATACAGAACGCTTTTGATATCTGCAGGTAAGACATGCATTGCAAATAATGCTACCCTGTGGTTCCTCCCAGCGGATTGCTCCCCGCTGGAGGACAGGCTACTCGATGGCCATATCCCCGACAAAGCTATCTCCTTGACTTACTGAAAACTCATTAATAATATGGAAGACCCTCTGCTGTCACTAAGAGAAAAATGGACTGGAGACGGCATCAATTTAGACGATGAAAGCTGGCAAACGGTAGTCTCCTCCCGCAAAACAGTGGCTATCCCGGCACATCTCCGCCTGATGCAGCTAACGATCCTGCATAGAATTTACATAACAGGTCCCCAACTGACACACATGGGGGGGGGGGCGACAGATAGGTCTTTTAGGAGGGGATGCACTCAAACTGGCACGTTCATGCACATAATATGGCATTGTGAGCTAATTCAGGAATACTGGCGTAAAGTACACAAAACAATAAGAGAGACTTTGAAGGTAGAGATTAAGCCAGAGGCCCCCATATGCCTCCTTAATATCTGAAAACCCACTGACCTCAATACACGTCTCACAATGGGTCACACTCGGCTGCATGGTCGCCAAGAGGAATATAGCTCGACTCTGGGGACTTCACATGCACCCACGATCACTGACTGGAAAAAAGACCTAGATTGGTGTATGCTGAGAGAGAAGACTGTATACATGGCCCGAGGCTGCCCCCGAAAATGGTCCAAGATTTGGGACCCCTGGAATGAATACCGAGGCAGTATAGGTGCTCCTCCATGTAACATTGATGGTGATGATCCCCCCCTCCCCGTGATTTCCAATGCATTATCCTACTGTACCCGTATGTATCTTTGATTTCACGGTATCCCCCACTATTGATTCTTGTGGAACTGTACCTTTGTGTTTCGAGTCTATTTAATAAAAAGATTTATAAAAAAAGAAATAAAAGACAGCAAAAGACATCAAGGCAGGCAATAGCCCCTACAACAACCAAGGATTGAGAAGACAAAGGGAGACATGAGTCACCAAAAAAAGACAACCTTAGAAAACGCTATATCAGATAAGTAGCGGTCACAAAAGCCAAGACAGCTAATTCAGCTAAATCAGCTCATAACATCTTGCACGCAATAATGCGGTCAGGGAAGTCAAGGCAGCAGGCAGCAGTAAACCCTGCCAAAAGAACGAGGAGGACAACCAAAAAGACATCAAATAAGGGAAGCGCCGAAGCACATGCGAGGACAAAGGAAGAAGTCTTCAATCTGATTTCTCCACTTATCACCAGCCCACAGCCCTCACCATAGGGCATGGCTAGTAGTGCAAGCAGTGATCCTATCTTGCCCAAGTCAAGTTACTAACCCAAAATATACACAATATTTTCATTCATAAAGGACACTGGGCTCGCATTGTGCTTAAATAGTAGCAAAGTAACCAGTTAGCACAGCTACAGCAATGGCAGCAGTTGAAGCCAGACTGCAGGGACTGCGAAGACGCGGTAGTCTCCGGCAAAAGACATGGTAGCAGCGATGGAGATAGACCTGCCCTAAAACACTGTCATATCTAACAAGAGTGGGCATGACACACTTGGACTAGCCGTGAGCCACGCAGCAACAACCAGAGAGGAAAGAAGAAAGAAAGAAGGGAAAGTACCAATAATCACATCCCCCCTAGGCATGTCAAGGATGGATCGTTGGACAAAACGCCTTCACATCAATTGGGAGAAGAGGAGGAAGATTCAGAAGAACATAAGCATTATATGAATCCCAAGACCAATACCTTCCAAACTGGATGTATAGCTCCCTCCGATCCACTTCAACCTTTCAAGGCCCACCAAACGGAACACCTGTTAGCACAGCTGCAGCAATGGCAGCAGCTGAAGCCAGACTTTAGGGACTGAGAAGACGCATCAGTCTCCGGGAAAAGTCATGGTAGCAGCGATGGCGATAGACCTGCCCTAAAACACTGTCATATCTAACGAGAGTGGGCATGACAAATAATGCTACCCTGTGGTTCCTCCCAGCGGATTGCTCCCCGCTGGAGAACAGGCTACTCGATGGCCATATCCCCGACAAAGCTATCTCCTTGACTTACTGAAAACTCATTAATAATATGGAAGACCCTCTGCTGTCACTAAGAGAAAAATGGACTGGAGACGGCATCAATTTAGACGATGAAAGCTGGCAAACGGTAGTCTCCTCCCGCAAAACAGTGGCTATCCCGGCACATCTCCGCCTGATGCAGCTAACGATCCTGCATAGAATTTACATTACAGGTCCCCAACTGACACACATCCGGGGGCGACAGATAGGTCTTTTAGGAGGGGATGCACTCAAACTGGCACGTTCATGCACATAATATGGCATTGTGAGCTAATTCAGGAATACTGGCGTAAAGTACACAAAACAATAAGAGAGACTTTGAAGGTAGAGATTAAGCCAGAGGCCCCCATATGCCTCCTTAATATCTGGAAACCCACTGACCTCAATACACGTCTCACAATGGGTCACACTCGGCTGCATGGTCACCAAGAGGAATATAGCTCGACTCTGGGGACTTCACATGCACCTACGATCACTGACTGGAAAAAAGACCTAGATTGGTGTATGCTGAGAGAGAAGACTGTATACATGGCCCGAGGCTGCCCCCGAAAATGGTCCAAGATTTGGGACCCCTGGAATGAATACCGAGGCAGTATAGGTGCTCCTCCATGTAACATTGATGGTGATGATCCCCCCCTCCCCGTGATTTCCAATGCATTATCCTACTGTACCCGTATGTATCTTTGATTTCACGGTATCCCCCACTATTGATTCTTGTGGAACTGTACCTTTGTGTTTCGAGTCTATTTAATAAAAAGATTTATAAAATAAGAAATAAAAGACAGCAAAAGACATCAAGGCAGGCAATAGCCCCTACAACAACCAAGGATTGAGAAGACAAAGGGAGACATGAGTCACCAAAAAAAGACAACCTTAGAAAACGCTATATCAGATAAGTAGCGGTCACAAAAGCCAAGACAGCTATTTCAGCTAAATCAGCTCATAACATCTTGCACGCAATAATGCGGTCAGGGAAGTCAAGGCAGCAGGCAGCAGTAAACCCTGCCAAAAGAACGAGGAGGACAACCAAAAAGACATCAAATAAGGGAAGCGCCGAAGCACATGCGAGGACAAAGGAAGAAGTCTTCAATCTGATTTCTCCACTTATCACCAGCCCACAGCCCTCACCATAGGGCATGGCTAGTAGTGCAAGCAGTGATCCTATCTTGCCCAAGTCAAGTTACTAACCCAAAATATACACAATATTTTCATTCATAAAGGACACTGGGCTCGCATTGTGCTTAAATAGTAGCAAAGTAACCAGTTAGCACAGCTACAGCAATGGCAGCAGCTGAAGCCAGACTGCAGGGACTGCGAAGACGCGGTAGTCTCCGGCAAAAGACATGGTAGCAGCGATGGAGATAGACCTGCCCTAAAACACTGTCATATCTAACGAGAGTGGGCATGACACGCTTGGACTAGCCGTGAGCCACGCAGCAACAACCAGAGAGGAAAGAAGAAAGAAAGAAGGGAAAGTACCAATAATCACATCCCCCCTAGGCATGTCAAGGATGGATCGTTGGACAAAACGCCTTCACATCAATTGGGAGAAGAGGAGGAAGATTCAGAAGAACATAAGCATTATATGAATCCCAAGACCAATACCTTCCAAACTGGATGTATAGCTCCCTCCGATCCACTTCAACCTTTCAAGGCCCACCAAACGGAACACCTGTTAGCACAGCTGCAGCAATGGCAGCAGCTGAAGCCAGACTTTAGGGACTGAGAAGACGCATCAGTCTCCGGGAAAAGTCATGGTAGCAGCGATGGCGATAGACCTGCCCTAAAACACTGTCATATCTAACGAGAGTGGGCATGACACGCGTGGACTAGCCGCGAGCCACGCAGCAACAACCAGAGAGGAAAGAAGAAAGAAAGAAGGGAAAGTACCAATAATCGCATCCCCCCTAGGCATGCCAAGGATGGATCCTTGGACAAAACGCCTTCACATCAATTGGGAGAAGAGGAGGTAGATTCAGAAGAACATAAGCATTATACCAATACCAAGACCAATACCTTCCAAACTGGATGTATAGCTCCCTCCAGTTCCTTACAGCGACCTAATACTCCGCCAAAGGCCAAAGTGGAAGATAGGCTCAAAGACAATCTTATCTCCCCAGGCACTCTTGGCCAGGAGACAATCAAGACACTTGAGACACGTGAGCACATAGAGGCGATCACGGCCAATGTGGGCAAAGTAGACAACAAAGACTCCCACAACATGACAAGAAACATTGAAGCCGGAAAAGTACCATCTACACTCCACTCATCAGTGCAAGATGAGTTTGCTCAACCAATCTTGGGACAACTTAAAACCCAACATGGTTGTGGCATTGTCCTAGCACAACCCAACAGTAATACGCAACAGGCTCCAACACGAATACTAATGTCTCAAGAAACCAAACCAGAGTCATCATACCTCACACCAGAAGAATGGGAGGAACTGGTTGTGTCATATTCTACTGCCCCCGGAGGTGAGCCAGAAGGAAGAAATAGCAGCTCCCCGAAACCTAACATCGAAAAAGACCAATCACAAGACAAAGATGGCATCTGGTCCACATTGCTGCATACAATGCAAATGTCTGTGAACGCAATGCAATACCAATCAGACAAGATGGACCTTCAGTTGTCAGTTCTCAACTCACTCTCCACTTTCGTTGCTAATATAGACGATAGGCTGGCAGACCTTAACAATCTGATCAAGAGGGCACCGTCAGAGACACAACTTACCCAGGCTAGCTGCACCTGCATAACAATTGTGGACAAGCTGGCAACACTACCATCAGTAATGGATAACCTCCTCGCTGACATAAGGAAGGCAGTGCCAGTCAAACCAGCTTTTGGCTTGGCTCATATTAGCAACGGTGAGCAATCAACAAAAAACCTAAGTAAAAACACAAGAACTCGGGCACAGGCCCAGCAAACTGCAATTGCAGCACAGACATCAGGTGGCAGGCAGCTCTGGGAGGCTGGGGACCTACCTACATCAGGGACAAGTAACAGCTCAATGAGCCAAGGAGACACAGCACCCCAAACGAGCAACACATTGCACTCCAGCAAATCCCTTGAAAAACAGGCTCCGACCGAAGGTGCACAATTTTCCTCCAAACAGTGGAGAAAACAAAGGAGGAAGGGGCGAATCAAAAACCAATCCAGGCTTTGTTATATAGCAGGGATGGAATCTATAGCCCCCAGAATGCACCAATGGACGACCAACAAGACTCCTCTAGTAGGGAGGATTAAGCGATAGACCCAGGCCGGGAAAGAAAAAAGAGGCCAATCCAGGAAAGGCATCAGAAAAGAAAGAGCGCATATGTCCCAAAAAACCTATAATTGACGGCCCAAGCAGAAATCGGAGAACAAAAGATGGTGCTCAATAGGGGAACCATCAATAACAAGAATAACTGACTGGGCACCCATTAAGGCCACACAAGGCTCAGCAACATCATCAACAAGGGAACCTATGGATTCAGCAGCTAAACAGATAGCCGTACATTTTTAGCGTATGCACAAATGGGGACATAATCGCAACATCAGCCTCAAGTACAGAGACATTTCCAGCAAGCTACAACCAGCTTCAAAACCATCACGTGGGCCACTATCGTTAACAGAGGTCTCAACAGCGACACAGAACATCTCGGACCAACAAACAGTGCTTTCAGGCGCAACAACAATAATCATGTTTCACCCAGAGTATATATCCAAGGGACGGGTTGATAAACTAAGTAGGGGCAATATTCTGCAACTACTAAGGTCCATCAACAGCTTAAAGAATATAAAATCCACCGACCTGGTGTCAGTTTGAAGAATCACCTTATCTACCTGGAACAGAATCAACAAAAACAGTCTGGGCCACACCAGACCTAGCTGAGTGAGTCCTAAAGGAACAAACCAGATTTAACGCCTGGGGCATTAAACTACGGCCATTTGCAAAACCAAGGTATCCTGATCCCTTATTGGCTGAACTAAAGAGCCAAGAAGAATACCCTAGTTCTCGACAAATGAGCCCCCAAAAACGCTGTGGAAATCTGTTCCTGGAATTTCAATGGCCTGGCAGATAAGAACTCGGATCAGAACTGCAATCTTATCTGCAGAAATTTGATATAATTTTTCTCCAAGAAATATGGAGTGGAGCACCAACTGCACTGCATGGCTTTAACTTGCGTTATCTACCGGCACTACAAGAAGCACCAAATTCGGCCACAATAAGGGAGGCCTAGTGACATACAACTCCAGAAGTAGCATTTATGCAGCAGAATCATTGCCACACAACCTAGTTCCATCCATTGCAATGCGAGCAATTCAAATTACCTCACAGGGGAAGACAAATAAAGAGTATATAATACTCGCAAACCTTTATCTGCACCCACGCAATAAAACCAGAGGCAGTCAACAATTGAAGAAAGAACTTGTGAAAATAACAAAAAAAAGAAGAGAAAGCATGCAGATGGATAATCACATGGGCCTTTAATCTTAACATGCTCAGCAATAGAGCCGAGGACATCTATTCATCAGAGGATCCATTGGTATGGGAGGAAACACCTCAAGATAACAACACTGATGGAAGATCTACAAAAACCTCGAAAAAGCTACTGGCGTTTTTAGAGCAACTGGGCTCTTGCGCACTAAACTGCAGATTTCCCGGAGATCGCCCACAGTCAGCAACATTTAACAACGCAGTAGCAAGGTCCACAATTGACTACACATTCTGCTCTCGCTGTATGTTCTCAAAAGTAAAAGACTATTCCATTGGGAGCGTGGATTATAGCGATCACTTACCCTCAGCAAACACACTCTGTTCAGAATTCACCAATAATGAGAAAAGAGTCAATTGCAGAACCGACGATCCCGAAGGCCTCCTTTCCTTTGCGAAACAACTCCTGGAAGAAGCGGAAGCAGCTGACCCCGACATAATAGGAGGTTGGGAGGCGTTGACAAAAACCCTATGGCACAGCTACAGAGACACAAAGGGATGCTTTCGAAATAGGAGAACAACTTGCCCCCAAAACCAACAGTTAAGTTACAACCTATGGAATAATGCCAAACTAAAAAAGCTAAAAGCATTGATAAACCACACACTACGGAGGCTGAAGAAAGTCCCCACGGCATTGCAAGAACTGAGGCACCCGCGAAAAATTAATTTGACAAAATAAAAAGAAAGCCGAAGAATCTCTTTGTACTAGACTCCTGCATCACATTAAAAACAATAGCGCACAATTTTGGAAGAAGAGTAACACTCTATGTAACCCGTAAGACCAGTGCATTAATTCCAATATCTCCGAAGAGGCTCGGATAACTTACCTCAAATTACACGTTAATAAAGAACAGACTCCCTAAATTTGCTTAACAAACCTTGCGTCTACCCTGGAAACTCAATCACCCCAGTCAAACTCCAATGCAGAACTGGGACAGGACCTCATATTCACGGATACACAAGTTTGTAAAAGAATCCTGAAAGGCAGACGTGAGAGAGCTCCTGGCCCAAATGGGATCCCACCCATAATAATTAAGATCTAAAACCGATCTTCGACACAATTCTGCAAACGCCAACTGCACCATCGTCATGGAGGGGCTCGATAATTTCTCCCATCTACAAAAAAGGCAATAGGAGGGACCCAAAGAGCTACCCATTGGTAGCTCTTCTGGACAATGAAGCCAACTATTATGCTGGTCTACTCCAAGAATTAAAAACATGGCCTCAGAAATCAAAGCAATACCTTACAACCAAACCAGTTTCTGTAGAGACATTTGTGGGCACTGCCACTAACATCTCTGCCCTCTCACTAATGATAGATGCTGCACTTGTTATCAAACAGCACCTGTACATGTGTTTCATCGATTACAGCTCGGCGTTTGACCATATAAATAGAAATATTCTGAGGCAAAAACTAAAAAGGCTAAGAATTCTATCATTGCTTCTAAAACAACTAATTCCTCTGCATAGTAACATTTGGGTACAAGTAAAGTTGGGGGCAAGAGACCATCTAACGAAAAATATAAACACAACCTCAGGTTTAAAACAAGGCTGTGTGCTTGCCCAAATACTTTTTAATCTCTTCATGGCAGAGCTTTCAGTCCAACTCAACGGAAGCAACTTGCATGCCCCGCAGCTAGGAGGACGTCAGCTGTCCAATCTCCTATATGCAGATGACCTGGTACTCATCAGCCATCACAACTCAATACTTGGAGACCAACAGACAAAGTATTAATCAAGAAAAACCAAAAGTCATGTGTGTAAATTACCGGAAGACAAAAACAAAGTACAACTGGCACCTGGCAAAAGTCAAGCTGGGAGTCGTACAAGACTACAAATACCTGGGGGTTATGATCGATACCAAAGGCAACTACAAAGCACAATGTGAGGCTATGAAAAAGAGGGGACTAACAACAGCGGTGGCATTAAGAAATCACAAAAAATGTGACCGCTGGACCAAGTTTTCTCCCTCTGACCAGGGTGATACAGGTTAAACTATTTCCATTAATCACCTATGAAAGTGAAGCCACGAGAGGGAGAGATGTGGAAACATTGAACGGCACCATTGCAAGAGCCCTGAGAATAATATACGGGTTGCCTGGATATACATCTCCAGCGCAAATGAGGCTTGAATTTGGGATGCAAAGACAAAAGCTTGCCTGCAAAGGAGCTTGCTTTAAAACCTGGTAAAAAATCAAACAAGCATTGGAAATGCAATAGGTCTCGCAGCATTAGAGTTAGTGCTTTTAGAATTGTTTATGGTTTTTTTTGTAAATCTTTAACATTTTTGTTTCCTGTAGCCAATGCTAAAGAATTAAAAAAAAAAAGCCATAAACATTTCTAAAAGCTCTAACTCAAATGCTCCGAGACCTATTGCACTGTGTGAGGGTGAGGGGTTGAGGGTGAGTGAGGGTGAGTGAGGGTGAGTGAGGGTGAGTGAGGGTGAGTGAGGGTGAGTGAGGGTGAGTGAGGGTGAGTGAGGGTGAGTGAGGGTGAGGGTGAGTGAGGGTGAGAGAGGGGTTGAGGGTGAGTGAGGGGTTGAGGGTGAGGGTGAGGGTGAGGGTGAGAGTGAGGGGGTGAGGGTGAGAGTGAGGGTGAGAGTGAGGGTGAGAGTGAGGGTGAGAGTGAGGGTGAGAGTGAGGGTGAGAGTGAGGGTGAGAGTGAGGGTGAGAGTGAGGGTGAGAGTGAGGGTGAGTGAGGGGTTGAGGGTGAGGGTGAGTGAGGGGTTGAGGGTGAGGGTGAGAGTGAGGGTGAGAGTGAGGGTGAGACCTAAAAAGCACCCCAGAATTAAACCGAGGATACAGAATAATAAAAATGGGGTCAATATTGGTCTCCTTTTCACAGCCGACAGGCAAAAAAACAGGGTGTTGTGGAGGACTCTGATTCTGGTGGAATCAGAATTTTTAAAAGTCATTGCCAATAAGGAATTTGTTTGTGTCTGCACATGTGTGCGCGCGCACATATGTATGTATGTGTGCTTGTGTGTGCACATGTCTATGTATGTGCGTGCATATCTGTGTGCATGTATTTGTGTGTGTGCTTGTGTGTGTGTGCATATCTGTGTGTGAGCATGTGTGGATGTGTGTTTGTGTGTGTGCATATCTGTGCGTGCACGTGCACGTATGCATGTGCCTGTGTGTGTTTGAGGTCATATCTGTGTGGGTTTGCACTTGTTTGTGTGTGTTCTTACCATATGCACAGCTTTCATTGTTGGATGCTTCAGTTAGCACCCCAGCACTGAGTGCCCTGGCGCATGAGACCGTTTAATCATTGACTGTCCTGGAGAAGGCTGCTGGATTCCAGACCTGATGCCTGGGCAACAGGCTTGTGCTGTAGAATCATCCCACGTTCAAGGGAATGGATGCACTTATACCTTTCTTGTATGACATGCGGCATAGTGGCCAGAGAGGAGGCATGATTCATCTGCATTCTGCTATATTTGAAATTGAAGATGATTTTTCGCTTGAAATGGGAGAGATCACAAGTAAACTCGTTTGTGCAGCTTTCAGATGGTTGTGTGGGGAGCTGTCACCAGGCCCAGGGGTGGAGCTAGACAGAATGTAAAAGTTCTCACTCTAAAAAGTCTTCCTGCAGACTAGATTGAAGATATAATGCCTCCCTGCAGATAAATGTGTATCGATGCTAAACTCTCTCTCTGCGGTCCTCAAACTAGTGGCAATATGTTCCTGTGAGTACTTTTTTTTGTTGTAAAGGTTAATCACAGTGAGAGACGGCAAGAGAAAGACGGAAAGGGCTTGTCTGTGCCAGAGCGGTCGGTGGACGAATGCCAGCATGCATGCACGAGTGGACGGAAGGCAGCATGCATGCACGGATGGGCGGCTGACAGCATGCTGCAAGGGTGGGTGGATGACCGCATGCATGAAGGGGTGGACGGAAGGCCGGAAGACAGCATGCATGCACGGGTGGACGGAAGGCAGCATGCATGCATGCACGGATGGACGGAAAGCTGCATGCATGCATGCACGGATGGGCGGATGACAGCATGCATGCACGGGTGGACGGATGACAGCATGCATGCACGGGTGGACGGATGACTGGATCTGAACCGTTATAATTTCGTAAACGTTGAGAGCTGAAGCATCTGGTGACATTATATGTAAGAATGTACGCCTGCAAGATGTGTTTTGAACCCAACAGTATGGTGGTAGTAAAGTAATGCCCATTATCTGTTCGATTGGTAGTCATGCCTGCACTCGGTAGAAACATCTGCCATGCCTGCCCACCGGATGGCATTTTTTCATCACATGATTGCAGGGAGAGATAAAACAGCGGAAAGAGCTGTCTCGTACCATCGCCTGATACTACCCTCAGGGTACCCCGCCCATGTGGATGTTCAAAAGTGAAAGCGGTGCGGCGCTTTGGGCTACGGGCAAAAGGCTCCACGGCCAACGTTTGTTGCCAAGGTATACCTAGTTTTCTCACGGTGTTTCCCAGACTGAAAAGCCAGTGCACATGAGATATACGGGTGGAATGGCTGTCTTTATGTGGCTAATGTAAAGCCGCACGCCTACATACACACGTCTTGCTTTAAAAGCAGATCTCCTTTTATTTAACAAAAGCTCATGGAGTGCTAAAACGCCAAAAAAGTGCTTGGCGCGGCGTGGCTTGCAGTGGCCCGTAGAGGAGGCTCGAGAGGACGAGGGCAACAAACGGCACCGAACCTCCCGGCCAGAGGGGCACACAGAAAAGAGCGCAAGGCCGTACAGAGAGTTAGGGGGTGAGAGGCTGTCACCTAAAGCAGCAGCACTGGAACTCACACCTTGCGTGGCACTAAAAGGGCGTCCCCATGGTGCATCCACAGCGGCCTGGAAGAAAGAGAGTGTGTAACTGCCTTGAGTGCACAAAGCGATGAGCACTAAGTCACACCCAGAGACTTGTGGACCACAAAAGCGCATAAATGGCGAGCGCCAGACTAAACAAGAAAGGGTGGAGGGGGCAGGGGAGGAGGGGTCCGGGGAGGAGGGAAGGGCCAGAGGGACTTGATGGGAGTGGTGGGGAGGAGGGGGAGGGTATAGAGAGAGAGAGGAGGAGAGACAGGACAGGGGGAAGCAGCAGAGACACGGCGACGGCGGGCAGGGGAGGGGGCGCCTGATACGGGTGGAATGGCTGTCTTTATGTGGCTAATGTAAAGCCGCACGCCTACATACACACGTCTTGCTTTAAAAGCAGATCTCCTTTTATTTAACAAAAGCTCATGGAGTGCTAAAACGCCAAAAAAGTGCTTGGCGCGGCGTGGCTTGCAGTGGCCCGTAGAGGAGGCTCGAGAGGACGAGGGCAACAAACGGCACCGAACCTCCCGGCCAGAGGGGCACACAGAAAAGAGCGCAAGGCCGTACAGAGAGTTAGGGGGTGAGAGGCTGTCACCTAAAGCAGCAGCACTGGAACTCACACCTTGCGTGGCACTAAAAGGGCGTCCCCATGGTGCATCCACAGCGGCCTGGAAGAAAGAGAGTGTGTAACTGCCTTGAGTGCACAAAGCGATGAGCACTAAGTCACACCCAGAGACTTGTGGACCACAAAAGCGCATAAATGGCGAGCGCCAGACTAAACAAGAAAGGGTGGAGGGGGCAGGGGAGGAGGGGTCCGGGGAGGAGGGAAGGGCCAGAGGGACTTGATGGGAGTGGTGGGGAGGAGGGGGAGGGTATAGAGAGAGAGAGGAGGAGAGACAGGACAGGGGGAAGCAGCAGAGACACGGCGGGTAAAATAAACAAATAACACGGCGGGCAGGGGAGGGGGCGGAGAGGGGAGAGGAGAAATGCGACACGGAGGGAAGGGGCGGAGCGGGGAGGGGGCGGAGAGGGGAGAGGTGCGACACGGCGTTAGACGGAAGGAAGAGAGGGGAGGGGAGGGGAGGAGAAAGAGAAATGCGACACGGCGGGAGGGGGCGGAGCGGGGGAGAGGGTGTGTGTGTGTTGTTAGGAGACGGACGTGCACGCGCACGCGCTTTTAAGGTCAATGCGCATGCGCATAAGCTTAATGCGCATGCGCATTGACCTTAAAAGTCACGGGCACTGCAAGGAATCGCCACGATTCCTTGCAAGTTAGATAAAGAGTCGATGAGCCCCTATAGTCTCGCTTGCTCGATGCGCATGCGCATCGACAGGCGAGACCTAAAAAGGGCAGCCAGAAATGCAAATCTTCTACTTGTGGAGGGAACTAGAAGCCTTAGAGACCTGCCCAGCTAGACACTTCTTGGATAGTGCACTGGAGCCGCTGTGGTTACGGCAACTCTGGGCATCATCAGGGTCCCTGGCAAGCTTAAAAAAAATTGTAAACGACACTGTCAAAAATGATTTTATCATACAAGACCAAGCGGTCTTGACAGAACACGCACACGGCTGGCTCACTGTACAGTCCTACAGCAAAGAGACTCCTTAAGCATACCTCCCATCTAACTTCTCCAAAACCACCAAAGAGAAGTTTCTGAAATTGCGGTTAGGCTTATTGCCATCCGCATATAACCTTCTGCCATCGTTACGCCCTCCGAAGCCGGCAATCTGCCATCTTTGTGGGGAGGAGAGGAGGACATAGACCACATCATTACCATATGCCGGGAATTGATGCAGGAGCGCCGGTCACTACCTAGACCAATCTTTAACAAGAAATAAATACGGTCGTGCAGACAAGCGGTGCTCGCAAGTTTCTCTTGTGAAGATATTCAATTAAGCTGCTGCCTGGTAACATTATTAACTGCTGCTGATCTCAGAGTAAAAAGGATACCACCAGATCATCTGAGAAATAGCACTGGAACCGGGATGGAGCCGGGCCGATAACCCATCATGTAAAAGCCTTAACAGCGCTTTGTACACAGTGCCTGCCACCTGGTACAGGGACATGGTACCCCCCCCAGTGTACCAACACCCCCCCACATTGGGGGCCCGCAATGGGCCCCCGGAGACATTCTCAACATGCCTTTCCATGGCGGTTCCACCGCCACAGAAAGGCTGGCTACGGACGGCATCATCATCATGCCGGCGGAGCCTGGCCCTGCAACAGCTCCATTGAAGCAGTCCAGTTCCATCCGCCAGGCAGGCGTGCGCACTGCTACCGGCGGAAAAGTGACGGGCGGATTTTCTCACCGCCGCTGTCATCACCGCCATGCTATTGTGACTGGCGGCTTTCCGGGTTGCGATCGCGGGCATATGCCTGCCGCCGGCCCGGTGGCTGCCACTGCTGGCCTGGTGGCGGCCATCCGTCAGCCCTCCTAACAGACCCCTTTGCCTCTAACCTGTGGCGCCAGTACTAGAGTGATAGACATAGAGGATTGTTAGTCACAAATTCACGAACACTAAGAGAAGAAGGTATATAAGAATATCATTTCTAGTAACAGTAAATGGATCAAACATATATGAAGTTAACGAGACAAAAATGGAATTTCAGGTTTTCGTTTTTTTTTTGCTTCATGTGTTTATCCAAGTCTTTGTGCCTCATCAGAAAGCATCATTTTGTATACTCATTTTGTGCAAAAAATGGGATGCAGATAACATTCACATGTTGCTGAAACAAACAGCTATCTCCTATTGAAGCCGGGTCTGGTGGCTCAGTGGACTAATGCATGCACTGCAGGGGCCTGTGTTTGTCCTCATGGTCACAGGTTCAAATCCCGACGGATCTAATCAGCCTTTCATCCATTTGAGGTCGAAAAAATGAGTACGATTGAGTTGGGTAACAATATACATCTGTTATTTCAGTGCCAAGATGCCCCGTTGCTGGGGTGAACGGGTGCTTTACAAATAAACCTGTTATCTTATGGAAGACTTGATGCGAGTCCTGTCTGGCAACTTTGTATAAATGCACATATAAATAGGGGATAAGTATGATAGTTAAAAGTATACACTAGAGCAGTAATTTTTAACCAGTGGTCCAGGAAGTCCTGGAGGTCAGCGAATCTTACTCAGGTGGTAATAACTGCTTAGAAAATTAATTGATATTGACAGATTAATAAAGTGTATGTAAATAAAGAAGCAGAAGTTGGAGGGTAACATTTCAGTTAGTATCATCAAATTGATTAGTGGGAGCAGTGTACGTGCATCAAAAAAGATATACTATGGAAGATTAGTGGCCTCAATTGAATTTAGAAAAGCGCCAACTTTCCCATTAAAATTGAAATTGTGATTTTTTTTCTTTTATATTTGTTTGTGAATTAAAAAAATATTCCTTCATTTGTTTGCTCAATGCTTGTTTTTGAATTTTTTTTAATCTATTTGTTTGCAGTTCAAATGCTTGAAAATGCTTTGGAGAGGCCCCGGGCTTTCAGTATTGACTCAGTGGGGGTACCGGGATTCTAATAATGATTCAGTGGTGGTCCCTGGGTTTCAGTAGTGATTAAGTGGGAGTCCTCAGAAGTCAAAAGATTAGGAGAAACCGCACTAGCGTCTTGTGAATCGATTTAAAACCCACAGATCCATTTTTACAACCAGATTCCCACAATAGAAACAGTAAAAAATAAAAATTACAATGTTGTTTGCTGTTGCATAGTTTGCCTTTATTGGGAACATCGAGCGCGAGACACAACGTGCTAGTAGAACAGCCTCGGTGAAACCTGCTAGGCACGTGCAATGAAAGCAAGAAATACAAGGTACATCAATGTATGTGGGATCAAGCATGCCAGAAGGGGTGCGTGAGCAATGCAAAATATGCAGTCTTGAGGTTGTCATTATGTGAGATTCAACAGATGAGAATGGTAAATAAATGCAGTTTAAATAGCAATAGCGCTGTTTTTATTCGAAGTCTCAGTTTATTCATTCCTTCATTCAACCATGTAACATGTACTCAAGTTTATTCTAAAAGGTCAGCTATGAATATCAATATCAGGATATTGTATGTGCTTGTACATGTTCTCTGTGTTATGATACATGTATATATAATAATACCTTGCTTTTGTTTTTATGGACAAAAACGAAAAGAAAGATGTTTCCCTTCCTAAACCCGATATAGATAGTGGAAACCAACTTCATTGACTATAGTCAGGGCCGGACTGGGAACCACAACCGGACCTGGCAAAGTGCACGGCCGGCCCCCTCTCCCCACTCGGGGGGGGGGGGGGGGGTGCAGGTGCCGCCGAGCTCTTTGTCGGGGCTGGATTTCAGCCGATTTTGGTACAGGGCCGCACCCGTGCGGCGCACCAGGGGATTGCCCGGTGCCCACTATGGCCAGTCCGGCCCTGACTGTAGTTGTGACTCTTTCTTTCCAAAAACCTGCTAATGGTGCTTTGTGCTATTACAAGATGTCTGCTGTTAATTTAATTTGGACATTAGTTCTTGCGTGATCCCCATTCCCCCAAAAGGACAGATACAAAGTTCAATGGCTCATAGTCTGTTCATGTTTCCCCATGCATATTACATACTTTTAGAAATTGGGTTTCTGGTTGGTTAGGGTAGGCGCCTAAGCCAGGCAGTACCCACCACTCTGATGAGGGCAAGTTAGTTACACACCTAAGATAACATGTGTTCACCCTCTGGTAGCTTGGTGCGGAGCAGTCAAGCTTATCATCAGTGGCAATGTATAAAGCGTTTTCACAACACACACAAAAACACAATAAATACACCACAAAAGAGACTCCACACAAAATTATATAAATATATATATATGTCATATTGTACATAAAACCAGACCAAAATGACATGAATCATAAACACTTTGCATACTATGCAAATGCTGAGATACTACTTGTTGTCCTGGACAATGCAGGAATCAAAATGATATACATCAGTAGGTGCTTGGCATGAAATGAAGATTAAATTGTCACCTTAAATACAGAGAATACCAATTTCAGATATCTCTGGCTGTGCATGTAACACCTAGGAGCTTTTCAAAGTAACACCGTATCTTTCGAAAACAGTCACCTATTTGCCATCAAATATCCCATTACATGCATGTGCCTAGGTACTAAGGTAGATTGTTGGGATAAGCAGCCCGTCCTATCCAGGAGTCATGAAAAAATAAAAATCCTAACAGCGCTGAGTGGAGAGGTACTTCCCCATAGTTTTGTTGTCATCAGGACAAGATTCAAGAACAGGGAGTGTCAGGGAAACGCTCCCACCTCGATGGCTATGCAAGTCTACTCACCCATGTCACATATTGGTCGGAGTTTAAGGCTTTGCAGGTAGTTTTAAATGCCAAGTCAAAGTAGCAGTAAACTGAGCACACAGGCCGTGCAAAAGCAGGCCCGAGACAGGTTTGAAAGGCTACTTCTGTGGGTGGCACAAGCAGTGCTGCAGGCCCACCAGTAGTATTTAACCCTTCCGATGCTCATGACGAGCTCAGCTCGTCATGATGCACAGTTGAGCTGTGCTGATGACGAGCTGAGCTCGTCATGAATGATGTACTAAAGCATTTTCCAGCACAGGGGGGGAAAACGCCTAGCAGCCAAGGTGTTAATTTACAGGCCCTGGGTATATGGTATACCACTTTACAAGGGACTGACAAGCAAATCAAAAATGCCAAACAGGTGTAAACCAATCATACCCTGTTTAGAAGAGAGAACAAAGGCACGTTAGTACTGATTAACAGTGGCAAGATGCTCAGAGTCCTAAAGCCAACAAAAAGAAGGTCAGAAAAATAGGCGGAGGGAGGCAAAAGGTTTGAGGATAACCCTGCAAAAAGGGCCAGGTTCAACACTTATGGTAAATGCCTCCTCCATGTTTGGCAGTCATTTGTTCACAATAGTGCAGTAAAGCTCACAACAATACAAGGGCTTGATGAACTATTATTGAAAGGCAACTTTTTGCTGATGAAATTATTTTGTGAACTGACCTATGTACTAATAGTTTTGGTCACAAAATACTAAATCTCAAGGGTCTCAGAATAACCAGCCTAATTAATATTCAATTAGACAGGTTACAATTGCAGCACAATATGTTTGGCTCCAATCGCAGGGATGGAGGCCTGCTAGGAACAGCAGACCATTAGCCCTATCATTATGTGCCAAACTAGATTTTTTCTTTTTTTTTTTTTAAAGCATCCAGTGTTCCTCAATAGAGTTAGCACTGCATCTTAAACAAAAAACAAAAATCATTTTGGGTAACTATGGGGGAGCACCACACTGCCTTCTACACTTGAAGCTGCCAACTCGATTCCCAATGGGTGATGGGGCAAATGGAATCACTTCCCATTTGTAAATTAGTTTGTACCCAAACTCACTGTTTCCAGTCATAAACCAAAAATACATTCCTTTCCACTTTTAGAGTCGTAAAGAATTTTCCGGTCGTTTTTGTACATATTGCAGCTGAAAACCGAAATTTTGCAAATCACAGCTTATGAGTTCTCAAATGGTCTTTGTTAGAAATGGGGGTTTCTAGTTGGCAGGTTTTTACCCTGTCCAAGTAGGGACCCTTCTTCCTGGTCAGGATAAGGGGGATAAACTACTGAAATAAACCCTGTTTACCCCCTTGGTAGCGTTGCATGAGCAGTCAGGCCTATCTCAGAGGCAGTGTGTAAGGTATTTACACATAACCAACAGTAATACAGTGAAAACACTACAGAAGGACACCACACCAGTTTAGAAACATCCAAAATGTATCCATGTAAAACAAGACCAAAACAGAAAAAATCCAAAATACAATAATCAGAATATGCACTTTGCAAAAATAATCTTAAAATGCAGTTCCTTGAAGTTGGTAGTTCCACCCGGTGCCACGCGGGCCTGAAAACAACCAAATCCAGTAGTTTTGTTCAACTGTGTCGGTGCGGACCAGTGTCGATGTCAGAAGACTTGTATACAGTACCTTTTGGTAGGGCTGACTGCAACTGTGATTTCCATCAGTACTGGTCGTCAAGGTTGTGGTGTGAAGCAAAGCGGTGCGGCGTGCGGTGCCCTCAAGTCACGGTGTAGGCAGTGGTTCAGTGATGGTCATCCAGCAGCGTCAGTGAGACCAGGGCTGCAGTTCAAAGTGGGGCGGTGTTCGTCATAGTGCCAATGGTTATGGTGCAAGCAGCGGCGGGCATCAAAGATCGGCAGACGATGAAGCTGGCATCCATGGCCTTGGCTGTGGTGTGGTACATGGCAATGCTTTGGGTAGCTTACGAGCGGTGCCCCCAGACCATGGTGCAGTCCACGGTGGTGATGTCAGCTGGTAACGGCGTCGACAGTGAGACCTGGGCAGCCGAGTAAAGCGAGGCAGTGCAGAATGTGGTGCCCTTGGTCGTGGTGCAAGCAGCGGCTCAGTGGCGACGGTGGTCATCGTAGTCGGTGACACCAGGGATGCGGTGCGAAGTGCAGCGGTGCCCTCTGTGGTTCCTTCAGGTCACAGAACCGCCAGCGCTCTTGGTGATGGCATCAGGTTGCGGTTTCCCTCTGTGGCAACTGAGATACAAGGTCCCAGAGGCGGTATAAAGAGGAAGGCAAAGTCTTTGCTGTTCCTGAGACTTCTTGAACAGGAAGCAAGCTCTACTTCAAGCACTTGGAGAAACTCAAACAAAGAAGTTGCAGAAAGACAGAAGCAGCTACTGCAGTCCAACAGAGCAAAGCGGTAGTTCCTCCTCACAGCTTTGCAGCTCTTCTTCTTGGCAAGTTTCTGAGTCCAAAAGAGTTCTGGGATCAGGGCCCCAATATTTATACCACACCTCCTTTGTTCTTTTGTGGCAAAGAGCCTCTCTGCTTAGGCCAAACCAGTTCTGTTCTCTCTTGCCCAGCTTCCTGGCAGGAGGTGGAGCCAGCATTGACTAAGGCAGACCAGGACTATTCAGGTGCAAGGAGAGCTCCTCCCACTACTCTAAATGCAGCCCTGGTCTATTCAGCCCTGCCCGACTCATCCAGGAAAGGCAGGACACACCTTGACCCCCCCTCAGTGACTATCTACAGTGAATGCACACCCCCAGCTCTTGTCACTCCAAAGCCAGACAGTCAATCTACAACCCAGCAGAGGCACCCAGGGGGGAGGGGGGGGGTTAAGCTAGAAAATACCTACTCTCTAAAAGTGGTATTTTCAAACACACAACATAAAAATCATCTTTACTAAAAGATGCATTTTTACATTCTGAGTTCAGGCATGTAAAACTCAATTTTCCCATCTTGCCCCCAAGGCAAGTTATACTTGTAAGATGTTACAAATTATCCCCCATTCTATCCTATGGGACAGATAGCCTTCCAATAGTGGATAACGAAATATACTGTAGTTCACTATCAGGACATGTTACACACACCAGAGCATGTCCTACTTTTCACATACACTGCAACCTGCTTATACGGGTACTTTGGGCCTACCTTAGGGGTGACTTACATGTCATAAAAGGGATGGTTAGGGCTTGGCAAGTGGATGCACATGTCAAGTCGATGTGGTAGTCACAACTAAGAGAAGACACTGCAGCGGCAGGTCTGAGATTCCTTTAACAGCCTACTTCTCTCGATGGCACAATCTGTGCTGCACGCCCACTAGTAGCATTTGATTTACAGGCCCTGGCACTTTCACACTTTACTAGGGACTTACCAGTAAATCAAACATACCAATCATGGAAACACCAATCCACAACATAATTTATAGTAGGAGCACTTGCACTTTAACATTGAACAGCAGTGAGAAAGTGTTCAGAAACACTAAACCAGCAAAAATCGAGTCAAAACCAGGAGGTCAGAAAGCAGCAAGACAGGGGAAACATGCCAAAAGATGCCAGGGCTAACAGTCTTTGTATATGAAACCCCACGTTTTTAGAAAAAGTCATGGGGTGCAGCTTCTTAATCGAATCTGAGAGAAATAGGCTCAACTAGTTTTATTTGATGCATTCTCCATAGCAGAAACATTCCTGCTTATTTTGTTTCATGTGAGAGTGGTTGTGTTAAATACCTGGGGCCCCATTAGAATGTCGGGCGGATTGCGCCCGCCAGGCTGGCGGTGGCTACAATCCGCTCGACATCCGGATTCAAATTCCCCCCGCCATATTAGTACTGTGGGGGACCTCAGCGGACAGAAAGACAGTCCGCCACTTTTCCGCCCGGTCGACTTGCGGCCGGGGCGGAAAAGGATTAATATGGTGGCGGTGTCTATTAGACACCGCCAGCCATATTACAATGGGCTTAGGGAGATGCCGCCACTGAAAGGCATGCGGACTTCACTCTGGAGGCCCCCTGTGGGCCCCCAGAGTGAAGGAGAGGTGGGGGGTGCACATGGGGGGGTACCTGTGGTACCCCCCTGCATTTGCATAAACAAAGTGGCAGGCACCACGCGGTGCCTGCTGCTTTGTTTATGCAAATGTAAAAGTGCATTTTTAGCATTGTGGCGGGCGGTGCTGAGAGCACCGCCCGCCACAATACTAAAAATACATTGATTAACAGTAAAAATTTGCAAAATCACCAAAGCATTGGATGGCTTCAACACTTCTTACAGTCAGCAATTCCAAGGTTTGCTGCGACTTTCCATTATTCACCACAATACTTCTCAGTTTCTGAAGAAAATATCTTACCTAGAAAAAAAATCCTTTTGAGTTTTCCAACAAAACTTAACAATTACCTTATTTATTACATCACCCTCTCATTTTTGTTCTCCTCCTCCCTGTCCTTAACATTGAGGCAACTCTGCCTCCGATTGAGGTTTGTAAACATGCTTGTGACCTCTGATCTGCACTGTCATTCCACCAGAAATGGGCATCCCTGCCTCATCTCACAAGGCTTGTCAAGGACTTTACTTATTATGTTCATGCTGAAAAAAGATTTTTCCGAATTATTCAATGAGGTGTTAACATTTCCCTCAGATGGAGTCAGGTCTTTAGTCCCTTCCTAAACTCCAAGAGAGAGGATGAGGTCCGGAGGTGAAGGGGAAGGTGGTTCCAGAACTTGCCAGCCAGGTAGGAGAAAGAGCGTTTTCCAATGTTGCTTTGGCAAATGCATGGGGTGTCACCAAGGTAGAGGGAGGCCGACAGCAGCTGACTAGAGGGTTGGTCGAAGTTTATGCATCAGTTGATGTATGCTGGTCCTTGTTCATGGAGGGCTTTGTAGGCATACATAAGCATCTTGAATAGGCATCTCTTTTTGATGGGGAGCCAGTGAAGCTTCTTAAGGAGAGGAGTGATGTGGGTCCTATTGGGGAGGTCGAGGATGAGTCTGGCTGCTACATTCTGAATGGGCTGTTGTCTCTTCAGTAGGTAATTGGGCATTCAGACGAAGAGTGCATTGCCATAGTCCAGCCGGTTGGTGACTAGGGCTTGAGTGATGGTACATCTGATGTTGCCGGAAGCTACTTGAAAATTTTCTGCCGCATGAGATGAGTGGCGCTAGAGTGTTTGCAGTCAAACATGATGATAATGTTACAGGCGAATCACTGACTTAATATCAATGACAAAAATATAAATGTCTATAATATCGTTGTAAAAATATTGACAGTCAAAATATTGACATCCTATATTTAACATGTAATTGACAAAAATATCGAAAAAAATATATAGATGTAAAAAATATCGAAGTCCAAAATATTGTTTTTTTAATGTATAACAAACACTTATAATATAAAATTAACAAAAAAATAATTACTTAGATATAATAGGCATTAAAAAATAAATTAAACACATTTCATTTACCAAAAGTTAAACATAGATATATATAAATAAATATATAAATGTATATTTACTTTAAAAATATGAATACATTAATAACTAATTAATTTTAAAATATTATAAATATATAAATATTAACTATTGTAATAATAATAAGAACATTCTATTATATAATAAAATACTAAAATATTTATACATTTTAAAACTTACATTTTGCACTCCCGTGAGTGCTACAGTAGGGAAATTGTTGAATAGCGTTGGGGTAAACATTTACTATTCCTACTGCAATTACTGCAACAGTAGAGAAAGTGTTGGAAAGCGTAGGGGTAAAAATTACTATTCCCTCTTCAGTGAGTGCAACAGTAGGGAAAGTGTTGGATAGCAGAGGGGACAAAATGACTATTCCCACTCCAGAGAGTGCAACAGTGGAGAAAGTGTTGGATAGCCTAGGTGTAAAAATTACTAATCCCACTCCAGAGAGAGCAACAGCAGGAAAAGTGTTTAATAGTGAAAGGGAAAAAATTACTATTCCCGCTCCAGACAGTGCAACAGTAGGGAAACTGTTAAATAGCAGTGGGTTAAAATTAATATTTCTAAAATATTAAAATAAAAATAAAAAAGAAACAAAATACCAACTACAATACAATATTTGTTAATAACACAAAAATAAAAAACATAGAAAAATATAATACATTACAAAACATAGAACAATATTTTAATGTTAAAAAGTAATACAAAATTAACTAAAAACCTTATTTTATAAAAGTTAAAAACATTTTTTACAAAAAATAACTTTATTTGATATACATTAATTTTAACAAAAAAAATGATTCATGATTTAAAAAAAATTACTTTACACACTATTCCCCTATAAATGCATAAAAGACTCCTGCATAAGTGGCACAATTAACATATGTAACAATTAATTCATTATAATTGACAAACAATTAATAATTAAGTATTAATAAATAAATTACCGCAAACAACACTATAAAATGAAAATATAAAATAAATACGAATCAATACAAATTATTAATTACTTTATTATAATTAAATTACTTCCCACTGTATTCCCTATAAACCCACAACCCACTCCTAAAAGAAATTATTTACATAATTATTAATTAATTAATTAAATGTGATAACTGAATAATAATTAATTCATTATGAATACTAGTAAATTAAAATTATTAATTACTTTACTATAATTAAATTACATCCCACCCTATTCCCCTATAAACCCACAACTCGCTGCTAAAAAAAAAGAATTTACATAATTTTCAATAAATTAATTAATAAAAAATAATCATCAATTATTAATTCATTAATACAATATGTATTATAAATACAAATATATTTAAATTATTAATTACTGTACTATTCCCCTATAAACCCACAACCCGCTCCTGAACAAAAACACAACTTACATAATTGTCAATTAATTAATTAATGAAAAAGAATCACCAATTAAATTTTTTTTATGTTCTATTGATTTCTTTTCCCTTTTATGCAAGGAATTAGTAATCATCCAGTACAGACACAGATAAATTGGGTCAGCAAAAAAAAACAAAAAAGCACAACAAAGGTACATGTAAAATAGTGGCAACAGAAGCGGCCAAAAACAGTTTAAGCTGAAGAAATAAACAATAAAAGAAACAAAAAAATGTAATCTTTACATCTTATATCCAATCAGTAACCGCAGCCCGGATCTTTGCTCCCATTGCCCTCTTCCTTCTCCCCTTGGTCTTATAGATGGCTATTTCTAGATTATGTATCGCTAGAAGTCTTGCTCGCCAGCTTATAAATGACGGAGGATCGGGGGCAATCCAATCCTTCGTAATGCATGCATGCACAACCTTCATGCAAATAAACAAAAAAGAAATCATTGCTTTGTTTGTGCCACACTGCCTGAATTGACCCCTGTCATCACCAATTCTCCAGTAATACACACAGGTGATCCCATTATTAAAGCTAGAAAGCGCTCAATAGACAAAAATAGGTCCGCTAATTTAGGGCACGCATAAAACATATGGACAGTGTCCGCCGCAAAACAGCCACACCTATTGCACTTAGTTCCAGCTGATGACCCCCATTTAGAAATTTCCTTGGGGCAAAATACAAGTCATAAACAGCCATGTAGTGTTGTGCACGCATCCTACCCATCAGCAAGACTTGATTTGCCAAGCTAAAAGAGTTACTAATTCCCTCTTGATTTAACATCCTGGACCACTTTACTTGGCATTGCTCTATATCATCTGAAAGTACCTCTATCAAATCGGAATAAAAAGGACCAATGGGCTTTTTTTCCCATTCTATTGATTAAAGGGAATTTTCTCAGTTGGTGCTCTAAACCCGGGCCTAGAGTACTCATAAAGCTATGAATTTGAAGGTATTTGAAAAATGTGTGTTTTGCCAGGCCATATTGTGCTTGTAACTCTGTAAAGTCAGCCAACTGACCATCAAGACATAGATCACCCAAATGATAAATTCCCTTTAGACGCCATCTAAATGAAATTTGATCTCGAAAAATCAAAGGGAGTCCACCAGCAGCTTCAAATGGAGTATAGGCATTTATATTGGGGAGGCCCAAATGTCGCTTAATCCACCTCCACACAGAATTTTAAATTTAGTTTTCTTAAAGTAGCTTGGTTCCAGTACTTTCACCAAACAACCGTTGACCTCTTCCCCCAACCCAAACTCTTAAATCCAGGGGCGATGACAAGGCATAAGCCTAGCCCTATCACACACAACCAGAGGGTTAATAAATTGCAAAACGGCTGCCCAATAATAAAACAAAAAATACGGGATCCCCCAAACACCACGAATTCTGGAGAGCACAATTTTTTATACACCCTTCTCTGCCTCTTATAGCCCCACAAAAATCTAGAGCTAATCCTCTCAAGCCTTTTAAAACATAAAGCTGGGAATTCAAGTGGGATGGTTTAGAACATATACAAAAGTTTGGGCAGTATGAGCATTTTTAAAACATTTGACCTCCCATGCAAAAATAAATGCAGATGGTCTAGTCTCTCCAACATTGAATTCACTTTGGTAAGTACAGGATTCATATTTATCTCAGGGTTCTTGTTGTTTGGTTAATGAGAACTTAATTCCCAAGTACATGGCTTCCGAGACAGTAGTAATACCATCAGGAGGATCACCACCAATACATAAAATCTGTGTCTTAGATAAATTTAATTTATACCCCGAAAAAAGACCAAACTTTGATGCCAATCCATTAATTGCTGGTAATGCGGGAGCCAGATCGCTGGTAACGACAACAATATCGTCCGTGTATGCCAGAGCTCTATACTCAATATCACACAGCTTAACTGACTTAATATCGATTGATTGGTTTAATTTAGACAAAAAAAATCACTATATAAGGCAAATAATAAAGGTGAATACGGGCATCCTTGTCGTGTACCGTAACTGGGGATTGATATAATGACTTCAAAGCTTGAAGTGTCCCCGGTCCAAAGCCTTTCAACCGTAAAGCCTCTCACATATATGGCCAGGACACCCTGTCGAATGCCTTCTCAACATCCAACAGGGTGATGCCTATTGTATTCTTTGTGGCTTCTGACCAATCCATAAGAGCTATCAAACGCCGAACATGATCAGCAGTATCACGGCCAGGGATAAACCCATACTGAAATTGCGAAACCAATGTTGAAATAATCCTCGATAACCGTACTGCTAACATTTTAGAATATATTTTACAATAGGAATTTATTAACGAAATAGGTCTATAAGATGATGGTGACTGGGGGGGTTTACCTTTTTTTACCAATACCGTGATAGTAGATTTCCGCCAAGACAATGGGGCATTTCTCCTTTCTGTGGCTAACAAGGTCACCAGCATTTGTTCTTTCAAGACCAGCCGAAAAGTTCTAAAGAATTCTAGCGGAATCTCATCCGGTCCCACCGCCTTACCGACAGCCAATGACATAATTGCTGCCTCCACTTCCTCCCAGATAATGTCAGCATCTAGTTCTTCCTTTTGATCAGCAGTCAACTTAGTGATCGCAATATCCTCACAGAACTACTTTCCCTTCAGTTCCCAGGATATCCTCGTTTGTATACAATTGACTATAAAATTTGCCAAAAACCATTAACACTTCAGCAGGCTTAGCATGGATTTGTCCCTGCTCATCCTGGATGGAATTAATCCTCTTAGCCACCTTTTTTTGTTGTAGCCTTTTGGCTAATAATCGACCCCCACCCCATACAACTCAGATCTAAATACTGCCATTTGAGCAGCTTACTTGGTAGCAAAGCTTTGATACAACCTCATTTTCTGAATAGCCAGATCCCTCGAAATTTGTTCACAATCCTGACCACTGCTGACTGCCTGCATAAAGTTAATTTGTAGGAGCCGTATTTTATTCATCTCATCCGAAAATTCTAGCCTTAGTCTGCGTTGTTTATGATGGAATAACTTAAGGTCTCTCCCCGTACTCCTGACTTGAAAGCATCCCATACTGTATGCACTAGAGCAGACCCACAATTATCTTAAAAAAATGAACTATCCACTTGGACATTTGTTCGCAGTAATCAGGATCAGCTAATAATTGAAACTCGAATGTCCAGGATCTTACAGGAGATCTATACATGATTTCTACTTCTAATATAATCGGGTTGTGGTCGGAGATTATTTTAGGTTGGATATCCATCCTAGCATTAGTTGACAGCTCTGCCGTTATAAAAAAAATAGTCTAGCCGTACATGCTTTTGATGGGGTGCAGAGTAAAAGGTATTGCCTGGGGCGCCCGATCCTTTCAGCCACCACACATCTACTAGTCCATTGGGACCATAAGTGAACAAATAGTCACCACAAGACCATCTATCCTCAACTCAGTAATTACTCACCGACCATAAGGGTATGATTTAACACGATTACACTCCCCCACCCAATTTTTTTCAAAATAGCAACCCCTCTCGTGGTCGACCCTTGATGTGTACAGCCCACAAGCTCCAAGCCCAAATCTCTTAACAACCCCCTATTATTCCATAAAATATGTGTTTCCTAAATACACAACAGTTCCACCCTCATTGTTTTAAGCATCTGAGCCATGATCTTTCTTTTTTTCCTTTCGTTCAGGCCGCATATTTTCCAAGAACAGACAGCAAACTTAACCATCCTTAAATAAAAATTGTTTTATCATAACTGCAAAACTCCGCCATTGCCATCCCAACAGACTACTTGGTACTACAAAGTCAAAAAAAGATACATTTGGGATAAATGTATTCACCCACACCTTACTACAATTCAGATGCAAAGACCCCAACCTTCCGTTCCTTGCCCCCTGCCCCCCACCACCACCCCAACCACCCCCTCCCATTTGCTACCCCAAACCCGCCCACCCATACACCCACCCAAATGAGGTTAAAGGACTGAGTAGTCCCTATTGGCAATGGAGAGAAAGGGTTGAATGCCCCCTTCAACCCCCCATCCCCCAGATCGAAGAAGAGAAAAAAAGTAAGAGAAAGAAACTTTCTACCTTACACCTATTGTCTGTTTCTCACTAAATTGTACCCGAAAAATCCTTCGCAGCAATCTCAGAATTAAAAAATGACATTTTATCCTTATGAAAAATTTTAAGCTTAGAATTATTTAATAAATAGGCTTGTGCCCATTTCACTTGAAACAGCGGAATTAGTTGGCACAAATGCCACCTCTGCTGAACAGTAGCTTGGCAATAATCTGGGCGCACAAAAAACTCACACCCCTTTGCTCTCCTCTTGCGGTCTGGCCACGCTAAGTCGTATAGGCGATCACAAAGTAAAAAACTATTCAAACAAATCAATATTGCTCTGGGTTTAACCTCCGCCCCCCGAGCAGCTGAAAAGGATTTCTATGAACCCTTTGGAGTTCAAGCTCCCACTTCCACTGAGTCAATTCAGGAAAGTCTTCTACAAACAGATCAATTACGAATTGTCGAATGTCTTTCCCTTCTGATCCTTCCGGAATGCCCAATACACGCAAATTGTTCCTCCTTGATCAGCTTTCTGTTGAACAAGTTTGTCCTCCATTGAGGAAATTCTACCCTCAGCTACACCAATCTTCACTGACAACTCCGTGCAGGACTTCACAACCCTTTGCACCGTGTTCTGTAACTTACGGACCGCACCCTGCATCTGCAGGCCTTCTGCTTTTGTCTCCTCACGGTGTAGCATAATAGCCTGATATATGGTGCCCAGAGTAATATCGATCTCTATTTCACCATCGCTGTCGCCAGGAGGCCCTCTAGTTCCGCTCATCCCATCAAGTTGTGGCAAAAGAGAATGATCCAAAATAGGTGATTCATCATTATTTATTACACGCCTAGATAATGCATCGGGCGGTTGTTTTGTCTCTTGTGCTTTCCGCACCTTACTTTTATTCCGCGTAAGTAACAAACTGTTCTCATCTTCGTCGAGGGGAGCGGGGCTATTCAAGCTTCCATCATCAGCCCAGTCACCATCAGCGCTCTCAACCTCTGAGGTATTGGACGCATTAGACATAGAATTTTCTACCTGAATTGCCAGAATCCGCCTCATTGATCCCCTTTCCAGTAAGTATGTCGCTACAGATCACCGTCCCTTGCAACAGTTCAACAGAGCCCTCACTTGTAACAGCTGAAGATGGAGCACTTAGCAATGTAGTTTGAATATCCAATAAAGCCCCGTTTGACAATTGGGGAGGAGCGGCGTACTCTCCGGTAAGCACTAAATCTTCTGGAACTGAAGTATTGCACAACTCACTTCTCCTCATTTCTCCCACAGAGTTCTGTTTAAACTGAGAGGGTGCGTCCAAACTTAACATTGATGTATTTGGTGCAGGACTTAATGTGTCAGGAGTGCTATCGTTATGCAAGGCTTCCACTGCAATTGTTTGCTCTAGACCCAGCATTTTATTTTTACCGGGTGTTTTTTTCTTGAAGATCCCAGGAATCTTTACCTTGGAGCATGTCATATCCACAGAGCGCAAGACTGCTGGACTGAGAGTTGTGTCTTGCTGCACATCGCTGGAGATTTCGGACATATCAATATCCCCCAAGCCAGCACCTTGCACCGGACCAACATGACCGCTGACTTGAGTAGACACGGGTACTGTTGCAGCAACCGCTGCACGAGCCTTCAGACCGTTTGAAACAGCATTAGAGATGGCGTTTTTGGGACCCATTGCTGCTATCCTACTCTGGCCCGGGTTTTCGATTGAACCCCGTGTCTGACACTGCTGATGGGCCGCTGCTGCTCTCTCCTCTTGATGCCAGAAACCAGACACGGTACCGCCGAGATGACCGAACCAGTGAAGGGTAAAGTACAAACTATGGAGTCGATTATGATTGCGGCGTATCCGCATCCTCCGGGCTGGTGGAAGCCACTGGCGACCCGGAGGATGCGGATTCACTGCTGCGGTCAGAGAAAACACCCACCGCCAGATTATGATGGCGGTGGGAACAGCGGCAGACGGCAGGTCCGTCCGCCGCTGATCCGCGGGATGTTGACCGCTATTTGGTGGCGGTGTCTGCAAGACACTATCAGCCAAATTAGGATGTGTGTGTAAACATTCTTTTCCGCTGCGGCTTTTCCGCAGTGGAAAAGCATGTGGACCTTAGCTTCTGGGGCCCCTTGTGGGCCCCCAGGGTAAAGGGGGGTGGGGGTGCACATGGGGGGTACCTATGGTACCCCCCTGCATTTGCATGCACAAAGCGGCAGGCCCCGTGCGGGGCCTGCCGCTTTGTGCATGCAAATGCAAAGCATGCATTTTTAACCTTGCGAAGGGTGCTGCTTGAAGCAGCACCCTCCGCAGTGTTAAAGATACGCAATGTGACCGCCAGGGTGGTGGTCACATCCTAATTGGTATGGAGGGAACGCCGCTACCCCTGAGGACGGTCCCTCCACCTCGGGGTGGCGGACGGACGCAGGTCCGTCCGCCATCATAATCAACCACTATGTCGGCGTCTGGGTCGATATAAAAATTACAAAACAACAGTTGATGGACAGAATGCAGAACAATGTTATACATTCACCCCAGTACAGAGATCTGGGCCTAAATCCATAGTTTTTTTGCACTCCACACCACCCCAGTTCAGACATGGCCATATGCAAATCAGCCTTGACCCTGTGCCTCATGGGAACAGTCCAGCCTGAACTGCCAAGCCATGTCTTTCCTGGACCGGAATCCAGCATCCTAGGACCGGTTTCTGGCTATCAGCCGTCTTCAGCCAGGATAGCTTGACTCCAGTGGTGTGGAGAGCATGGGACTCACGTCTGAGCATACCCATCCAACTCGGGGTGACAAAATGCAAAACAACAGTTGATGGACAGAATGCAGAACAATGTCATACATTCACCCCAGTACAGAGATCTGGGCCTAAATCCATCCGAAACCGGTCCCTGGATGCTTGTTTCCGGTCCAGGGAAGACATGGCTTGGCAGTTCGGACTGGACTGTTCCTATGAGGCACAGGGTAGGACTGATTTGCATATGGCCATGTTTGAACTGGGGTGGAGGAGTGAGCTAAAGAATGGTGATGGATTAAACCCAGATCAGTTGACTGGGGGTGAGTGTTTGATTTGCTCAAACGCTCCGTCCATCATCCCCTTTTGTATCGCTTTGTTCGCCCTAAGTTGGCAGGGTATGCTCATACGTGAGTCCCTTGCTCACTTTGCCACTGGATTCAAGATAGCCTGGCTGATGAGGATTATGAATCCGAAACAGGTCCCAGGATGCTTGTTTCCGGTCACTACCTGGGATACCATGAAGGTCAAATGGTGTGTGATGTCGATTCCATTACTACTAGCACTTTGATGAATTTACAGCCATGCATGACCTCGTCCACACCTAAGGACGGATATGAACATTTTTTACCAGGTCTTCCTTTTCAAATATTATAGGCCTTAATAATAAATTACAAGTGCCTATTTAATTCTGTTGATGCCAATAGCAGGAGTTACTGACTTGATCAGATTTAGGAGATCTGCCGGAACACCATAAAGCCAATTTCTTTCACACAGGTGCTTTGGCTCCCAAAAAACACAGAAATCTTTTGATGAAACTCTGGGACAAAATGTAGAATTAGGGGGGCATCAGAAGCAGCAATAGCAATTCTCCCGTAGTACTTTGTTTCTTAGGGAAGCCCAATGGTCTGACACAGTAACTCCAAACCCCTGGAATTAACAGTGCCCCTGGTGTTGGTCAGATAAGGCAGGGTTACCAGGTGAATTACCCTGGGGTACAAGGGCCTTTGGAATGAGCTGTTCAGTGATCTGCTTTCTCTCTATTTCCTTGAGTTTTTCCAAGTGCACAGAAAAAAACTTCTTCATATGCTCAAGAAGTGGAAAAAGCATCACACATATTGAAATCCACTCCTCAGTAAACTCCAAAACGAGGTGCAGAAAATTTGAAATGATAGGGCATTCACAAGAGGCAAAAGAAATCCTTTCAGTTTGTTTCTAACAGAATAATCTCAAGAACGCACTGCAATAAAGCATTTAAATGATGGAGATTTTAAAGAAAACTGACATTTCAATTGGCAATTTATTCAGGTGTATTAATGAAAACCAAATGACTCATCTGAATCCAGTTTGTTTCTTGAGAAATAATAAGCATTAATTTAACATGCTATCATACACGTAATCAACCTTGCATTAAACAAAAATGATATTCATTACATGAACAATCTTGAAAAATAGTGTTCTGTTCAAATGTAGCATATGGTTTTGGGGAAAAAGCAATTTGATAGAGATCATTAGGATGGCGGGCTGACAAAGTCCACCCGCCTTCCTATCGGGAAATGGGACCGCCCGCCATAAGGGCGGGGGTCCCATGGGGGACATTAGGATGCGCCCGCCACAGTGGCTGGCGCATCCTAATAGAACCTTACACTAGGCATCTTTATTTTATTTAGTAACATGGGGCCAGATTACATAGCACTGATCGCAAAATACTTTTGCCACTACCTCATGAATATTATTTAGGTAGGTCATAAATTGCAATCTATTAGGAACTGAAGCTATCGCAGGGATGGCGGCTTATTGAGGTGAGCAGACCACCATGCCTGTGATTGCTTTTAAATAAAGCAATTCTTTTGTTTAATTGGAACAATTTTTTTTTGTTTGAGTGTGTTTTAAATGAAAAAAGAATAAGGCAGTGGTCCATGCCCTGCAGCCAAATCCTCTCAGGAAGCCAACCACCTGTGCACGTTATGGGGAGGGTAGCAGGGTCTGGCCTGCAAGCAGCCAACCCTACGCCATGTATGTTCTTCTGAAATCCCAAATATAAAAGGGAGTTTATTGGCTTATTAAGGGAGGAGCATATCAAAATATATATAAAGCAGATCTATCCTCTATCTCCATAAATTACCAATATTTTTTATCAAATGTATATTTTAATAATTGATACCATGCAATGTTTATTATTATTGATTATTATAAAAAAGTTTAACAGAGTTTCAATAAAAAATATGTCTTTGACTCTTTCTTTTTACATAGAATTTATGATTACAATTTGTGGGTGAAAAATGTCAAAATAAATAGACATATAGGGGTCCATTACGATGGTGGATGGACTTTGTCCACCAGCCACTGTAACGCAACCCAGGACCGACCGCAGGAGGTGTGGCTGTCCCGCCACGGTAATTAAGATGCCACTGCCATGGGGGCGCTGGCATCCAGCACATATTGCATTATGGCGGGTGGTGCTGTAAGCAGCACCCGCCACAATGCAATATATGCATGTTGTGCATTGGCATGCACAACGTGACAGGCACCAAGCGATACCTGCCACCTTGTGTATGCCAATGTAGGGGGTTACCATGGTTACTATCAACATCATAATACGGATGGTGGTGCCTGCAAGGCACTGCCACCATATTGCAGGCCTTTTCCGCCCAGTAGGCAATCGTGATGATTGCCTTGCGGCGGAAAAGCGGTGGACTGTCTTTCCATCTGCCACGGTATCCCCGCCATGCTAATGTGGCGGGGGTAAAAGACGTTCCGGCAGGGTGTATTTGGTGCGTGGATCTCCACCGCCGGTAGGCCAATGGCGATCCGCCCACCATTCTAATGGGCCCCATTCTTTTTTTGGGTCGAGAAATACAATCACCTTGTTGGAGCTCCCTCCTCTTCAGCTGGAGTGGAAGGTGATTGCATTTTCTCAACCAAAAAAAATAATAAAGAAATGACTCCAGCTAGGACTGCTTTAAAAAACATATGGTAAGCACTCCTGGGTACATGGATTTAATGACCTGGGAGGCTTACTTTTTTAAATGCTGTGGGAGTCTGCTGGAATCCCTACAGCCCCCAACAGCATTTAAAAAAGGCTTAGTGATGCCCCTCCGTATTCTAGATTCACCACTAAGCTACAAAAAATAACAAATAAAGTACTTGCAAGGCATTATGGGACACTCCTTTAAAGGAGCACTGAATTATTAAAAAGAGTGGGCTCCCCTTCCAAGCCTTCAGGGCCCCAGTGAATCCATCCCTGGGGTCTCTGGTGTGTGCCCCAGTGCCGACCTGGGGCATCCACAAACCACTACACTAAAGACTACAGGAGTCCCCAGCCGCCTTCCCAGCCTGCACCATACTGGGTGCAGGCAGGGGCAGGCACTTCTGTTTGCTCACGCCCGAGCAGTAGTAAACTAGAGTTTCCTGCCTGGGAAATCATGGTCAGGTTATGCCCGCTCCACAAGATACTGTAAAGTATTGTGCCAGAGGGATGGATTCCTCAGGGCGGATACCAATATGGGGAGGGTGTGCGCAGCCACTCACCCCTTTGAAAACAATTTTGGCACTGGAGGTTAGGTTGCCCAGGGCCCAAAAGAGGTTCAGGGAGGAGCACACCCCCTCCCTAGTTTGATTAATTTGCCCCCAGTAGATGGTGTCCCGGCCCCAACCTTGGCTCAGGGAGGGGGGTTGCACACAATGTCCCATTTTGTATATCTTGCCCTAGAAGAAGACAACCCTGGGGCCCATCAGTGGTTTGGGGAGGAGGGTTGCGCACCCCTTCCCATTTTTGCTTAATATGGTACTGGGGATGGGGTCCCTGGAGCCCATTTGTGGCTTGGGGAGGAGGGGCATACAACCCCCTCACCCTTTAGTATATATTATAGAAAACACAGGCAGATATATTTTTTAAACAGCTGTTCCCAAAGGAGTCCTACTTGAGTCCCACAAAATGGGGACTTATAAAAAAAAACACATCTCTATGGACCTCCTCACAGTGCCTAGAGGAGCAAGGTATCCCCACCCTGTTCCCTTATATATTTATATTTTTTAATTAGACCAAGGACAATGGACTAATCAAAGCCTTAATCTGTGGGAGCCTTGATCCGGCAGGAGCAAGATAGCCTAAAGATAAAAGAGCCCCCTGGACCAATCAGAAGGCTCTATTATTTGAAATTGGTTTCCGGGACTCCCACGATAGTCCCTCAAGCCTAACCATCCAGATATACAGATATTTTTCAGCCTTAATATCTAAAAAATGACTGAATGGATTTACAACAAATCACAATAAGCAAGTTCTCCCGACCAAGATCTAGCTTACAGCTAAATTTGGTGTAAATCCTGGAGATAGTTTTTGCGGTAGTGCTTCCTAAAAAAGTCTACGGAAAATGCATGTGTTAATTTTGTTTTGGTCACCCTTTTTTTTAACTAAAAAGAGGTGGGAGCCAGGCGATCCCCCTCCCTGATAATATTGTAATTCCTCAGGCAACATTGTTCCCGCCTGGAGGGAGAAGCTGTTTTTTGCATGCTCACTCTGGGCGGGAGCCTTATCTCTACTGTTTCCCTGCCTACAGAAGTGTGATCAGGGAAAGAGAACAAATGTCTGCTCCTAGCCAGCATTCCTGCAGGGAAAGCATGTTTGCTCCCGTCTAGCTGGAGATTAATAAGGCAGGAGCAAACATATATTTCCCTGCCTGCATCAGTGCAGATAGGAAAACTACTGCATCCCGGGAGTGGGCTCCCTGGGACACAGTAATTTGTCATGAACCCTTCCTGCGCCCCCTGGGTAGTGGTCTAGCATGCAGGCTTTATGTTGTATTACCCCTCTGGAGCTTTATGGCATTCTATGATACCATGAATGATGTTCCATAATTCCATTATGCTTGAATCAATTCAAGAGTCCCCCAGAACCTGTGAACTAATAGATTTCTGTTACTATGGCCTTGATGTGGTTTTCCACTGAATCCTTTCAAGCTTCCCCCAGAATCCTGTGTTGTTTTCCACTATGCACGTTCGAGCGATACATAATTTTCCTGTCAATTGGTTCCGATCAGCAAGTTGCACCTACCCATTCTGTAATGTCAAAGCGAGAATACTAAAATGTGTTTTCTTGAAAGGTTTGAGAACCTTCAAAATGGCCATGTACCCCGCGTGATCTAGCTACATCTGCTGAACCTTCAAGAAGGTATATAAACCCCAATCAACACTGAGTCATTGCTATGCCTCGCTCTCCACAGAAAAGTTTCACCCTTCCCACTCACTCGTGGCACTAGCTCCCTTGACGTCTTCCTCCTCTCTCCGGACTGCGCAGATACTCTGGACCCCCGCTACTGCCTGAGTCAAAGTCTCTAGAACTTCTTTGAACTTCAGTCATGTGGAAGAAGTGGGCTCAGTACTTAATATCAGGTTAGTGCACAGAAATCCTCCCACAGTAGCAAACATAACAGAGTATCTACGTCTTCAAAGACTATATACTTTTCCCCCATGCCCTCTCTGTGAATTACTCTAGAGCTTCTTGTTTGTTTATGCACTGGACCCTACCTGAAACCTTGTTGCTAGAACTGTGATTGCAAAATGATTAAAGACTTTAGCTTTGTGTTTCTCTGATGAACAGTAGTGCCAAAAGAGTCTTTGATATAAGCATGAACCTCCAACCTGGGTTGCAAGTTTATCCCATGTTCAGAATTTATCCTTGGAAGTGCAAGTAACTCCAACCTGTGTTCAGAACTTATCTTTGGAAGTGCAAGTAACTCCAACCTGTGCTCCAAGTTTATCCTTGGGATTGCAAGTAACTCCAACCTGTGTCACGAGTTTATCGTTGGGAGTGCAAGTAACTCCAATCTGTGATCCAAGTTTATCCCCAGGAGTGACACACTCTAATCTGTGATTTTGGTCATTCTTCTCTCATTCCATGCTGCCAATGAAACTTGTAAGTGTATGCCACTTACGGTAATGCATGGTCATTGTATGTAGAGACCTGTTGGTGTACTGATGGAAACTGCCTCCTCCTGTTATTTCCAGTGCATTACATCATTGCAAAACCAGAGGTTCTGGTCCAATGCACATCTACCTCACAAACGCAGAAGGTTTCAGAAGTGACAAATCCTGTTATGCAGTGTTGCACAGCTGCTGACCAGATCCAATACCGCAAATCTTTTTTTCTTTTTTTATATCCCAACCCCCAAATCCCCACAGGGCTGTGAGTGATATAACGAGTTTGGTCCCTTGAGCTTGTGTGGCTCAGAGAGGGATAGGTGGTCCAGCATTGGCTCCAGTATTGTCTCCGCAGCTGGAACCAGGTTAGTGAATGACATAACTGAGCCGAACCAGGTATGTGGTCCCTGGGGCCTTTAAAGGTTCAGGGAGCATGGTCATGTGGCCCACCTGTCTTTTAATTTATGGTATTGCTGCACGGGAGGGGCCCATCCCCATTTATTATGTATTTCAGCCAAAGAGGGATGAGGTCCCAAAGGCCTAGTTAGGCTCGGGAGTGCATGCAACCATCTCCCTTCCTTGATTTACTTGGCTCAGGAGGGTCGGTCCCCATGGTCCTTGTTAGACTTGGCAAGGGAGATCACACACACCTTTCCTTTTTATTATGCATTTCAGCCCTGTTTAATTGTGTCCTTGATGCCAAGTTAGGCTCTGGGATGGGGATTGCATGCCTCCCTCCCTTCATTTTTGCGACATCCCTGGGGGATGGGGTCCTTGGAAACTCTCAGAGACTCAGGGAGATGGGCCACACACCCCTTCTCTAAAATAAAAACCTATCATCAGCCCCCAGGTGCTGGACCTACCTATTTTTTTTAAAGATGCCTTGAGGCCTGCGCTTTAAAAAATAAATGTGGACACAGATTCATGGAGCCACATGAATTTACAGCAAACATTCTAAAAAATAGTATTTTGCACCTAGCAGTGTCTGGGACCTCTCCACTAAACCAATGGGGTCAAAGTATCCCTACCCTGTACCCTTGTGTCTTTTTGTTGCCTTTTTTTAGGACTTGGAACTGAGTCCCAAGTCTTAAGATGGCTGCCACCACTTCCTAGTAGATGTGGTGGCAGCCAATCAAGATTTCAGCTTGAGAGTTCTTGGTTCTGTGGAGCCTCGATGGTGTGAAACATGCAAAGTTTTTGAGTATTAATTGCTCAAAAACTCCTGAACGGTTTTACAACAAATCACCAAAAACACTCTTTCTGGACCACGATTTAGCTTTCTGCCAAATTTGATGTACATCCATTCAGTGGTTTGTTCTGTAGCGGTATCTAAAATTCCCATGGGAAAAATGTGTTTTCGGACACCACGTTTTCTCAGCCCCCCTTGACAGATCCCAATAAAACTTTTACCTACACCTATCATAACAGGGACATCTTTAGGATTTTTGGGGACTCCGGCTAGGCATATTTTGGGATCCTGTGTGGACCAACTTTAAATGTATTTCCCTTTTTCAGCTAATTCAAGAACTAATAATTCCAAATAATGTTGATTTATTCCTTAACCTTTCAGAAACAGGGGCACACAGTAAATTAAAGTGCTAAAGCATGGGATTATTTTACATGTCCCAGAATGCACACTTTTCCCCACATGCTATTTGGTGACAACGCTTTTACCAACAGTTCATATTACTCACTGTGTTAAGCATATCACACTTTTCATCACCTAGAACCAAATAAGAATTATAATAAATGCCCAGGTCACTCAGCACTGAGGTGCCTGTATCCAGAAGGCGCCCTGGTCTCCTTGAAATTGCACTTAACAAGGGAGTGGTTTATTCTTGGGGGGGGGGTCCATGAGAGGTAGAAAGAAAGGCAAAATAGACAGAAGGAGAAAAGAGTACATTAGGGGGATGTGCTAATAGAGAGAGGGGTAAAGATGAGTAAGCTTGGTAAGGATGAGAGAGAGATCAGAGAGTAACAGAGAGGTTACCTTGATGAAGACTAGATAGAAAAATTGAGTGGTGGGTGAGGATAGGTAGAGAGAGACAGGGTCAGACACAGAAGTAGTCAGAGAGAGGAAGGGAGGTTCCCAGGAGGGCGAGTCCCAGTAACTTTCCCAGTAAGCTCCTTGGAAGGTGGGGGCCCTGGGTGATTGCCCACTTTGCCCATGCCTTAAAACGTCTCTTATCACTAAACCCTAAAAAACCCTTACTACTTCTTTAAGTCTGAACTATAAAGAACGAGTACTCACATTTGCCCCTACACATCCCTAAACTCCAAAAACCTCTTACTATAACTTGCCCTTAAACTCTAAAACCCCTTACAACCCTTTACCCTTACCCAACCCTGAAGCCAAAAAAACACCTTCCAATTTCTTACTACCCCTACTCTTACCTATCCCTAAAACCTAATACCTATTTTGTTTACATATATATTTACATATATTCACGTAAATTAGTGCTTATGTCATTTAAAACAAAAATAGTACTTTACCTGTATGGATCGTCCTATGTTGTAAAGTACCTAAAAACTGCCTGTATGGTACTTAACTGCATTATAAAGACTGTTTGATAAAGGTATTGCATGGTAAAGGCTTTGTAGTAAAGGGAACATACGAACAGAAGCAGTGGAGACACCTTTAGTTTGGGCCACAGACACATTGCTCAGGGGACAGGGTCAGATATTATCATATATCAGTGCAGCGGCACTGGGGGCAGAGTTTTTTTGGTCAATTGGACAAATATGTTATAAGACCGCTCATATAGAGGTTGAATCAGAAACATGTACCAATCGCTATACAATCTTGCAATTGAATGACATAGTTCTGTAGATGGTTCCTTGATAGCCAAAATAAATTCACTTCCCGTTTTTTTCAGAATTTTAGGAATTTTATGGAACTGGTCAAAATCTGCTTTGGACATCGAGCAAATGCATTAGGTAAGAACGTTTTTTATAAATTCCTTTACATCTGTAGACATGGTATCTGAGGTCACAATTGTGCATGTATTTGTGCAGTCTAGCTGCAAATTGATGGCTGGTAAGAACCCGCGTTTCAATTATTCTATTGTAAAAGGAAATACTTAAACGTTTTATTGAACTTACTAAGGATCTCATATTACCACAAAAATGCACTTAAGGAAAATTGTAAAATATATTGATGAACACTTTTCATTGCTAACAAAAACATGCTACAATATTATCAAAACAGCAGGTAATTTCAATATTTTTGCACCATAAAGCTACACGTTTTCACAGATCTGGAATTAGCTCCAACCAGTGTTTGATCCACTTTAATATAGGAAATAAAATGAATAATTAAACTTAATTTACATGGGCAGAAAGTAATTAAAAAAATGTTTTCCTCTAAGACAGAGGGGAAGCAACATATCCAATCTTGACATGCAAAATGCAGAGCGAAACAATAGCGTGGTGCAATTTTTTATCTTCACCCTTTAACTTGGAATACAAAAAGGGAACATCTCTAATGAGAAAAGTCCTCGGAAATTTGACATATCAGTGCTGAATCCTTTCCTAGAGCTCCTCTCCAAATGTGTCTTTTATAATACAAAGAAAGGAGACTAATTCATGTTTTGAAAGGAGGGTTGAATAGAAGAGCTCTAATATGAAAGTCAAATTCATTGTTGGATTTGTACTTTTACCAGTATTTGTCCTAAACTGTAAAAGTGTATATTTCATGAATGTGATACATTTCATGGTTTTATAAATACATTAGCATTAAGACAAAGCAGCAAACAACGTGAGATTCAGGAAGAAGTAAGTCACTCACCTACTGGCAATATATTCGCATTCTCCTAATACCCAGCCACTCAGTCTTGACAGCTAGGCTGCATGCTTCTGAGTCCTGTCAAGAAGAAGCCTGGTGTTACCTCATGAGAATACATTTGCTCGCAACAGAAAGTAATATCACTTTTTCTTTCTTTCTTTTTTTTTTAATAATAACGAGTTATATTGTCTTTATACATGGTGCCAGCATCTTAGTTTGTGGAAGGATGTACCATTCTGCAGTAACAACATGATACCACATCACAACCTTCAAAGAAATGGTACAAAAGATCTTGTTCTGTGTGCTCTACTATTTTTGGAGGTAGCACCACAACCAGTAAATACCAATTGTGTGTGGTATTTACCTCATGTGGTATTACCATCTCCATTCCAGGTTACACATCTTTCAAAGCATATTATTGTAATACCAGAGGAATTCTTGCCTTATGAGATCCAGAGCTATCAATATGTGGTATTTTCACTGCACAGATTCTGCCAGGTTGTGACTGCTGGATTCTGTGCTGGACACAAAGTACAGAACTGAAATCCAGATTCATGGACAAAATCTAGTATACAAACACGTTTTGAAATATTTTTTGAAATGATGGAGTTGTAACAAATTGAAGTAGAAGCTGCAGTGAAAATTACTTAGTGCAATGAGTTGTGTGATGAATCAGGTCCCAAAAAATAATTACAGAGTGGGTAAGTGAGGTCATGAAAGTAGCCAGCAATAGTATCAAGTGAGTTTCCCTACCACTAGTGGACCAGATACACTGCAGCTTGGCCACCATAGCAGAGTTAAGGAGAGGAACACATCTGTATTTGCACTTGAAAAGTGTACTTTTCTGACTGCAGCACAAGAGATGACATCAGCGGCAGGCCAATCTTTGTAGTTAAGGGTCGGGACTGCTTTCTCTCTTTGCACAACACAGTGCAACAAACTTGGTTGGTGCACTGTGTTGCAATTGTAAATCTAAGCTGTGTGTGACTTTTACTTCTATTCACTTCCCTCAACTTCATACACAGTCTAGAAACTCTTCCTCAGGTATTTAGGGCCATATGTATGAAGCTAGACAGAAAAACAGCAGTTTCCTATGTATCAAAGAAAAATGCATGCAAAACAAGGAATCGCTATTTAGCGAGTTACTAAAATTGCGAGAACCCGAAATCTGCGAATACCATTGCGATTCCCAAAATTGCGATGAAACCGCTTAGTGAAAATCGCTAATGTAGAAATCGCAATTAAGGAATTCGCAACAATATTGCGAAACATCGAAAATCGCTCTTTAGGGAATCGTAATTACCACCAAGTGGGAGCAGGTGGTAACCAGGTGCAAAGTATATAAGGAATCCCAGAATGCAACACATCCTTTCCACAATGTCTGGGCTCTACATTATAGTGAGGAGGCGAAGACTGAGGGCTGTGGTGCAGAGGAGGAGGCGGCAGGAGAGGATATTCCGTGCGCGCACAACCATCTTCCAGCGCACTGAGGAGGACATCTACACCCACTACAGACTGGAGGAAGAGAGCATACTTGATTTAATAGAGGAACTCAGACCCTACCTAGAACACCCCACCCGCAGGACACAAGCCATACCCACACACATCCAGGTCCTGTGTTCACTACACCTGCTGGCCTCAGGTAGTTTTCAGGGGGTTATAGCCTCAGCAGGAGGGGTGTCACAAAGTGCCCTGTCGCACTTCTTCCATGCGTTCCTTGATGCCATGACACATATGATGCAACACCACATACACTTCCCCAGCACCCCACAGGAACTAGCACAGACCAAGCAGGAGGTTTACAACATTGCCCAATTCCCCCACGTCATAGGATGCATCGATGGGACACATGTTGCCATATCCCCCTCCTCAAATGTTGAGTACGTAGTGAGGAACAGGAAATGCTACCACTCACTAAACATACAGGTGGTGTGTGATGCCAAAAACACCATCACAGACATAGTCGCAAAGTATCCTGGAAGCACACATGATGCCTTTATCTTCCGTCATAGTGGGCTATACCATAGACTCTCAAGGGGTGATTTTGGCGAGGGATACCTACTAGGTAAATGCTCACATACATAGGCCACAATTTTACTGACTATCATGTGCATTACAGTTACTAACTGTCAACATTTCAAACCACAGGTGACAGTGCTTATGCAGTCCGGGATTTCATCCTGACACCGTACCTCAATCCTGCTACTGCTGGGGAGCGGCGCTACAACTGGGCACACATTTCAACAAGAGGCACCATCGAGAAAACATTTGGCATATTGAAGAGCAGATTCAGGTGCATTCATAAAAGTGGAGGAGCACTCTAATACAGCCCCAAAACGTGCTGCAAAATTGTTGTAGTTTGTGCCATGCTGCACAACGTTGCTACCAGGAAAGGGACACCAATGGAGTTGAGTGATTCTGACTCCTCCGACGTGGAGGGACCTGGACCTGTAGGCATGGTAGCTGGCGTAGCTGGTGCTGCAGCTGGGCGACAGAGGCGTGATGAGATCATGCGCAACTACTTCTAGGTGAGTAATGATGAGACAATGACAACCTCTATCTTAGCAAATGTGTTTTTATTGCTACAGCAACAATGTCACACATTCACATGGACATCATCAAACACTCTCAATGTGATGCACATGTTAAATTCACAGTGCAACATTTTGTCAGGAATGACTGCACAGTCAACACTGTAGTGGTCCATATTCTGCCCTCAATAGTCATTGTCATTTGGCTGCACATCCTACTGGTGTGTAGCAGGCCTGTTGCTTCTGCCACTACGGCGCCTCTCAACAGTGGGTGGTGGGGTGGTGGAGCTCCGCATGGACTGGGAGTCCTCCTCACTAGGGGTCAGCACTCCTGGTCCAGCGGTACGTAGTGCACGCAGTTCATCCAGGGCAGAAGTGGACTGCACGACAACTGTGTCGATGTCCTGAATGCAGTGAGAAAACTCACGCTGGGTTTCTATGGTACGCCTGGACAGTATATTTGTAGATGAAGCCAGGCGGTTTATTGCCCGCATGTAGCGGTCCATGCGGGCCAGCTCCTTGCGTCTGGCAGTGCGTTCTTCATGCAACTCGGCAGTTAGCTCTTGCACTGCACCCCTGAATTCTTGACGCATGCCCCTGATTTCTTCATGCACACCCCTGAACCCTGCCCTCATCTCATGCTGTATTGCCTTCATACGTTTTGCCTGTAGGCGGTGTACTTGGAGCATGTGCAATTCAAGCCCAGCAAAAACCGATTCGTCCTGATGTGCAATGGAGCTGTGACCCGTGCGGGGTCTACGCCTGCCTGTGACCTGTGGACCCTGGCTGTGTTGTGGCCTTGACTCCTGCTGCTGGGAACCTGGGGCATCAGACAGCTCAATGTAATTGTTGTCCTCATATTCGTCCTCCAGGACTGGTAATTGCCTGACCATCCGCCTCCTGTGTCCCCTTGTTGGAATGCCAGGACTGTCCTCCCCATCTGTGTCCTGCACCTGGCTAGCATCTCCAGAGGCTTGTGGTCCTGTGTCTCTTCCACTGCCTGTGGGCTTTTGAGTTTCAGGTGCTGTGGATAGAACAGCACACATTATTTTTTTTGTTGCTAAAGTATGATGTGAAAAATACATTATTTCACAGTTTTCCCTTACTTTACTTTAGTCATGCCCCTTTCTTGACCTGCACATGTGAAAATTGCATGAGATGGATGCAACTTCAAACATTTTTGTCTATTGTGACTACATCTCCCACAATGCAATGCTGTGACTGCCTGTGTACTTGCTCTAGCTTGACATGTGGTTCCCCTAATCCCTAGGTTGCTGCAGGGGGGGGGGAGTTTGGGGTGGAAAGGCATGCTTCTTACCTGGTCTTGCAGCTGGTTGGTCGGTGCTGTCTAGCACGGACACGCCCACAACACTCTCTGGAGCCAGTGTGCCCTCTACCAGTTCCTCAAGCGGTGTTGATTCAGGCACATTGGAGGTTCCCCCACCGGTAAGTTGAGACTGCTCCAGCCTGGCTGCCAGTTTTTCTTTGGAGCGCTGGCTCAGGTCGTACCAGCGCTTGTGCAACACTTCTACACTCCTGTGTGTTACACCAAGGGCATTGACTTTTGCCTGTATTCCTTCCCAGATGCGTCTCTTTCTGGCTTCAGGCACCTTGTGTGAGCTCCTCCCAAAGAGCAATTCATGGTTTGGCACCATCGCTGTGATTAAAGCTTCCAGTTCTGCTTCTGAGAACTTCAGCTTTCTCTTCCTTGATGTTTCCCCTTCTTGCTGCTCCTGCTGGGTTGCAGGCAAATTCTTCTTCCCACTCTCAGCCATGGCTCCTCAGTAGCGGTTCTCACTCTCACACTCCCTCACAATCAATGCTGTTGCACCATGGGTAGTCAGGCACTTCCTGGATGGTGATGTCATCAAACTGCATCAGGATTGCGATTGGATGATTCTAGAAAATCACAATTTAGCGAATTTTTCCGGTGGGAAATCGCAATTTTGTGATTTTCAGCCGGAATGCATCACAATTTTGCGAAATTTTTCCTTTAAGAATCACAATGTATTTTCTCGCAAATATTTAGCGATTTTGGACAAATCGCTAAATATTAGCGAATGTGTTGATACATTCCGATTTGCGATTCTGAATCTGCGATTCGGTAAAATTCGCAGATTCCGAATCGCAAATCGACTTCTTCATACATATGGCCCTTAAAGCACATCTTATTCTCCACAAGTCTATATTTGTGCAAAGAGTATTTAAAATATATAATTCATTTGGGATTAAATGCCAAGGGCCATATTTACACGGATGTAATGTTGTGTGGTGCAGCAAGCCATTTGGCTGTGCCGCGCTACTTACAAAACAAAGGGATGTATCTTAATTACAACAATGTGGTGTATCCCTGAGCTGGCACACAATTGGATGCCTTGCACCATGAAGGGTGCATGTGTTGCTGAGATGATTTATGTTGTGCAGGAAGAGACACCTTCCTGCACAAAAACAATCACAACAGGTATTTTCCTCTTTCTATGTGTGCTGCAGAATGCAGCACACATAGACAGAAGAGAAAATTGGGTGCAATTGAAGTATTTCTCCTTGCTGAGCCTCCTTCTGCGTCCCCTGGGAAGGCATAGGATTTGACCAATTCCCAGGTCTGCAAAACACTCTAAATCAAGAAATGCAGCAGAATCCATGCATGTTGAGTGGGAACACCCACAGCAACACCCATGTGCTGCGTGAAAAGGGGCCGTATTTACAAGCACACGAAAAGCCAAGCAGGGTGGCTTTACCTGTCCTTGTAAATATGGAGCACCACACTGCGACGCCGGATGCGGGGGCATGTAAATATCCCCCCACGTTTTTTTACTTCCCCACATGATATGAATTATGAACACATCCTTTTTTCAGACAAAGTTTGGGCACAACTTTATTTGGTGGGTGATTTAACCTTCTGAAATAGTGATGCACTTTACTGCGTGATTCTTCATTTGCCATACAGTCAGTAACAACAGATTAGGACAGATGTAATAAATAGAAGCTGTCAAGACCATCAGTCAGGATTAGGACTGGGCATTTTCTTCCCATAATACAAAGTAAAGGAATTAATTGATTCATTGTTTTCGCTTTTTTCTGCATCTGCTAAATACATGGTGAAATCGGTCTGCATCATGAAAAATTTCAGGATTCCTGATAGTCTCTGAAGTTTTGGAGATGATTGCTGGAAAAAAACAAAATTCAGCAAAAAACTCGCAATTCCATGATATTCTACTCAGTGGAATATATTTTCAAAACTCTTAGCAAATCCAACTTCATGCAAAATCTTCCCACCTATGGATTCTGCATATTTCACACTCTAGATAAATCTTCCAACTGCTGCTAGACAGGATGTGTTCCACATTCATTTAACAGTAACGGATAGATTGAGTAATGTGACTTCAATCTAAAAATGCACCCCTTAATGTTGGATCACATGATAATCAATGATAATTGACGAAGATAGAAGCATGGAACATCCCCTTACCCTCCAAAGAGTATTGCACGAGTACAAAGGAAGGCAAATTTATCTTTGAAGCTCTAGCTAAAGGAGGCATGCACCGACTGAACGATTGAACTCCATGAAACAATCTTCCAAAATTCGCTTTTAGAGCTGGTTATAGGCAAAGTACCATTGACTATCTGGCAAATTCAGTTGAAGCATGGCATCTAGTTGTCGATTTGAGAGTTAATGACAGGATTGAAATTGATCATGGCCCTCTACTCTTTGATACAGAGCACCCAAACCTGTGTTATTCTGTTTCTAAATTGAATCAACTTGCAGGTAGCCAAAACATTGCCCTGAAACAAAATAAGAATAATATTGTAGACATCAATGACAATAAATGTGATCCAAAGATCTACGTTTCTAGTCAATCAATGTGTGGTCCTGCAAACCTTGATTCTAACTAAAGACACAGAAGTGGGGAAGCTGCAATTGAAAAGATTTGTAGAATTTCTGGTAGAGAAGGTTGCGGTCAGAAAAAACAAAACCCATGCTTCATCTGACTACTCCTCTACAGACTGTGTGGAATGGTATACTGTGGAATACTTAAAATTAAAAAGGCTACTGTCATCAGCCCTGAAACACCGACAACTGTCTAACAATAGTAAGCAGTCTTCCCTCAACAACAGAATGCAGTATAAACATCTGATAAGGCACAAAAAGAAATGCTACTCACAAAAGCTATGGCAAGCTCTACTTGATGCAATAAAGCTAAAAAACAAGACATTCTGGGAGATCATAAGATGGGGTTGTGAAGGCCCACTGAAGGCTATGGAACTGAATATAAGTCCTCAACCCTGCACCGGAATGAAGGAGATAATATACTTCACAGAACAAATTACTTAGCTTTGCAGAATCACGTTGTGTCAGAAGTCAATGTTGCCCTAAAGGAATCATTAAAACCAAGACAGACTAGTCGGAGAGTTGACCCAGAGGTAAATACAAATGAAATCTAAGATTAGAATATCAGTGCCCTGGCCATTTATTATCTACAGTAGGCATCACAAATCCTTCCACTTTCTTAATCATTCCTGCAAGTGCTTCCTTCCATTATTCGACCTTGGGGTTAACTGATGAATAAGCGAAAAGGAAGTTGTTCAAGCTATTCATGCTCAAAAGCAGTGTAAAGCTACCGGACTGAATACAATTCCAACAGATGTCTATCAAAACCACCTGATCCTAGGGTCATCTGTACTAACTCGATCATTAAATAACATCTGGTCCCATGAAGAGATTCCACTCTAATGGAGAAAATCAATAACTGTGCCATTGTAGAAAAAAGGGACCAGAGATATCCCGGAGAAGTATTGACCAATTTCATTGCTTGATGGAGTGGGTAAAATGTTCAGGAAGCTGTTATTATCTTGCTTCGAACAGTGGCTGGAAGAAAATGATCTAATATCTCCATTCCAAGTGGCCTTCAGGAGAGGCCAGAGTACAGTTGACCAAGTAATCAGATTATATCTCATCTGCTCAAAATATATATCCCTTACAAAGTTGCCTTTATACGTGGTATTCATCGACCTCCAATCCACCTTAGATAGTGTTGATTGTCCTACACTGCGCCAAATCTTAAAGTAGTTGAGAGTTTCGGAAATGCTATTAAAGCTATTAATTGCACTGCACTCTGGTAACACCACTTGGGTGAAGTACAGCACCAGTAGAGATTACACTGCTGAGATCCCAATAGTATGGGGTGTCAAGCAATGCTGTGTGCTTGCGCCAACTTCATCTAATTGGTATATAAATGCCATTGTCAAATCATTAACAAACCTTGATCTAGACATGCCCAAAATGAACAAAGAGTTGATTCCAAGTACTACTCTTTGTAGATGATGTGGTGTTAATGGCCAGAACAAAACTATTGCTGCACCTTCATCTGGCACGATTTGAGTCGTTCTGGGCCACCAGACGACTTACCATCAATACTGAAATACAGTACATGATACTTAACCAAAATACCAACTTTAGAGTGACATTTAGGGTCTATACCAAGCCTCTGGATCATGGGTGCACCTATTATTACCTGAAAAGTCGTCTGGACTGCATTCTTCTGTGGGCCCCGCAGTTGTCCAAGAATAACACTTTTCTGGTTCAGCAAACTGGAGCGGTGCTGAGATTCGCAAAATCATGCAGAAATCCTTCCGTAGGCCCAGCAATGCTGGCATTTAAAATGGAAGCTAGTGCAGAGTGCACATATGCCTCGGAGATCTAAATCACCGAAAACAACGGCTACTAGACTTGGACCGTTGAATGCCGATGGATACCTTGAGACCAGATTAAGATATCGAGGAGCTTTCCTCATACAGATCCACAATATCGGATATTATGATGAATCAAAACTGCCATTCATCTCCATGGTTTGCCCATATACCAAATGTCCTTCACAATATTTGACTGGAAGGCCTCTGGCTGTGTCTGTAAACTATTACAAAGGCTAGCCTCGATTTGGTTATGGATACATGTTGGTAACATATACCTCAAGTGAAGATAAGCCTTTTAGGCCCTATGTTATAATGTTATATTTCCTATAAACAAGACTGCGGTTTTGAATCTTTGCTGGAAGAAATGTTCCCAGTGGAAAAGAGAATTTTCTATTTAAAATTCCGACTGGCCATACTGGCAGTGGCATCAGTAACTAAAGAATGGTCAATAAAACCTGCCAAGGGAGCAGACATGTGCCTGTGTTCCCTGGGATGCCTGCCAACTTTAACCCATTTCCTCCTACTGTGCTACCAGACATTAAGTATTCAGAAACACTATTTTCACTCACTTTTTCTCAAGTATGACATCAGCAAATCAAGAGTATGAGCCAAGGAAACCTTGTGTTTATCCAAAAACGATATTTGAACTTAAAGGATCTGACGATCTTGCCATATTAATGCTTCCCAAAACATCTACTGGCCTAGAACCAGCATTCTTCAAAGTTTCTACAATGCCCAAAGCAAGAACTTGTTATGACCTCAACAAACTTTTCACGGTCTAATATTGAAATAACCCATAACTGTGGTCCATTGAGACAAGTTACAGGAAAAGACACTGTTTCCTTGTTTCCACATGTTGAAATAGTGTTGCTTGTGCAAAGGGGTTAATATTGAGGACAGGGGCAGCACACCTACACTTTAAGTTTGGGAAGTCCTTGCAATGATTTAACAGGGTGTTTGATTCTATTCAACTTAACACCCTTCTAGATCTATAGTGCATTTTTTGTTTAACTCTCTTTAGACCCATGTGCCAGAAACAAACCTGGGGCTAACTCTGAGGGCACATCTATCGCACTTGTACTTCATGTCCCTAGAGTCATGTTACAAAACAAACTATGTGGACCTTTTGAGAAATTCTAACATAGAAAGTCCCTTTTTCTGCTAAATGTAGTGCCTTTGTGGAAGGGTCTTTCCTGAGGGAAGCATAAACGCATGTGCACTTTATTTGAGACATTCAAAGATGACCCTTTTGTAAAAGCACGTTTCTTGTTGCCTTTAAGTGCTATAATAGGTGGACCGTCTGAAGGGCACCCTTTTGGGGGCCAATTTTACAGGGCAGAATTGCACTTTATTACCATATGTTTTTAAATATTCTTACGCATGTAATGGTTTTGAACCAAATACGACTTCCCCCAGCTTGACATTAAAAATACATTACACAGTCCTTCCTGAGATATTCTAATGGAGAAAGTTGCCTTTATTTGGCACTTTAGTTAAACAAAGGTTGACTACTCTAGGGGGTAACTTTGAAGCATGCACTAAGCATTTGCATTTATGATCATAAAACTATGTTATGTTATGTTAATATGATTTGTAAAGCGTGCAGATACTCGGCAGAGTGTCCTGGCATCCAGCCAGAAAGCAACAGACCAAGAAACAGCCAAGTCTTTAGTTTTCTTTTGAAGATATCAAGGTTATTTACAAAGTTGAAGTCTAATTGAAGTTTGTTCCAGTTGAGTGGCCCCAAGAAGAAAGAGGATTTCCTGCCTATTCAAAGGCGGTTGATGCAGGCGTTCTTGCAAGGCACACAGAGAAAGAGCTCATGGTGCGTGCTGGAATATATTCGCTGATCCTCTCTCTGAGATAGACCACACCCGTATCATGAAGCCTTATGCATTAGGAACATAGCCTTAAAGACAACCCTCTTTTTTATAGGGAGCCAGTGGAGGGCCCTCAAATGAGAGGGCAGGTGAGACCTAGGTGGAAGTCTGAGTAGCATCCTAGCCACCGAGTTCTTCACCACCTGAAGTCTATTGAGAAGAAAGTCACGGAGACTGAGGTAAAGGGCATTCCCGTAGTCGAGTCTTATCATGATCAGATCCTGCAACAGCTTTCTACCAGCGGACTCAGATAAGTGAAGTATAATTTTGTTTAGCATGTGAGAGTCCTAAAGCAAGAACCAGCAAGAGCTTAAATCTGAGGTTTGAAGGAGCGGGAGCTGTCAATTTCAATCCCTAGGTTCTTCACAGAATTTTGGGGGAAGCCAGGTTAAGGCATATCACTCGGCCAGCAAGGTTCCACCAAATTGTGAGGGACATCTTCGAAAATCATGATCTCGGTTTTATCCGTATTAGATCTCAGATGGTGCAGGTCCAGCCACTGAAACACCCCCGCAAGACACCGAGAGGTGAGCTTCCTATCCAAATCACTTTCCTTCGTACAAGCAAAAAGTAGCTGCATGTTATCCGCATAAGAGATGACTTTTGCACCCAGGGACTCAGCTAGTTTATCCTAAGGCACGAGGTATATATTAAACAGGGTGGGCTGAGAGCCAAGCACTGCAATACGCCAACAGTCGAGGTGCTGACTTGTGAGGTGTAAGAAGGCAGCCATACTTCCGGAGTACTCTTATCCTGAAATTATGATAGCCAGTTTAAGGCTGAGTGTCTGATCCCTATCTCTTGAAGGCGCTCAAGCAGCTTAGAGTGGTGCACAGTATCAAAAGCTGCTGAGAGGTCCAGGAGTATCAGAATGGCTTTGCCGCCCTTGTCTAGGGTGTTCCTTACGTGTTCACCCACTTCAAGTGCAGTATCCATGCTGAAATGAGGTCGACTGGATTGGCTGGGGTGTAACATGTTATTGTTTTCCGAGTAGTAGGAAAGTTGGCAGTTGACTTCCATTTCCAGAATCATCGCAATAGCAGGGAGAAGGGCCTATATTTCACCTCTTGCTTGGGATCTTCTGCCATTTCTTTCAGCAGCTGGAGCACTTTTGCCTATTTCCCAGCCAGAGGAACCACACCCATTGCCAACTAGGTATTAAATATGTTATTCATTGTAGAATTGATAGATTGAGCCATCATTGTTAGCACAATAGTCGGGCAGAGGTCAAAGGGGGAGCCAGACTTCAGGCCCTTTAATTCTGGGGGTGACCGGTCGAGAGAAAGGGGAGTGAATTTGTCTAGGGAGAGAGAGTTGAGAGGGAAGCAGATTCCTTTCGAGTAGGGGCCTGTGCTTGGAAAATTTGAGCACTATTCTGGAATTTGTTCAGAATGGTCTTGAGTTTTTCATAGAAAAAAGTGTCTTGTTCATAAACCGTAGGTGTGCATACTCTAGATGTGATGAAGGGGCGTTAAAAATGTTCCTTGCTTTTTTATCAGCTTCCTCATTTCTGATATCATAGAAGGTCTTTTTAGTTAAGGACAGCTTCCAGTGCTATTTCTCCAGTGTGATGTTATATTTAGCTTTATTTAGCTTTAACTTCTGGATGGAACTTTCCTCTCCATACCCTTTTGAACTGTTTACAAAGTTTCTTGCATGCTCTAAGCTCATCATTGAACCAGGAGGCAGATGGGTTCAACCTAGATTGACATTTCTTTATAATAGGGGCTAATGCGTTAACAGTCCTCCATATCCAACGGTCCAGGCGTGTGGTGTCCTCCTCAACACAGACAGTCAGGGCTGGAGTATTCATTGTAAGAGCACAATTCTGGTCATCTGACTGTATCCTATTATATGTATTTATTATTATATATTTTTTAAATATTCATAAAGCGCAAACTAGACCTGAAGATGTCAGGTATAAGAGTGCTTTACGTGAGCACCAGTTTTGTTACAGATGGACACATTCTTCTTTGTTAGGCACTGGGATGTTAAGTGATTTGCCCAGAATCACAGGATATTGAGCATCTCTGCCAAGACCCGAACCTGGCTCCCCAGCTTCGAGGTTAACCGCTCTAGTCGTAAGGCTGCATCCTCTCCTTCGTGATAGGTATGATAGGAAGACTGAGAGTTGTCCTTCAAAGGTGGCCTGTTACTAGTCTGAGGCCAAGCAATGGAATGAGATAGTGTTCAGACCATAGAAGGGGGGTGGGTTGAGACACAGCTAGGTCTGAGTTGGAAATGACCTGGTCAAAAGCTTGGTGCGTAGGGCCGAAGCCCTACTGTTTTATAGAAAGGGAGCTCATGATTTCTAAGAGAGCAGTGGCTTCATGCCCAGAGCCATTGTCCAAGTGGATGTTAAAATCACCTAGCACAAGGAATGGGCATACATCATTGCCCATGGGGAGAATACACTCTACAATGAGCGCAGGCAAGTGCTGACTGGGCCTGGGGGACGGTAGAGAATAATCCCTGCATTAGACTGGTTGGAGGTGAGGGACAGACAAAAGGCAAGTGCCTCCACCGTCTCTAGGCCCTCAAGAATGAAGGATGAGCATTCGTACTCCTTCTTGAACACTAATGCCGTCCCGCCCCCTCTACCCATTTTGCGATCCTTTCTCAAAATTCTATAATGAGGAGGGATGGCCGTAACCAGTGTGGGGTTGGTTGATGCCAAGAGCCAGGTTTCAGTGAGGAATAGGACATCTAGTTCTTCAACGTTTAATACATTGAAAACCTGAAACTCATGTTTCTGGAGTATTCTAGTGTTGAGCAAGGCAGCCCGGAACTTTTTGGAGGTTTTTCTGGTTTCTCTGGGATGTGTGGGTCCTGGGAGGAATTAGGCCTAGTAGGGGTCGAGGCGCACATAGGACATATAAATTCTTCACATGTCTCACCAAAGAAATAGCATTTCCTAGAGGGGACCATGAGCAGTGAAGAGGACCTGTCAAAAGTGATTGGATGATTGTCTGCTGATAGGGAACCAGCGTAATGTCTGGCGCTGGGAGCTTCCGGACTGCTGACAGGTTTGCCTTTTTTCCAGGGCTTTATATTGTACGAACTTGACCCAAAGGTATCGAGTATCAGAGAGCTTTACATGAGCACCAGTTTCATTACAGATGGACACATTAATTTTTGTTAGGGATGGAAAGATTAAGGAATTTGCCCAGAATCACAGGATATTGAGTGTTGTTGCCAAAACTTGAACCTAGATTCCCCAGATTTGAGGTCAACCACCCTAGCCATCAGGCTACATCCTAAATCCCCTTTACCATCCATTTTATACACTACATGTATTATAGTGTAGTATATAGGTTTGGCTTATCGCTTAGTTGAAAGGCTTCATCATGAAATTGTAGGAACATTTATAACTTTTTAAATCGCTGAATTTAATGGATGATCTGTCTTTGCATCTTATGAGTTAACTGTGTGAATTGCGTGTTATACTATGTTGTTAATTGCTATGGCCTGTTATGGCAGAATAAATAAAGATTTGATTCGATATTATTAATGTAACTCTGTTTCATTTTAGTCAATTCATTGTCACGCAAGAGTGTGCTATGCACTGGTCAAATGGGAGAGTTGTATCAGATTAGCCTAGATAGCTGCTTAGAGAGTTCATGTCTGTCACATATTATTTTAGTTTGTTACATTTTTCTTTCTCTTTACCACTGGGCTGTAGTACATTTGCATGCTGATATCTTTGTACAATGAGTCTCTTAGCCATTATCTCCCCCAATTTGTTTGCATGACTGAAGGAGGTCTGAATGGTTTGTGCTGCAGTCTTGTCTGCATTCAAAACTTCAGCATGATTGTGAGCTCAGTGGGCCGCAAGGTGAAGTACAAAAGGTGCTGCTCTGTATTCAGTGACGTTTTATGTGGAAATCATAACTATCTACATGGTTTGCAGTCAGTTTTTGGAGGAAAAGTTGTTGTAGAAGTAGAAACTGCCTCCTGTTCTATAATCCGGTTAAGCAGTCATCTCAACTGTTGGTTTGTTAGCCTCGAGTAAAGGTATTTTTTCTGTCATCTTGAAGCACTGTTGATGCAAGCCTTGTTTTGGATTGAATGACATTGGTTTCCTCTAACATTGAAATCTTATGGGAGGCAGCTGAGGAAAAAAAGGATAGGTCAGAACGAAAATATATAGTTATTTTGTGGCTCGGAACTTATAGGGTCCATTAATTAGAATGAAAATTAATTAACTCAGAAAGCGTAATGTACAATTAGGAGAACAAACTTAATGTTGACCTGAAACACATTTTAAGTGTGTTTATTCACAACAGGCAGCCACAGGTATCCATGTAGGCCATAGAAAGTCCATGAGGCAAGCTTTCTTTAAATAAAAGTGAACTTAATATTGCTAAAATGTGCACAATGTGATTTAGGAGCGTCTCCTTAAAGTAGTATGCTAGAGATGTCGTCATAATTGCTGAATACTCTGGTTTAACAAATGTATTATTTTCATAAACAACATTGTATTCTTGAATGTCATGACATTCATGATTCATGTACAGTTTGAATAGAATAACTTTTGCATTATAAACAATAATGCTAGATTCATAGTATAAATGAATGCATTCCTAACAATGATTTTGCCTTCAGTTAGTATTTCATTGTTTTCACAGTGAAACAAGTAGAGATGTAGAAGGTCAATTGGTATTTAAGGCTTATGGGAACCGAGCCTGATATTTCCAGATTCTAACTATTCAAGACTGTCTGTAGGTAACTGTGTGATACAAAGTATAAGCTGCATGTATTTCTGTGAGAACAGATGAGCTGAACCTGCTTAAGAAAGAACTCTGCCAACCGATTGGTCTGTGGAGGAAGAAGCCTTTTACAATGTTTTTGACATGTTTTCTTCACATTTAGATTAGTCCGTGTCCCTAGGTAGTCACGTCAGTTTCTTTGGATGCTTTACCCTGACCTCACCCTTCATGGTTGTGGCTACTACTGCTGCTGTCCCCTTTCAGACTTACCCTGTTGTTTGATTTGACAGATTGCTACTGCAACTGTATGTTGATTCACTTGGATTTATTGAGATCGGCTGACTCTTATGAACTACTTTTTATGGGTAGTTCCGCTACCCTAATTTGGCCTTGAAGCTTTATGCTCCTTGAAATTCACTCTTTTTCCTGAACCCAAACTCTTCCTGGGTTCTTGGAAGCTAAAGCTCGGATCCTGATATATAGAATAGGGAACGTATTCCTTTGTGGAACACGCTTAATATACTTTATCATTTGATGCTTTATCCTAACTGTGTTCTTTGATGAGATTTCGGTAAACTCACTTTATTGATGGACTAACTGAAATAAATACAAAAATAAAGAAAATAACTTTATTAATCTCTTAATGAGAAATATAGCGTTTAAACTACAATACAACTCTCATCATTGACTAAACTTGAACTGTTAATTAAATTTAAGTTGTAGATGTATATTTTGCTCCTTGACTCCTAGTACAATGTCCCAAAGTCAATCACTGAGAAGAAAAAGAGAGATTTAGCACGGAAATGGTGATAGATGGTGAATTAGAGAATACAGTAAAAAGACATTAGGGCCCAGCCCGCGCTATCAGAATTATGAGAACTTCATGTTGGACTTGGTGGAAATCAAACTAAATGTTACATACATCAAGCATTCAGAGTAATACCAGGGAAAAGGGCAGGCACAAGTCCAAGGTTTGTCAACTATGGTTGAGTTATTGTTAATATGCTTCTGCATATGAAGTTCAATAAGGTCTAGGTGACAGCACTGCAGGTGTATTTTGTCTGATGAGCATTACAGCCGTCTGATGCCCTGATGCCTTCTGATAGGGCTGAGAAGTACACTTTAAATACGGCACAGTATTATCTAGAGTGTAAAGAAGTTACTCTTTAAATCTTTCACCAACATGGAAAATAGAGGTGCTGATGCCCTGCTGAACAGGAAAATTTATTTGCTAAAGTCCCACTGAAATGTACATTTGTTGATCTGATATCTCAGTGCGCTGGTCAATGTGAATATTAGTAGTGTGATGAATGAATGGCACTATAGGAACAAGGCATGGCCACGGTCTACCTGGATATGGTGATTGAGTCTAAAACATCTACTCTTTTATTGTTCCCACTGACACAGAGGATCAACAAGTTGATGCCCAGGTAAAATAGGAAATGTATTACCGAATATCACAACATAAACCAACTTTTGCAGTATTGAAACCATACTGCATTGGGCAATGTCAATGTTCCTTGGGTGATAAATGAGTGGCAGTTTGGAAATGGGGCATGGCTGCAATCCACCTGGATAACATATGATTTTTTTCCACATAACAAATAAGGGCCTGTTGCTGATGTCGGACAGACCAGAGTCTGTCCGACATTGGTCAGGAACTGTAACCGAACGACCTCCTGTCGTCGGTTACAGACCTGCAAGTAGGATCCGAACAAACTCTGTTTGGTTGCATGTCTATACCTTTAAAAGAGAGCATGCTTTCTGAATGGAATTCTCTCATTGAAAGAGCAGAGGTGCAGGCATCAACAGGATGGCACCATAGGTACCTCCCTGGACCACCATTCAGCAAACTCACACCGAAGGGGGCCCTGCTGGGAGCCCCCAAAGACAGTTTCCCACTGCCTTTTTATGCCGGAAAGACCGGCACAAAAAGGCAGTGGGAAACTGCCATCGTACTCCATCGGGCTGGAAAGAGCTGCTCCGTCAGAGCTCTTCCTGCCCGCATCGGAATCAGCCCTTAAGTATTAATTTTAGAAGAATGACATGGTAAGGGATTTTCTGGATGAATACGTTTTGTCTGTAGGACTGTCATGGATGATGTTTCTGAGTTTCCTCATGTGATTAACAAGAGTCCATGGGGGCAGAGTATTTCAGATCTGTCTGCTCCTAAAAAAAGATAGATGTTTTTATTACTTCATGAATGGCTTCTTACTGCTTCTTTGGTTCCTTGTACTTCTAGAGTTAACAAAATGTGTTATTTTCTAGTCTACTCCCCATGTGATGCCTGTGAGAGTGTATGGTGAGACAGTGGAAAGGGAAGAGTGCAGTCGTACTGTGTGCTGCACCAGTTTTGGTAGGCGGTGCCAGCAGATAGGAGTGTGAAAAAGACATCACCTCATGGGATATTTATTTGCCATGTGTATTACTTACATGAGCCATGCAAATAAAAAAAAATGAAGTATCATGTTTACTAGAAATAGCCAACAACTAGTTTACAACACTGCGTTGCAAGGAGAGTAGCAATGCAAGGCCATGGGTGCCAAACACGTTACAGTCAAGTCAAGTCAAATAACTTTATGCGATTAATAAAATTTCATACATACAAGTCACAAATGGTATTTCATGTTCAACGGTTCAGAAGCAAAGACACAATACACAATATATTATATCAAAAGCATAAAAACAGTAAAACATTCATAATTCCTAGTGATTCCTAAATAAAAAGCGGACCTAATAAAAACTAGCATAAGACTACATATGGCAACAGTTAATAGCAATCTCAAATGCTCAGAAACTTCCTTATATACGCAAGGTCAAGAATCCCTCAAGAGAAGTCTAATACAACAATGTCTTGTAGCCTTGTAAAGCGAGCAGGAAAGCGCAAAGTGCACTGTGCATTGTTAAGCTACATTATTACATGTGCAAGAGGGTCGCCTCTCACACCAACCCCGTTGTTTAAGCAAGGCAGCTAGAAAAGTGCAGTGCATTTAAACTAATATCATACATACAAATCACATGGTATTTAATAATCAAAGTTTCAAGGGCAGAAACACAATACACAATCTATCATATCAAAAGCATAAAATCAGTAGGACATATTCATAGTTCATAGCGATTCCTGATTAAAAAAGCAGATCTAATTAAACTAAGCATAGAACTACATAAAGCAGCAGTTTATAACGATCTCAAATACTCGAATCGTTCCTTATATGTACAAGGTCGAATATCCTTCAGAAGAGGTTTAATAAAGCGATCTCTTGGGGCTTTATAAAGCGTACAAAAAAGCACAAAGTGCACTGTACATTGTTGGGCTACATTATTACAATAGCAAGGGGGCAGCTTCTCACACCAATCCACTTGCTTAGGAAAGGCAACTAGAAAGTGCAGTGCTTTTATACGAAAACACGTTACAGTCTACTGTGAGGACAACCATGCGAAGGCACACAGACTGATGTAATTGACACTGGTTGAAAGAAGCAAGGCATGGGTGCCAATGACAGGTAGTCAGGAGTAGCTGCTCCAATGCTTCGCCTGGCATTCCCTTTGGTACATCTGACATTACCTTGTCAGGTGTACTCTCTGTGTATTCCGATGGAACACAGAGAAGGCATCTAATAAACATTCCACCATCCTCTAGGAAACTCCTAGAAAACAATTGTTTTCCTCCAATAAGGTTGTGATGATGGCCTCAAACAAACTAGAAAAAACACACACACACAGGCTCCTTGACATAGGAGTTACAGTGACTCTCGATGCGCGCAGAGAAAAGCACAAGTACAAACCCCTTTCTAGTTAACATGATGTGCACAAAATGAAGAAAAACACAGAAGAGGAATTGTAGACAGTTTTGTTGCCACAAAAATGAACACATTTCAGTGACAGCAGCCGTGGAAGTCAGCACTTCTACTGTGGCTATACAGCCACTCTAGTCCTGGAATACACAAAGAGGGGTGTTTAAGGCTCCGTTGGGCACTGTCAGCAGAAATGCTCCATTTAGCCATGTGCATGTTTTAGTGACCCTTATCTTACAGATCACATATTTATGCAATGGCAGTGAAAATAATTAAATGAATGTGGCCCAAGGGCACACTTCTTTAGGGCACCTGTACAAATAAGCGCACATTAACGCGTTTATTATTAGTGTTAAAAATTCTCTATTATTAACACAGTGCAGCAAATTTGCAGTGAGAAAAGGGCTGTTCAGGGCCTCATTGGTTGAATTTTCTAACGAGTGTATACAGGTTACAAACTCTAACAGCCAGGAATTCTGTTGAATGTGATTTCACCTTACTGCATATATACATTTCACTATTTGCAATCTGGTGTTGGTTACATACTTTTTTAAAGGAAATACACATGATAAGATGAGATGGCATAAAATAAACCATGTATACAGATTTACAGAATATAATGGGCTACTTAGCAGGATTTTAGAGCGAGAGAAAGGGAAACAACCTTTACAACGCAAGTTTTACAACGCACTACCATTACAACGAAACTTTTACAACGCAACATCTATTACAACGCATGCCATTACAAAGCAACCATTACAGCGCACGACACTACAACGCATACCACTACAACGCATGTCATTACAACGCAGTCATTACAACTCATACCATTACAACGCATACCCTCACAACGCATAGTACCCTTACACTATCCAAAACTTACCCTACTGTTGCACCCCCTGGAGTTAGAATAGTAATTTTTACCCCTACACTTTCCAACACTTACCCTACTGTTGCACCCCCTGGAGTTAGAATAGTAATTTTTACCCCTACACTATCCAACACTTACCCTACTGTTGCACCCCCTGGAGTTAGAATAGTAAGTTTTACCCCTACACTATCTAATACTTACCATATTTGCAATGTAATGGTTTGCGTTGTAATGGTATGCGTTGTAAAGGTAGTACGCGCTGTAATGGAATGCGTTGTAAAGGTAGTTTTCAAAAATTTGTTGTAATGGCATGCGTTGTAATGGAATGCATTGTAATGGATGTTGCGTTGTAAAAAATGCATTGTAAATATGCGTTGTAAAAGTATGCATTGTAACATAATATATTCGAGAGAATGTACATCGTATCCCCTCCTCACACTTAATATTTGTAATAAATGCACATGACACCATGCGCATATGCACATTATCTATCTAGCTACCTACATACCTGTCTGTCTCTTTATCTTTATTGAAAAGTAGCACACATTAGTTATGCTTCAAAGAACTTGGTCACAGAGAGACTGTCTCAGAAAAGCTCACCACTGGTCGTGCTGTGATGTACTTAAGTGAAAAAGACAAACATTGGAAATATGTACAATGTAGTCCACAAGCAGAGCTGACATATAGACAATCAATTTAAAAAGACATGCAACATTTTTTTAATAGGGCTGCAGATTATTATGAATCTCTGAACAGTTTCATTATAGATGGAAATGTATTGGCAGGTATCACTGAGGGTGAGGGATTTACATGAAAACAGGTTGCAAAATAGTGTTAAAAGAAAGCACATAATGTCTTGTAAAAATGTCAAGTTTGGTAAGACAATATCCATTGCCATAAGTACTAAAACGTCGCCGGTATGTGTTAAGCAAGTGAATACTGCAATACATATAGTAGCTCCTTCACTCGTTGGGGCAGTGAGAGGTATAGATTTATCAGAATGGAAAATGGATACTGTTGGAAATGGGGTTTCTGGTTTTCAGAATATTCACCCTGTACAAGCAGGAAACAAACTCTAGTCAGGGTAAGCTTGATACACTCTCAAAGATAACCTGTGCTCACCCTATGGTAGTTTGGAACAGAGCAGTCATGCTTATCTAAAGAGGCACTGTGTAAAGTATTTGTGCAACGCACACACACATTCTCAGTAACACAATGAAACCACCAGAAAATGCTCCACAGAGGGTTAGCAAAATAGATTATATTTTTATGAGTACAAGACCAAAACAACAAAAGTCCAATAAGTAGAAACTGAGTTATGAATTTTTAAAGATTGAATCAAATTATAGTGCTTAGAGTCATTAAGTTTCAACCAAGGACATCTGGTCATGCTAAACCGGGTTAAATCCAATGTTCAGGCTGACCATGATGGAGAACAGGCTGGCTACAGGACTAACGCAGGTCCAGCTGAAAAAGTACCCTGGATGTAGGAAGCATCAACGTAGAAGACTCTATGCGAGCTGCAGAGGAGGTGATGCATGCGATGCTTCATTGTCAATCCCTTGGATGTGGGCGATGGGTTGGTTCCGATCTGCGCAGTCGATGGAGGCTGCGTCAACGAACCCCTTTCTGATGCAGGCGATGTGTCATTGTCAAACTGCGCAGTCCATCGTCATCAAGCAGCACAGTCTGTCAAAGAGCTGTTGTCAAGCGGCAGTCTTGTCGGTGTTGATGTGCGATGCGTCGGTTCCGATCAGTGAAAAGTCGTTGATGCATCAGTTTTGATGGATCAGCACAGCTAAAACCACCTTTCAAGGGCCCGGGACTGGATTGGCACCACTTAGCAGGGCAGTACTCACCAAAAAGCAGGTCCAGGTGCTGTTGCAAGGTTGAAGGAATTCTTTGATAGCCCTGAGACTTCAGAACAGGTGTCAAGCCAGAAAGTCCTGGAAGTCATTGTGGGTAAAGTGCGATGGGTCCAGTCCTTGTCCTTAGCAGGGTAGAGTTAAGCAGGCAGTATAACATAACATAACACAACCTGTGCATTTGTAAAGCACACATTAACCCAGATGGGTATCTTGGCACTGAGTACTCATTTTATCGAAGTCAGAAGGATGAAAGGCTGAGTGGATCAGCCAGGATTTGAGCCTGGGACCATCCGGTCAAACACAGAGCCCTACAGGCTCCTCCAAGGGACACATTAGTCCACTACGCCTCCAGACCCAGCAGCAGGCCAGCATAGTAAAGCAGAAAATCAGATCTCCGGAGCAGCAGTCAAGCAGAGTGGCAATCCTTGTAGCACAGCATTATTTACTCCTGGCAGAGTTCTTCACATATCCAGGAGTGTACTGTCTTAGTAGGGTCAGAGCCCCAATACTTCAACCCAATTGTGCCTTTGAAGTGGAGGTGACTTCAAAGAAGGGGCTTTGAAGTGCACACAGACCCTTCTTCCCAGTCTTGGCTCCAGACTACCAGGAGTGAGTAGTCAGCCCTTTCTGTGGAGAAACAGTAGAAAACTGCCTATTCAGGCGTAAGTGTAAGCTCCCCCACTTTTCCTGACAGAAATAGCTATCAGAATGCAGATGAGTTCTCTGTCACACCTACCCTTCCTGTGTTTGTGGCTGTCTGGATGGAATGCACAAAGTGTAACTGTCACGTACCCCAGGCATGCATTGGAGACAGGCCGCAGGAAGAGCAGAGAAATCCCCACTTTCTAAAAGTAGCATTGCTAAAACAGTAATATTAAACCCACCTTTACCACTAAAGAGTTTCTATCATTACCATTCCAAAGATGTAAAACATAATGCAGCTGCTTCTTTCTGATCAGGAATTACAGCTTAAAAGTATATTATGGAATTCCCGATGTTTGCCTATGAGAGGTGTAGGCCTCACAGGAGTGAAAAACAAATGTAGCTGTTTGTGAATAACATACCAGGACATGCAAAGTACATGTCCTATTGTTTACTTACACAGCATTCTGCCCTAAGGGTTACCTAGGGTCTACCTTAAGGGTGACATGTGTAATAAATGGGGGGGGGGGTAAGACTTTGCCAAGGGTTTTATATACCAAGCCAATGTGGCAGTGAACAGCACACAGGCCCTGCAATGGCCCTGAGACAGGTTTGAAATGTTACTTGTGTGGGTGGCACAATCTATCAGTGCTGCAAGCCCACTAGTAGCATATAATTTACAGATCCTGGATATATGGCCTACCACTTTACTAGGGACTTACAAGTAAACTAAATATGCTAATTGTGTATACCCCAATGTTACCATGTTTAGGGGAAAAGCGCATGAACTTTAGCACTGGTCAGCAGTGGTAAAGTGCTCAGAGTCCTCAGGCCAACCAAAAGAATCAGGAAAAAGAGCAGGTAAGCAGGAAAAAAGATTTAGGGAAGACTGCCCAAAGGATGACAGGTCCTATAGATGCATGTTGTGAGCTCTAATTGCCTAACAACCATAACCACAAACCACTTGGCCTAGAACCCTCCCTTTTTTTGTGTTCTAGAGTAATCCATCATTGAACACACACAAAGTGTATGTGGTAACTGATGTGTGATGCCCGACTGGCTGCATTCACCAGCACCAATGATGTTGCTACCACTGATATTGAGGGTCAGGAATGCAGCCTCAGGACCAAATTGTAAACAGGAGCGCTATCACAAAACAATTTTGACTGGTGCAACTATGTGTCCTTGGTGGTATCCAAAGAAGTGCTTGGTGCAATCACTATCACCATGGCATTATAAATGCAGCTAAATGTAGGTTTTGATGTGTGACAAGCAAATATGTGCGTATTTGTTGTGTTATATTCTGTTGGTATGGTGTTGCACTGTGTTTATTTTTGTGCATTTGTGTGTTATGCTTCATTACTGCATTGTAGTATTGTGTGATGTGTTACTTTGTGTACTGTTCTGTTTTGATGGTTTGTGCTCCCTTGTGCTTTGGTTGTGTTGTTATTTTGCCTTGTGTTATGTTACTGTGTTATGTTCTGCACTGTAATTACTTATTGTAGCGATATCAACAAATTCTGGTACACTTCCAGTCAAAACAGCACATTCCTTGCAGTTCCAGTGGCATTCATTAATTTACCACTTTGTATGGGGTTAAAACACCGCTGTCTGTGCTCCTATCAGCACAAAACTGTGGCTGATGCCATTGCCATGACTTTAAAATTAGGACTTCTAGTGCTACGGATTAGAAATTTAACAGCATGTCTTATTTTTTGTATAGTACACACTGTGCCCATTTCCAACTCATTCTGCAGTACAATGGAAACCGTGAGGGCCTAAGGGTAGAATACGTGGTTCACTCCTTTGATGTAATTCTGAACTAAAATATGTGTCTCTTTAGCACAACCTCAAGCACTTTATGAAAACTATGTCCATGAAGTGAGAACAGATCTGTGCTCTGCTGGTGGAGACAGCACTGCAGGTTCAGATCTAGAAAGGAATAAATATGGGCAAATTTTGCGGATCTGCGGTCTGTGAATTCGAGCGAAATCGCAAAGAAATCCACGAATTTCTGGATTTTCCCATGAAATCGCTGATTATTTTACAATTTGCACCATACTTAACTGGAGTACTTTCTACTGGCTAATCAGTAAGTGCTACCTCGTTGGGTAAATGTATAGTGCTTTTCCTACACTGCAGCTGCGTAAAGGGCCAGATGATTTGTCCCCAGTGACCATGTGTGCCTGTAAGTTTGCCACCCCGCCAAAAGGCGCCGGGGTCCCTTGAGTGAGCTGACCATCATAGTTGGGAATGGGCAGGAAAAACGTTTGATAAAGCTAGTGTGCGGTGTGGGGCTTCTATGCGTGTGCACATGCCTCTTGTGTAAAGGGTCCGAGAGCGAGCAGGGCAGCAGGTGAGGAGAAAGCAGCCTCCTAGCCACAGGAACTACAAGGGGATCGCGCTCGAGAAACTCATGGATGCAAAGACCTCCCTCGAGTATTACAGCTAATTTTCGATGTCAGATATGGGGTACAAGCACACTTGACCAGCCTCGACCATGCTCACTAATGTTTTGGGCTGATTAAAAATGTTACTGAATTTGAACTTCAACTCGGGCACCAGCTATAGACTGTAAGTGCTTCCTGTTGAGGTTTTATTTTTGTGACAGGAGCCTCGTGCCAGAATGAATCCTGCCCTGCATAGTTATCCACGAAGATGCCACCGTTTTGTGCAATACCTCTACTCAACTGGAGTACTGGATAATCAGAAAGTGCTTCCTCGTTGTGTAAATGTATAGTGCTTTTCCTACATTGCAGCTGCGTAAAGGGCCAGAAGATTTGTCTCCACTGACCAAGTGTGCCTGTAACTTTGCCACAGCACCGGGGTCCCTTGAGTGAGCTGTCCATCATAGTTGGGAAAGTGCAGGAAAAACGTTTGATACTGCTAGTGTGTGGTGAGGGGCGTTTATGCGTGTGCACATGCCTCTTGTGCAAAGGGTCAGAGAGCGAGCAGGGCAGCAGGTGAGGAGAAAGCAGCCTCCTGGCCACGGGAGCTACAAGGGGATCGAGCTCGAGAAACTAATGGATGCAAAGACCTCCCTAGAGTATTACAGCTAATTACCGATGGCAGGGATGGGGTTAAAGCACACTTGCCCAGCCTCGACCGTGCTCACAAATGTTTTGGGCTGATTAAAACGTTACTGAATTTGAGCTTCAACTCGGGCACCTGCTTTATTTATCGGTTAGTGCTTCCTGTTGAGGTATACCTTTTGCGACAGGAGCCTCGTGCCATACTTGTACCTATTCTCTGACCCTGCTTCGAGGGTCAGAGCAGGGTCAGAGAATAGTTGGAAGTAGGAAATGAGGCGCCGCTCAGGAAGCACTTACAGCGTTACAGCAGGTGCCCAAGTTGAAGTTAATTTCTTTGTAACCATTTTGTAAATGGTTACAAACAAATCAGCTTCAACTTGGGCACCTGCTGTAACCTTGTAAGTGCTTCCTGGAAAAAATGTGTCCCGCTCGTGGATTCTCCCGCTATTTCGCGAGATTCGCGGATCGCAAAATTACGGAAAAACCGCAAATTCCGCGAGCGGAACAAATTTTCGGCCCATAGTTAGAAAGGAGGATCACAGCCAATGGGAGAGGGAATGTTAACCTTTAGTTGTCCAATTAGATGGTCATTGCTGAAGACTTGAGGGATACGAAATGTGAAGATTTGTGGTGAGGCATTGTTTTATTTCTCAGTTATTAATCAAGGGGCAATTGAAATGGTCTGCTCCACTTACTAAATTCTGTAAATTCAGAGGTGAGGGGTAACAATCTGCTGATAAAAGACCAGAATACTATGCGCCAGGCTGTGTCATGGCTGCCACTGTCCTTTCTGCAAATAAACGCACAAACAGGAACTACAATTAAACAGTCAGAACGTGTGAAGCTGTTCTTTAGGAATCCACAGCTCCGATTAGATGGAATTCTGCAGAATAACATTTTTTAGCAAGTAGGCCAATTTCAGTTTGTGAAAGCACATGCTCAATAAATGTGTGTGGCAGCGCTACAGCTACTTTAAACCAGACTTGTTAAATGTAGAAGTCAAAACAGTGAATGGCAGGATTGAGCTTGTGAAAAGCAATGACATGTTACGAATTTAAAGTGAAATGCTGTACAAATATTGTGCATACTGCTTTTGTCAGAGGCTGCAAAAATTCACCCACGCGTAAAGCGTCAAATGTACTAATCGATTTTACTAATAGAGCCATCATTCTCAAACATCGCACACTATCTTCGTGTCAAGTATTTACATGAGGTAAGAGCAAACACATAGAATGTATGCATTTTTCATAAAACTCCAAGCTCCAATTCAAGAGTCCCTGACAATGACAAAGAATCTGAGGATTCATGTCAGCTTCCCTCCCTCTGAGTAACTGCAACTCTGATGGCCTCTTAGCTTCCCAAGTGCCAAAACTGTCTTCGGAGTAAATAGATTGGCATAGAAATGTAAGAATGTTCGTGTGTGAAAAACCTAACAGGATAGATGGAACCTTTTCTCCCTCAAAAGTACACAGCGATGCAAATTCTACCTATTAAGGACCTAATCTGTGTGAGCCTGCTGGTTTTTGAAATATCATGAAGAAAGAGGGGCTAGGGTTGAATGTTCATAAATTTGGGCGTGCTGGTTACAGAGAGACGTACAATTCCTGTAGTAAATTAGGGCTAGATGTACAAAATAGGTATAGCGATTGCCTAATTGTGTTTTTTAGCAAATCGCTATTAAGAAATCGCTATTCTTAATGTAGGAAACTTTTTTGAGTTTCATTAGTGATTCATAGTATGGCGAAAATAGACATACCTCATGTATAATAATGAGGTTGGCCACAATTTGTGACCACCCACCTATCATCACAGGAATGGTGGCCTGCTGGTGACCACCATGTCTGTGATTTTCTTTTAAATAAAGCAATCTTTTTAATTTTTTAAACACAGCCTGTTTCCCTTAAATGAAAATGGGTTTCATTTAAAAATAAAAAGATGAAACTCTAAAGTTGAATTTTTTAAGTGTAGGCAGTGGTCCCTTGGGCCAATGCTTGCACTTAAAATATATTTTTCTAACCATTCTCAAAGAGGATGGCATCCATTGGGACCCCTTCCCCTTTGCGAATGGTTTGGCACCAACTTTCAATTGGGGGTAAATTGCAAATGTTTTGCGAACGCATTTCAGCCACAAAACATTCATACATTCCATTCCAATTCGGTATTAGGAAGGGATGCCCTCAACACACCCTGTTCACATACCGAATCGGAAAACCCATGTTGTGATTCTGTAAAAAGTGACTGAATTGCAATTTGGGCTTTGTACATCACAAAAAAGCATTATTCTGGTTGCAAACGGCACGATTTGCAAAAATGGGTTGTTTGTGAACACAAAATTCTTCGTACATCTAGCCCTTAATCTTTAGATTACTGGCTGTTTTTAACTATATGTATTTTTTTGTTCTACTTTTAATTATCCATAAATCTATATGTATTTGGTGGGTGAAAAATGAAGTTTGGGGAGAGAATGTTGCCAAACGTCTAGGGTGGTTGATCTCCAATCCTGGGATTCAGGTTTGAGTCTCAGTAACGACCGCAACATCCTATGATTCTGGGAAAATCACTTAATCTCCCGGTGCCTAACAAAAATGAATGTGTTCTTATGTAATGCAACTGGCGCTCATGTAGAGTGCTCTTATACCTTTGGGTCAAGTTCACACTATATTAAACTTTGTAAAAAAAAATGTTGCCCCCAGTATGAGTATTTCCACGTTTATATAATGAATAAATGTACTATTGCACTTTTCTTGTCTGTAGGATTGTAGCGAGCTAAGAAGTCATATACAAAAAAATAACACTCTGCTGAAAATAGAATTGTAAAATACTCAGATTTGCAAATATGGAAATCACATTAAATTGTTAACATTATAAGGGCCTGAGTAAGAGTGGCCTGATATTTCATCATTATATAGCACATCAACTAAATAGTGATACCCTGGGGTTTATTATTGGATGCGTTAAACACATCCAAATACAAGTTGGACCAGTAAAAATTGGGCATAGTATGTAGGTTATGGTGCTTGTCCCACTATGTTCTGAACCTTTACCCCCAGAAAATATATGCAGGTTTGACCCAATTACGATATACGTGGTGTTGAAAATGGGGTTTCTGGCTGGCTAGGGCGTACACCTAAGCTAGGCAGACCCCACCACTCCTAGTCAGGGCAAGACAGTTACACATCCAAGATAACCCCTGCTCACCCCCTTGGTAGCTTGGCAGAGCAGTCAGGCAATGTGGAAAGCGTTTGTGCAACACACACACACCAGTGACACACTAGGCACACCACAAAAGAGACTGCACACAAGGTTATATAAAAGTAGCCTTTGTAATATTTAGACATACACAAAGCACATTAGTCCATAAACCCCTGAGTAGCATGTAAAACACATCTAGATCACATAATCTAAATTGCTGCACCACCAGGCGCTTGCCATACAGATGCAGATAAACCACATATCACAAATGATTGCACCACTAGGTGCTTGTCATAAAGGAGGCATGTGAACACACATTAGACCACAACTACATAAAACACTGTGCCACTAGGCACCTGTCATGACCATACATAACCCATAAAAATCACTTTGCCTTAAGATAATCGTCATGACCAACATTAGGGTACTACGGCATTACTACTAGGCTGCACATGTCCTAAAAACATTATTGAAACATTATGCATAACATCCCAATTAGTGCCATTGAGGGAATACTTCTAGGTGGCACATGTCATGAACACACATCGTGAAAGGCACAGTTATGGTGCATGTCATACCATCACTTTGTCATTATGTCATTTACCCAACTATTAGTGCCCTCGAGCACATACTTATGAGTTTGCCATGTTTACCAAGGTCATTACCGTGGTAAGATTGAAGCCGGATGCCCCCAAGGACGGAAGGGTGGTAGCCGTCCGCTTTCACAGGGTGCCGTCACCTGGGGCCTGGATCATGTAGGTGACTTCCCCCACTAGAGTTATCAGGGCAGGTGGTGTCCCCACACACTGCCCCCACCAGTGGGGAGAACTAGCTGCTGCCCCACAGACAAAGTTATGAGTTGGGCCTGCTTGCGAACTTGCGGTGCACCCTTGGTACTTTGCAGCTGACACGTCCCTAGAATCTGCCAGACGTGATGTTGAAGATCTCCTCTGGTCTTGAGCGGCAGTGCAGATTGACTCCAATGCCGAGACGAGCCGTAGGTGTGAGAGAACTGCCTCGGCCTCTTGTCAGTGAAGCTCCTGATCCTCCAGTGGCCCTGAGTCCTGTTAGGCAGGGCTGAAGCGGGTTGTGGCTCCTCTTTCTTACATCGAGAGGTTGCTAGGCAATGCCTAGTAAACTGCAGATTTGGCAGAGAGGCCATGCATTGATCCTTGGAATCCCTCCAAAGCAAGAGGGCTTTGTCCACGAACTTGGGCCTCCAGGCGCTGTACATGTGGCACTTCAAGTAGGCAGCTCCTTCCAGGGGGCACGCATAAGGGAGTCCCCCAAGCTCTCAGGCCATAAAGAACCCCACCCTGCAGTAGAGACGGCTACACCTTACACTGGCAAAAGAAAGCACCCATTTTTTCCCGTCTCACCGTCACACTTGGGCCCACAAGGGAAACACAGTAGGTGCTCTCCCTACTCCTGGCATCAACAAATTAGTGGGAAATATTAAAGCACTGAACATGCACTTTGCTGGGGAACCGGTATAAAATGAGGAAGTGGAGCGCTTCCCACATGCTTGCAAAACATAAAGCACTCTTTGAACCGTGAAACATAAAAAGGAGGGGAAGCACACTTAAGTCCTTCACTTGCAGGTTTCTTTTTGAATGAAGTCTTTTGTGACCCTGAAACCTACAACAGGAGGCAAGCACATATAAGGTCTTCAAGACACCTCTCAAGTAGGGGGACAGAGCACACAGCAAAGTCCTTGTCCTTTCTTTGGCAGAATCAGCTACTGCAGGCCAATCCCAGACAGCACACAGCAAAGGGTCAGTACTCCTCCTCCAGTTTCTCCAGCTCTTCTCCTTGGCAAAGGTTCTTCTTGATTCCCAAAGTAGTCGAAAGTCTTGGGGTTTTAGGTGTAATAATTATACCCCAAAATGTATTTGTTCTCTTTGTGCAAGGGTCTCTGAACCCAGTCCAAACCAGTTCTGCCTTCACTGGCGCAGCATGACCACAGGGGGCTGAGAAAGTTTTTTGCAAAAGGAGCCACAGCCTATTCAGATGTGATTACAACTCAGACCAGGTCTATTCAGGCCTGCAGGGCACATCTCAACCCCCAAACGATTGTCTAGAGTGAATGCACATCTCAGCTCCTGTCACTCACACACCAGAAGCTGAATGCACAAACAGCCAGAGGCACACGGAAAGGTAAAGTAAGAAAAAGCCTACTTTCTAAAAGTAAAAAGAACAATTCATGGACAGAATGCAGGACAATGTCATGCATTCACCCCAGTACAAAGATCTGGTCCTAAATCCATCGTTTTTTTGCTCACCATGCCATTCCAGTTTGGACTCAGCCATATGCAAATCAGTCTTGACCCTGCGCCCAATGGGAACAGTGCTGCAAGCCCACTAGAAGCATTTGACTTACAGGCCCTGGCAAACACCATGCTCTTTACTAGGAACTTACCAGTAAAACAAACATAACAATCATGGATAACCAATCAATGTCTTTTATACAGAGAGCAAATGCACTTTAACACTGGTCAGCAGTAGAAAAGTGCCCAGAATCCTAAAGCCAACCAAAACAGGGTCAGAAAAATAGGAGGCAAAAGGCAAAAAGTTTGGGGATAAACCTGTCAGAAGGGCTAAGTCTAACATGCAGTAACAGGAATAATGGAACACATTGCAAATAACAGGCCCCTGGTAACGAGGGCTGATGCTGTTAATATGCACAGCAATTGTCCTGGCGTCATCACATACAGCAGGGAGATCCACTCACAGAAGACATATTTCACATTTTTCCCCTTTTCCATTTTTTCATAAAAAGTATTGACTGTTCTCTGTCAGTATGTACATGCAAAATTCACTAAAACATAATACTGAGAACCTTAAATATGCAGTCTAATAAACCTATTGAAAGAAGCTAATTGTTTGAACTACAGGTAGTTACCACATTTCTAGCTGTTGATATCCTTAGGGTGTTTACTCAAAGGAAACCCGCCCTACATTTTGCAATATATCAATGGGTAATAATTCAATTCACACCCAGTTTCATTCGTATCTGGATTGAATATTTATTGCTCTAAATATGTGTTTCATTCTCTTTCTAATGGGTCCATCTTATACTTTCATTCCCTATTTGATATTTTGCATCCACCGTTCGTTGACGCCGACATCTTTTAAACTTTTAAGTCAACGTTATTTCGAGTAGCTTCTTATTGAGTGTCAAACTTGTATGAACATATTTTGAAAGCCTCACATTACATGGTCACTTGGTTTTCAAACTAATAAAAAGCTCCTCATCATGTTCACTTCCATAACTTTAACAGTCTTAAATATCTATTCAAACGAGGATTTCCACGTCATTTGCATGAGGTGAAATCAGACTGGTCGGTTCAAAGATTTAGGAATAGCAAGTCTGCACACATATTAAACTCCCCCATAAATATCTTTTGAAAACTGTTAATTTAGATTTGATATTAGCGTGAATGACAAGCACTATAATAATCATGAAGGAAAAACATATCAAAATGTTGTAACGTTTTTCAAATTGCTGGCAAAAATTGATCAAGTAGAATATTTACTGAGAGGAGTACATATGACAACAATAATACATTTATACCACCAGCTGTTTCGAAACAGGAGACCCTTGCTTTTAAAAGGAGCAAAGAGTGACAGACAAAGGTCACAAACTGTTGTTTTGAAGACATCTCATTAGTGGCCAACCAGTATGTACATCAGAAAACACTTGGGCGAATAATAAGTATTAGATTTCACGTCCTTGGATAATATACCATGCAAATCAACTGAAGCAACTGCTGCAAACTGGATTGTACAGTAAACAATACACATCAGTGACAAAATAATCAATTAAGAGCACTCTCATAATGAAGTGCCAATAACCCTAAGTCATTTTATGGGTTATAATGTTTCCAAATAATATGACTATAGTGCCGTAAAACAATCAATTTGACATTGAAACTATTAAAGAGCTTGCAGGCATTCCCCTGCTGTAGCCTGTGCCGCCGTTTTAGAAGTCAGTTTTGTATATATTATGTTCCCTCTATTATAAGCATTACAGATTTGCTACTAGGGAATCTGAGTCATACAAGACAATTATGCACAAAGATGTTCTCATTTCATACTTATTGAACGACCACAGACTGCACAGGAATGCGCCATGCACATAAAACATGTTTACATACAAATCTATTACTTCCAGAGGATGTAAATGGTCTTCTTCTAAGCACTGAATTACAAAAATATCCGTTAATTTAAATAAATTGAAGAAAGAAGCACAGTGGGAAATACTAGAAATGAGAAACTTACACGTACGATGTCCGAGTCAAATGATTCCAAAGAAATATAGGACAAAGGCAAATTTTTTGAGAAAGACAGGAGGTGGCAAATAGTATCCTAAATAAGCAAAAAGAGGCTTTACATTTATTTTCCATGATATTTGAAATCGGAGAAAAAGTGTTATCGCAGGATCATGAAATCGGTGAACACACATTCTCTTCATGGAATGGAACTCTATATGCTTAACACTAGCAAACAGCTGATGCTACGTCTTAAATGAGGGAAACAAGTCAGACACTACCTGCTATTTAATTCACTTTTTTACACCTTGCGCGGCGTACCTGCCTTCCACGTTTCCGGGATCCTGTAGATAGCTTGGGCTGGAATTGATCGACTGGAACTCTGACTGTGAGGCATCCATTCAGGATTCCCTGTGATATATTTTCTGTATCATGCAACAAAATGACCCTCCAAAACTACCGATAGAGACTGCTGTAGCCGCTATTAATAACTCTTACTGAGTGGTTTCCAGTAGAGATTCAACTAATATCACTCCGTGATTTGAATTCGATAGGACCATTGCCAATTACCAATATTGCCCTGAATAAGTTAGTTTGTAAAGAACAAAGCAAATTGGCTGATGTCTGACTGCATGCTTTATTCCTTATGAAAGTTTGGACTCCTTTTCTGGTGCACTTTCCATTTTCTTAAAATTTCTTGTCTGGATTCCAGTGGAGCCCAACTGCGGCAAACTTCGGAAGTGTAATGCACAGGACATTTACATTCATTTAAAGGGGATTGAGGTGCTGAACCAAGGGTCAGCCGCAGTGTTTGGAGTTTGTTATGTGCACTTTTTTTTAACTCTGATTGCATCATTATGGTTTATTACATATAGCCGATTGTGCAACTTCTTTACCTGTTTTTAATTTATATGCTGTTGTCAAAGGCTTGCAGCGAAACCCTTTTGAACATAAGGTATCTGCAGATACTACTTTGGTTTTTTTGAAAGTTCCTTCTATGTTTGCAAGATCTCCTGCCAAGAGATTAGGGGATGGGATCCTTAGTGATTAACTAACTACCCCTGTTTAACATGTTTATCAGACAGGCTGGATCTTAGATCAGATCCTAAATTTAGATCAAACATCTGGAAGCATTTTCATTTTGCTATGGAAATAGTCCTGTTAGGCTTTGGAGAGGAAATTTAAAGTTTGGTTCCTCATTGTTTAAATGTCAAAAGGTAGTTATTGATTTATCTGGAAAAGCCGGGCAAAGACTATCAGTACATAAAATGCCCTAAAGGCAAAAAGCTTTTGTTCAAGCGTATTTGGCAGCAGGGTATACAATTCCCAAAAATTTACAAATCAACAAGACTGTCAACATCTTGGATGGAAGCGGCTGGCGCTGACTGGATTAGGAATAGTAAATCTAACTTCTCCAAAGTCCAAAAGATTCCCTACTACGGTGGTAAATGTGGAAGGAATAGTAAATATAACCCTTCCGAAGTCTAGCACTTTTCCTATTGTTGCATAAACTAGAGTGGGAATAGTATATTTAATATTCTTCTACTACAATAGTTTTCATAATATTGGTAAAATACATGTGGTTTTCAAGTTTGTAGTATTTTAGTCAATGTGTTATTTGGGGTTGGTTTTAAATGTTTAATATTTTATTCATTGTCTAAATTATTATATATTTTACTTGTTGGTTTGTTTTATGGTTTTATTGGGAATGTATTTTATGTGTGTTTATGTGTGTGTATAGTGAATCAGTAGATGAATATATCCCTGTGGTATATGGTAAATCAGTCTCTGAGGGTAGATGGTGCAAATTGGTTAATCCTCCTGAGTCTGAGGATAGATTTAAGTACATGAAGCGCAATCCTCAAGATTAGAGGGGCATCTCCAACTTGCAATAAAACTTAACTGTAAAATCAATTATTCCATTCTTCTTAACTTGTTGGCAAATTTCTTTATTGAGTTATCATATTATTCTTCATGAATTTTGTTCATTAATTCTTCATGACGATACTTTTCATACATATATTCATGTATTAAATATGCTCTGATGCCCAATGCATTTCGGGTTGCTGCCCCTCGTCAAGAGATTTTTTTCAAAACCAAGTGTTTCGTACCCGCGTATACACAAGCTCATTCAGTGTAATATACAAATGTCCATGCACGATATGAGGTGCGTGAACGGCTCCTCCCGGTGCAGTTAACTGCACCCCCTGACTAAGTGCAGCAGCCCGAAATGCATTGGGCATCAGAGCATATGTAATTATTATTGTATTACTTGTATTAAAATAAGATACAGTCTTCATCCTTATGAATTCATACATATTTAACTTTATGGATTACTTCCAATATAATTTATGTTATCATATTACACATTTCGGTATTTTACTGCTTGTATTGTTATATTTAAAAAATGCTAATAAACAATTTCAACACAAAAAAAGAGGAGTATGATAACTCAATAAAGAAATTTGCAAACATGTTAAGAAGAATGAAATAATTGATTTTACAATTACATTCGAGTTCAAGTTGGAGACGCCCCTCTAGCCTTGAGGATTGTGCTTCAAGTGCATATATATAGTCATATAATTAATATAGATGTGTATTTTACATTATATTATTTTTTTATATTTTAAATGTATTATTATGAAGCATATATATTTATATTTTCATAGTAATAAATGTACAATATTTAAATAAAATAATACCATATAAAATAAATATGTTTAATAATTATGATACACTATATATACATATATATTTAATAAACACAAACACACATATATCTATGTGTTTGTGTGTTTAAATAAGTGTATATTTATATATATAATTTAATATTAGTGGAATTATTGAATTTACATTATATTTCATGTATTTATTAACATATTTAACATTTACTTCTTTAAACTCTATTTCTATTAAAAATCAATGTTTTTGTATATTTTTAGTTGATATTAGTAGCAGCAATATTTTATTTTGACATTTTTGTACTTACCATTATAAGTATAGGAGCATAATATAATGGTAAACAATATTTTTTAAGCAATATTTTTGTCAAAGGTATTGTTTACCACCATATTGTGTCAGTGATCCTATACAGGTTTAGCGTGCCTGTTCTCAGTTCATTCAGGGGCCATTTGGCTTCAATCTGCTACTCAATATCCAATCATTAATCTTTTTCCTCTTTTGGTAATGGTTTTGTTTCTAAAAAGGTTGGTGGCTGGAAAACACACAGATACTAATATTATGTCCTTATAAAACTAAGAAAAGTACAGAGCTTTGTGATTTTTGTGTTGAGTACTTTAAATAATGTTCGCATTTCTGTTCAATAAAAACGATTCAGGCATAAACTATCAGCCTTAACTTGTGAACTTCTGAGCATCAGTGTTCATAAACATCCATGTCAGGGTCCTTAATTACCCAATGCAATTAGATTATAATTCGAAGACGTAGGAGTAAATTGTATGCTCTTACCAAACAATAGCATCTTAAATTGCCAAAGCCGCTCTAAGATCAAGTAAACTGATGAAGATAGTCAACTGTTTCATGGACACCTCATTCTGCCCAGTTCAGATACTGAAATAGTGTGTGGCTTTGGATAGCCTCATGGATATGAAGTAAGGCAAGGCAGCGCAAATCGCAGTGTTGCCATACTGTGCAATAGAGAGGCATTCCATGGGCATTGCAGTGGGTTTTCCCACACAACACCTATGGATTTTGACACTGCCTTTGATTTACAAGACCATGTAAACCTGGGGAAGCACAAAATCCTTACCCCTCCTGAGATGCGGCATTCTGCAGCACACATAGAAAGAGAAAAACGCCTCTTAGGATTGTTTTTGTGCAGGAAGTTGTCCCTTACAGCACAAAAACAATCTTGACAACACAGGCACCCTTGCACCATGGTGCAAGGCTGCCTGCATTGGTGCTAGGCAGCCTAAACATCGCCAGTGCTGGGAGAAAAGACAGGAATGCACCATATTGCATAAATACAATGCATTCCTGCCCTTTCATTTTGCCACAGGGCACTGAAGCATGCTGACTTGTTGTGCTGCACTATGCCAAATCCCCGCAAATGAGGGCCCCGGTGTCATGGATGCTGATTCCTGCCTCACTAGAGATTGGAAATAAAGGGACACCCTTAATATAACTTGTAAGTTAACCCCTAGAGGGAGTGAATCTGTTGAAGAGCTCTCTATGTACCCGGAAGGTCACTAGTTCTAATCCTGGTAAGTACAACCCTGCACATCATTGATGGTTCCGAAATCCCTGAAATGAATACAGTTTCAGTGGATCAAGCAAACATTTTTTTTTTAGGGTTCTATGAAACTACAAGGTTTGGGTTTTGAGATCTCTGTATTCAAAGGACGTCATTATTAGATGGAGAAGAGGTTCTTTTCTATGTAGACGGTATAGATAAATACTCAGATATTCTCAGTTTGCCACAATCTTTTGTGCAACTCTACCGAGATAAAATTGTATGCGCGCAATTTAGAAATGACTGGTCGCAGAATGTATGTTTATCTGCATTAATTTATCTCCTCTGAGCTATTAACAGACATCCCTTGCTCCTGTAGTGCTTAAGGTAGTTCTATCTTTCCTTCTTAAATATGATCATGCCACAGTGGAGGGGTCTGCAGTACAGGCTACAGAACTTCATGCTAACTCCATTTCCTCGAATCAAAATAAATACAGACAATTGTAATGCAGGATTGGTAAAAGCATAAAAAATAAATAAACATCTATATTTCCCCTTTTTAAAAAACAGTGGTTTCTTTTTAGGCAAGACTAGTGTTTAAGGCTCTCTGCCCTGTAATGTAAGTTTGAAACATTTTGCTTCATTCACCGGGTTCTTCGCGATTTACCTACCGCCTTGTCAAGCGGAGAGACACCCTCTCAATCTCAAGCCATTCAAGCAACTAGAGACAGATTAGTCAACACACATCTACCACTGTAGTTTAAATATGAATGGATTCATAATGGCAGGTGTGTGTCCATAGCAATAAAGGGAGTGATGTAGTTGTACAACTGATTGACATTCTCTTCAACTCATCAATGAAAAATACACTGTGCTATGATGGTACCAGGGAATGCCATTACTTAATATAAATGTATGACTCATTCTGCATTCAACTGCCACAAAATTGTTCATGGAAGCAGAAGAGGAACACACACCAACGAAGCTGCAGCAGTAGAGAAGGGGTATTCTATTGGGCACTAGGCACTGGCAGGCCATAACCCTAATGTAATGCAAGCTGGTATATGTTGACGGTAAGTCATAAGTACACTGTTAATAAAACAGTGTAGTTTGTATGTGAAGCACACTCGTGGCTAAGAATTTATGACATGGGTGGCAGGAAACCAAGAGACCCCTGCATTCTTTGAATGAGGGCCCTATCTTTGTAGATCTCACCTGCAAACAGGTTCTAAGTGCCTGTTTTTAACGAAATATGGTCCACAGTGCAAATACTTAAATTAGCATTTGGGTCAGCTCTCTGCCATTAGTTGGGTTTCTTGTTGATCTTATTTGCATGCCTTTTTTTCAGTGTGTTTCTGTAATAAGCTGGCTCTTTATATACTATACCAAAATTAGGTATAGTGTGCACAGAGGCAAGTGGAACCCCAAACGTAGGCAGAGGTAAAAGTAGATAACACCTTACTCTCTATTTGTGGTAGTGTGGGTGAGCTGTAAGGCTTTATCAGAGGGTAGTGTTAAGCATTTGTTGTACACACCCAGGCAGCAAATGCGGTCACACACTCAAAGACTGAACTCAGACCAATTTGTTTGAATAAAAATATTATTTGTTATCATTATTTTCTAGAACCAAGCAAGGCTGTTACAGGTAAGTGTAAATAGAACTTTTCAATGCAGGTTGAACAATACAAGCATGCTGAATGAAAATGACTTTGTTACAAGTTTGTAAATCTTTTCAATACAGTGAAAATTACTGTTAGATTACTTTTCAGATTACTTTATAGATCACTTTTTCTACTCAATAAGATATGCCAAGATATCACACTGGGACATTTCCTAGAGAAAAAGTTAGTAAAGCAGTTTTTAGATATTTGCAACTTTTCAAGTTCTCATACAAAACCAACTCCACACTTAGAACAATTTTCAAGGAAAAACAGTCAATGTATTCCTATGGAGAAAACTGAAGTTAACGGTTTGCAGGTAAGTATTTGTTTGTGGGAGTTGGTATTCTGGGGTTAGAACCAGGGTTCCCTAGGGTCAAGGATGCGCTCTCAAAGTACCCTCAGTGGTACTAGGGTGGCCGGGTGCAGAGTGCTGAGGCCTAATGTTATCCAATCTGGGACAGGGGTCCTCCGGTTGGTGGCTGCTCACGAGCAAGCCACAAGTTTGTGGGAGCAAAGCTCCTGGTATTAGGCTCAGGGCAAAGGGGGATCCGAGTTGGCACCCAAAGTAAACCTGCAGCGGCTCAGGGGTGACAGGGTGCAGGGTGCTGGTTTGGCGTCAGGTGCCCTGTTGATTTCAATGGGGATTCTCCTGTTGCAAGAAAGACTGCAGGCTCGGGACGAAGATCTTCCGGAGGTTACCACCAGTGGGAGAGGTAAGTTGGGATGCTGGGACACAGTCGGTTGGGCCACCCAAGGAAGCGGGGCATCGTGTGCAGAGGTGTCTTTAGGTAGGGTTTTTTTTTTACCAGCTCCAGTCGCAGTCGGGGGAATCCTCCAGAAAAAGACCTCCTTGTGGTGTTGGGCCACCCGAACTCGGGCCATGGGAGTCAGGTGCAGAGTGGTGCAGACTTGTGGTTTTGGCCATAGCCAAAGTCTGTCGGTGAGCAAATCCGGTGCTCACGGGAGACAAAGTCTTTGGTTTGGAAGGCAGGGCAGGTCCTCCGGGTTCTCAAGGTAGTTGGCTGCACGACACACCAGGATTTTGCTGGAGCATGTCCGAGGTGGGGACAGGCCAGTAAGGCTGGGGCCAAGTCAGTGAGCGTCCTCCTCTTCTTAGTTTCAGCATGGATTCTTCAGTCCTTCTTCTTCTATTCTTCTTGTTGCTTCTTGTCTGAGGAGGCAAGGTTCAGGGTTGCCCCTAAATACTAGATTAAGGGATCTTACAGGTAAGTAAAAGTTGGTACCAATGGGTCCATTCCTTGGAGTGGGTACACCTCCTATTATGCCACCCTCCAGTGGGAGGGGGGCATATGCCTTACTCTGGTTGACTGGTTCTCTCCATCTGCAAGATGGTGGGGACTGAGAGTTGTGCTTCACCTCGCCTCCCCCACCTGAGGGTTGGGGTTGACAAAGGTAGGCACACATCCCTTCCTCACTTGTTTCTCCCGCTGATTCTCCTGCACAAAGTGGGGGTCAGAACCGGTGGGAGCCAGTTGCTGGAAGCAGCAAAGGGCAGGGGTAGCTCACAAAGGCAAACCTTTGACGCTTCCCCTTTGCTGACCCTGCCCATCCTGGGGGAGGAGGCCTAGCACCTCATCCCAGGATGTGCATTGTTTCAGACCCCCAAGAGCAGCAGGCTCTCGGCCCAGGTGTCCAGAAAAAGGTCTGGTGGTGGCAGCTGGTGAGCAGCCACTCAGCCTGGACACTAGTGTTAGGTCGTTTTTCTAGGGCATCTCTAAGATGCCCTCTGAGTGCATTTTTCATTAAATCCCACACTGGCATCAGTGTGGGTTTCATGTGCTGGCTGAGAAGTTTGATACCAAACTTCCCAGTTTTCAGTAAAGTCATTATGGGACTGTGGAGTTTGTAATGACAAACTCCCAGCACCATATACTCTTAATGGTAGTACTGCACTTACAATGTCTAAGTATTGGCTTAGACACTGTAGGCTCACCACTGGTATAATGCACCCGGCTAGAGAGGTTGCTGACCTATGCCAGGGCAGTGGGTTGAATGCATGGCACACAGGGATGTGTGCCATGTTGAATCTTCACTTTGTTCTGCAACAAAACACGCAGACTGCAAGGGCAGTGTGTGGGCGTAAAGGTACAGGACCTCGAACTGTGGTACAATAAGTGCTGCAGCCCTTAGAGGTCTTTCCTGGTAACAGTGCCCCTGGGTACCTGCGTTATCATTGGCAAGGGACTGACCTGTGGCCAAAGAGTGCCAATTGGGTTTTGTCTCAATGCAGTTTTAGGGAAAGAATGTAGGCCCTGGGTACCTGTTTGGCAAGAACCCAGGGCACACTGTGGTTTGGCAAAAAGTAGGGGTAACCATGCAAAAAGAGGACACTTTCTTACAGTTTCCTTTCTCTTCTTGTGTTTGTTCCTATCCTGGAGCATAGGATCTTTACCATCCTATTGATTAGAGACTTGCATCCTTTCGTGGCTCCAGTTGAGGAAACTACATGTTTCTTTCCCCAATTCAGAGGAGTGCATATTTGTTCTTGTTCTCTTCCCAGTTTGCTGGCTTTCCCCTTACATCTCTGTCCTCTGTGCTCTCAGTGTTGTTTTACCGCTCGTTTGGTACTTAGCTGCACCTCCATGTCTTGCTCAGCTTTTTTGCTACTGTTTTTTAAACCCCCTGACCCAGCTCCTTCATTGCTTCCAAGCCGCTCATTGTTCTTCCTGCCACTCCTCCAACCCCTCTTGGGCCACCAATGCTTCCCGCCCCTCTCCATAGCATTCTATTTTTAATTTAATTTTTTTCATTATTTATTTTTTTGCAGCCTCAGGCAACCGCAATTTGCTGCTGTGCTGCTCCTTTCTAAATAAGGTGCTTTTGAGAGCTTTTTATATATTTTTTTAATTTACTATTCATTTTAGCATCTTGAAACAGCGATTTAAAAAGAAGAAAAAATGACCAGTTCAAAGTCTTAGCACATATGCGTGCATGTGCGGTGACATGTGTGTTTAATGTTATTACTCTAAGACTGTAGTAGAGTCATCATGCATAGGGGCACATGCATAATGATGCATGCAAATGTATGTTTGTTTAACTGCTCATTTTTTTGCCGATACTCTTTTATTTTTCAGACTCCCAATACAGACAAGCATCAGCGAAAAGCATTAGCAATGTCAAGACCTATTTGCTTTGCCAGTGCTTGTCCATTAGACCGCTGTGTGAAGCGGTTGGCAACAGACAGAGGTAGACAAGAGGGTCTAATAAAGTAACAATGTTTGTTGCACTATTTCCTGTAAAAATTTGCGATTTCTGAACATTGAAGAAAAATATAACAGATCAAGCTCTGAAGGTTTCCCAGAAGCAATATGGTGCACAGCAGGGACCATAAAAGCGGAGACTGCGCGATGGCATAATAGTGTGCCAACGGATATATTTCTGTGCCTTGTTTTCGTTCTGATGTTGCTAATTATGCTGCTGATGGCAGATGGCTCCGAAGGCTCGACCTACTATTTGGAGTCTCTCATGCACTCTAAAAGGCACTTACATTAAATTTTGTGCAACAATTGTTTTTATCTGATCTGAGTCATCATGCACGATTCATTCCCATGTTACCGCCCACAAGATCCAAGCAGAAAACACTGAGCCCTCAGCAAAGGGCACTTTGCTATCAAATATGCCACACTTCCGCGAATACTGAACGGCCACAGGGGGCGCTCCTTCCGCTGCCACGTGCCTCCATTACAGCCGGTCCACGGGTGCGAACCGTCATCTGCTGGGACGTGCACAGACCCTGCTGGCTCTGCGTTTTTCCTCCTCAGCTGCGAACGCGGCCTCAGGGCGCATTAAGAAAAGGCGCGTAAAACCCCAAAGAATTAAACAGAATGAAAAAACTGGGCAGCGTTTTTAACACGTCACGGAAACTAAATGTGCTTCTTTTGGGTTCAGACAGATCATTCCAATTTTAGATGTTTTAATTTACATCTTGTCCTCCTAAAAGGCACGTGTTTTGAATATTTTAGTTTGTACTACGTGATATCACTTCATTGTTGAATCTTTCCCGTTCTAAATCCCAACAAAGCTCGACAAGAGCTCTTACGCATCGAAAGCCGATCTTAAAGAAATGTTTATATTTTCTTGTAAAAAATCAGATTTACAATCCTGCGTGCATGACCGAGACGATAGAGATGCAACTTGAAGGAACACCCACTTCAATTTATCTGACACAATACCGTTTACAGGATTTTTGTTTTAGTGTTGTTTATAATATCTCCTTCTTACGTTTCTCTTGGACTGCAGGCCACCGAAAGCTGTTTTGGTGTCGTCTCTCCGCATTGCCAGATAAATAAATTAGATATACTGTCAACTTCACGAGTTAATAGAGTTTGATGAGGAAACACGTACAGGAAATTTTACTTTGCATCTCAAAATGCGCACAGCGAAGGCATGAAGACAGGCTTGCAGAGAGAAAGGGAAACAGCCATTTACGAACATTCTTTTGATGAAGGTTGTGTTTAGAAATATAACACCCTTCTCACTAATTGGATGGATGGATGGATGGATGGATGGATGGATGGATGGATGGGTGGGTGGGTGGGAGGGTGGGTGGATGGATGGATGGATGGGTGGGTGGGTGGGTGGATGGATGGATGGATGGGTGGGTGGATGGGTTAGGGTGGGTGGATGGATGGATGGATGGGTGGGTGGGTTAGGGTGGGTGGATGGATGGATGGGTGGGTGGGTGGGTGGATGGATGGATGGGTGGGTGGGTGGGTGGGTTAGGGTGGGTGGATGGATGGATGGATGGATGGATGGATGGATGGATGGGTCCGTGCCTGGTGGAAACAAGGGTTCATTTGTGCAGGCCGTTCTGCAGACACAATGCCCGCCTCTTCACAAGAGAAGCTTGAGTGTGGCTTTGAGAGGGAGATTAGGCTTCCCAGACAAAGCTGCTTCCCAAGTGGGGAAAGCTGCCATAAGTCTTTGGAAACCGCCTATATACTCCCAAACTCCCAGAGGGAGAAAATGCCGACAACTGACTATTGTATATAGCCTATGCTTTCTGCAAGAACTGAGTTGGGAACCATGTGAGACCATGCGGTCGACCAATGGGGATTCCCTCACCTGAATGGAGCACATTCCCATGCACATGAGGAAATGCGTCTAGTGAAAGTCCACTTGGCATCTGCCATTTAGTAACTTAGAGGTGTGATGCTAGCTTAAAAGTTGGTAAAATCTAGAATCCATATTTCAGGCACATTCAATGAAAGATTGATTTTAGTTTAAAAAGTTGACTAGAATATACATGACCATTCCAATCTCACTCACCTGTTTTACAACCCAAGACACCTTAAACAACATCCCCATACTCCACTTTAGGAACCCTAACACCATTAACTTTTTCAACTTCAACCATAACTACAACCCTGGAACCTCTCTATTCTATAGCAGCAAAACATCACACTTACATAAACTTCCTCTGCCCTCAATTAACAATACTCTGAACACCCCTCTTCAAACTGACTAACAACATCCACTCTTTCAACTTGAAAATTAATCCACTCCTGAGATATCTCTATTCATTAGTGTAGCATCCTCCCAGCCTGGGTGCATGTGAATCACTACATCACACATGGAGCTTAGTATAACATGTCTTTATTCTTCTGTATGTAACCAGAAACTAAACATTCTAAACCTGCATTCACTTCACTACGCTCTAACACTTATGTAACAGTTCTGCAGAGTTAATCAGGAGCCCAAAGGGTTTCATCATTGCTAACTCCCACAACAGTACATCTCCACCTGTTAAATAAAAATTGCACTTTTTTTTACAAATATATACAATCATAGCTCTTCAATGAGTCTTTGTGGTGCTCTGATCTCGCATCAACAAAACCACCATGGGAGGAAGATCCTTCTCCTACCTGGCAGCCAAAACCTGGAACTCACTTCCCACACACCTTCGCCTCACTCAGAACCACCTAGCATTCAGAAAGCAACTTAAAACCTGGATATTCGACAAGTAATTCCCCACCCTTCTCCAAGCGCCTTGAGACCCTCTGGGTATGTAGCGCGCTATATAAATTAATTGAATTGAATTGAATTGAATTGATCACATGTCCGACCTTGTCTTCAGAAAGTGTGAATCAGCTGGTGATGTAGAAACAACAGCAGTCAGGGGGTCGTCAATTGTCCTTTCAGACCCTGTCTCTACATGGACATCAGTGCCTGATGAGAAATGAGCCACATGTCGGTAATGACAGGAATATTATGTAGGAGACATCCCTCTCTCTTGCCATGCTCCCAAAAATAGAGCTAGAAGTGGCGGGCGTTCCTTTTCTTACAACTCGGCTAAGTTATGGAACGCTCTCCCTACCCACATATGGGGGGAGCTCAACCTAATGCCCTTCGGGAAAAACTCCTCAAAACCAGTTTTTTTCCAAAATTTCACTTAATCATATGCCCTCTCTGTCTGCTCTGGGATGCCTCAGGGTAGCTATGCACTTTATAAATATTTTTTTCATTTCATTTCATGTCATTGGGCAGTTATCATGTGTCCTTTGCTGGTCACAACATGAAATGGATCTTCATCGAAGGGAGCATAAGATTTCCATTTTCTATGCTGACAAGCGCTCAATCTCATCTAGTGAATGTAATGTCTTTTGCATGTCGGCGCTTATCTGCATAGGACTTAATTTTCCTTTTACGAACCAAGTCTCTTATACTGGTTTCTTCAGCAGTACTTGATCTTCTGTTGGTACATTGAGGTAACTTGTTAGTCATGGCTTTCCCGAACATCACATTTGCAGACTTTCACCTGGGGTCGAGTGAGGGGTCGAATGGGGAGCTCGAAGAGTGGAGTTCATGACAGTTTTAAGGTCAAGCTTTCCGAATACAGCACGCTGAACAATTTTTTTGAGAGTACTCATGAAATTTCCGACAGGACAAGCCATTGGCCTGTGGTCAAAGGGGTGCACTCTTCTGATGCTTCACATTAAGATGACTGAGAAAGCCTCTGAATTCTCGTCTGTTGAAAGGTGGGCCGTAGTCAGATTTTAAAATTGCAGGAACACCCCATGTTGCAAAAATATTGTTTAATCTCTCCATTACACTTTCTTGAGTAATAGATGAGAGATCTTCTATTAATAGTAAACTGAAGTATTCACCAACAATCACCATCAGGTGATGTCCATTGTCAAGCAGACCTAAGAAGTCAACTGCAGTTCTTTCCCATACAGGCTTTGGCAACTCTGTAGTTTTTGATGTTCGGCAGTTGCATAGATGACATGCCTTCAATTCTTTCAACTCTCAAATCAATATAAAGAAATCAAACTCAGGCTCAGAGAGCTTGCTTTGTGGCAACGATTCCAAGATGTCCTTCATGGGCCACATCAATTATCTGTTGTCGCAAACTCTCCGGAAAGAGCAATTTTTGAACCTCGAGAATAATGCCTTCTTGAGTACCAGACAGTTCATCTTTGACATTTTTAAACTTCTGATATTCACTGTCACTGGTAAGAAGTCGAGTTTGCTGGTTCCAAGACTGATGTGTAGTATCTTGACTCGTGGCAGTGACAATTTGTTTGAAATGGCAGCTGGGGTGCTTGATTTCACAATGACATTTATGTAGGGTTAGGCCATCTTTGAAGGTTTACCTTGGCCCTGTAGAGGCACTCTTGAGAAGTATTCAGCAGGGTTTTGGTATTTCCCTGCACGGTGCACAACTGTATAGTTGTATTCTTGTAATCACAGACCCCAACTTTCAATTTGAGGATGCATCTAGGCCTTTGGATTGAGCCTTGGCGTGAAAGGCTTTCCATATAAGAATACGTAAAAATGTTCACAAGCCCACACCACTGCTAAACATTCTTTCTCAGGATCTGAATAAGCACTTTCAGTTTGGGACAAACTTCTGCTTGCATATGCCACAATACGTCTTTGAGCATTTGGGTGTCTGTTGTGTTGTGTAAGGATTGCACCTAACTCGATGGGTCTAGAAGCAACAAACTCTGTATGAAGCTTTGGATCAAAGTATGATTTTTCAGTAGTACTATCAATAAATTGTTTAATTCTCTTGAAACTTTGCTCGCATTCACATGATCAGTGAAATGAAGCATTCTTTTTCGTCAAGTCTCTCAACGGAGAACTCACGGTGGCAAAGTCCATATGAATCTTGAATAATAGTTGGCCATGCCAAGGAATGAACGTAGCATGAAACATCTTGTGGGGGACTGGCAGTTGACAAAGCTTGCACTTTAGATGGGTCGGGGTCATACCCCCATCAGAAAAGATATGGCCAATTTTGTTTAGCTTTGTCTTACGTAATTCAAATTTATGGGCATTCAATACAGCCTTTCCAGGATGATTCTGGTCACCGATGTTTAGACTTTTCAATGAAGCTTTCATTATTCAACTGCTTTACACAGTCTAGAATTGTGCTTTGACTCCATATATGCCAGAAGCTGATTCAGCACTTCTATTGAGGCACACGTGGCACACACAAGCAGTGTGCTGAACAACAGCAAACTCCCTGGGTGAGCACACCGATCTATGGGATACTGATCCCCTATCTCGTTGCCAGTTGCAGCGTCCTTCCCAGTTTGGGTACCCAACAATGACTTTGCTACACACGGAGCTTAGTGTACACGTCTTTAGTATTCTGCATGTAACTGCAAACTCAAAATTCTAAGCCTGCATTAACTTTACCACACTATTACACTTATGTCACAGTTCCATAGAGTCCCTCAGGAGCCAAAAGGGTTCCATCATTGCAAACTCACACAACACTTCATCATCATCAAGGATAACCTCTAATCATCCCCTTAATTAATAGTAGCCTCACATATGTATTCTGGAAGACTAACAACCTAGTCTTTCAACTTCGACACATATTCCATCCCTGAAATCTCTCCATTCATAAGCAGCAGTAGATGACATTTAGTAAGTAAAGTTGTGATGCACTCAGGAATCAAAGTGCTAAAGTTAAGATATAATTGGTAACTATTTGGTAAATTAACACTATAAGTACATCCATTAAACCTGAGTAAATCAAGAGAACTGTACATTTGATATTTTGTAAATGGAACAAGATGATCTAGATATCTGAGGTCATGATATTAATTCCAAATGACTTGTAGGAAAAGCAAAAAATACTGTGTTGAAATGTTAATTACATTTTCAAAAATAGCTGTAGAACAAATATTCTGGCATACATTGAAGAATGATGGCATTACAAGTAGTGTAGGAAACTGAAGTACACTATGTAGAAAGTCCAGATGCCTCTTATTGGTCTTAAATTAATATTCCCAAAAGCTATCTTTTGTGGTGGAGAGGGCAAGCAGTTTGGGCTTAGTCCATAAATGAGGCACACACTCAAGAAGAAACTGGAGACAAATTTAGAAAAATAAAAATATATTTTAATATATATTTAACTCCAAGAACTTCGTAATTGACTAAGTACTTTTTGAGATATCAATTTTTACAGGTAAGGTATAACACAATGCATTTTTACGCTGTGATGGTTTCCTATAGAGAAAGAAATCATATACTGCATACAGGTACTTGAAATCATATTCCTTGGTTCTCCTTTAGCACTTAAGGTGCTAGGCCTAAAGAACCACCATCAGTTCGATTTAACCTGCCCTGGCGTGTCTGGGTGTAAAGATGCTGGACGGGTTGGTAGCCTTGGGGGCAGAGAGGGGGCTACCTTGAAACAGACTGCTGAGCGGGACTTGAGGACAAATCTGGGAGCTGCCAACGGAGGGCTCGGTTCATGAGGATCCTGGAAGAAGGGGGTTGGGGCAGATGGTTGTCATGGATCCAGGCCTGGGGGCTTGGGTGCAGAGGCTTTTGGTCAGCTGGGCCTGTGAGTCAAAGGTACTCACGGTTCGCAATTAGACATGAAGAGGGAGACAAAACAGAATAGCTGGACCACTCTCAATGCTAGCTTCTGCAACGGCTGGTCAGTTGTTTTGATGGTTGAGTCTGGATTGGACTTCAAAGAAGCTTTGGTTGCTGCAAAGGGTCAGGTACCCCAGATATTAATGCGGGAGGCTCTGGTTGGTCCTGGCATCTTTACACTTGGTGGTAGACGGATCTGACCTTCTAGAGCATGGTAGCCTCCTCCTGGGCAGCTGCCATGTCAGTGGACCCTATGGTCAGCAGAATGGTGAACTAGACATTGCAGTTGGTGCCTGAAAGTTACAGGGAAGTGGTTCCTTCACTTCAATGGAGATGGTGATGGCTTGGCAAAGGGCTGGAGGCCCTCCGTGGCTTTTGGCAGATGCACAGCTGCAGGACGAGTTGGGTTGTCGCAGTCCTTCTTCTTCTGTCAGGGGAATCAGAGTTCTGTATGTCAGGGGACCACCTAAATACTGAATTTAGAGGCAATAAGGGGAGTGAAGGGAAGTAGCCAAAAGACCACTTACCCTTGGGGTCACTACACCCCCTACATGTCCACTTCTTGGGAGGAGTTGGTATAACCCTGCCCCAGAGTTCCTAATTCCATCAAAAACAAGATGGTGGAATCCTTCTTTCATTGGGCACATCTGGCAGCTCACCTTAGGGGTGTGACTGGCCTGGTAGTGCACCATGCCTCCCTGCATAGATAATTTCCCAATTGTCCTTGTGTCAGATGGGCCTCGGGACAGGGGGTGGCATCTCCCAGGTTTAGGGGAAGCTAAAATCGCATATCATAGGTGGTAGAGGCTGTGAAGCCTCCGGCCTTGGCATGCAGATTCACTAGCCATACTGCTGGAGGAGGAGCAAACACCTCCTGTCAGACCAGGCATTGTTTCTGATGACTGAGAGTGCAAGGTATTAACTCGTCTGTAGTGGCAGGCTGGAAGATACCAGTGAGCCAGCACACTAAGAGGCTGGTAGGTTTTCAGGGGGCATCTCTAAGGCACTCTATGGGTGCATGTTTTAATAAATCCACTACTGGCATCAGTATGGTTTAATCAAGCCAGTGTTTGATACCAAACACCATATGTTTCAGTGAAGCCATCATGTAGCTAGGGAACTCGTAATGATCAGTGCTCAGTATATGTATTTAAGATGGCTTCCCTGTTCACTTGTACTATCTAGAAAATGAACTACACAGCACAGGGACATATCTGCTCATGCAAATATGTCCTTGTTAGAACTGGGAATCTCTAGTTGGCAGAGGTAGGTACCATTGACCAAATAGGGACACTTGCTTCTAGTTAGAGTAAAGGGGATACACACTTTGGATAACCCCTGCTCACCCCCTTGGTAGCTTGGCACGAGCTGACAGGCTTATCTACAAAGGCAATGTGTAAAGTATTTGTACCAACACTCACAGTAACACAGTGAAAACACCACAAATGGACACCACACCAGTTTTGAAAAATAAAGTATCTTTATCTAAATTTCACAAGACCAAAAGGACATAAAATCCAACATACACAGTTTAAAAATATGACTTCAGAAAGGTTTCCAGAACTTGTACCATAGAAATCTATAGATGCGTGACTTTGCACCAAAGTACTTGGAGATGCCAGAAAAGTTCCCAAACCAAACAGCTGCAGCGTTGAAAAACAAAGAGATGCAACACTCCTGAGACCCTGAGGAGGCGATGCGACAGCCCCAATGCACGCAGCGGACAGGTTGCATTTTGTCCAGTCTGTAGGGGGAGCAATGCGTTAAGTCCTCGTGCCGGTTCCAGTTTGCAGGTGATGCATTGGGGAAAGTGACTCGCACAGGTACGATGCGTAGATCTTTGTGATACGACAGCGATCGATGCGGCGGCATTGCGTGCGTCGGTCCTCTTCAGCCATGATCCCTCGATGCGTCAGTTCTTGCAGCGACGACGTGGGATGTGAAAATCTTCACAGCGGCACGGCGATGCAATTGAAATCATTTTGCACCGTCACGATGCGCCGGTGAAACGTGCCGCAAGAAGAGCGATGCAATGGGTTTTGCAGTTCTTTCCATGCTTCTTCTTCCAGCTCCCAGTTAGCAGCAACAACCTCCAGAGGCCCCACAACTGGACCAAGCACTCTAGGCAGGTCAGAACTCACACAGCAGAGTTCAGGGGGAGCAGGGGGTGAAGTCCTTTTGTTCTTGGGACTTCAAAACAGGAGGCCAGCTCTCCTCAGGCCCTTGGAGAGCTTCTTTAAGCAGGGGACACATCACACACCAACGTCCTTTTCCTTTACTTGCCAGAATAGCAACTGCAGGTTAGCCCCAGAAGACACAGCAAGGTCAGTCCTTCTCTTCAGTTTCTACAGCTCTTCTCCTCTGCAAAAGTTCCTCTTGAATTCCAGGATGATCTAAAGTTCAGGGGTTTCAGCTCTCATATTTATACCCCAAAAGTCTTTGTTCTCTAGGTGTAAGGGGTTCTGGACCCAGTCCAACCCAGTTCTGGGTGCACTCTGCCAGTGCACAACTTCTTCCTTTGTGAATGTGGGCCAGGCTCTTCAGACACACTGCAGGAGGTGGAGCCAGCATTGTGGAAGGCAGGCACAGCTCTATTCTGGACCAGGTGCTACTTCTCCCACCACTCCAAATGCAGATCAGACTATTCAGCCTAGTGCTGGCTCACCCAGACTCCCGGAGCCACCCCAGCTCCTGCCAATCTCAAACCAGACAGTCAAGGAAAAGAAAGGTTGAGCAAGAAAATAGCCACTTTCTAAAAGTGCTATTTTCAAACACAGAATAAAAAAAAAATACTAAAAGATGTTATTAAATTCTGAGTTAAGGGATACCAGACTCCAATTTTCTATCTCACTCCTATTGGAAGATATGCAGGTAAACATGTTACACAGCATTCCCCATCCTGGCCTATGGGCAAGATAGCCTTTCAATAGTGAAAAACGAAATTGGCAGTATTTCAATATCAGGACATGTTACACACACTAGTACATGTACCACCTTTCACATACACTGCACCCTGCCCAGGGGGGACCTTGGGTCTACAATAGGGGTATCCTGTGAGTAAGAAAAGGAAATGGTATGGCCTGGCAAGTCAGTTTAATGGCCAGGTCAACATGGCAGTTAACAAACTGCGCACAGGCACTGCAGTGGCAGGACTGAGACATTTTTTCAGGGCTACTTATGTGGGTTTCACAATCAGTACTGCAAGCCCACTAGTAGCATTTGAGTTTTCAGCCCTGGCACACTCAGTGCACTTTGCTAGGGACCTACTGGTAAGACAAATATGCCAATCATGGATAACTAATCACAACAATAATTTACACAGAGAGCATATGCACTTTAGCACTGATCAGCCGTGGTAAAGTGCCCTGAGTCTTATAGCCAAAAACCACAGGTCAGGAAAAACAAAGTAGAAAGAAGCAGAAAGTTTGGGGATAACCCTGCAAAAAGGGCCATTTTCAACAGTCCTCAAATGTAATATAATGCACCCTGCCTTAGGGCTGTAAGTTCTGCTTTCGCGGTGACTTAAATATATTTCATGCAGTGTCTGGGGGCATAGCACAAATGGTGTGTGTCATGTTGTGTTTTGACATGTGTCTACATTATTTCACGCAGCCCGCAATGGCAGTCTGCAGGGGTTTGGTGGTGGGTCCCTTAGGGTGGCATATTACATGCTGCGTCACTTAGGGACCCTCTTTAGTACCCAGGTCCTAGGTACCAGAGGTACCATTTACTAAGGACATACAGAGGTGCAAAGATCTTGTAAATTGGGCAACAATTTAACAGTTACTTTGTTTTAGGGAAATAGCTCTGGGGACCTCGATAGTAGAAATCCCGTACACTTCAGTCAAAATGAATTCCGATACCAGGCGAAAAGTGGGAGTGACCATGTAAAAATGGGGCACTTTACTGCATAAACGTATTGCCAGAAAAGTGTATTTTTATTCACCCAAGAAAGACATTTGTTAGAATCAAAGACTGTTTATTCATGTAATAATGTATTCAGGATGTAATAGGAAGTGTCAACTCTGTACTTGCGGAAGGAGTTTTGCTACTTGTGTCCCAAGCCATTGATGGGCAAGTGGATAATTGTGTAAAATATAACAGAGTAATGAGGTTCTAATGTTACTATAGTGTGGTGCTTTTGGCCCCCATCTTGCCAATATTAAAGTTATAACACATTTCTAGATTGGGTTTTCTCAAATGTTCTGCACCACATTGTCTTACTTTATTATATGCAATAAAGATGCCTAAAAGACACCAGGCCCAGATCACTCAAATGCCTAGCAGAAGAAATAGCTAACAATAGGAAAGTCTTAAAGGACAACACATGCAAATTCACAGTGTTCAAGGGCTCAAACAGAAGAGCCATCAATGCTCCCAAAACCAGAGAAGGATCCCACAAACGGAAGTGCTTCCGAGAAGAAGGAAGAACATTCTTCAACCCTTTGAAAAGATGCCCCACCAAACTATGGGAATCAGGCAGTTTGTTCCAAGAACTCCTAAAAACCTTAATAGTGGCCCATTAAAGCTTACGGGAGGCAACCTTAAAACCCCAAAAAACTCCATCCGGCAGAAACGTCATCACCTCAAGCAATTCAGATGAAGTAGGGTCCAAACCCTTACCCTGACACTACTTAATGAAGGAACGCCAGAGACGCAAGTAAGATTTATTGGTAGAGGAGTGCCTAGCAGCCTGCATAGTTAAAGCCAAACTAGCCGGATCACCCTTATGCATTAGGCCTAGCCGTTCAACCTCCAGGTCGCTAACCTACATCCTGGACAGAACATCCTGCTGCAACACTGGGAACACCAAGGGGGAGTGAGTCAGCGGCAACAACCACTCCACCTCCATTCTCATCTTGCCTCATCTTCACAAGAAGAGGAAACCAAGAGGCATGGAGCCAAGCCGGGGCAATGAAAAAGACCAGCGCTCTCACCTTCAAGACCCTGAGAAGGAACCTGAGAATAAGCAGAATAGGAAGAAAAGCATAAAGAGGAACTTAGGGCCACCAGCAGGAGAGAGCCTCCACAGCCAAGCCGCCCGTTCCTGGTCCTCGAGCTAAACAGCAGCACCTTGGCATTGAGATATCTTGCAAAAAGGTCTATCATCTGGACACCCCACTGCCCTGTAAGCTCTTAACGAAAGAAAAACGACTGCAGCACCGCACATGGCCGGCACAAGGAGCTCGCATCTTCAGGTAAGACAATAATAAAACAGGAGAAGGAGGGGGAGGTTAGTTTTTATTGGTGAAAAAAATCATGTGGAATGGGTGTCTGGTGAGGCAGGAATACCTCAATGTTGTAATGAAGGGAAGCGAGGAAGGGGGCGATGAGGTAATGTATTTTCCACGAAATTCATGTGCCTGGGACCTGCAGATTATAAAGGACATGTGAATGCAAGTGGTCATTTATTTACCTACTGATGAGGAATTATGTAGTCTCTCTTAAAAACTTTAAATTCATGTATGTATGTATGTATCGCTTATTTGTACCACACGAACTGTCACCCAAAGGGTATCCTAGAGCTATGACACTTAGAACACCATACGTGATGTTATGCTGCCGTGGAAATTACACTGTCCTAGGAAAGAGATACTTTTTAAAACCTTTTTTGAAGGAAGAAAAATCCTCGACAATTCTCAGGGAAAAAGGTAAAGAATTCCAAAGTTTAGCCGCAGTAAATCTAAAGGCGCGCCCGCCCATCCGAGTCCTCACAATCTTGGGGACTGCCACCAGGCATGCTGATGAAGAGCATAGCGCTCTGGCCGGCATGTACCATGAGAACAGCTTCTGCAGCGGGACAGGCCCCTGCCCATGAAGGGCCCTAAAAACCAAGCATGCTGCTTTAAAATGGATGCGCTGGTGAATTGGCAGCCAATGAAGATCAGAAAGCACCAGAGAGGAAGAGTCAGAGTGCGGCCGTGAGAGGGCCAGCTTAGCAGCCATGTTTTGCACTCACTGCAGCTTACCAACCAGAGTAGCTGGCGCCCCCAGAAGTAGTGCGTTGCAGTAGTCAAGCCTGCTTAAGATGATACTACGCACTACCTCTGGGGGGGCATGGACCGGGAGCATAGAGAGTATCTTGCGTAATGTGGGAAGCAACATCATGCAGGTGGCCACTGTTTTATTCACAAACACATCCAGCTGTAAATTAGCTCCAAACATCACACCCAGATTCCGAACAGAATCTGTCGCTGTAACAGTACCCTGAGAGGGAGACGGACAAAAATCCGTCGGCAGAGGCCGTGGGATACGATCCAAGGACCAGTGCAGTACCTCAGTTTTTGAGCTGTTGAATTGCAGGGAGTTTTGATGAAGCCATTCCGCAGTGGTTATCGTACAGCGGTGGAAGGTCTCCTGGGATACTGCATCCCTACCTTCAAAAGAAAAAATTGAGCTGCGTGTCGTCAGCGTAGTTGGTGACTGTTATACCAAAGGACTTGATGAACCTGACCAGAGGGCAGAGATACAAATTAAATAAAATAGGACTGATGGCCGAACCTTGTGGCACGCCCTGTCCCACTTTTTTGATGACAGATCTATAGGGGGGCAGGGCTACCACCTGGTGTCTATCGCCGAGATAGGAGACCAGCCAGTCCCTGGCCAAACCGGCTACCCTGATTTCCTCCAGTCTGTTGACCAGGATGGCGTGGCTGACCGTATCGAGCGCGGCAGACATGTCGAGCAGCACTAAAATGGATGCCCGGCCGAGGTCGACACGATAACGTAGGTCATCCAGAACTACCACCAATGCTGACTCAGTACCATGACCCGGCCTGAATCCGAACTGAGCCACATCCAGACAGATGTTCATCTCCATGAAACTGGACAGATGTTTGGTGACCAGTTTCTCCAAGCTCTTGATAGGAAAGGGAAGCAACGATATGGGCCTAAAGTTTGCCACACCAGTGGGATCCAATGTTGCCTTCATCAGGAGAGGAGAGACCCCGGCCAGTTTCCAACAATCAGGAACTCGACCAGTACTGAGGGACTGGCAGCAGATGGCATGAAGAGGGCGAAAAAGCTCTTCTTGGAACAGTTTCCAGAACGTGTGAGGTAGCGGGTCCAGAGGGGAGCCTGAGGACACCCTGTTGGCCAAGGAACAAAAATCCTCGAACGAGGGAAGAGGAAAGCTGTTCAACTGTACCTGCCTTCCCTCTTCCTCCAATGACCCCGACATGGATATCAATGCGAGGGTCGGGCGAGGACTGGGGACAGGGGATGGCCGGGGCACGGAGATTACTCAGAATAGTAGTAATCTTATCCTCGAAGGCTTGTGCCAAAGAATCACATAAGGCTTGGGAAGCCGGAATGTCGTTGATGGCACAGGCAGCGTGAGAGAGGTCCTTGACGATCTTAAACAGGGTCTGGGATTTGTTCGCTGCTTGCAGCAGCGTCTCCTCTAGAAACTAGAAAAATTCATCTAATTTCACATAAAATGTCACGTCTTGCACAATACTTTCTAACTGCAGTTTCCCAATAAATTGCGGTAGTGCAGATTACACGGTTTTAGAAATGAAATGATGCAGTCTGCTGATTGTGTTATATTCTCATAGAGCACAAAGCCGGTCCTTGGATTCAGAATGTAGTGTAGATGTATAGATGGTACCACGATGTTAAAATTGTCTCATGAAAACAACAAACGCCAACTGAGGAGTCTATGTTGTTTGTAGAATTCTTTGCTCTAAAAATAATTGAGTGCAATAATTGATTTCTGTGTGCTGCTGAAAATGAGATACCTATCAACAGGTAAGTACATGCCACATCATTTTAATAACTAATCCTGAAGTAATCTGACACGTTATTAAATATTTGGTGTGAAAGTCATATATAAGCCCATGTCCCAATGTGTTAGGAGATTGAAGCTTTACAACTTTTTCACTGACTACAATCACTTGATAGTGCAATAAACTATTTTTTCAAGATTGGAACTCAACCATGCCCACTTTGACGAGCATTTATGTGCTGTCCATTTTTATTCATCTTTATTACCGCTTTCCGCTTTCCTAGTTAACCTGCAAGCTTTCCACTGGGGGACTGAAAGAGGACTTTAACCCCTTCACTGCGGCGGCTATTCCGCCGCAGTGCTAAGGGGGTGTGGGGCCGGGCGGCGGTCCCGTGCTCGTGATGGAACCGCTCCGTCACGGCACGCGGGTGAGCTGTGTTTGTGACGGAACAGTTCTGTCATGGCCCCGCCCGCGCTAGAGAACGTTAGCGCAGCGCGGAATTCACGCCATGCAGGCGCGTCGAGAGGGCCGTGACGGAACCGTTCTGTCACCAGCACAGCCCACCCGAGGCTCGTGACGGAACCGTTCCGTCACAAGCATGGGAGGGGTTAAAGAGGGTTGAGAAAATGTGTAATTTTTTCAGCAAAATCTTGGGAAAATCCATGGAAATTTAGCAAAATGCTATCAAATTACACAACAGGAAACCGATTCAAGAAGAAAATGTCTCAGTGAGACATTTTCTATGTGAAACAGTATTCCACATCAGAAGGATGTGCAAAATCGGGAATGAAAACCTTCGCAAATGTCAAGAATTTTGTGTGGCCCAAAATTTTGAAATTTTACGAATTTTAATGGTGCAGGCTAAAATGTGCTCATGTCAACTTTGATCCGTTATGAATGATTTGTATAACATTCTGCAACATTCTGCCCTCTGTCCAGCCAGGGCAAACTACCCAGAACTTTAGAAATGTTCAACGTATCAGTTTCCATCGCTTTCCGACCTCTTGCCAGACACAAACAATAATCCATGTCGGCTCCTCCTTCAGAGCAACCTGCATTCCCTGTTCTCAAGAAAGTCTTGCCTTGTTCAGAGCATCCTGAAAGCCGAAGTTACTGGCTGCCTGAGGCTCCAAAATCGTGTTACTCTTTCTCTAACTATGTTGACTGATTAAATAAATATAGTCTTGTAAATCAGAAAGGTAGCAGCAAGTTACAGAGCATACTTCTATATTGATCAGCTGTAGCTGCAGGGCATGAATTGATTGATAAGACCTTTAGTTAAACACCCCATGGTCTGCCAAACTAATGAAAGAAAATGTGTTTAACAACCATGCTCTTGGGCTGTCGTGTTTTTTTACTTTTTTTTCAAATGGTCAAGTAATAATTACCCTACCTATTCCTCGGTGTAAATGTAATTTTCGAAGTATCCAACCTGCAATATGTTAAGAGACAGTGATTTACCTTAAGCAACAAGCTGGCTTTCCATGTTCTGGCTGATCCGCCCATTACATTGACTATAGCGATAACTGCTGGAAAATGTTGTTGTCAATCCCTAGCCTGCTGTAATATGCATTTTGACTAGGGAGTCCTTCATTTGCAAGGTGGCAGCTCCACGCAACCTAGATCTGTCTCAGTGTCATCTCTGTATCTATATTAAACAACCTCAGGTAAGATGCCATACACTCACTGCCCAATATTAAACCACACATATACTACCAGCATGCGGAGGTGTGGTGAGAGACTATGTGCCCTTTTAGGTTGGAAGCCCCATTGACTGACTTAACAAATTATATATTTTTGCTAATACCAGCTGTGAAAGGCTTGGTGTAGGAAAGTCGGAAATAACGCGGAGAGAAGTTTCAAAACAGACCAAGTTTATTCAGGTCATACAGTCTTGCCGTTCCAGTTAGTAAAGCCATAACAAGAACATCGCCTAACAGTGCCACATTCTACATGTTTGAAACATAACAACATACCCACATACACAGTCTTGTCACGAGCGCCCAGACAAGCTGTACGCTCGTGACACGGCTCGTGAAAGCACATGAGAGCACATGTACAATCCCAACACACCTTCCCCCCTTAAAAAAAACACAAATAAAAAGAAAATCAGTTCATTACAAAATCATCAAAGCGAACAGGTAATCGATGAGAACGAGTGGCTCTAACATCTCTAGTATTGTCAGGATTACATTCTGGTAAACGATAGGAAGAAAAGGCTCTAGCATTGTTGGGATCACATTCCGCATGAAGAGAAGAACTCCCATGGTCACTCTGTTCCCCCAAATCCAGAAAAACATTGCTGTCCAAATCATCCACTGACTGACTAGATCCATTAAACAAAGAAACTCTGCTCAAATTCCACACAGATCCACCATCAACTCTGACCGCATTTCTAAATACTTCTATAACCTTTTTTGGACTAGACCAAACAGGTAGACCCTTACTGACACCCTCTTTCTTTTTAATGCGAACAGAATCTCCCACTCTAATAGAGCGAGAAGAAGTAGAACCAATTCTTTTGGCTAAATCAAGTTTCATCTTGTCCTTGTACAACTGGACCCTGTGTTGAACAGCTTCAAAATCTACCTTTAAACAATTTTCAGACCCAACTAAATTCTTTTTAAGCCACCAAGGTACTAACTTGGTACTAGGCTTCCGTCCTCGTAAAAGTTCAAAAGGAGTGACTAGAGTCACCGAGTTAGGAGAAGTCCTGTAAGCTAATAACATAGACTGCAAAGCATTCCTCCAATTTAAATTCCCTTTGATAGAAAGTTGTATGGCCTCCTTGACAACACGGTTGAAACGCTCAACCTGGCCATTTGCTTCAGGATGGAAAACAGCAATTTTCCTATGTGTGATGCCACATTTCACAAGAAAATCCTCCATTTCCTTGCTCACAAATTGCGGGCCATTATCGGTTACAATTTCCTGAGGAATCCCCTCCCTGCAAAAAATCTCATCTAAAAACTCTATTACATGACGAGAAGTAACCTCCTTGACCATTTTAACTTCTGGCCACTTGGAATAGTAGTCTATAAGAACAATACCAAAAGCTTCCTGCTTAGGCAAACAACTAAAAGGGCCAATGATGTCAATCCCCAGTTTACGCCAGGGACCTGAGGGTAGATCAATGGGGCATGGTTCAGGACGTAGAGCAACAGCAGTCTTGTCACTGTTAGAGCAAAACGCACAAGTACGCACAAAGTGATCTACACATGAGTCAATACCTGGCCACCAGAAGGATTCTTTTAACCGTCTTCTGGTGAAGGATATCCCCAAATGTCCTTCATGGGCAATGTCAAGTAAGGTGTTCCTAATAGAAAAAGGTGGAACAATCTTATCACCACGTAGAATTAAACCATTTTCCAAAGCAAGCTCCTCTTGGACCTTGCAAAACCCCATCATACTTCCAGATAACTTCCTCTGCTCAGGCCAACCATGGACAAGATACTTCTTAACACATCCTAATTCCAAATCCTTACTCATCTCTTCCATCCAAATATCCTCTTGTAACGAGACACGTTCACCGCACACTAAATTGACATCACGAAAGGTGAAAGCTACCTCACACTCCTCTTCACTAAACACCTCAGAAACTCCTGTATCAGAAATCAGTCTCGACATACAATCAGCGTGTACGTTCGCTTTACCCTGAACATACTCAATAGTGTATTGGAAGGATTGTAATCTCGAAGCTAGCCTTGCAAGACGTGCTGACATTGTCCTACCACCACCAGGAGACATGAGAAACACCAAAGGCTTATGATCCGTTTTAATTAAAAATCTTGTCCCCCAGAGGAAAGGTCTAAAGTGCTCAGCTCCCCAAGCACAAGCCAGTAACTCTCTCTCTATGACAGAATAGTTCTTTTCAGCATCCCTCAAAGCCCTCGACGCATAAGCAACAACCCATTCCTTTTCATCATCCTTCTGCAAAAGTACTCCACCCAAACCAGAAGAACTTGCGTCCACCATAATGATACATTTCACACCAACTACAAAAGGTTTAAGGCAAGGAGCATCCACAATGAAAGTTTTCAAAAATTGAAAAGCACGTGTCATTTCCTCAGTCCAATTAAATTTGGCATTTTTTTCAAGAGACATCTAAATGGGTCAACCTTTACTGAAAAATTAGGAATGAATTTGGCATAAAATTCAATCAAGCCTAAGAAAGCAACAAGTTGTTCCTTTGATGTGGGTATCGGAGCATTAATGATGCTTTTCACATGGTTTTTCTTTGGCTTGATTCCCATTCCACTAATAGTGTGACCTAAATACTCCACTTCTTTTTGTCTAAACTTGCACTTGTCAAGACGTAACGTAAGGCCTTTCTCCGCCAAAGCAGCAACCACACACCTTAAATTATTGTCATGTTCTGTATCATCTCTTCCATACACCAAAATATCATCTTGAAATGCTACAGCACCATTCAAGCCCTCCAAAGTATCCCTCATTAACCTTTGGAATACTGAGGCTGCACTTGCCAACCCGAAAGGCATACGACAAAATCTATATAACCCTTCAGGCGTAATGAATGCAGTTATGTTCTTAGATTCGTCAGCTAATACAACTTGATGATATGCGCTGGCAAGATCAACACATGAAAAAACTTGTGCACCAGCTAATGTCGAAACCATCTCATGAAGGTTGGGTAGGGGATGTGAATCGACCCAAATGGCATTATTGACACTGCGGAGGTCAATACATAATCTAAGTTCCCCATTGGACTTAACCGAAATCACAATGGGGGAAACCCAAGGTGACGATTCTATAGGTTCAATTATGTTTTTTTCACACAGATCTTTTAACATTTCCTTAAGTTTAACTCTGTAAGATAAAGGAACATTCCTTACTCTATGCCTTACTGGAATTGCACCTTCATTTAACTTGATGACATGTTCGAATCCTTTGTATCTACCCAGGGTGCCACTGAAAACAATAGGAAATGATTTGCGTAATTCCTCAACCAACAATGAACTATCCCCAGCGACACATGAAGTGTTAAGAGGTTGAACAACATAAACAGGAGGGTCTGCTCTGGGGTCAATTTTCATTCCCAAATCGTATTGGTGTGGCCAACTTAGAAGTGATAACCCAGATCTCGACACGTAAACTTTCCCAGAAATTTGTCGATCAGAAAATTGTATGTTGGCAATAAAATAACCAAGCAAATCAATTTTGTGGCCAGTATACCCACCAGGATATACATCAGATTCATACAGTTTCTTATTGGGAAAATTCCCTTGAAATACTTTCAAAGGAATAATCGTGTACCATGCACACGAATCTACATAAATTTCCAAACTTACTCCATCAATGGTTATGAAACAGGACGGAAACTTAGTGCACTCCCCATCCTCACAAACATTAATCACAGTATTAACCTGAAATGTTTCATCATCATCACATTGACAGTTATCACAACATTCACTTATGCAATTAATCTTCCCTGCTAATGATTTGCAACATCTTGTAAAGTGGCCTTTCTTGTAACACTTCGAGCATGTTTTACCTAAGGCAGGACAATTTTTACAGTCTGCTAAATGTCCATCACTTCCACACCTAAAACATAGTAATTTTGAGGTTTTCTTCTCATATCTCTGATTCCTAAACTTATTATCGTTTCTATGAGAGAACTCATTTCTCTGTGAAAAGGTCTTTTTAGATTTATCAAAATCCTTTGACACACTAAAGACATCACTTTTATCATTGCCTCTAATCTCTTTAACAAATTTTTCTGAGTGTTCTATAGATTTTGCAATATCAATAGCATTATTGAGAGACACGTCAGAAGTTGTCCAAAGACGTTCTTGGACTTTCTTGTTATTAGTTCTCATCAAAATCTGGTCCCTTAATACTTGCTCATAGGATATGTGCTCGAAATCACAAGTGACAGCCAAGGATCTTAAAGCTGACACAAAATCCTCTACAGGTTCATCAGAACGCTGTTTCCGAGAATAGAAAATGAACCTTTCCATAACAATATTCTTCTTCTTACCATATCTTAAATTTAACTGCAACGAAGCATATTCATAAACATTAATTTCACCTGGATTTACAAGAGCTGGTAATATCTTGAATTCTTTTGAAGCAATACCACCCAAACAATGTTTAAGCAGAGACAATTTCCTATCTGGTTCACACTCTCCTTCCTCTAGTACTTCTACATAGGCTAAAAAAACAGGTTCCCAAATTTCCCAAGCCATAGGTGGTTCACCTGGTGATGACAAAAATGCAGGAGGAGGAACAATACCAGACATGTTGAGAAGTGAAAGAGAAAAAAAAACCAAATAGAAAAAAATAGGTAATAATGACAATAAAACGGAATATAAATTAATATCATAGGATTGCAATAAAAGGTTTAAATAGCACAATGCACAGAAAACGTATTCTTGAACACCTTCTAATATACACTTAGCAAAATAGCAAAACCCTTGTTGTAAACAAAGTTGCTGTAATCAGGATTGTTGTTGTTAATTCAGCATGGTTACTGTAATCAGGATTGTTGTCGTTAAATCCGCGTGGTTGGTAATAACATTTAACAAGCGTCCGCACTGCTTCAACGCTGCGCGCTGTTTTTCCACTTCGTGTTGGTAAACAACTTCTCTACTGCTCCAGACACCGCCTTTGCGCGTAGCGTAGACAAGCAGAGTCTCTACTGCTCCAGACGTTACAGTTGCGCGATGACCTCACACGTCGTGCCGATCAGCGGTAGAAGAAAAATCCAAACACGAAGAACTGCGCGTGTAGAACCTTCGAAGCCTCGAGGGTTGAAGGATATTTTGAAATAATGCCGGTGAAGGTAAAGTAAATAAAAAGACAAATTTCCTTTTTCTTTAAATCCGCTTCCTTTTGTTCCGCTTTCTTTTGTTCCGCTCTCCTTAATTTTCGAAGTATTCCGGTGTTGCTGTCAGATCAGATTTGATAGCGTAGGAAAGGAAATCCATTAAAATTGTGGAAAACAAAAAAAAAAAATATTCCTGTTCCAAAATAGCTCTCTTCAAATCCTTAACGTAGGTAATACAGCTCCCGCTCGTCGCCAGTGTAGGAAAGTCTGAAATAATGCGGAGAGAAGTTTCAAAACAGACCAAGTTTATTCAGGTCATACAGTCTTGCCGTTCCAGTTAGTAAAGCCATAACAAGAACATCGCCTAACAGTGCCACATTCTACATGTTTGAAACATAACAACATACCCACATACACAGTCTTGTCACGAGCGCCCAGACAAGCTGTACGCTCGTGACACGGCTCGTGAAAGCACATGAGAGCACATGTACAATCCCAACACTTGGGTGTGTGGTGAAATGGTCCTTTTTACCAATGACTTTATTGACCATTCTGACACTTGCATCTTCCCATTTGGCTGCAGGCTAGGAGGCTGCACCCATCATTGGATGGGTTACTTGACCCAAACATACATCAATGGTGCTACTTTAGTTTGCTCCCTCCTGCCGTGTGGCACTGATTTTTGGTGTTTGGACAAAATATTGAGTTAAAAATATTGTGAGGACAAAATATTGTGTCAAGAATATGGAGGACAAAAATATTGTAAAGGTGCGTATCGATAGGTAAGCAAAGTTTTTACTATACTTAACTACACATACATGTACCTTGACGATATATATATCTTCAAGATACGTAGATATGGAGTTAAGAATAGTAAATCTAGACTTACATGTTTGCACTTACCTTCTCGATATTTTAGTCCTCCATTTGTTTGACATGATATTCTGTTCACACAATATTTTTAGCTTCAATATTTTACGTAACACTAGTTTTAACATTTTGGACAGGGCTGATTTCAGTCAATAGTCTGGCCTCTGACCTGGATGTTAGGGCATTATTGGAGCAATATCACCCCCACAGATAGATGGTATTTTTATGTGATGAGTCCATTGGATATGGATATGAATATGTTATGTTCCCAAGACGGACCATCTTTTCATATCACAAGACAAATGCAATTCCAAATGCAGTTATTGTGGACTCAAATCTTTTACAGTATACTACTTTTTGTTTCTGAATTTTGCAAGTTTATGGCATAGTGGTGTAATTATTTAGACGTTATTTATTAAGCTACATACTTCTTGTGAGAAAACAAAGTAGCTGGTTTGTAACCAAACTTTAGCAACAAACATTTAGGGCCATTTGTTGGGTTTTGCTATTTGTGAAATTTCAGCCCAAGCTTATTCTCTGAGGAGATATTGCATCTTAATATTTAATTGCAGAAGCACCATTAAAGATACTTGGACCTGACCGTTTTTGCAGGGTTATCCTCAAATGTTTTGCTTTCCCCCTGGTTTTTTCTGACCTGTTTTTGTTGGCTTTAGGACTCTGGGCACTTTACCACTGTTATTCAGTGCTAAAGTGCATGTGCACTCCTTTTTACATGGTATGATGGGTCTACACCTGTTTGGGATATTTAATGTACCTGTAAGTACCTTGTATTTTGGTATACCATACTCAGGGCCTGCAAACATACTACTAGTGAGCCTGCAGTGCTGTTTGGGCCACCCACAGAAGTAGTCTATCAAACCTGTCGCAGGCCTGCCACAGCAGGGCCTGTGTGTGCAGTTTACTGCCACAGTGACTTGGCATTTAAAGTTACTTGCCAACCACAAAGCTTCCCTTTTACTACATATAGATCACTCCTAAGGTAGCCCCCAGGTAGCCCAATGGGCAGGGTGCTGTATAGGTAAAAGGTAGGACATGTGCCTTTATTGTGTGGCATGTTCTGGTAGTGATAAACACCCTATTTCATTTTTCACTACAGTGCTGCTCCTCTTATAGGTTAGCATTGGGAATTTCCTTATATGTTTGTAAGTGGTAATTTCTGTTTTGAAAGGAGTAGCACTGCAACGGTTAGTAGGTTTGAATAGTGGTGATAAATCCTGCTCAATGGTGTAGGTGGGTTTTTCATTGCAATTGTAGAAATGCCATGTTTTAGAAAGTAGACATTTCTATGTGCTTATGACCCTTTAGCTTTGCAGCCTGACTCCAATCCATGTCTAGGGCAGGAATGTATAACGGTATACTGCATGCCTTCTGAATGCTGTCATTTGAATGAATGCGTCTTAGCATGCGTTTGTTCAGCACACAAGTTGTAGTAACGGCTTGCCTTAGGGGGCGCTAGTTTTTGGAATAGTTTCATTTACTATTCTAACTGCAGTCTCTGCAACAGTAGGGAAGGTGTTGGACTTTAAATCCAACACCATTCCACCAATGCACCCCCTGAAAAAAGTCTTTGTAACGACTTGCGTGCTGAACGAATGCGTGCTAGAGACACATTCATTCTTTTGCCAGCTCATACAAAAATGCATGTCCTGCCTTAGATTTAAAAAGGACCCACTAGGCCTGCTGTATGGGTGGCATTTATATTAAACTGTAAAGGTTGGGTTTTGCCATTAGTTTAAATGACAAAATCGACTTAGCAGTTTAGAAGCTGCTCTGCTAGTCTGCATTGGCAATCTGGGAGACATGTTCAAGTTGTCACAGCCAGAGTGGCACAAATCAGGCAGTAGTCCTGGGGTACACTTTAACTTACAGACCCTGAGTCCCTACCCCTGGCATTCCAGGAGCTGCAAGACAGCTGGTCATGCAGCCCTTAACTAAGAAGTTTACAGTGGAAGCAGAAGCTTCTGTTAATATCCCTGTTCTGGACAGCTGGCTGGAGATCATGGCCCATTCCAGAACTCCCGCAATCAGTGGCTCACTCTGACATTTCAGTGAGTACTTGGTGCTTTTTCTTCAGCATGATGGCCCCATGCCCACAGTTTGATAATTCTTTGGCACAGCGGTATTCAGGCTCTATCTTCAGTACAGAGTGCCTTGAGGTGAGGTGGATTTTCGCGAGGTATTTCACGGGCACCTCTCTGGTCACTTGGCCTTCAGAAGCAGTCCAGACTCAAGGGCACACTTTGTCAGTGTTTGGGTCATGTGGCAGTACTGCAATTCCTTTGGTGCACTTTCTTGTCGAGTCTCTGTCAGACAGACCACATGCATGGGTCAAATACAGCAGCCTCTTTCATGATTATCTCCTTCTGCAGAGTTGGCACTTTCTACCCTGACAAACAGGATCTCTTGGCATCCAGACAGTCCAGTGATTCCTCCTTCTGATAGAACTCCAGGCTCAGCTCCCTTGCCTCTGGGAAGTTGGCTGTCAGTGCTAGATGAACCCTTGGAGGTATAGCAGTACCTAAGTTCTCTGTGGAGTATCACCTCCCTTAGGTAGAAGAGACCAGTGGCGGTTCGTCCATTGGGGGCGTTGGGGCGTTGCCCCACTAGCCATGGCCCATGGACGACCGTCACGTCACTGACACTGCGGAGGGCATACCAAAAATTTGAACTACGAGCGCAGCGCGGCCAGCGCCGACAGTCATAATGAATTATTTCCGGAGTGTGAGTCACTAACTGTAATGACATCATCGCGTGGCGGAAGGGTGGGGGCGGGCCTGTGGCAGTGAGTGGCAGGCTGGCAGATAGCAGCGTGTCAGGGAGAGCAGCAGTGTGTGCGCATTTAGGACAAGTCATTTTTTTTGACTTGCCCACGCATGCGCACACACGCAGTAGCCCCTTCCCTCCTCCTCCATCTCTAGCAGGAACACAGGCAGAGACCCGGGGGAGCCGGGTCTCATTATGGGCAGTATAAGCCCTGCACGTTAACCAATCCTGGCGCAGTGGTGATGTGCCAGGATTGGCTGAGTTACCGCCGCGCGCGAGCCCTAGAATTTAAACTAGGCCCACCACAGGCACGAGGAGCGCTATGGCCGCATCTCCAGCGCTGGGTGTCCCACAGCGTCAGCGATGCCCGGAAGATTGCTGCGCCTGCGAGTGTCAGTCAGTGAGCAGCTCATGAAAGCTGCCCTGCAAGACCACCAGAACAGTCTGAGGATGCCACCACCAGGATGAGCGACAGGGCACGGCAAGCCCCGATGTGGCACTGAAGTTAACAAAAAAACAAAAAAACAAAGCCAAACTGTACTCCCGCGGCCCCGCCTAAACTCTCTGAGTAGTACGTACCGGTAGAGCTGCCAGCTGGGTGAGATCCGATTCCGACCTAGTCTCCTGCTTTATAATGCGGGCGGGTTGCATGAGCTGTTAAGGAAAGCTTAGACAATGGATGAGAGAGCGGCGCGCTGTAAGTGTATGCCCCCCTGGGGTCCGCCACCCAGATGTTCCACTCGGGCAGCCGGGCATGCTGTCGGACTCGGAGAGGAAGGAGGCCGAGATCAGGGAGCAAGTAGCAACAGAGGAGGAGGATAAAGAAGTTGGTGCAGTTCATGCACAATTACAATGACCCAGCCGACCTGCTGCCTTTGGACGGGCTGAAGAAACTGGGGACATCAAAGCCGGTAGCCGGATACTGTGAGTCACTCTGTGAGCATTTACTAATTACATCCCTCCCTCACCCTTACTTTTACGTAGGAACATCTCTCGTAACGTACACCTTTTCCTCCCATCATGGTGTACAGTGGGTAAAAGTAATGTTCAGGTGGGTCTTCTGGGGTGTTTTTTTTTGCTGGGTTATTTCATCAACGCCTGCCTGCAGGCACTCCAATACCCCATGCGAGCTGTCGGTGTTCCCCCAGTTAAATCGGACTACCTTCGCACTTATCCTCCTGTGCAGGGCCACACGCAGATTGTCTTCACCCCGATGACGTGGTCTTCTGTCTTGCAGATTGTCTTGTTGCCTGAAGTGGTGCAGTGTAACTGAGCTCAAACTCCTGTGTCACCCAGGTCACTTCGCAGTGTTCATTGGGTTCTGCCCATTACTTGTCCCAGAGCTCTGTAGGTGCCTCAGTCATCTCTCACTCTGAGTGCCTTGAAGTATTGTGGTGTAGTCCGCTCGGCACCGAAGACGTGATTTGCTGCAGTGTCGAGGGCATGCAAGTGGAGCGGGTGGAGGGAGAAGGGAGAAAGCCCCCTCATTAGACGGAGACATGCTGCAATGTGTTTGGTGGCCTGCGCGCACTCTCTCACATGGCAGGCCTCTGGTATTCCAGTCTGCGTGCCTGTAGCCATTCTTCAGTCCTCACCATCGTGGGCCGCTAGGCTCCTGACTATTCCACCCCACCCTCCTTCACTTTCTCGGAGACGCTCCCAGCTTGCCCTAGCACTCACAGGTGTAGCAGCAGCACATAATCACCGGTGCTCCAGACAAAACTGTGACCTCCGGCTCCCGACTGTCAATAAATGTTGTGACTGGAGTGGGGAAAGGACGTGTTCAAGGTGAGTATCCATTTGAAAGTAAATACATTAATATAATTGAGTTTTATAAAAATATCCAGAGTCAGTAGGCGCTTAATAAATATAGAGTGTTTTTTTAGAAAGAAAAACTTTGAATCATGGAATGTTTGTATTGTTTTAAGGTGAAGGTGTGTTAGCCTGTGGCAGAAGAAGGTGGAGTGATTTGTAAACAAAAAAAAAGTAGCCCTGCTACTGCATCAGAGATCTAATGGAAGTCCTAATTTTGTTTTCTGTCTTGCGAAACACTCTGTAATCTGCGGCTTCTTCGGCTGTTTCGAATCCAAACTTCACGTAATGTGGCCCTGAAGGCCTGACTTACACAGTTCAGGCAGAAACCTCACTTCCATCAGTTTATTTCTGCATCTGGACTGGAGTGTACAGTTCTACCTTTTTCAGAATTCAGAACTGTTTCAAAAGATGCTCATGTTTAAGCACGAGTAGATATATAAACATGACGGCTCCTCCACGTGAAAACGAAGGCACATTTACAGAGGGGCTGGGGTATATATATGTCCCTTGCTCAAAAGGTGTCTGTCATTGTAGCATGGCTTATTGGAGGTATGCATTGGTGCTCTGATGCCCAGCAGTGGGTACGCCCCCATCCTCAAGCGCCACCTTGCCTGCAAGTGTTTGCTTGCTCGAGAGGTGTGAATAGTGTGCAAATAAAAACAACCCGTATGCCATTTTGCACTCTACTAACAGACACAGTCCTAGATCACATACTCGGGAGTTTCCGATTCATGGTGTAGCACGCAATAATTATTTATACAGAGAGACTATATGAAATGGGGGAAATGACTCTTTCATTTGTTTTTGTCCCCTCCCCCCGATTCTCTTTAGTGGGATATTTACAACAGCAGCCCTTAACCCTAGAGGGAAGTACGACATGAATATTATATGTTTTAATAATTATAGTATTGCTGTGCCTGTGTCGAAGTTTTATAGATTAAGCTTTTGTTTTTTATAATTTTGTGAAGTGTCACCATCCATCCATGTCGCAGCATAGCACTCAATTACGAATCTTTTACTTGCTTTATGGGACACCGCATTATCGCATCAGTTTATTGAAATGCAGCCTAATCTCAAGCAATTCTAATGTATCCTTACTTACACATGAGTTTAAAGAAACACCACTCGACTAGCAGGTGGCTTGACAGTACAAGGCAGCAAATTTGACATTCCAGTGCTTTGAGTCTTCGCCACAGGGCATATTTTTCCACAGAAATTGTACAAAGTCCATAAGGGAAAACGGAAATGCTAATTTGCGACTATTTATAAACATCTCTAAAATGAGTTCCCACATTTTAGAATTAGCCTGGGTGAGTGATGTCTGTGTGAGTGCAGTTTGAGCAGTGTGCCTGTGTGAGTCTAGGGTGAATGTTGTCTGTGAAAGTGCAGGTTGAGCAGTGTGCCTGTGTGAGTCCAGGGTGAGTGATGTCTGTGAGAGTGCAGGTTGAGCAGTGTGCCTGTGTGAGTCCAGGGTGAGTGATGTCTGTGAGAGTGCAGGTTGAGCAGTGTGCCTGTGTGAGTCCGGGGTGAGTGATGTCTGTGTGAATGCAGGTTGAGCAGTGTGCCTGTGTGAGTCCAGGGTGAGTGTTGTCTGTGAGAGTGCAGGTTGAGCAGTTTGCCTGTGTGAGTCCAGGGTGAGTGATGTCTGTGTGAGTGCAGGTTGAGCAGTGTGCCTGTGTGAGTCCAGGGTGAGTGATGTCTGAGAGTGCAGGTTGAGCAGTTTGCCTGTGTGAGTCCAGGGTGAGTGATGTCTGTGAGAGTGCAGGTTGAGCAGTGTGCCTGTGTGAGTCCAGGGTGAGTGATGTCTGTGTGAGTGCAGGTTGAGCAGTGTGCCTGTGTGAGTCCAGGGTGAGTGATGTCTGTGAGAGTGCAGGTTGAGCAGTGTGCCTGTGTAAGTCCAGGGTGAGTGATGTCTGTGTGAGTCCAGGGTGAGTGATGTCTGTGAGAGTGCAGGGTGAGCAGTGTGCCTGTGTGAGTCCAGGGTGAGTGATGTCTGTGTGAGTGCAGGGTGAGCAGTTTGCCTGTGTGAGTCCAGGGGTAGTGATGTCCATGTGAGTGCAGGGTGAGCAGGGTGCCTGTGTGAGGCCAGGGTGAGTGATGTCTGTGTGAGTGCAGGGTGAGCAGTTTGCCTGTGTGAGTCCAGGGTTAGTGATGTCCGTGTGAGTGCAGGGTAAGCAGGGTGCCTGTGTGAGGCCAGGGTGAGTGATGTGGATGGGTGAATGCTGGCTTACTGATGTGTCAGGGAAGGGTGAGTGATGGGTCTATGAGTGCAGGGTGACTGTGCCTATATGAATGCAGGGAGAGAGATGTATCTGTGCAAGTGTAAAGAGACATGTCTGGCTACTCCCAGAGATGTATTCGCCAAGCCACCTCTTTCTCAAATGTGCTTGAGAATGCACCATTTGCCCACTTTTTTCAAAATGTTCTCGTGGGAGAAGCCCCAACCCCCCCATAGGTGGTTCGGCCTCACTCGCTGCGCTGCGCTCGCCACAGTGCAGTATTTACGCCCCACCACTTTCAAATGTCACCAGCCGCCACTGGAAGAGACCAGAACAATGAACAATGATGAGTCATGTGCTTTCATCTTTAAACTGATTTTGCAGAAGAAGGATCAGTATACCATGTCTGCTTCGTTCAAAACAGTTTAGGTTGGCTCCCCTTTCATGTATTCTGGCCAGGTCTCCATCCAGACCTGGCCTTTATGTGTAAGAGTGTTCTGCCTAGCAGGACAGTCTCCAGGCGGAGTGCTCACCAAGTTCAAAGATGTGTGAGCATGCTGCACCCAATTATTTCCTTCCCCTCCTCAGAAAGATCAGGAAGAGAGCCAAGACTGGGTGTGCCTTTCCAAAGGACACCTTTCCCCATCAATAAATATTGCAGGGCTCAGCATGCATCCTATTCAGTGTACCTGGTGGCAGCTGCACTCAGAGGCCTTTACAGTCCAATGTATCAGGAAGAGCCCTGGTACTTCTAAAGAAAGCCTGTCTCCTTTCTTCCACACTATAAGGTCTGGTGCCTCCACCGCCTATCTACAAGATCCCAGCAATAAACATATGCTGTCTTGAGAAAGCAATCTCTCCACCATTTTGTATTCTGGTCCAGGCCCTTATTACTCATGCGCAAGCAACACACAGAATGTCAGCATTCAGGATTCCATGCTCATGAGAAGCATACATTTAGATGAATAGGCCTATAAGGGGAATCAATGACAGAATATCCAAAGACATAATATCGACCTACAGAAATATTGACGCAAGAATACCGAAGTCAAGAATATCGACATCCTATCTACAACATGGTAAGTACAAACATATAGGTATTAAAAATATTGGGTTTTTCTGTTATTTTTTTTTTAAATAAACAGAGTTAAAAATATGTAATAATGTTTACAATTAATAAGTAAAACATATATAATAATAAAACAGTAATAAACTTACATAAAGGGGCTGATTCCGATTCGGTACAATGCCCTCCGAATAGCCTTACGGAGCTTTTTTCCCGTACGATTCGTATGCAGAACTGTACCCATATGTACGATGTGTACCCAAAGCAGTACAAATCATACCGAAGACCGTACAACTCATTAATCCGTACGAATCGCATTCGGAACGCGCAGTATGCGATGTCTGTACAAATCGAAGCAGCATTTTCTGACCCAGCAAGTACGAATCGTATCGACAACACTCCATAAGACTCTTTTTCTATGGGAGATTAAAACGTCCGTAAAAGCAGATTTTGCCTCGAAATTCGTACAAAACGGACCCCCCTGGGTACGATGCGTACACCCCTGGATTTCAGGGGTACGGTGCGTATGTCCCCCGTGTGTACAGCCATTGATCGTAGGTGAATGGACCCTAGGGTTACGGTTCGTACACCCCAAGGTTGTAGGTGTGCGGTGCATACACCCCGTGGGTACACCCTTTGATTTTAGGGGTATGGTGCGCATGTGATAGTGTTGCCCTCCGTACGAATTGCTCATACCTGACGTTTACTATACGAATCGCGTACTGATTGCCCGGTCCAGATCGTACTTGGCGAGTCATACGCCATTTTTACAAATCGTATGGTTCACTGTGCGGGTCAATGTCGTACGAATTTACCCTTCATTTTTGTTCGGTTTGCAGTGATTCAGACGTATTTTCTCGCAAAGGATCGTACTACGCGATTCAGATGGATTCGTACGATTCAGACGGAAACGACTACGAATACGAATCATTGTACGGATTTGTTTCGCGAATCGGAATCAACCCCAAAATATATCATTTATATACTTACTTAATAATAAGTTTTAACAATTATTTTAATTACTTATGAATTATAAAAAAATATTACAAATTACAAATCCATCTACACACATAAAACAATAACAGAAATACAAGCTAAATTATTGTTAAATAAATTAAAAAAATTAAATTTACTTTCAATATTTTTTAAATTAATTATATATCACGTTTTATAATAAATAGCTAAAAAAAAAAATAAACTACAATTCAAACTCTAAAAAAACTACAGTAATGAAAATGTTGGATAGCGTAGCGCTTAAAATTACTATTTCCACTCCAGAAAGTGCAACAGTAGAGAAAGCGTTGGATAGCGAAGGGGTAAAAATTACTATTCCAACTCAAGAGAGTGAAACAGTAGGGAAAGCGTTGAATAGCGTAGGGGTAAAAATTTCTATTCCCACTCCAGAGAGTGCAACAGTAGGGAAAGCATTGGATAGCGTAGGGGTAACAATTACTATTTCAACTCCAGAAAGTGCAACAGAAGGGAATACGTTGGAAAGCGTAGGGGTAAAAATTACTATTCCCACTCCAAAGAGTGCAACAATAGGGAAAGCGTTGGTTAGCGTAGGGGTAAATATAACTATTCCCACTCCAGAGAGTGGAACAGTAGGGAAAGCGTTGAATAGCGTTGGGGTTAAAAAATTAGTATTCCAGCTCAAGAGAGTGAAACAGTAGGGAAAGCGTTGGATTGCGTAGGGGTAAAAATTACTATCCCCACTACAGAGAGTGCAACAGTAGGGAAAGCGTTGGAAAGCGTTGGGGTAAAAATTACTATTGCCACTCCAGGGAGTGCAACAGTAGCGAAAGCATTGGATAGCATAGGGGTAAATATTACTATTCCCACTCCAGAGAGTGGAACAGTAGGGAAAGCGTTGGATAGCATAGAGGTAAAAATTACTATTACCACTTCAGAGAGTGCAACAGTAGGGAAAGCGTTGAATAGCGAAGGGGTAAAAATTACTATTCCAACTCCAGAGAGTGCATCAGTAGGAAAAGCGTTGGATAGCGTAGGGGTAAAAATTACCATTCCCACTCCAGAGAGTGCAACAGTAGGAAAAGCGTTAGATAGCGTAGGGATGAAAATTACTATTCCAGCTCCAGAGAGTGCAACAGTAGGGAAAGTGTTGGATAGCGTAGAAGTTAAATATACCATACTTATAAATCATTTTTGTATTTAAAATAATTCATAATTACATTTTTAAATAACTCTAAAATAATTACAATTGAATAATTAATTAACAACAAATTAATAATACATACCAATAAATATTAGTTAATACATCTTAATTACCAAATAATAAATATTGAACAATAAAATATTTTTCATAACAAAAACATATTAATTATTAAAAAGTGATTAACAAATAAAAAATATTGAACAATAAAATGAGGGTGTATACTAAAAAATGTATTAAACATTAATTACCAATTAATAGTTACTTTTTAATATACTAATTACAAATGAAAGATATTTGATAATATTTAATGCCCAATTGATGATTAATCAACAATAAATTAATTTTCATCACCCAAAAGTTATAATATAAAAGATGTACTAATTAATAATTAATGCCCAATAAATTAATTATCAATACCCAGAAATACATGTAATAATTACTTAATTAGATTTCAATTACTTCCAACAATATTCCCCTATAAACGCACAACAGAATCCAATATTAAAATAATACACTTAACATAATTATCAATTATTCAATTAATAAAAGTTAATTACCAATTAATAAAAAACAATTTCCAATTATTAAAACTTAATTACCAATTAAAAAAATGATTTGCCATTTAAAAAAATGATTTACCAATTAAAAAAATTAATTGTGAAATAATAATTAATTAAAACGAAAACGCAACCTACCTGATTGCCGCCACCGCCACGAGAATCAGTAAGCAGCCAGCAGCAGCCAGCAGGCGCGAGGGAACGCCGCCTTCTCCGCCGCCACCGCCAAGAGTCCCAGGACACCGGACCCCGCGCCGCCGCTCCGGGAGACCACAAATCCCGGCAGGCCTCGCGGCGGTGCGTTTGCAGTGACGCGGGTCGCGCTGCTGAGGGCGCCAGAGCCCTTCAAAGGGAGGAGAGCCCCGGCAGAGCGGGGGGAACGAAAACGCAACCTACCTGATTGCCGCCACCGCCACGAGAGTCAGTAAGCAGCCAGCAGCAGCCAGCAGGCGCGAGGGAACGCCGCCTTCTCCGCCGCCACCGCCAAGAGTCCCAGGACACCGGACTCCGCGCCGCCGCTCCGGGAGACCACAAATCCCGGCAGGCCTCGCGGCGGCGCGTTTGCAGTGACGCGGGTCGCGCTGCTGAGGGCGCCAGAGCCCTTCAAAGGGAGGAGAGCCCCGGCAGAGCGGGGGGAACGAAAACGCAACCTACCTGATTGCCGCCACCGCCACGAGAGTCAGTAAGCAGCCAGCAGCAGCCAGCAGGCGCGAGGGAACGCCGCCTTCTCCGCCGCCACCGCCAAGAGTCCCAGGACATTGGACTCCGCGCCGCCGCTCCGGGAGACCACAAATCCCGGCAGGCCTCGCGGCGGCGCGTTTGCAGTGACGCGGGTCGCGCTGCTGAGGGCGCCAGAGCCCTTCAAAGGGAGGAGAGCCCCCGCGTCGCGGGACGCAAGCGGGACGCCCGGGGCGAAGCCCGGGCAAAGGGCGGGCCCTCTGAGGCCCTCAGAGGTCAACAGTGGTCGGGCGGGCCACCCCTCCAACATTTCTCTACAAGGTCAGTCCTCTAACAGGTTTTCTACAATGGCTGATTGTACTATCACAAGTAATAATGCTGATATCCTTACCCAGGACGCAGAGTCCCCTGTATCATTGCTAACGTCGTTTGAGGCATTGATAGATACCGCATTCAATGAGATTGTTGAGACTGAAAGGAGATTCTCTATGGGTCCCATGAGCATTAACCAACCACATGCCATGAGCAGTCTCAATGTCAATACCCATATAAACCCTGAAGTAACTGTGGTAAAACCCTCACATCCTGCTGTTGATGTACCAATTGTCTTAGACGATGATGACACTGTTACGTACATAGCACCAGATGTGGCTCTTGGCCATGCCCCAGTAACAACATCTACAGAGGCTACCAATAAGGTATCTGATAAAGTTGTAGCAAAGAGAAAGAGGGGCCCTGCTAAATTAACTCATAACAAACGGAAGCAGCCACTACGGACTGTAAACCAACCAACCCCACAAAGCATGTGGAATAAGGGGAAGAGACAGAAGCTGGTCCAACATATAGTACCTACACAGGAACAACCGCATCTGGGTGATGTCGTCGTTATAAATAACGACGGGTCAAATTACATATCTATCTCCACCCAGACTGAATCCCCCTACGGAACTGACAAATCCAGTCATTATTCCAAGTCTGAGGGGAACCTTATTGAGACTATTGCAGATACTATTTTTAATAACTTGGAAGGTCAAATGATCAAACAATTTAATAATATTTTTAAAAGACTTGACAAATTGGAGAACTTAATTAAAAACAAGGACGCAAAGAGAAAAGGTATAGCGAACTTGGACAAAATGAGAGTAGAACGTCTGCTAAAAGACCTTGAATCCACTACCCGTGTCTCCACTAGTGGTGACCATGGCATTATCAGGGCTGTGGAACAACAAGCTACTACCAATCCAACGCAGCCCGTTACACCCAAGGTGACTAAAAGTAAGGGCACAACAGGCAGTAATCCGCCTGACCCTCTAACCGACACCCCCTTACTCCCACGCAATTCTACACGTGGACCTGTTACTTCGTCCAAACCCTCTGTTTCTGCTAACGCTGCAAGCGGACCATTAATTAATTCTAATAAAAAGAGTAACACAGCGATGAAGACCACCTTAGCACATAAGGGCCCTGCTAATCCCAGCCAGCGCGATAAAAAGATCACGCATGAGGACAATAGGCCTATAAAACATCAAGGCCCTGCCTTACACCTTCCACCTGAGGCCTGTCCGTATGTTCTAGTTCTGGCTGGTATCCCACCGCTTAGGGAAGGTCAAGGAGAATCATGGGTTCAATTGCACAATAAGTGCATAGATTGGTTAACAAAACACAAGGGGGTGGGTTATGATATTTCAAAAGAGATCATAACCACACGGTGAGTAACTTGGGTCGGTCCTCTTTACAAAAATATCAACGGGGACTGTATTGTAATTAACTTCAGAAACCCGGGCACTGCAAAATTCTTGTTGAACAGCAACTCTGGTCGACACGGTCCATCTACTGTGGTGACCCCTCTACCGTTAAAATATTTCTACCGTCCTCCCCACAAGATGATGCAACCCCCACCAGTTTTTCCATTACAGAATAGGTTTGGAATATTTCAGGACCTGGATACATTGGACTGACTGCCCTCTGAAAGCACCGAACTGCTTTCCGTGTGCTTTGAGGCAGTTCAGCCAGTGGAAACACCTCCAGAGGCGGCCCCGTTAATATTGGAGATCTCCCCATCTAGTACATTATGCAATCAACAGGGGCATGTTACAACTAAATCCGCCTCAAGAATTAACCAGGGTCCCTGTCTGAGGAATAATAATAATAATCTAAAAATTCTCAGCTGGAACATTGCGGGTCTGAAGACCAAGATGGGAATTCCTTCATGGAGGGACTGTGTCAATTGTTACGACATACTAATGTTTCAAGAAACCTGGTGTGTTGAGGACTTGTTGTTCGAGGGGTACAGTTGCCATAACAAGACTGTTTCGGCCCCTCTGTTTGGCCGTCCTAGTGGAGGATTGTCCATTTGGATAAAAATTTCTGCAGAAGTAAAAATTGACAAACTACAAACTAATTGTCCTAGCTTCATGGCACTCTCATATACCCAGAGGATAAAACTGTGTTTAATCAATTTCTATAATAATGATTTTTTGTCCCAACCTAACCCAAATTTTATTCTTTTATTTGATTTTATTAATGAAATTATGGATGGACAGGTACATGGGAAATTTGATGGCATTTGTTTAGGGGGGGATTTTAACGCACATGTACATTCAAGAAATCCCCCATGTAAAAGAGGTATAGAACTGTTAAATTTTCTTGCTACTAGTGAACTTGTTAACTGCATGGAACATGTAGGTATGGAAAACCGCGCATCCCCATTTCCCACCTTTATTGGACACGGGGGAGGCACAACAATTGACTATGTTTTCGTCTCACCCGCTGTTGCCAAGGCATTAATAAGGGCAGAAGTAGTGTGTAAAATTTACAGCGATCATTATCCAATTGCCATCCACTTATCGTTGCCAAGGGGTAAGTGTCCAAGACATGAAATAGGCGCAAGGGGTTTGGAAGTCTCGACAGACAAATTGAGGGTAATCTGGAAGGGAGCAGACAATAAGGGAATCCTGGCAGGAATTTGTAAAAAATATCCAATTTTGATCAAAGATTGTCTTACTACCGAGGACCATGGGGCTAACGTGATTAAATCATTTTCTGAACTCTGTACCGTAATTAAAGGTGAGATTTCCAGACCAGCCTCTAGTAAGGCTGAGGAAACGCCTAGATGGTTTGATGCCCCATGTTCCAAAGCAAATAGGATGCTTAGAGCTGCCTTAAAAGCTGAACCGAGGGATATACCACGAGTAAGGTTGCTCAGAGCAGAGTACAAGCGCGCCTTACGCACCAGATCAAATGAATTACTTAAAACCCACTGGGATTCCCTGGTACGATCTGCTGACCTGAAAGATACCACTGGGTTCTGGAAGGAGGTAAAGGTGATAAGATCTATTGGTTCCAACTTGACCGAAATTAATTGTAATATTACTGGTCCTACCTGGGTTGCACATTTTGGAAAAATCTATGCAACACCAGATAATCCTCCTTTGTTGTTACCCCCCCTACACCCATTGTCTATTTCTGTATCGGAGGTATTTGATGCTATTTTAGAAAGCGCCGGGAATAAAGCACCCGGTTCTGATGGGCTCTCTATAGACCAGTTAAAATGTGAGCCCGATTTTTGGGCCCCATTGCTATGCAATGTTTTTAACAACTTAACAGACGGGCAAATTCCGGAAACATGGTCACGTAGCATTATTGTTCCCATTTTCAAAAAGGGCGATAGGCTGGATCCTGGGTGTTACCGTCCAATTTCCCTAATAGATAACACCTTGAAAGTCTTGGGACGGATCATATTTAAAAGGATTAGAACTTGGACCGATGAGAACAACATCCTACACCCTAGCCAGCTTGGGTTCCGCAGCAGTGTCGGAACGGTGGAACAATGCTTGAACTTGAACCTGATCATGGCAAAATATAACATTGCTAAGAAATCCCCTTTATACTTTGGTTTCATGGACTTGAGCTCGGCTTTTGATTTTGTTAACCGCTCCCGCCTCTGGTCTACCCTCCTTGAATATGGCTTAGATGACCATCTGGTACACTTTTTAGCTTTTTTACACCGTGACCTCAAAGCATGTGTACGTGTGAATCAAATGGGTGAAGTCTCTGATGATATTAGCATTGGTAGGGGGGTCAGACAAGGGTGTGTGCTGGCCCCCCTCCTGTAAGCGTGGGCGGAAAATCCGTTCCGCTCGCGGATTTTGCGGATTTTCGGGAAATCCGCAATCCGCGAGATTTGCGGATTTCCCGCAAAATCCGCAAATTCGCACGCAGCGGATTTTTTTGGCGGCGCGCGGCGTTGGTGATACAATTTTTGCGGCGCGCGGCGTTTATCATCGTTTGCCGAGTTGTTTTTTTCGATAGTTTGCGAGTGCTGCGCCATTTTGGATCTTGCTGTGTGATCCCGCGGGAATTGGCGAGCGCGATTACGTCATCGCGGCTTGCCAGCGATAGTTTGTCAACGCGAGTACGGCGAGATCACGTCTCGCGGTACTTCGCAATTGCGAGATTTGAGATGCGGCGAGCGAAAATATAAATTTGCAATTCTGCACAAGAAATCCACCAGCAAGCAGCATAAACCTTCTAGAAATGATGATTTTTATGTGAATAACTCCTTAGTTTGACATTTGCCTGCACTTTTTTAGCGAGGAGTCCATTTTGGGGAGGGGGGCAGGGGGGTGGGAGGAAGGAAGTGCCCCATAGTCTTCAACTTCCTGTTCCTGTTCAGCAGGCTCCTCCCAGTGCTTTGTCCATCTCCTGGTCACTTTTCATTTGGATGTGGACCTGGAAGGATTACTTTTTGTGGATGCTGCTGGATCTTTGGATTTGAGGCCTTTTTGACTTTCTTTGGATCACTGTTGGATTAGAAATTTTACAAGTAAGTGTGTTTGGTGCATTACAGTTGCTGCAACTAAAATTTTGGGATTTTCGATTTTTGGGCTGTTTTGGGGCCTTTTGCCCAGGGGTACTCAGTGGTGGGTGGACTGATTCTTTCTGTGGGTTGTCTTGAACTTAAACATCATGGAGGCCATAGATGAATTGGGATTGTGCTGATTTTTCTGTGTTTTTCGATTTTTTTCTTTTTGTAAAATTTTGTGTTTTTCGATTTTTGACCTGTTGTTGGGGCCTTGACCAGGGGTAGTGAGTGGTGCATGGGCCTAGTCTTTCTGTGGGCTGTCTTGAATTTAAACATCATGGAGGCCATGGATGGCATGGGATTGTGCTGATTTTGCAGTGTTTTGTCGATTTTTGGGCCTGTACTTGTGGCCTTTTCACCAGGGGTATTTGAGTCTAGCATGGGCCTAGTCTTTCTGTGGGCTGTCTTGAATTTAAACATCATGGAGGCCATGGATGGAATGGGATTGTGCTGATTTTGCAGTGTTTTTCGATTTTTGGGGGTGTTCATGGGGAGGGACATGCCATGTGGCTGGTGGCCATTTTGAGTGCAGCTACAGGCACTGGCCATGTGCTGGCAGGCAAGTGGCCATTTTGAATGCAGGCTTTGTTGTTAGGCCTCCAACCATTTTGCCTACTTTTCAACCTTTATTTATGCCCAGGGGTAGTGAGTCTTGCATGGGCCTAGTATTTCTGTGGGTTGTCTTGAATTTAAACATCATGGAGGCCATGGATTGAATGGGATTGTGCTGATTTTGCAGTGTTTTTCGATTTTTGGGCCTGTACTTGTGGCCTTTTCACCAGGGGTATTTGAGTCTAGCATGGGCCTAGTCTTTCTGTGGGCTGTCTTGAATTTAAACATCATGGAGGCCATGGATGGAATGGGATTGTGCTGATTTTGCAGTGTTTTTCGATTTTTGGGCCTGTACTTGTGGCCTTTTCACCAGGGGTATTTGAGTCTAGCATGGGCCTAGTCTTTCTGTGGGCTGTCTTGAATTTAAACATCATGGAGGCCATGGATGGAATGGGATTGTGCTGATTTTGCAGTGTTTTTCGATTTTTGGGGGTGTTCATGGGGAGGGACATGCCATGTGGCTGGTGGCCATTTTGAGTGCAGCTACAGGCACTGGCCATGTGCTGGCAGGCAAGTGGCCATTTTGAATGCAGGCTTTGTTGTTAGGCCTCCAACCATTTTGCCTACTTTTCAACCTTTATTTATGCCCAGGGGTAGTGAGTCTTGCATGGGCCTAGTATTTCTGTGGGCTGTCTTGAATTTAAACATCATGGAGGCCATGGATGGAATGGGATTGTGCTGATTTTGCAGTGTTTTTCGATTTTTGGGGGTGTTCATGGGGAGGGACATGCCATGTGGCTGGTGGCCATTTTGAGTGCAGCTACAGGCACTGGCCATGTGCTGGCAGGCAAGTGGCCATTTTGAATGCAGGCTTTGTTGTTAGGCCTCCAACCATTTTGCCTACTTTTCAACCTTTATTTATGCCCAGGGGTAGTGAGTCTTGCATGGGCCTAGTATTTCTGTGGGTTGTCTTGAATTTAAACATCATGGAGGCCATGGATTGAATGGGATTGTGCTGATTTTGCAGTGTTTTTCGATTTTTGGGCCTGTACTTGTGGCCTTTTCACCAGGGGTATTTGAGTCTAGCATGGGCCTAGTCTTTCTGTGGGCTGTCTTGAATTTAAACATCATGGAGGCCATGGATGGAATGGGATTGTGCTGATTTTGCAGTGTTTTTCGATTTTTGGGCCTGTACTTGTGGCCTTTTCACCAGGGGTATTTGAGTCTAGCATGGGCCTAGTCTTTCTGTGGGCTGTCTTGAATTTAAACATCATGGAGGCCATGGATGGAATGGGATTGTGCTGATTTTGCAGTGTTTTTCGATTTTTGGGCCTGTACTTGTGGCCTTTTCACCAGGGGTATTTGAGTCTAGCATGGGCCTAGTCTTTCTGTGGGCTGTCTTGAATTTAAACATCATGGAGGCCATGGATGGAATGGGATTGTGCTGATTTTGCAGTGTTTTTCGATTTTTGGGGGTGTTCATGGGGAGGGACATGCCATGTGGCTGGTGGCCATTTTGAGTGCAGCTACAGGCACTGGCCATGTGCTGGCAGGCAAGTGGCCATTTTGAATGCAGGCTTTGTTGTTAGGCCTCCAACCATTTTGCCTACTTTTCAACCTTTATTTATGCCCAGGGGTAGTGAGTCTTGCATGGGCCTAGTATTTCTGTGGGTTGTCTTGAATTTAAACATCATGGAGGCCATGGATTGAATGGGATTGTGCTGATTTTGCAGTGTTTTTCGATTTTTGGGCCTGTACTTGTGGCCTTTTCACCAGGGGTATTTGAGTCTAGCATGGGCCTAGTCTTTCTGTGGGCTGTCTTGAATTTAAACATCATGGAGGCCATGGATGGAATGGGATTGTGCTGATTTTGCAGTGTTTTTCGATTTTTGGGCCTGTACTTGTGACCTTTTCACCAGGGGTATTTGAGTCTAGCATGGGCCTAGTCTTTCTGTGGGCTGTCTTGAATTTAAACATCATGGAGGCCATGGATGGAATGGGATTGTGCTGATTTTGCAGTGTTTTTCGATTTTTGGGGGTGTTCATGGGGAGGGACATGCCATGTGGCTGGTGGCCATTTTGAGTGCAGCTACAGGCACTGGCCATGTGCTGGCAGGCAAGTGGCCATTTTGAATGCAGGCTTTGTTGTTAGGCCTCCAACCATTTTGCCTACTTTTCAACCTTTATTTATGCCCAGGGGTAGTGAGTCTTGCATGGGCCTAGTATTTCTGTGGGTTGTCTTGAATTTAAACATCATGGAGGCCATGGATTGAATGGGATTGTGCTGATTTTGCAGTGTTTTTCGATTTTTGGGCCAGTACTTGTGGCCTTTTCACCAGGGGTATTTGAGTCTAGCATGGGCCTAGTCTTTCTGTGGGCTGTCTTGAATTTAAACATCATGGAGGCCATGGATGGAATGGGATTGTGCTGATTTTGCAGTGTTTTGTCGATTTTTGGGCCTGTACTTGTGGCCTTTTCACCAGGGGTATTTGAGTCTAGCATGGGCCTAGTCTTTCTGTGGGCTGTCTTGAATTTAAACATCATGGAGGCCATGGATGGAATGGGATTGTGCTGATTTTGCAGTGTTTTTCGATTTTTGGGGGTGTTCATGGGGAGGGACATGCCATGTGGCTGGTGGCCATTTTGAGTGCAGCTACAGGCACTGGCCATGTGCTGGCAGGCAAGTGGCCATTTTGAATGCAGGCTTTGTTGTTAGGCCTCCAACCATTTTGCCTACTTTTCAACCTTTATTTATGCCCAGGGGTAGTGAGTCTTGCATGGGCCTAGTATTTCTGTGGGTTGTCTTGAATTTAAACATCATGGAGGCCATGGATTGAATGGGATTGTGCTGATTTTGCAGTGTTTTTTGATTTTTGGGGGTGTTCATGGGGAGGGACATGCCATGTGGCTGGTGGCCATTTTGAGTGCAGCTACAGGCACTGGCCATGTGCTGGCAGGCAAGTGGCCATTTTAAATGCAGGCTTTGTTGTTAGGCCTCCAACCATTTTGCCTACTTTTCAACCTTTATTTATGCCCAGGGGTAGTGAGTCTTGCATGGGCCTAGTCTTTCTGTGGGTTGTCTTGAATTTAAACATTATGGAGGGCATGGATGGATTGGGATTGTGCTGATTTTGCAGTGTTTTTCGATTTTGTTGTGCTCTATAACTGAACTGATGTTCCTCTGTCTTCCATTTTTTTTAGGTGCACAAGACTCAAGAGAACCACCAGTGCCAGGAAGAAGTCCTGCAGCGGTGTGTGTGTGCAGCATAACGTCACGCGACGTCACGTCTGGCCTCAGACAACTCTACAATTCGTGCAACTGCGGCCTGCTGTCTGACCTGCTCTGAAGAAGATGGCCCCGCCCCCAAAGAAAGTTCTCCGTAGCTCCTCTAGCAAGAAAGTTGCTAGTAAGGAGCAGAAGAAGCAAGTTACCAAGGAGGCTGGTGTGCCACCCGCCACTTTTTTTGGGAGCAAAAAAAAAAGTACGCCTGCAGCAGCAGGATCTGCTGGGGACCAAGCTGAGAGCAGCACCCCTGCTCCATTGGGTTCAGTGCCTCCACCACCACGCCAACTTAAGTCAAAGCCCTTGAGTGCTTCAGAGGCAGTCAGTGTACTTCTCCAATCACCATCGACCAGTGATGTTGGCTCATCGCAAGAAAGTAGCAGCAATGTCCCTGAATCAACACAGGTTGTTGTAACTCATCTGACAAGTGTTGAACAACCACAGCCGCAACAACAACACCATGTGCAAGTACACGCCCAAGTACATGTGGAAGGAGAGGCAGCAAAAGGAGATGCGCAAGCAAAGGTGCATGGAGGTTCACAAGTGCCCACAATAGTTGTTCCTCCCGAAGTAGGGGCACATTTGGAAATCGACAATGAAGCTGAGGTATCATTGGAAGCCACTCCTCCTGATGATCATTCATTGTCTTCCACATCCCTAGCAAGGAAAAGATCAAGGGGGGTGTCTACATCTTCTTCAAGCCCACCTCGTTCTGATGCAAGTGATCTGTCTTGGGAACCACAACTGCGGTCTGACAGTGAGGCACACCATGATCTGACACCGGTACCTAAGCGTAAAAGGAAGGTCGTCCAAAAACTCAAACCTATGGAGTGTGATGAGGCTCAACAAGAAGTGACAGATACTGCTGGTGATGAAGCCTCTCACGATGACGACGAGCCAGTCATCACAAAGGTCACTGCAGCCCCACCGGGCATGCAGCAAAGAGACATTTTGACCCTATCCCGAGAAGCTGCTGAGCGTGATGATGATGTCGGCGAGGAGGCAATGGAAATGGAATCATTAGATTTGGAGTTAAGTAGTACACCAAAACCTACCGCTTCCATATTTCTTCGCAAGAAGGTACCCACCTCGTCCTCGACCTCAATTCGTGGTGGTGAAAGTGCAAAACGTACTGAAGTTCGGCAATCCACATCCTCCACTTCATCTGTCATTAGCAGCAGGACCACCACCACCAGTATCGCCGCCTCCTTCGGCCCCCGAAGACATTTCAAGTCTCCAGTTTGGGACTTCTTTAGTGTTTGCCCAAAAAAGGAAAACGTAGCCATTTGTAGCCTTTGTAAGCTTCGATTTAGTCGTGGTAAGCTTGGTTCTAACTATGGTACCGGAGGCCAGAGAGGTCATCTTGAGAGAAGGCACGCTGTCCAATGGTTTCCGCACCTAGAGGCGGTCAAGAAAGCCGGAATTGCACGTAATGAAAACGTTGATTTGTCATCTGCTGATGACGAGGAGGTAGAAGAAGACGATTCAAACACTTCACTTACACCCAGTTCCCATGTCAGCAGCACACCCCATGGGAGCCACACTAAGAGTGTGGGAGAGAGTGAGACATCAATGCGGGAAAGTTCATCAGCGAGCGTAACTGGGTCGAAGAGATCATCATCATCCCGTAAATCATTGGTCCAGGGCAACATTAAAAAGATGTTGTTTACAGAAGCGCAATATGAACGCAACCACCCAATGACCCGTCTGTATAACACTAAGCTGGCTAAAATGCTAGCTCTGGACCTTCTCCCTTTTTCTTTTGTAGAAGGGGTTGGTTTTCTAGAATTAGTGACAGCGCTCTGCCCTAAATGGAAGGTTCCTAGCCGGTTCTATTTTGCCCGAGTTGCGGTTCCAGCACTACATGAAGATGTTCTGAAGGTGATTGGGGCAGCTTTGCAGAAGAGTGCTGTTCACACTATACATCTGACAACAGACATGTGGACCAGTGGCGCAGGCGCTGATTACATGTGCATCACTGCACACTGGGTCTCTTTTTCAGGGGCTAAAGCAAAGCTAAACTCAGGTGTTGACACTAACATTGTTTTTAAAGGTGCTCGGAAACATGCAACACTAGCCATGTTTGGTTTGGAGAAACGTCACACAGCAGAAAACATTTTGGATGTCTTTAACACAAAGGTCCTTAACTGTCTGTCCCCACTAAAACGCAAGGTTGGTTATGTTTCCACGGACAATGGCTCCAATATAGTTAAGGCCATGAGGGACGGTTACTATTTCAGAGTGCCGTGTTTGGCGCACTGTATAAACCTGGTTGTCCAAAAATTCTTGGGTAATAAACGCAGTGCAGCGTACAGTGTATTGGAGAACTGCCGAAAAATTTGCAAGCATTTCAGGCATTCTTTTAAGGCCCGGAAGCAGCTGAGGAGCATGCTATATCAATGTCAAATGCCAGTGAAAGCACTCATCCAGGAGGTGGTAACACGTTGGAACTCAACCTTCTACATGCTTGAGCGTCTGTATGAGCAGTATACGCAACTCGATCAATATTTCTTGAAAGAGGGTATAGAGGAGCTGAGGATGGGTGGGCCGCAATGGAACATAGTTGAAAGCCTAACACGCATGCTTCGTCCTTTTGAGGTCTTCACGCGTGCAGTCAGCAAGGAGGACTCTAATTTGGGAAAAGCTATCCCATTGTTGTACATGCTGGAGGACCAACTGAAGGAGGTGTGTTCTGTGTTTGGAAAAGATGACAAAAAGAAAGACTCTTTGCTTCTGGCTGAGCAATTATTAGAGCTCCTACAAGGTGATGAACGTCTTAAAAAGATCCACTCAGAACAGCATTACATTTGTGCTACTATTCTGGATCCACGCTACAAAAAGGCGCTGGCAGGCAGAGCATTCTTTCCTTTTGGTGATGAAGATGTTACAAAGTACAAACGTTGGCTAGCCTTGTCAGCCAAGAAGTTTGAAACAGAACGGCTGGAAATTGAAGGAAATGGCAGTACATCAGCAGGCCATCCCCAGTCAAAACAATCCACTTCTGCACCTGTGGCTGTGGCACAAGTGACCTCTCAGCCGTTAAAGACACCGGCAACCGGATCATCTGCACGAAAGACAACAGAAACATTGGAGGCTGAAGAGGATTGGCTAGCTCTGCGTGGGTTTGGTTCTCAAAAGGTCAGAGGCACAGCAAGAGCTACGCAAAGTGGAGGAACCTTGGAGGAGGACCTTGAGTCGATGGTGAAGGACTATCTGAATGACTCCACAGAGGTCTATGTTAATTCTGACCCATTGGCGTATTGGCATGGGAAAAAAGAATTGTGGCCACAGCTCACCAACCTGGCTTTAAACTACTTGTCTTGCCCACTCGCAAGTGTGTCTTCTGAACGGGTTTTCAGTGCGGCTGGTGGGATTGTAACTCCCAAACGGAGCCGCCTCTCGCCCAAAAATGTGGAGAGGTTAACAATGATCAAGATGAATCAGCACCTCATACCACCAGATATAAGAGTACGAGAGAGCGTGCCGGATGAAGAGGAGGTGGCCAGCAACATAGATGAGGGAATTTCTACTCTGTCAGGTGGCACTGACCTCACCCTGGCTGAATTCGCAGAGTATGATGACGAAGCCTTATTCTTATTCCTGGACCGTGATACCGACTTCGAGCCCTGAAAATGAGACAACGAATCAATAACTTTCTCTTTCATCCTTATTCACTTTTATTCCTGTGTGTCTGTCTTTCTTTGTTGTGCACAGTTAATATAATTCAAACTTTAATCAGATAATCACAAAAACAAGCCCATCAGCAGAACTGTCTTCACTTGTTTGCTAATTTATTTGAAGGTGCCGCAGTCTGCATTCCTCAGGTTCACAAGTTCAGAAGAACATGCTCCTCTATCCTCCTCCTCCAGACTCCTATTTCCATCAAAGCAGAGGGCTGGTTTACGCCCAATGAAGAAAGACTCAGCACTTGTGGGGGTGTTGTTCTACCTCTTTGCAGGTGAGTTGACGGGTCTGGGGCCATTGCTTGGAAGCACTAAAAGTGGTTTGGACCAAATCCGAGGCGGAAATTTTTTTGTGTTTTTGATGACTTGCTTGCCTTTGAGGTGCTCTTAGGGGGGGTTCCGTCTGTTTGTGGGTGAGTTTCGTGGTCTGAGAGCATTGCTGGGACACTCTAATCTTGATTGCATTTGCTTTTCAGGAAATCCGTCGTGCCAACCCCGACTTATGGCCTAGCTACGCAGCGCGTTTGGACCGAAGGCCCAGAAATATTGCAAGTATGAGATTTTGCTTTTGGCCTGTTTGGGGGTGTTATGCTTCTTGGCGGGTGGGTTGCCGGGTCTTGGGGCATTCCTGGGAAGGTCTAATACCGGGTAGAAGTGGTTGGGACAAAATCCAGGCCGATTTTTTTTTGGGCTATTTCTGACATTTTGCTCTATGTAGCGTTTTCGGGGGCCTGTTTGGGGGGCTTCCTGGTGTTTGTGGGTGAGTTTCGTGGTCTGGGAGCACTGCTGGGACACTCTAATCTTGATTGCATTTGCTTTTCAGGAAATCCGTCGTGCCAACCCCGACTTATGGCCTAGCTACGCAGCGCGTTTGGACCGAAGGCCCAGAAATATTGCAAGTATGAGATTTTGCTTTTGGCCTGTTTGGGGGTGTTATGCTTCTTGGCGGGTGGGTTGCCGGGTCTTGGGGCATTCCTGGGAAGGTCTAATACCGGGTAGAAGTGGTTGGGACAAAATCCAGGCCGATTTTTTTTTGAACTATTTCTGACATTTTGCTCTATGTAGCGTTTTCGGGGGCCTGTTTGGGGGGCTTCCTGGTGTTTGTGGGTGAGTTTCGTGGTCTGGGAGCACTGCTGGGACACTCTAATCTTGATTGCATTTGCTTTTCAGGAAATCCGTTGTGCCAACCCCGACTTATGGCCTAGCTACGCAGCGCGTTTGGACCGAAGGCCCAGAAATATTGCAAGTATGAGATTTTGCTTTTGGCCTGTTTGGGGGTGTTATGCTTCTTGGCGGGTGGGTTGACGGGTCTTGGGGCATTCCTGGGAAGGTCTAATACCGGGTAGAAGTGGTTGGGACAAAATCCAGGCCGATTTTTTTTTTGGCTATTTCTGACATTTTGCTCTATGTAGCGTTTTCGGGGGCCTGTTTGGGGGGCTTCCTGGTGTTTGCGGGTGAGTTTCGTGGTCTGGGAGCACTGCTGGGACACTCTAATCTTGATTGCATTTGCTTTTCAGGAAATCCGTCGTGCCAACCCCGACTTATGGCCTAGCTACGCAGCGCGTTTGGACCGAAGGCCCAGAAATATTGCAAGTATGAGCTTTTGCTTTTGGCCTGTTTGGGGGTGTTATGCTTCTTGGCGGGTGGGTTGACGGGTCTTGGGGCATTCCTGGGAAGGTCTAATACCGGGTAGAAGTGGTTGGGACAAAATCCAGGCCGATTTTTTTTTTGGCTATTTCTGACATTTTGCTCTATGTAGCGTTTTCGGGGGCCTGTTTGGGGGGCTTCCTGGTGTTTGCGGGTGAGTTTCGTGGTCTGGGAGCACTGCTGGGACACTCTAATCTTGATTGCATTTGCTTTTCAGGAAATCCGTCGTGCCAACCCCGACTTATGGCCTAGCTACGCAGCGCGTTTGGACCGAAGGCCCAGAAATATTGCAAGTATGAGATTTTGCTTTTGGCCTGTTTGGGGGTGTTATGCTTCTTGGCGGGTGGGTTGACGGGTCTTGGGGCATTCCTGGGAAGGTCTAATACCGGGTAGAAGTGGTTGGGACAAAATCCGCGCGGAAAAGCCTTTAGTTTTGGCACTTTTTGTAACTTAGGGTTTGTTAGGGTTAGCCCTAGCAGCAGGATTGCATGTGTTTCGGGGTGTTCTAGATTTTTCAAACTGAGTTCTGGGGTCTTAGAGCACTCGTGAGAATGTGTAATTTTGGTTGCAAGTCATTTGAAGAAAATCCATGGTGGGAAAGGGGGGATTTGGCATAGTTAAAGAAAGCCTTTGCCACTATTCTTAACTTAGGGTTCGTTAGGGTTAGCAGTATTTCTATTGCATGTGTTTGAGTGGGGGGGATTTCGAGTCTTGGAGTGATGCTGGCTATGGCTACTTTTGCTTGGTTGCTTGCAAGTGGTTTGAATGCAATCCACGGTGGGTAATGGGTAATTAGGGTACTTCGGCCTACTTTTACTTTCAAAGTAAGTTTTGTCACCAGTTTTCTGCTAGGCCTCGTTTTTTGAGATTTGATTGGGGGTCTTCTACATTTTTGCGACTGGCTTTAGTAAGGGTCTGGGTGGGAGCACTGCTAGGAAGATCTAATTTTGTTCTAAAACACAGTTTACAGTACACCTAGCTTGAGGGGCAAGATCCGCTACATTAATTTGCCCATACTTATTTATCCTTCAAAAGGTGACTCAGAGTACGCACTTTCAAAAACATTGTACTGTCTACTAGGAAAAACAAATTGTGACTTTTTGCACTCCACAGCCTACATACCTTATATTTATTTATCAGTGGTGTTGTAATATTATATCACTTCCTGTTTTTCGTTGAATAATTACAGGCCGGGTTTCAGTCTCTGCAATGGGGAAAAAAGGATGAAGTCAGGCTTCACAGTAGCGAGCCACAATTCAGCATCAGGCAGGCAGTGGACAGGGTGTCTTCTGGTGACCAACATCGGTGGACGAAGCGTCGGCTGCAATGGAGGAGTGCCGCTAATAGGAGGATTTTTTTTCTGCGGGCAACTTACTTACCACTTCCAACAGGACCACTACAACCACATAGATACAGTATCCCTTGCCTTTTTCTCTGACTGTGACTGCATTTCTTGGCTCTCTCTCGGCTTCTACATTGATCCCTTAACACATCACTTAGTCCACTCCACTATCTGCACCACACATAGTCATTTGTAAGTGCTCCTACGTAATTCGCAAGTCGCAGCACGCCCCAGGCCGTAGAGGACTGGGATGGCCCCAATGATGAAGCATGTCACCAAGGGGCAACCCTGGTGAGTGAGGGGACACCTAGAAAAAAAGCAATTTCTCCTTTTCTATCTACTATACCTTCTGTCAGGTTACGCAGCCCCTAAGCGCCTACCGTACTATGAAACTACATTTCCCATGAGTAGGCGGGAGACTTGCAGACTATTTAGTGAGACTATATGAGAGTACCCTTGTATGTTAGGACAGCACTTCACTGATGCCTGTCTTGTCTTCTGTTACAGGTATCCTTTCCCTGCTGACCCTACCTTTACCCATCCCACATTTTTTATTTTAGTTTGTTATTTTTCTCCCCCGCCTAATGCCTCGAACACCCTGTGTTTACACTTCTGGGTGTTGGTGACATTTGGAGGTGGAACCATATTTGCATCGACTGGATCACGGGGAGTAAACCTGACACCTTCCAGACCAACCCCATTGAGTGTTGTTGTGAATGGATTTATAGTGACCAGCAAGGCTCTCGGGTATCTGGCTACAGAGACCTTATGTTGAATATCGTTATCAATAATTCCACACAGGCCCTGTACTGTCGCATTCTTTCTTTCCACAGTTGTCGATGATATATTCTTACTCTGCTTGACAAAGAACCATTGCTAATGTGAAAGAACTTCAACCGAATTAGTAGTTATACTTTACCATTTGTTAGGCTACAATGTGGCACTGCTCTACTGTACTTCTGTCACCTGCTATATTCTCAGTTGTACCGTTGAATTGCTCAGGAGGACAAACCAGATTTCATTTTCTTTTTTTTCATAGGCATGCAACTGCCACTGTGACACACCACTAGTACCACCGCTATGAGGAAATTTTATCCGACCAAGATTGCCAACGTTATTCGGTGTTTCCCGTGGAGCCAGCCCTGGGTCTAGCCCTACTTTCAAACACAAATTACAGGTAAGATAAGCGTTTGGTGGTTTGGGGGTATAATGGAGTATTAGTACGAGAGACGAGAGACTGAAGGTAGTACTACTAAAGTCCTAGGACTCTTGGATTCACTTCACTTAGTCTGTGAGAGGCACTTAGTGTTGAAAACATTTGGGCATTTACACTTAAAGGAAGAAAATGGAACTAAACTTTCAGGAAAACAGTCAACGTTAAACCCCCACCCACCAGGCAAGCAGTAAAAAACAGGTATGCTCAGATAAAGTTTGAAAAAGTATATTTATATCCCTAACAAAATAATCTCCCGCAAGACCCTCCCTAACCCCAACGATTGTCCTTCAAAAGTCCCCAAAAACCCAACTCCCAATTCCCACCCCCCAAAAGTCTCTAAAAAAGGGGCAAGGGACACTATGGGTGGATGCTGTTAACTTTTTGGGCCAGGGCATCATGCTCCTCGCGGAGCAAGGCGAGCTCCTGCTGAAGGCGGGACACCATCAGGGTAGTGCGGCGCAGGCGTGCCTTCACTGCCTTGCAGGTGCAAGGCCTGTGAGAGGCAGCTGTTGGCCTTGCTGCTCGGCGGTGGCGTTTGCCTTTGGCAGCCCGGCTCAGTCTCGGTGGACCACTGTGCTGGGTGGCAGCCCGTGGGGCCACGGAGGCCGATGCAGACGACGTTGTTGTAGTTGTCGACTGCACACTTTCCACGTCCTCCAGGGCCACCAGCCGCCGATATTCCGCAACAGTGGCCTCGATCCTCCGTTGCCGGGCCGCTCTAGCCAGCTCCTTCCTCCTTGTTCGTTTGGAAGGAGAACCTATATGAAGAAAGAAAGACATAGTCTGTAACCAATGCTCTTTAAGATTAACTCAATCATTCAGCAGAAATTTGTGCTGCAGTACAACTAGCAACTTGCAAGCGCATTACATAACTATTGAGGCCAGTATCTATCTAACCTCACACTTCTTCATCCTTGCTCTAACATTAGTGGGAGTTTAAGGAACAAATTCTACGAGCACTGTGGACTTCCATTGGAGTCGACTATGAAAGTACACCAGTCTTATTCTTCTTCTTATCTCTTGTTTTGGAAAATTGGTACGTTATTTTCTGCAAGCCGGCATAATGCCAGCGCAGTAAACTTGCACCCGAGAAAAAGAGACGCACGCCATGAGGAGTGACCTAGACTTGCGTTGCCGTTGCGTTACTGTACCCGTCCAGTACATGCAGGTGGTGAAGCTCTTACTTTTCTATTACGGGTGGCACTGAGAATACTCTGTTACAACTCAAGGGCTACTGCTTAATTAATTTAACTTTCACCCTACAGTGGAAATGAGTACTAGAAATGGAAAATTGAAGAAGATAAATAATCTGATTATCTATCACTTCACATGGGATGTTTTTGCTTATATATGGGATGACTTTAGGTGCTTTGCTTTTTATTGAGTGACCAGTGATACATCCACACATGAATGACTGAGTACTACTAAACTTATTAAGAGAGGTAGGGAGTGGCCACCATAATAACCGGATCTATGCAGTGCTTGCAATACAAACTACTGCTACTATTTATGGTAGTATTTGGACAAAATTAAAAGTTCTTTTCCTTGCCTTTCCTACACTGGAACGGACGTGCGGGTGCAGTGTTACATGCTCTTCAAAGTTACACTTAGTTCATCCACTGACCGTCTACTCTCTCTAGATCATGGGTACTCACAAACTTTCTCTCAGGGGCTACATTTACAGTGTAGTTTGGGGCCGAGGGCCGCACTGGTGGGGGCGGAGTCAGAGGGGGCGGGGCTAAAGCAAAACGATAACTTGTGACCATGAGGTTGCACACAGGTCCCTGCAGCAGATGCCCTCATCCACTGAGCCACCAGACCCAGCATTTACATACATCTCTCTCCCTCCTGCTCTCCCTCCTGCCCTCCCTCCATCTCTCTCTCCCTCCTGCCCTCCCTCTCCCTCCCCCTCTGTCATCTCACTGTGTGTGTGTCTATCTGTGTCAGCCTTCAGCCCGGGTCGAGACCGCTTCCTCAACGCGCACACACAGACAACAACACCAAAGTACTTAACAGGTCTTTAAAAGACCAATAATATATTATTGAGGCTTTGTTTGTTTTAGCGCCCCTGCTTCTCCACCCTGACAATCACTGCTTGCCCGGCCCCACAGAGCAGAGGCTTTGTTCTATTTCACCTCTTTGTGGCCTTGCATCTCCACTCTGCTCTGTGGGGGCCGGGGGAGCAGTGATTGTCAGAGTGGAGATGCAGGGGCGCTAACAGGTGAAATACAAAAAAGCCTCTGCTCTGTAGGGGCCGGGGGAGCAGTGATTGTCTGCAAGGTCTGCGCACCGCCAAGGAAGGCTTGCCGGGCCACCACCGGCCCGCGGGCCGTACTAGGAGTACCCCTGCTCTAGATACACATATGCTATCTAAGAGTCAGATAGTAGCATGATCCAGGTATATGGACACATACAGTTTCTGTGTCACCCACCCAGGCTGTTGTCCTTCCACCCATCATTGCTTCATCATTCACCCAGCCATGCATCTCATATTCTTGCCTTCCCAGCTAGTCTTCAATCTCAATAAGTAAGGAATATATAAGAGCTTACCTCTGGCCGCCACCACCACCGTCTCAACTCTCACAGCCGCCGCCGCCGCCTCCTCCCCTGAACAATCGGCCTCCGCCTCCGTGTCCAGCACCACCACCTCCACACTGGCCCCGCCACCAGATGTTCCACCTACAAAGTACATGTAACAATGTTAGAATAAAGCACTCACTAGTCACTAGTATTTGGTCTAGGAATGAAGACATGTGAAAACAATGTAATTTGTGACTGTCTATGTTAAAGTTAAAAAAAATGTCCCTTTTTCCAGGGAAGGTTGTCTTGCTGCACTTTTTGGCACAACTGATGAAGGCTGTTTTTTTAACACGCACCATTTTTCTCCACATAGACAGAAGATGGACTTCTAACTACAAGATCAAGTTGAAACCAGGTGAGAGCTCGGCTCGACCACAAGAAATGTCTTCAATTAATCGTCAGCACTAACCACTTTTCCATTATCAGTTAAACGTTTAGTTTTATTATGACTTCATTTTAATAAATGTGTTTACTTTTAATAAAGCTTTTAAACTTAAATACAATCTGTGTTTTTTGGTCCAGACTAGAGTGACTGAGCGAAAGGTTTTGCAATTTTTGCAAGCATGAGTCCAGATAGAACACTTCAAAAGACATTATGGACAATCCCAGAGGACTGCACTAAGTTGATAGAGCTATTGCTGACTAGAATCATGGGAGTTTCGCCAACCGTGTAATCTTAGTTAGCTACACAGACAGACTAATAAGAATAATCTAGTAATACCACAGGGAGTCATAGTAGAGGCAGGATAAGAATTTAGATACAGTCTACAAGAAGAGCAAAGACAATTTTGAAAAAAGTCAAATGAGGAACGCTAGGAAAAATAGGTACTAGTCTAAAATGAAAACTTACTGGGGCCAGCAGAGGAGCCCTCGCCTGCCCGATCCTGGCCCTGTTGAACAGCATCCGCCGCCTGCTGCTCCTGTGTCCTCCTCTCGCCCCTGGGGGGAGCTGACGTACAACATGAAAGAAAGAACAGAAAACATGGATGATTGTTGCTTGTCAATGTCAACCAAATCAAACATTTCAAAAGAACAATAACAAAATATTTCCGCGAAATTATATTGATTATGGTTACTTTTCATTTATTTGCGGACCTGTGACTTCGAAAGTCACGTAACTCACTAAACAAAGTACTGAAACGTTCACCTAGGACTGGCAGTCCGCAGTCCGCAGGCAAGACGCAAAGTGACAGACAAACTCCATTGTGATTTCAGTCAGATCAGTGACAACACTAACAGTTGCCTGCTACATTACCAGTCATTTAAATAGTCAAACTATCAATCCACCGCCACTATTTTTCTTATTGTCAGGGTTACAAAGGAAGGGGCAGATTTAAGCCCTTGCGGCTCTTTTGCGCCGTTCTTGCGTGACTTTTGTGACGCAGCAGCTAAACAAAAAAGGTCGCCATGGTGCGGCGTATAATATTATAACAACGTGACGCATTTGGGAGATGCATCCCGTTATAAAGCCCTGCGCCATCAGGGGGCGTTCCGGCGCAAGGGAGGGCATTCCTGCGCTGGAACACATCCTAATAGTGGCTGAGGGAAATCTACAAAATATCAATCAGTCACCTTTAGGACAATGATGCGTCACACAAACCCTGCACCTGCTTGAAGCAGACGTACGGCTTGACCCAGCATTGGGGAGATAGGGTACCCCAGAGCATTGATGGAGCTGCGCCATCGTTGCGACGCAACTCCAGCAGTAAAGCTTCGGTGACGTTTTGGGCCCATGGTGCGCCGCATTGCAAATACGGCGCACCATGTTTGGTGGTGGTAGCGGGCCGCACAATTAATGGCGCATCCCTGCTACTTTGCAGGGATGCGACGGTAATTGCAATTCTGCCCCTTAGGGGCATACTTACTTACGCGTTCTGGCGCATCTCCAGAGATGCGCCAGATCATCATCAAATGCGTCACGCAAAACTACCCTTGCGACACGGCAGATGTGCCTCATTTACAATGCGGCGCGCCCTGGCGCAAGGGTAGGCACTTGCGTGACGCATCTCGTCACGTAAGAGCGGCGCATCGCTGGAGTCACGTCGCCAACGCAATGCAACTCCAGTAATGCTCAGGGCCACCCAATACTTAACATGCTGTGTCAGTCCTTTCGCCTGCTTCGAGCAGACATAAGGAATTGAATTGACGTAGCAGCGTCGCAGAAGTGCCTGCGTTAAATCTTGTACATTTCACGCAGGCAATTTTGCGAGGCGCACAGCCGCTGGACCGCCCACCCTGCGTACTAGGAACGCACCCATTGTGGTGCAGGCCCATGGCTTTATAACGTGACGCATCTCCCTAGATGCGTCATGCTGTAAATGACTCGCAGGGATGCGGCACGTTTACGCCGCTGTTGCGTCACGCAAGGCAACGTAAACGTGGCGCAAGGGGCTTGTAAATGTAATCTGCCCCCTAGTGTCTAGCATTACGCAGTTCTGTAAAGTACACTCATACATAATAGTTACTCAGGCCAATGAGACCACGAAATAGAAAACAAATAAGCATAGTAGCAACGCCACTGAGAAGGAGAGCAGTGCACCTGAAATGCACAGAAGATTTTGAAATATAATTTAACTACAATGTAATCGTCATCAGCGGCATTATTGGCTTGCTCCATGTAAAAAACAAATATTTGCAATACAACAACACAGAGCAGGAGAAAACATCATAGTAGTGAGTGATTAAATGGCTACTACTACTCACCAAGCCCGGGGATCTCCAAGCCGAGCTGGTCCAGCAGGTCGCGCTCGCGGTCCAGGAGGTCCGTCCAGCGATGGGTGACCTGGCTGTAGGTGCGCTGGACCCCGTAGAGGTGGGATATGGCCCAGCACACCTTCTCCCACCGCTTCCGGCGCTCCCGCATGTTGTAGCCGCCGGCCGCGATCCTGCCGCCTCCCGCGATGGTCCTGGGCAGGCGGCGCTGGACGAAGTAGACCAGCGCGCCCACTTCCTCCGGGCTGAATATCTCCCGTCGCGTCACCTGCTCCCCCCTCAATCTCCCGCATGCTGTCCTGCCACTGGGTCCAGCACTACTCCCCGCCGCCGCTGCGGCCCTCAAGTGCCTGGGCAGCTTCACGGCGCCTGGCTTGACCATGGTCTGGGCAGGTAAGGTAGGAAGAAGTAGAAAATTAAGAAAGCATAGGATAGGGAAGAAGAAAAGAAAAGAGTTTAAAAAAGTAGTTTAAAAGTAAAGAAAAATAGCAGAAAAGACAAAAATATACAGCTAGGAAAAGAGAGGGATAGATAAGAAGCAAAATCGTAAAAAAAAAACTGAAAACAAGCAAAGGATGGCAAAGATACCAAGAGGATTAAACACCATGCCCAGACACAGGAAATGAATGAAAAACAAGATGGCCGGCGCCCGTTCACGAGCGCGAAAGTAAGTTCGCGCGAGATTTTCCTCGCGATCTCGTGCGAACCTCTAGATTTCCCGCGCGATCTCGTGCGAACCTCTACTCGCAATGCGCTTACTGCGCGAGATTATACATAGCGGGCGGAAACGGAAATACGTCACGCAAACAAAATGGCCGCGCCCGTACTCGACCTTGGGGTAAATTCGCGTGTTGCGCTGCAAGCGGCTCGCGAATACTGCAAAAAAACTCGCGAAACAACAAGCCGCAAAAAAATAAAATGCTCATTCGCACGAATTGGCGGCTTCCGCGGTCGGTTTCGCTCGACGCCGCGCCCTGCGAATAGCGCGAAAAAAACCGAAAAACGATTTCAGCAAAAGCAAAAGCAATGAGCAGGTGCAAAAGGTCAACCTCATGATTTGTAACGATTCTTTGTAGTGCTTCCTGAGGGGGCCCTCCAGAATTCGGTTGCCTGCTTGCAACTATTGTGTGACCCTGCTCTGACCGTAACTGTATGCCACAAAGGTCCTGATTTACAGCTAAAGGAGCAGACAAGCAGGTGCCAGGCTGGAACTTTAAATTCTTTCAGTGACACATTAATTAGCCCCTAATTCATTATTGTCAGTTGGGGCAGGGCAGGTGTTGTAACTAATTTTGCAACAATGAAAGCACTTAGCAAGTGCAAAAGATCACTAATCAGGGCGCACTAAGGAAGCAGGTGCCAGCTAAAAAAATATTCTGTGACACATTAATCAGCCCCAAATTAATTCAGGTCACTTGAGGCAGGGAAGGTGTGCTTTGCTTTGCCGAAAATAATGTACACTGGACAACCAGAGGGTGTGGTGATGAAACAGAGGGTGGCATGGGTGGGCCAGAGGGTGGCATGAGTAGTCAGAGAGTGGCAGTGGTGACAGAGAGTGGCAGTGATGAAGAAGAGTGTCCCAAACAGGCTGGACATGTAGAAACAACAAGTTCGCAAAACTTGCGACCCGACAGGTAAGTTCGCAAATTGCGAAATTGTAAAAACCCTCGCGAACTGGCAGAAACACGGGCGAACACAAAAAAAAAAAAAATCCGCAAATTCGCGGGAATTCGCGGATTTTGCGGATTGCGAATCCGCAAAATTCGCGAACGCGAGATCCGCAAAATTCGCCCATGCTTACCCTCCTGTTCATTTTGTATATCAACAAGCTAAGTGGCTCTCTGAGCACCCTAACTAGTGATGTGCCACACATCAATGGAGTCCCTATACCCACCCTTCTTTATGCAGACGATGCGGTCCTGATGGGCCGCACTCCCAAGGCACTCCGTATTTTAATCTCAGGTTTTGTCCTTTTTATGGCCGACTTAGGCCTAACAACTAATTTGTGGTCCTAAAAATCACAAAATCCCCCAGATCAATTCAGGGTCAAATGTCTTAAAAAGCACCAGCACTCTCCCCTACCTAGGGCTGCTATTTTCAAACAGTGGTACGTGGCATGCACATGTATCTTACGCCAGGAATAAGTTGGGTAAGGCCATTAACTGTGTAACCTCCTTGAGACAGCCCAACCAAGCTGATGTAATAACTCCCCTGGTTAAGATATATCAAACCCAATGTATGCCAACCGGCACTTACGGCGCCGAAGTTTGGGGTTATACCAACTGCTCCCATATTCAAAGAGAAGAAAATAGATTTTGTCGTAAGGTATTGGGGGGGGGTTATTTGTTCTCCTAACTATGTATGTCACAACAAACTAAATATTTCTTACATAGAGGATTTTGTGAGATCCAGACCAGCATTATTCTGGATAAAGATATGGAACAACACGGCTGCTACCCTGACCCGTGAAATTATTTTGGATTGCCTAAAGTGTGACAGGGGACACCATATACCATGGTTGAAAGCAGTAAAAGAGTGCCTTGTAAGTGTGGGGTTGGGCTCTCTGTTTACATCACCAAACCTAATAAATCGGTCCCATAAGACCATCACTTTAAGGGCATTGTATGACTTATACAGCGAAGAGCGTGATAGAAAGAACTTGACCAAAAGCACTGTTGTAAAATATTTGGCCTATTCTGAACCACACACTAAAAAACCTGGCCCACCGTACAGATATTTACGCTTGCATCTCGGGAGATGGGTTAGGGGTTTACTGTTTCGTTTCCGAGATGGGAGTATAGTTAATTTACTGAACTTCCCGTTGGGATATAACAAACACCTCGAAACTTTAAATTGCCCTTGTAACCCTGACTCGAAGCAAAGTCTTATGCATTTCTTGTTCTTTTGTGGTTTCTACAAAAAGCTCACTGGACATTATCTTATGCCCTATTGCAGAAAAAATGGATTGACCAATTTTAAATCAGCATTTCGGTCCTTCCAAATATTGGGATCAGATGAAGTCATTTTTAGGATGAGTTGTTTTCTCAAAGCTGCTGTTAGATTGAGAATCACTCTTAACACTGAGGCATAACCATTGCACACTGCGCTTTCTATTATGCATTTTAGAGAATCTTTTCTGCTCGTTTTATCTCTTTGTAATAAAAAATTTTTCATGTGTATGTAGATAAAATTATGACAATGTGCTAGCCATCCTTTTTTAACAATGGTTTTTAAAATTGCGTTCTTAACAGTGTTTTTAAACAGCGTCTTTTAAATAGTGCTGTAAAATATTCTATTCTCTCCTTTTAAAAATCTATCTCTATGAAGGGACAAATTTTGTATAGTTGCGAAATTGCAAATGAAATTTGATTATGCTCGTTTGTCCTCGGATTTATTCTCCAACTGTCATTACTGAATTGAATGTTTTAAAATGTATTTTGTCTGTACTTTTATGGATGTTTTTATTCCGAATAAAGATCTTTTGACTTGACTTGACTTGACGCACAACAGAATCCAATATTAAAATAATACACTTAACATAATTATCAATTATTCAATTAATAAAAGTTAATTACCAATTAATAAAAAACAATTTCCAATTATTAAAACTTAATTACCAATTAAAAAAATGATTTACCAATTAAAAAAATGATTTACCAATTAAAAAAATTAATTGTGAAATAATAATTAATTAAAAATAAAATATTTATCAATACCAATAATTAAAAATCAATCATTACTTAATTACAATTAAATTACTTCCCACCCAATTCCCCTATAAACCCACAACCCGCTACAGAACTTAAATGCAAAAATTAATTAAAATTAATTTATAATTCCTAAAATTAATAATTAATTTGGTATAAATAAATTATTTCCCACCCTATTCCCCCATAAACTCACAACCCGCTCCGGTACTAAAACACAACATTGACTTAAAAAAACATTATTACTATATAAAAATAGTATACATATAATTTAAAACCAGTAGAATACAAAAAACATATAACACATACATATTAAATACATAATAAAATACATAACAATAATACAAATATCGATATTAGTAACATCGAGATTAATAACATCGATATATTCGATCTTACTTACATCGATATAAAAAAATTCGATGTTACTTACCTTAGGGTCGATATTCTTGACCTCGATATTCTGTACGTTCGATATTTCCAGCTCAATATTTCTGTAAATCGATATTTAGGATTCGATATTTAGACTGTACACCCTATAAGCATGCATTCACGTTCCACAACAAAAACTCCTATCACTATCAGTGACCAACAATGGTATGCTGCCTCCACTGTGCATCACAAACAACAGGCACAGTAGTCACATGTCACTATGAGGGTGCACCCCTCACCTTTCAGGACAAATTTTTGAACCTATTATTGCCAAATACCGAGCCTGGGTCAATGCATGCACACAGACTTAGGGGCAGATTTACAAGAAAGTGCCGCAGCGCCGCAATGCTAGCCCTTTGCCTGCACCATGATGCAGCACTTTCAAAGCACAGGAATGAAACATATTTACAACAATATGTTGCATTCTGTGCTCTCCCCTGCGCTGGCGCACAAACAGCTGCCATGCGCCGGCGCAGGCCCCCTTGCACTATGGTGCAAGGATGCCTGCGTCATTGGGAGATTGTTTATGTGCAGGAAGGGGCACCTTCCTGCACAAAAACAATCACTACAGGCATTTTCCTCTTTCAATGATTGCTGTAGAATGCAGCATGCATTGAAAGAGTTAAAAAACAAGAAGAAATTAATACATTTCGCATTGTTGCGCCTTGCTACGCCACCTCTAGGGTGCCATAGCATTCCGACGCATTTCCAGGTTTACGATTCCTCGTAAATCTGGAAATAGTTCTGGTTCCATGGGTGTTGCGTGGGAACACCCACTGCAACACCAATAGCACGACCCTTTCACGCAAAGTGTTGCATGTAAAGGGGTCATATTTACGAGTACAGGAAAAGTCACACAGAGTGGCTTTTCCTGCTCTTGTAAACATGGGCAGTGAAAAGCGAAACGTGATGCACTGGTGGCGGAAGGGGCTTGTAAATCTGCCCCTTAATGTGTGGTGTGGTCAAAAATCAAAAAAAGGTATGCAGTTCAGGCATGCAGGGCAATGGACACAAATGTGCATCATGCATGGGATATTCCCATCACACCAGGTGATCCGCATATTTATGATCAATTAAATATATGCAGCCAGTATGAATGACTATATGCTACAATACTATTCTCTTTTGACGTCTTTTTTGTGAAAGTTTATGATTCATACCTATTCCAGTGTTCTTTGGCACACTTTTCATATTACTTCTACTACTTCTACTATTACTACTAATATTAATAATAATAATATTAAGTCCATCTATAGAGCACTTCACACCGTATTTCTGGAATTTTCGAGATTATTTGCACACCAGTCAGACTTACACATGAAGATAGTTATAAGTAGCAGTAAAAAAAAACTTTTCTAATCCAGAAATATGATTCAACATTCATAAATCAATTGCCTCGCATGAATAATGTTGTATAGGTGTGGCGTGGAAGGGGGCTAGGCATTATATGGCAGCTGAGTTTGTGAACACCCACAAAGTTACATATGTGTTAGTATTGTGGCTTGTGGCTATATGAGTAGGAAAAGAGATTTCTGTAAAAGGAAAGTTCTTTTCCCCGTGGCGAAAATAGAACGGAAAAAGTTAGCATGCAGATTTGCCCTTTCTCAGAAAATTTCACAAGTAACAATGAATAGTTTTATAATTGTAAAAATAAAAAATGGTATTAAAAAAAATTATTGCGGGAGGACACCAGGAAACGTGCAACTGGTGTAGATTTCTAGGTGGTAACTGGAAAACTTTACGAGTTATTATATAACCATGGTGGGTCGTAAATCTCTGCCTAGTTGCACATTTTCTCTGAATCAGGCGCCTCATCTCGTGTTTGAGCTGCAGTTCCTTTCAAACCTACTGTCATCACAAGGGACTGTGCCAACACCTTCATTTCATAAGCTTTTCAAGTTTATATTTCAGTGTGCTCTTTTGAGGGCCTTTTCCTTCAAATAAAAATATTATCCTACGTGAATGGATAATAAAAGTTTAATAGTTGATGGAGAAGACATGTTCACTTCTATGATGCAGCAGGTTTAACGATTATTCCAGGGATGCCTTCGTCACAAGATGTCTCGCATGTCCTATTTTGTCATACTGAAGTGATAACATCGTTTGGACACAATTCCATGAGACGCTTCTGAAGAGCCCAGATTGCAAAGGATAATGTATCTTTATATAACCACTACAACTTCGAGCTATATAATTTTTACTTTTTTCTTAGAACATAATCCCCAGGCTGTGCTGTTGCAGAAGCTGTGCAAATGGGATGTCGGAAGGTGATGAAGCAAGTGAAGAAAAGGGCTGGGCACGTAAATCAATCTTAGCTTTGTACTCACCTGTAAATGATTGTTGTTCAAACCAGTAACTATAAACCTCTTGCCAATGTTGTTTCTTCTGCTTTTTAGAAGAAAAGTGTTTGTTCACTTTTTAATTTTTGTAATTTTGTAATTTACGTTATTTTGTTGTGACACTGACCTCGCCCTTGCCAACCTCGCCCTCGCCACAGTTCTACGCATCCGGAAAACCACCGCCGGCGGCAGATCCTTCTCCTACCTCGCCGCCAAGACCTGGAACACTCTCCCTACTAGCCTACGACAGACCCAGGACCTGCTGGCCTTCAGGATACTTCTCAAGACCTGGCTTTTCGATCAGTAGCAGCCCCCCCTCACCCCACCCCCCAGCGCCTTGAGGCCCTCATGGGTATGTAGCGCGCTTTACAAATGAAATGATTGATTGATTGATTCCCGGAAGCGCTTGGTTTGCTGAGCCACCGAACTGTAAACTCCAACTGGGTTTTCAAATTTACCTACAATTATGCAAATAATCTCCCCCGAAATTAATATATGCACATTTTACTACTTGCCCTTGGGTTCATAAACCCAAGGGTGCATATCTCCAAATACAAATGCCCTATTTCTTTTATGGAGAGATCGCCACACGTAGTTTACTACTTATGGCATCATTACGATGTCGGGCGGAGGACACCGTTGGGGTCTTTTGAATGACCAAACTCCAGTCCACGGTCCCGACACCGCTATTACAATGCTACCAAACAGGGTATTGTTGCATACTCCCATTTCTCTTTGGGTGCTTGTTGACTGTTGCCACGAACCAGAAACCCGAATTTGATCCTTTGGAATTTGAGCTTACTTCACCATCCCATTCCTCAGTCTAGTAGAGGTTTCATGGTATAAAGTGTTCAGTATCCTTCAAGTTCTCAAAAACATACAGCAATTAACCTATGCAGCTATCCAGCTATTCAAGTATGTGAAGCTACTGTAAGAATTACAAAGCTCTCTTTGAGGTCACAAACCCACAGGCTCAAGTACCTGAAGCACTAGTATGACATTGCTGCTTCATCTTTTAACCCTGCACTCTCACATTGCCGCTGTTCCCCAGCTGAGGAGAGAACATTAGGTCTGGTGTTAGTTGACACTTTTTGATTTTACAAAAAGTGTATGATTACTTATAGGGGTTCAGTTAGCCCTTTTCATTCAATGAACTTTTTTGAGTCATTCGCATTTGTCTTCTGCCACCACAGCATACAGCGTGTGGTACAGGGTCAGCCCACTTCAGCCTCTTAGTAGCATCACTGTGACATACCTGGCAGGTTTCCGGTTTGCATATGTGTGACATTTCCAAGTTTGCAGAGTGCTTATGTGTGACGTTTCAAGTCTTAGGTGTAGCACCATGAGTGACAATGTATCATGAGCCAAGCAAGGCAACTGATCATTATAAAGAGACTAGCTTACCCGTCGCACTTTGCTGCGATCTCAGAAGAAAGGAAATTCAAGGAAATTCGTTATCATAACATTAAATTTACATTGTGTCCTTGTTATTGAAACTTATTCATTTTATTTTTGAAAACATTTCTAAGTGTAGCTTGAGCAGTGCGTCCTCGATAGGCTTCCAATCTTGATTCAGGTTGCTCTCCTGTTTCATTCGAGCGGGCTTGAGCAGTGCGTAATCGATCGTTTTCCAATCTTGATTCTTGTTGCTCACCTGTTTCATTCGAGTGGGCTTAAGCAGTGCGTAATCGATCTGTTTCCAATCTTGATTCTCGTTGCTTGTTCGTTTGAGAAGAACGGGCTTGAGCAGTGCGTACTCGATCGGCTTCCAGTCTTGATTCTCGTTGGTCGTTCATTTGAGAATTACGGGCTTGAGCAGTTTGTATTCGAAACAGCTTCAAATTTTGCTTCCCGTTGCTTGTCTGTTTCTGAAGCTCGTAATGTCTTTTTCTTTCGTGCTTCTGATGTAGATTGACCAATCGATTTCCGTTTGGGGTTTTTTACTGTCGACGATGCTCTCAAATTCGCTGTCTATTTCAGTATTCGCAAGATTATGAGGGCCCTGGGGAGCTGATTTTTAAAAATAAAATTTGGCAGAAACCTTTGCGGGAGTATATTCAACAACTTCCCAAAGTTTCATGGCGATCAGATGAATGGTGTAGTAATGCATAAAGGACAAACAGGCAGACAGACATACTTTCGTTTTTATATATATAGATTATTGTTAGGAATTGCACCGATGTGAAATGTAATCAGTGTCTAAAAGGGGGGGGGTGGGTTGAAACAGCCTGGAATCGTTGATGAGCACATTGCTACATCAGATTCTGATTCTATGGGCTCTAAAGTATCAATAGGGTAAAACTGAGAGGCTTTAATGGGGCATCTATGTATTTCAAGATTTAGACACAGGAGGAGATATTGATGCAGGGGCGGAATAGAAAGCTCAACAGTGTATGAACAAACTGGCACACAGAACACCAGTGGCATTGTCTCCATCATGTGTAGGAAATGAGAGGGATCCAGCAGCCTTTATTGAGCCAGATCCAGGATCAGGCCAGCCTCAGTTGAATTTGCTAAATTGGTCCCAGTGTAATTTGCTGACACCGAGATACATTTTGATGACACCTGCCCTTGGCCTGCTTTGTGTGCAACTTACAAGAACTGAGGGCAGGCTTCTTATTTTCATTACAAGCTGGGCCCAAAAAAATACCCTACTTAAAGGGAAATGAGTCCTCCTTTTGTTTGAGTTTTATCCTGGCTGGTTTCTATTTGCCAAACACCTTAACCACTTCGCTGCTGATGACGAGCTCAGCTCATCATCAGCCACGGTAATCGTGTGCGGATGACGAGCTGAGCTCGTCATGTAACGCGGCTTTTCGCAAATTGCCGCACACAGCGGGAAAAGCTGCCGCAGCGATGCGGTTAATGTCAATGCCATGAAGAACTTATTGTCACTTCTCTAGTGCTTAACCTGTTGGGTGCTCATGACGAGCTGAGCTCGTCATGAGGCACGGTTGAGCTGCACTCATGAGGAGCTGACCTTGTCATAGCCGTTGGAACGTTCACACGCGGGGATAATTATCCCGCTGTGCTGAACGTTCGAAAACGGGTGTGGCTGTGACGAGCTCCGCTAGTCACGATTGCAGCTCCGCTGTGCCTCATGACGAGCCGAGCTCATCATAAGCACAGCGGCGCCGCGCGCGGGGAGAAAACCCCCTGCAGCGAAGGGGTTAAGAGGCAAACTATGATCCTGGAGGCACATTTTGACTTTGTTGAACTGCTGTATGCAAGAGATATGTATGCACTGCAATGATGTCAGATGTAACAGTAGGAGTAATTACAGTAAAAACTATTTAGATAGCACTTACTACATTTAGTTTCTTGCGTTCATGCCATCAGTTTTGGTTACAAGGTGTCAGAGTCACATATCATCTGAACTGGTAGGCATTACATGTTAGGAGTGCTTTACCTGGAGAAACACTAAGACAGGATTTTAAAAGTAACACAAAAGTTTGGGTTCTCTGTACTAAAGGAAGAATCTCTGTGACAAAAGCAGTGATCCATTGTTCTATTTATATAAAATGCATACCTGTGATCTTCACTTTACAGGCTGTGCTTTGCAGCATGTGCACTCTATTCTACTTTACAATGAGTCAAAAGCAGGCAAAACACAAATGACAGCAGCAAGTGCATTAACAACCAGAATATTCAAGCCCACATACTTCGAAGTGGGATGTGGAGGGTTGAGTTGGTTATTCCAAGCAGGAGAAACACATTAGGCGTCTGTTACAGCGGGGGGGGGGGGGGGTGTGAAGTTTGAGATCACAGAAGTGACCCAGAGTGTGTGCTCGTAAACCTCAGCCATCAGGCACAAGGGAAAATCCATAGACTGTGAGTGGGAAAGAAGATGTGGAAATCCTGATAGCGCTGAGAGTTGCCTGAGCTGGGCTTTGGATTTGCAGACTAGGGATTCCAATGTGTCATGTTATATTATACAAAATGGCATATTAGTATCAATCTGGGCAAGTCGAGATATGTATATTTTGAATCATTTAGAGATCGATGTGGTACCCATACATTTATGGCGTGGGAAACGTTATTCCCACATTTTCCTGTCATTGAAACTGGATTTGTCTTTGGATTCTAGGTAAAAAGACCCAGTTTAGACGATGTACAGCTGTGTGTGAGCTAAAGGGTGTGTAAGGCTGCTTTCCCCACTCTCAGAGTTAGGAGAACGTTTGCAATTTAGTGTAAGCTTTTTTTAGGTTTTTAAATGATACAGGTTACTTCTATGTATCACTATCAGCCCAGATCCGCGGTGGTCAGTGGGGTGATAGCCGAGATGCGCTTGGTGCTGAATTAGAATTAGACCCGTGGGCACGGGGTGGAGGCCTGCATCACACCTAGGTGAATTCAACACATCGGGTAGTGATGTCAAGGGGGGGTTCGAGGGTTTGAGTAGTCTACAGACTAGTCGTAGGTTAGCTTGGGACAAAATACAGTCCCTCTCAGGTCTGCTGGGGGAAGCCCACATGGGCATTTGAGCTATTACACTAAGTTAAAGATACAAAGAGGAAGAGGGGCCGGCTAGCTTGTTCTGTGATGGCAGAGCGAGGCTTGAATGGTGAGCGACATGGCTTAGCATGAAGCCTGGAGCCTGCCCTCTCTAGCTGAGAATTAATGTCACTGATTGTAACTAAAAGGAAGGAGAGAAGACCCTTGTGCAGTAAGGCACTGCACACCCAGCACAACACCCTTCCATATTTGCTCGGTTGTTCTGTCCTGCCAAGTGCCGCAATGTGGAAACATTGTCAACAAGCACTGGCATAGCCAATAGGTCTCGCCTTTGGGACCTTATAAGTGTTTAGCCATGCCACAGGATATTGTGCTGCATAACTAAAAACGCATAAGGTCCCAAAGGAGCGACCTATTGGCTATGCCAATGCTTGTTGCTATTTGCCAGAAGAGCATACAGTATTTGTGAATACCTTTGTTTACATGTATTGGCAAATTAAAGCCAGCTTTCAAGGTGCTTGTTTTAATAAGAAACATTTTAGTGAAAGAAAGCAGGCATAAGCATTAATTGTGACATAGAGGGATTGACATAATCAACTGCTTTAGTAAAAAAAAATTGCATTTTATAGTATCACGATGCAGATCACTTCACTGTTTCAACATTTGTGTTTAAGAATTGTGCTTAAGTGAATAATTACAAACTTGAAAATTTTCCCATCTTCAGTCTCAACGGCAGTGCTTAATTTCTGCAGGTGGTGTGCACCAGCGCTCATTGCTGGCTACAGGGACTTTTTTTCATGATGAACCTTTGTCACGAGAGAGAAAGGCAGAAAAGGGAGGAAAAGGAGGAGGAAGAACAGAAAATCAAATCGTGACAATGGAGAAAACGGAATAGAACCTGAACAAGTGAGAGGAAGAAAGAAAATGTATGGGGGTAGAAGAAAGCATATGAGGTGGAATCAAGAATAGGCTGTATGCACTGCTGTTCAGAAAACCTGCATTTGGGAGTGCCAGTGGTGGGATCCTAAGAAGACCTTTGGGATATTGCACTTATTTACAAATTAAGCACTGTTAGGTGATGACACACCTGTTGGCCTGGCCAAACAATACACAGTCTTCCTTGCCACTATAGTCGGAAATATTGTCCGTAGTATTCTCTGATCAGATTATCTGCCCACCCCTTTTGAAGGCCTGGTACTTATAACCCATCCCAAAACCATTATCGGCGGGTACACAATTGAAGGACTTTGTGTAAGCTAGGAGCAGCCTCATGTATCCTGCTGCGTCAGAGGTTGTGAAGCTGCATAAAACTATGTTGGATGGCCTGGTGTCCATGCTCCTCTATCCAGCAGAGGACATGGTTTTCTTTAAACAAGTATTTGTTTATACGTCCATAAAATACCGAGGATTAAGGAGCAATTAATGCAACAACCAATCGTCTGTTTTAGCAAAGAATAACGGTCACCTCATAGAAGTCTCTCGTTATTGTTGCTAAAACTCCCCATATACACTTTGAGAACGGAATGTTCCGTTTTTATTATCTAACCCGTCGTACGGCGAAATGAGAGTAAACGTATCTGCTCATAGGAAGCAGAAAAACCTTTTTGCTCCTATTAAAAGGCCAGAAAGTAATTTGCCAGAAATTTCCTGTCAGCATCAGAAAGTGGAAAAGTGGCTTTTCCTCCTTACGTGTTATTTACTGAAGTCTGGTAATGTGCGTAGCAGCGTGCATTAGTGTCACGTGACTCCAGGATGCCGCAGAAAGATTAAAATGACAAAGACTGCAAGCTTTCAAAATGCGCAACTCGGGGGAGCTGTCACTGCTTCAAATGCACCAAGCATTGGCAGCGTGGCCGGGCTGCGAAATGAAATAATAAAGAAAAAAAAAACAAGAGTTGTGCTCACGCGCAATGAAAAGGAATGCTATGCACGTTGCGCTCGCTCTTGTGCGCGTGAAGGTAAGCTGGTTGCCGCTTTGGAAGCACTTCCAAAAGCGGCTTACTAAATGTCTCGCTAGACCAGTGCATGCGCTGGGCTCTAGAGAGACCTAAAAAGCATTAATCTACTATGAAATGCTCTGCACTTGGCATGTCTGCTGTGATTGACAGCATTCCTCTCTTTCACAAAGAAGTCATCCTCACACTAAGGGCCCCATTAGGTTGTTGGGCGGTTTGCCCCCAAAGGGTCGGCGGTAGTGTCCGCCGGCCCGGCGGGGGCAATCCGCCCGCCATCCCTGTAGAAAGGACCCCCCGCCATATTATTATGACTGAGGGGTCCGCGGGGACAGAAAGACAGTCCGCCGCTTTTCCTCCCGGTCGACATGTCAACCGGGCGGAGAAGGGTTCAATATGGTGGCGGTGTCTTTCAGACTCCCATTGCACATGGGGTGTACCTATGGTACCAACAACGTGGCAGGCACCGAGTGGTGCCTGTTACTTTGTGCTTTGAAGAGCACAATATGTATTTTTAGCATTGCAGCGGGCGGTGCTTTCAGCACTGCCCGCCGCAATGTTAAAAATACGGGATGCACCTGCCACTGTGGCGGGTGCATCCTAATTGCCCCCACAGGACCCCCGCCCTTATGGCGGGCGGTCCCTTTTACCTTGAGGATGGCGGGCCGACAAAGTCCACCCGCCACCTAACGATGCCCTAAGCTCCCTTCTAGCGCCTTCAATGCTTTTTGAGACCAAAACATATTTTTTGTTTTAGCAACATTCCTTATATCGGCAGGAGCTACTCGGATCATTCACCAATATGTTTTTCGAAAACCGTAACAAAAGAAGCATCGGCTAATTCAAAAGAATGGCAGCCAACACCGGACCATTGGATTTGCCAAATGCTCTTTTTTTTGTAATTGTATAGGTGTGTAAGTCTGCAGTTTGTGCACCCATTGAAGGTCACCCTTAAAAGACAAGACCATGAGTCCCACTTCTTAAATGTGGTGCCAAATTAACACCTATGTGCTCACAGATATTTGTGAATCTGCTCCAGAGACATCTGATGCGGATTACTGTAGCCAGCGAAATTGGGTATGAGCCCATGTCAATAATGATGGATGACTGCTGCGCTTCTAAAACGCATTGCCTAAACAATGTAATTACACATGATGAGCCCAAAAAGGACTTGGCATGTTTGTAGTGCTGTTGCCAGGGAGAATATATGACATTGAAGCCCTCGATAAAAAAATGATGGAATGTTGCCAGCGTGAAGTCCAAAGGAAGGACACAGCAGGGCATGAATGCCCATGACCACTCGAACAGGTGCCTAAAACTGAAAGCAAAATAATTGGAGACAAAACATCGATTTATTTCATACTCAACTAATTGTTTTCCAGTTTCAAACCCAAGACCATTTATGTATGCAACCTGTAAAAAAAAGTCTGTGGGTCAAGCTTAAAAAAAGGAATCACCCGGGCCCACCTTTTAACTTTCAGCAAGCTGACCCTTACCTTTTACCTCTACATAGGCCCCAAGGTAGTTCTCGTGCACTAATTTAACAGCAAACTGCGAGTGTTCTCGAGGACACGCTCAGATTGGATAAACAGATATACTGCTGTGCAACACAGAGCTCGCTGAGACAGACATAAGCTTTATATTGTAGAAAGATGTCTAAAAGCGTTTTATATGGTCGGATACAACAAAGCATTTGTGGTAAGAAGATATCGTGCCTCGCAATTGCAAACAATATTTCCGCATGGTTGAAATCCCATACATGGTAATAATGCAAGTCAAGGGATGGGCTCGAAACCAAAGCAGACTAGTTCCAGTTTTGAATTAAGTGATATTGCTATAACCTCTCAGACGTGCAGAACATGCCGTACCCAATATCCAACATTTCAATAATACTGTCTTAAGTTTTTTTGTAAAGTGTTGGCTGACTGGTGAGTAAAGCTCTATGCGTGCATTCTGTTTTTCAAACTGAATACTTTCCTCTGTTCAAGAATTATAGTGAAGTAAGATTTGACACCGACTTTGGCTATGGTACAAATTACATGAGATACCCATGAGTGTGTGGTTGTCAATGTGCCACAAGTGCAGAGGCACCAGGGCCCAGGAACGAGAGGCTTTCCACTGTACCACAATGAGTCTTTCCCAAGTAAGAGAACCAAAATCCTGTCAGGTCCAACACACAAGTTCAATAAATAATCCTGGGCTCAACCCCCTGTAACTATGGCACAGAGAACACAGGCTTAACTTGAGGAAAAGTGGGTAAAGAAGTCAGCAGTAATAAATCCAATAATATGTCGAAACACAACACAATAGAAATCCTACAACCAATTTCAAGAAATAGGGAAAAACATAAAAATGACACAGAAACTACTAAAACTCAATAGGGGAACCACCAATATGAATTTTTGAAACTTGGTCAAAAGGTGGCAGGAAAAAGTACAATGGCAAACAGAAGTTACTGTTTGCAGTTGACCAAGACCTTTGTGCAATTTCAGGCCACCACAATGGAGCGGAGGCCAGAATCCCCAAGCAGGTTATTCTGGACAAAAATGTTTTTTTCTGATAGTCTCTGAAAAGGAATATGAAATCCTCCACCGGGACAAGGCTGCAGGATGTATCTAGCTATGTCCTCTCTGAATTTGATAGCTGTTTGATGAGGTCTCTCTGAAGCTGTTGGTTTCGGTAGGAAAATTTAAATTTTAGACCCCCATAGTCTCTTTGTCAGTCGAATATTTTGCTTGCAGTCGCCCAGTAAAGATTTGTACCCTTGGCTTTAGGGCTTTATTTAAAGAATGGCAGACAGGATTATCTATAGTAAATGTGATGGAATACCCTGCCTGCAGGGTCATGGTGCGCATGCTATTTAGGGTCAGGGGTAAGACCACCTTTGTGCCAACGGAGTGCCCATTGAATCCGTCGGTGTAAGCTTTCTTAGACAGACTGACAGGGAGGCTGTTCAAGGAAGGGAATTACACCTTCTGTGCTATTTAGGGTGGACAGTGAGATGTCTTACTGTTCTGTTCATCAACATCAGAACAAAAAATTAGCCCTACACCCACTGAAAAATCTCATTAAGTATAAGGGTATTGGGTCTTTCTTTTTCAATAAAGTGCTCCCATTTTGTGTGTTCATTTTTTAAAAACATGCACAATGTTGCTAGCTTACCATCAACAACAATGATGATCTTTAAATTTGGGTGGCATGCAAAAGTTTTCCTGTAGGTCTTTAACTATATTTTCTTCTTCATCCTAGTAAATGGCACTACACGTGCTGCAATTCAGAGGTAACATTCAACTGTTCATGCCATTGGTGTATTTTCCTCCACCATAAGCTATGGCCTTAGATAACGGTGTGAGAAATTGGGTTGTTGGTTGAGGGGGTTGAAACCCTACTCAAGGAACAGCCACATTCCCTGCCTGCGTAAACCACAAAATAAGTTACTAAATTAACCTGTGCTTAACTCTTTGGTAGCTTTGCACAAAAGTCAGGGTTAACTTAAAGAAAATGTGTAAAGTATTGATCCAATACTCAAGCAGTAATAAAGTGAAAACACAATACAGGAAAAATCCCATACCAATTAAAAAAACTAGAGTGATGTTTAACACATTATTTGACACCAAAATGGCAAAACTCCAACCAGTGAAACCGTCGATATGCAAGTTCAAAGATTTAAGGTAAGTATAGCGCCTACAAGCACAAAGCGTCACTTGTAGTTATCTGGTCGTGCAAGACTGGGTGAAAGTCACAAGTTCAGGCCAAGCATAATGGAGCATGGGCTGGATACAGGGACCAGGTTAGTCCTGATGAAAAAGTTACCTTCTAAAGTCCAGCGTAAAGAGTCCAATTCACAGTGGAGCAGGTCACGAGTGGCTGGGAGAGCGTTGTTAATGGTCTTCACTATAGCGTGGAGCAGGTCGGACATCATGGCTGGTGATCACTGTAGCGTGAAGATCCTGCCATGTATCGTGAATGTCATTGCTGGAGAATTATATTGGTGATCACCATGGGCTGATGATGCTGTAGTGAAAAGTGCAGCTCTCGCGCTCATCTCTGGCACTTGCTGTTGCAGAGCTTTGAGTTAGCGGTAGGTGTAGGCAGCAAGACCCTGGTGTGAGCGGGCCCGTTCGCGGTTGCAAAGAGCCCAAAACTTCAAGATTGCTCAATTTCGTCAAGGGGGAGCTCAACTGATGTTACACCAAAGGTCAGGGACCTTTGAAGCATCTTCTGGGGAGGCCAGCAGGAATCAGGCAGGTCTAGGTGCAGGTCTATGCAGTTCCAGTGCAGTAGGTCAGCTGGGCAATTACAGTGAGGCCTCCGGAGCATGTTGTTTCCCTGTAGCTCAGAACAGGAGGTGAGCTACCTAGCAATTGGAGATACTCAGGTAGGCTGGGATCTAGGAGCAGGGTAGTCCTCTACCAGTAAGGCAGCCCTTTTCTGTGGTATCTACTGGTCAAGGAGTGAACTCAAGAGTGGGTCTTTGGGTCCCACTTCTATACCTGGTGCTAGCTTTGAAATGGGAGAATCTTCTGAAGATGTCTTTCTACAGAAGAGCTTGGAATTTCCTGCCTTCCTGTTCCAGTCCCAGTATGTCAGCAGTCACAACAGGCTATTGTGAAGTTCTTTCTTTGTGAGCTGGAGCAGTGTCTTTGAAGTGCAAGTAGGGCTGTGCACAGCTCTAACCCCAACCTGCATTGGATGGCCCATCCTGCCAACACCCAGGCCCTCTATTGTGAGACTGTCTGGGAGAAATAAACAAGGGTCAACAGCCAACTCTACCTAGACATGTGACCCGGGAAACAGGCTGCAGATGCAAAATGTTAGAACAAGAAAGCGCACACTTTCTAAAAGTGGCATTTTCAGAACTCTGACTAAAAGTACGACTTTAGCATTAAAGAGGGCATTAAATTACAATTCCTCAGACACCAAAAAATAACATTCCCACCTGCTCCCACCCAAAGGTTATCAATTATTAAATGAAATAAGGTAACTCAATGTTATCCTATGGAAGATGTTGGCCTTACATTTGTGAAAAATGAAATTAAGAGCTTTTCACTACCAGAACATGTAAAACCTTTTTTAAATACACTGTACCATGCCCTATGGGCTGTTTAGGAAGTACCCTAGAGGTGACTTATATGAATTAAAACATGAGTTTTAGGTCTGGCAAAAGGTTTATTTTGCCACATCAAAATGGCAGTTTTAAAACTGCCCTCACAAGCTGCAATGACAGGCCTAAGACATGTTTTAAAATGCTACTTAATGATTGCTGGAGGCCCACTGGTAGCATTTTATTTACAGGCCTTGGGTACCTTAAATACCACTTTACTAAGGACTTATAAGTAAATTAAATGTGCCAATTGAGTCTTAGCCTGTTTTACCATGTCTAACGGAGAGAGAACAAGCACTTAACCACTGGTTAGCAGTGGTAAAGTGTACACAGTCCTAAAACCAACAAAAATATATTCAGCAAATAGTAGGTGTGAAGGCAAAATGTTTGGGATTGACGCTGCAGAGAGGGCCAGGTCCAAAATAAGGTAAACAAGGCAATAGGGGATTAGCCAAATTTACCATTTTACAATGGTTTAGGGGTCAGAACACACATTAGTCTGGCAGCAATGAGCCACGAGCACAGTAAACACAAAATAACAGAATTACTAGTCAGCAAAAAATCGGAGTGATCATTAAAAAAAGAGATTCCCGCATAGCTGTCTTTTTCTAACTTACTAGAGGGTAGGGGCCATTTTCGTTGTTTTAAATAGGGTCTATGGTACTCTTGTAAGCCACTGATTCTAGAAGTCACTCCTAATTCTGTGATGATGCAGAGGCACATGGATACAGTTCAAACACTTTTAGCCACTATAGTTGTTCTAGCTTCCAATATGCTGATCATGTGTAGTTTAGGAGTATTTGTTTTCTTAGGGTACACATTGTCCTGCACAGCACCAAATACATAGCTAGTGTTCATAACCTCCTATTCTCACAATTCAAAGGATTCCTGCTGTTCGTACTTAACGTATACGAAGTATTAGCTCACCTTTTTCTGAAAGTATGTTCTAGGCAAATCACATTTCACCTCTGACAGAAAAACTTTAAAGCTCTCTTACAGCCCTGGTATAGAAGGCTTGAGAATAGGCTGTTTCCCAGGTGAAATTCGCGGCAGATATCATCCTACCACAAACAAAGAAATAATTCACAATCATTCTTCAGCACTATCTAAAAAACACATTAATCAATGGCACAACTAATTACACTCCTCCCAAACCATATCAGAATCTACCATCAAAATGAATCTTTCCCATCATAAAGAACAATAAGGGGGGATGCATAGGGATCACACCCTTCCCAAACACATTTTAAGCACAGCATATATCTAATCAAGAGAGAACATGATAACCTGTGCTCAAGAACACATAGTAAATTAATGTGTAGGTAAAGCATAACATCTGCCCACCACCATGCAGCAGTATAACTTACAAGCATGCAACTAGCAATTTCACAGCTGCTCACTCAAATGCTACTACACCCAACATAAACTACCACCACAGCATCTACAACTGCAAACATTGAAAATAACACCTCCAATACATACACTACACAAATTAAGCAACTGCTTCACCAAACTCATTCATTCCTAATAATCCCAAACATCTTCACAAAGCAGCAACTACACACCCTCCACATCAGGCATTTGAATGAAGACAATGGGCAGATGCATACTCCTGTGTGTGAATAAATCAGACTAAGTAGAAATGTCAACATACTATGATGGACATCCAACTCATTGGGGCTCTCACCCTTCAAGCTTCTTGAACACCCCTTCATAGCAGTCAGAAATCATTGTCAATGCCATAGCAGGATGCAAGGGCAGTCAGTTGACTGATGCCACTCAACAGCAGCATCTGATGGAGCCCTACCCCAGCACATCTCATGTCTACTCCCTACATCATTCCAATTCACGAACTCTCCTCCTCATTACATGAAGTAGTGCCATTATCAGCCCTTTTTCTAGTGTCATCCACAAATTGTCAACACTCCTCTCTGCAGTACAGACCTGTACCACATCTTCTACCTCTCCTATAGCTGTATTTGAGGCTGTATGGTGTCTCACAAGCAAAAACAACTATGCCTCAGCAGAGATTGGGAATCTTTGAGTTCACTGAGGTGTAATTACCACCTATGCAGGAGCTTACAAGTGGTGTACATTGATGCTTTTGTGGCCCCTATGTCTGAAGGAGCAGAATAAACAAACAGTCACAAATGTAAACAAAAAACTCTCTAAACTGTGGTGACCTTTTTGTAAGTGAAATTAAAACAACATTTTAGAAAGAATTGCAAGCTTTCAATATTTTTAAATACATGGCATCGCCTTACGAAGTCTATTCTGTGCAAAATAATTTTAAATTATATCTATGGGAAGGAGATGTGTGTTGGAAATAAGCAAACAACAAAAATGGTAGGAAAGCAGAAATAAGAAAACAATCTGAAGGGTCTAAAATCACCCACAAGTAAATGTGGATCTCATTAAAAACTGAATGTCCTCTTATTTCTGAAGCAAAAGAAGGGAAGAGAGATACAGATTATATAGCAGTGCATTTGTGAATGAATTTTCCTATAGCAAGGGAGCTGTGCCATTATTCATTGCCATTATTCATAGATAGATGAAATGAGAACTGAAGGGAATAGGTCTGAACTCTTCAGAGAAGTAGTAAAACAATACAATATGTAAATTGAGGAAGCTATTGTCCAGGAAGTCTCTGGATGCCATTACTGTGGTTAAACTTGAGTAACTTGGTTCTTCATTGAGAAAACAAGAGAAGATTCTTAATGATTAAAGTGTTTCCCTTTTATTTAGTGCTGCACGGAAAGGTCCAACCCGTGTTTCCTGATATTCAAATCTCTTCATCAGGGCATATACAAAGTCGAATTATAGATCGACATCTACATTGCATGAAATATATGCTTCATACTTGTCCTCATGCCCATATCAGGAATATCCGTGTACAGATGTTAATATATTCAATTACTTCCGACAGTTCATTTCAATAAATTCAGGAAATTACATTGCCAGAAAACCATCCTTCATGTGCATTACAATTGTAAAAGCCCACCTCGGGGGCCAAAATGCCAAATACGGAAAGGGGACCACACAACTCCCTCTCCCCTAGCCTCTAATGAACCTGGGGAAACCATTCTCCAGATCCGGCTCACATATTATATTCCTGGGAGCGCACCCCGCGAGAATGTAGATTCCCTTGCCCGCACCAGTGCCGTCAGGGAAATTTGTGTTTGCTCCAGTTAGCAGGAGCATTTTTAAAATCCCCACCAAATGAAAACAAATACTAAGGGGCTCATTAGGATGGCGGATGGACTTTGTCCGCCCACCATAGCCCCGGGAAACGGGACCGCCGGCAATGTGTGCGGCGGTCCCGCATCCACAATTAGGATGTGCCTGCAACACTGGCGGGCGCATCCCGCATTTGTAACATTGCAGTGGGCGGTGCTGAAAGCACCGGCCGCCACAATGCCACAAATGCAAGTTGTGTGTTTCAATGTACAACGTGACAGGTACCGTGCAGTGCCTGCCACGTTGTACAGTGTAATGCAGGGGCGGGGGGGCATAGGTACCCCCATCACCCAGAATCCCTGGGGGGCCCACTACGGGCCCCCAATGTTGAAGACCGCCTACCTTTCCATGGCGGCAACGCTTGTCCCCGCATGCATACTAATATGGATGGCGGTGTCTACCAGACACTGCCACCATATTAACAGCTTTTCCGCCCGGCCGACTCATCGACAAAACTGGCGGACGGTCCTTCTGTCCGCCGGGGTCCCCCGCCATAGTAATGTGGCAGGGAGAATGTGCATGCGGGCGGGGGAATATGTCGGACGGATCGTGGCGATCCGCCAGACATACTAATGGGCCCCTAAGTCCGCTCCCAGTGGGCATGAGCTTCAAAAATGCTCCTGCTGCCAGCAGACATTTGATCAGTTTTCCTACCTGCACTGATGTGGGAAGGGAAACAGATCAAGAGATTGTTCCTGTCTGGAGGGAGCAGAGTGAGAAGTTGGCCTGGCATATTATGTTCACTATTCTAGTGGGCACCTTGCACCAGTCCAAACGACCCTTATTGATGGTAGGTTTAAAGTCAACCTTATAGAAAGCTGTCCTCGTGGTAGATGTGGAGAGCAGCCTTCAGGCTAAGCTTTGAGGCGAGTTAAGCAAGTTGTTTTACCAGTTTATAATCTCTTGAATGATCAAATGAAAGTACACCACACAAGGTATATATTTAATATATATGTATTTATTCTAAACACAACCCCTCTCGACTCTTTATGAGGTCAGAGGTAAAAGTACAATACAAGGAACTTAATTAGCATACGATAAGTTGCACAGTATACGTTATGCCCTAGAGGCCTCACAAACCATATACTAAAATAGTGGTATAAGAACCATTTGAGGGATAGAAGTCAGGCCTAGGGCCTGTAGAACCTCTGGGGCAACCAGGAACCCCCCAAGGTAGGGACACAGGAGACCCACGGGGGACACGTGCAGTGTCTAAACACAGCCGAAATCCCCATTGACTTTCTATGGAGAACGAACAAGTTACAATTTTAAATATTAAGGACCCTTAGAGGTGTACTACGAAGGAACCCTTTTAGACTAGGACACTTCGAGAGTCAAGACCCACGGGAGCACCGGAGTACTCGTGTTACCTCACCCAGGGAATTGAGAATAACAATATCCAGGCAATCAGAAATAGTATCAGACTGGCAAAAAAACACACACACAGAAAGTAGTGCAAAAGTATATAAACACAAGTAAAAGAAAGCAAGATAACCATTAATTATAATCACATATAAAATTTAATACCATGGATACATGTTCCCACCACATCTGTTACGATAAAGAGATTAGTTTATCTGTTTTCTCTTAATGTTAATTTTTTATCTTATTATTAATAATGTAATAATTTTTATCAATGTGTATCCATGGTATTACATTTTATATGTGATTATAATTAATGGTTATCTTGCTTTCTTTTACTTGTGTTTATATACTTTTGCACTACTTTCTGTGTGTGTGTTTTTTTGCCAGTCTGATACTATTTCTGATTGCCTGGATATTGTTATTCTCAATTACTTGTTGTTCCCTGATCCAGGAATTTGATTTTGTTCAGGGGGTCCCTGTTTTATACAAAAACCTCACCCAGGGAAGCCGGGTGCATAGGTGTCTTTTGGTGTCGGGTTTCATCGTCGATTCCTTTGGATAGCTGCAAAGAAATGCTGCAGGCAACCATAGGAAAAGTGTCCGGGTGGGTCCAAGGGTGTATCGGGGATGTGAAGAACCTGAAAGCAGAGAGGACAGAGTCTGGGTCACTAGCCAGTGACCAGTATGGCGACAGGAAGATGCCAGCCGATGTCCGGTGCTTTCAAGTGAAGTAGGTGAAGCTTGACTCTTCAGCCACGTGGACCAGAAGCCGTCGATGACAACCAGGAGCTGGATTCAAGCTGCCCCACAAAGGATGTCGAGTGCTGTAGTGTCAGAATCTGGATTGGACCCAACAAGCCTTGGCAAAAGCAACCCCCGCAAGATGACAAAACTGGCTTCAGTGCAGACCAGCAAGGTCTGAGGGACTCACCCTTTGGAGGGGAGTCAGAACACGTTTGGAGAAACCAGGAAAGCTAAAAAAAATAAAGGATTGTCCTTAATGGGGGCCCACTACCCAATGAGCTAGGAACCATGAAGGGGCCTCGAGCTGCGGTGAAGAAAGGGGACTGACGGGTAACTCGTGGAGTGCTGGCCTCTGTTCTTCGGTGCAAAAGGTGCTCGGGCAGGGGCTTCAAATACCCCAATGCACAACTTCGGGGAAACTTCGGAAAGTAGGTGCAGCCGCAAAAATGCAGGATGTCCAGGAGTTTCGGTCCCATGTCTCTTGTGTCAGCTACAGGTCTCAGCTCTGCTGGGAACTCGTGTCAGCTTCAGAGATGTCTGGAAGTCCATGTTGTGTGTCACAGATTGTTTGGGACTTGGCGGGAGCCTTGAAAATGCAGACCGGGAAAGATGCTTTTTTGGTACCTGTTTGAACAGGGGGGTCACTCCTTGACCCCAAGGGAGATTCTTCAGTCTTTCAGTTGAAATGAAATGTCGAAGGTCCAGGTTCTCTTCTTCAGAGTTTCGCCCAGGGTAACCTAAAGTCCTAGGGACTGGGTTCCTATACTTATACTCAGTTTAGGGGTTGGGCTAACTCTAAGGTCCCACCTATGAGCGGACCGGAGGAGGGGGTGGTTACACCCCTTTCCCTTGGTCCAGTTTCAGGCCAGAGCTGGGGCTAAGTGCTCCAGCAACCAGTTTGAACTCAGTAACCAATCTGGTATGTACCTAAAGTACATGGAATACATTTTAGTGAGAAAGCAGATAGACTGGGGCCCTGAATAGCAGGATCCCAATCCAACCAAGTCGAAAATCAGCAAAACACCAGGCAAAAAGTGGGGGTAACCATGCAGTACGATTCCACCTTCCTACAAGCAGCATAAATAGCTGCTCACTGTGCAGACCCTCCAGGATATCGCGATTTCGCGATTTGCCGCGAAATCGGCACTTTTGTAAAAATGCTGCGATTTTTACAAAAGTGCCCGCGAAATCGGCACTTTTGTAGAAATCGCAGCATTTTTAGAAAAGCCGCTATATCCTGGTGGGGTATTAGGAGCAGACGGCTCTGTATGTAAATAGAGGTTATCAGGCTGATGAGGTGCGAACACGCCACTCTGTTGTTTTCCTTATTTACAAAGCCCCCCTACATTCTGTGTAATTGCGGCCTGGCCTGCTTTGTGTACATAGTTGTGCTGTATTCAGAACGGCCTAACACAGATGTCCTGTGCAGAGATGGCAGTGGGGAGAAAAAGTCCCCGCGCGCAGATCCCACTGTTAAAAGGTGGAATGTGAAAGGCCGAGCAGATGGCCTGCGATGCACAACTCCATGGTGAGGGTCCTTGGCACGGGCAGGAACGCGCGTTTAGGGCCGCACATTTCACTCGAGATGGCTCTGATTAAACCCCGGGAAAGCAGGCCGTGCAAAGCTCCCAGCAGGCTGAGGAAAATGTAGTCAGGTGTATGCAGACAGGTGTCAACAGTCCGTTCTAATGCCAAGGCCGCAGAGAAGAAGCATTCTATTACTGTCACTATATGTGTAATCGCTTTTCAACTTTCAACCTAATAAACCCCTGAAATTTAATTATACAGATAATTGTGCAGTGTTCTGTTCTCTTTACACATAACACCTCTGAGTCGCCTTACACAATTGAAACCCGATAAACCTACATGCTGTAATACATACAGTACAGGGGTTTCCTCCTGTGGATATATTTTTCCTTATTATCCTTTAAGTATCTGTTGGCTGTTGAAATAGAAAACGTCCCCTGCATGGCTCTGAAGAGCGTGCACACCTGCCTCAAACACCCCATAGGGTGACCAACCGTCCGTAAATTTCACGGACAGTCCCTAATTTTGGCCGTCTGTCCGAAAGGAATCTCTAACGGACGCCATTTGTCCGTCATTTTAACAGGGCACCGGTTGCCTCACCCTAAAGCCGGCACATCTTGCACCCACCTCCCTTCTTCACTCCGATGCTGCACCAAAGCTCCTCAGATGCCCCGCAGCATTGGAGAGGCACAGCGGGATGGCTACCCTCACACCTCCAGCCCTTGTATACCTGTTAAGAGGTGCTTCGAAGGTGACTGAGAGGGAGGGGCTGCAGCTTCAGGAGCAGCGACATCTATTCACATGCAAACAGCCCTGAATGTGTCATGTCTCTGCTATTTAGAGGGGGGCTCACACGTTCCATTTCTACCCAGGGCCCCAAACATCCGAGACTCGGCCAAATTACACCCCTGATTACACCGAGGCAGCACGTGGTTCTCTTCACAGAGCGTAATTACTGTCACTAAATTGTAAGCAAACCTCGGTTCTTCAAACATGCAGTCTATAATGTAAGAAAATAAAGAAATGGCACAATCGCACCCACACTGATTAACAAAGTATGGAGGACAATCAGTTCAATCAGTTCTCTTAGAGCATCTCCTGTAAGTACTGTACATCACAGTGGGGGATACCATTTTGGACAGAGCCTGTCTTCTCGTTGTCTTGTGCAGGAGGGGGCGAGAAGCCCAAGATGATACTAGAATACTGCATGCCCACCCCTGTGCCCACCCTGGTGGATCCTGTTCCCCCTTCTGTGATAGCTCCTACCCCCCCCACCCCCCCCCCCCGAGATGGCTCCTGTCCCCCCATGTGATGGCTCCAGCCCCCCCCCCTGCCTGTGATGAATCCTGTCTCTGCCCTGGGTGGCTTCTGTCCCAGTCCTGCAGCGAGGGTGAAGTTCTTGATGGGCCTCTTCTCAAAAGGGCTCAGCTCAAAATTAATATGGAAAGGTCGGCGAGTAAGTAAGTGAAGGGATGGGTGAATGGCTGGATGAATTAGTGAAAGGGTGAATGGATGAATGAAAGATTGAATAAATGGATAATGAGAGAGGATGGATGGATTGATGAGTGAGGGGAAGGATGGAGAGAAAATGTAAATAGCTGGATGTATGGGTGGAAGGGTAGCTGGATGATGGATGAGGGGAAAGATGGATGAGGGGAAGGATGATGGATGAGGAGAAGGATGGATGGATGGATGGAGGGGAAGGATGGATGGATGAGGGGAAGGATGGATGGATGGATGGAGGGGAAGGATGGGTGGATGAGGGGAAGGATGGATGGATGGGTGGATGGAGGGGAAGGATGGATGGATGAGGAGAAGGAAAGATGGATGGATGATGGGTGGGTGAAAGGATGGATGGATGGAGAGTCGGTGGGTGAAAGGATGGATGGATGATGAGTGGGTTGGTGAAAGGATGGATGGATGATGAGTGGGTGGGTGAAAGGATGGATGGATGAGTGGGTGGGTGGATAGTGGGTGGGTGAAAAGATGGATCAGTGGATTGGATGGTGGGTGGGTGAAAGGATGGATGAGTGGGTGGGTGGATGGTGGGTGGGTGAATGGTTGGCTGGATGATGGGTGGGTAGGTGGATGAGTGAAATGATGGATGGATTGATGGATTGATAAGTGCAAGGGTGAATGAATGGACGTATGAGTGAAAGGGTAGATGTAAGGATGGATGAGTGAGTGAAAGGGAGGGTAGATGGACAAAAGGATGAATAGATGTTTGAAGGAGTGAAATGATAGATGGATGAGTGATAGGGTCAATGGATGGATTCATGAGTGGATGAGTAGATGGATGGATGGGTGGGTGGATGGATGGATGGAAGGAAGGATGGCTAAGTGAAAGGGTCGATGGAGAGAGAAAGGGAGGATGGATGGATGACTAAAATAGTGGATGAGTGGAAGGATTAGTAAGTGAAAGGATGGCTGGATTAGTGAAAGGGTAAATGGCTGAATGGATGAGTGAATGGATGGATGGGATGAAGAGTGGATGGATAAGTGTACAGATGGATAGGGTGAAAGGATGGATGGATGGATAATGGAGGATGAGTGAAAGGATGGATGAGGGGATGGATGAAGGGATGGATGAGTGAAATGATAGATGGAAGGATACATGATGGATAGGTTTGCAAATGGTTGAATATGTTTGGAAATTGCTGGCCTTACTTATATACTATTGCGCGACCTCTGATGTGTCTGTAAAATGTACCTATTGTCCTGAAGTTTTGTCCTGAATTTTGACCTCCTGTCCTGAATTTGTGTCCTGAATTTTGACCCTTTGTCCTGAATTTTTACACTCACCGTCCTGAATTTGCACCAATGCCAGTTGGTCACCCTACCCATAGTGGATTTGTGTTGGTGTTGGATATTTTTACCTCAGCACTCACAGCAATCACGCAGAGTGCACTAAGGACTCCATGTGACATGGAATGAGGGCTGGGCTCTGTGGTCCAGAGGGGCATACCATATGCACCATCCTTTTCTGAGCGTGATTACAATCAGTGGCATCGGTGACAGGGGTGGCAGCAATGCTTTATAGTGGAAGATAGGCCTTTTTACTTGTCAACTGCCAAGTAGAGTTGTCTACTGGCTTCCTACATGTTTTAAATTGGAATGTCAGTACCCAGCAGCACCATCTTTCACTGGTTAAGACTGTTGTTTTCTCCAGAATTCATGCTATCAACTGCTGTTATTGGGAGATCCTGCTTTCTATTTCAATTGCCTGCGTTGGTGAACCATTTTGTAAGAACCTGAGAGCAGCCCTGAATCCTGCTACTGCTTTAGCAGTGTCCTTTCCTGAGGTCACCTTGTGGAATACTCTGCTAAAACAGTTTCCATTGATTTAAGGCTGAAAATGAATGCTTATGAGTAAAATAAAGTGCCCCTAAAATGCCGCTAAATTTCCATATTTGTGCCGCTAAATTTCCATATTTGTGCCGCTAAATTTGCGAATCCATGCCGCTATATCCTGGGGGGTCTGACTGTGGGTGGGAGCAATGCCGGCTCTCTCAGCATGCAGGGAGCTGACCGGCACTGCAGGGCCTCTGGGGCTGCCCCAGCTGCCCCAATCGTGTATATTGTGGGTGTCTTGGGTGGGTACCAGGGCACCCACCTATTACAATGAGAGTATCCAGCAGATGGGGTCCTCGGGGCCACAATAGGCTCTGGGCGGTTGGCAGTGCAACCCACCTCCGCTTCAAAAAATACGCAGCCCTGAGGGATGGGATCTTCAGGGCCATTTTAAAGCTCGGATGGGGTTGGCAACACAGCTTCCCTCCCCTTTTTTTATATTTTGGCCACGGGGTCGGATACCCATGGCCTAAAATGGCTTGGGGTGGGGGGCCAGTTCAGTTCTCAAAATTCTTCAGTTTTGCAAGATGGGAGCAAAAGCCAGTAACTATCCTCTGAAGTCAATTAAAGGGTTATAAAACTTTCTAGTAAGGCTATGGCTGGTGGTGCAAAAATGCACCAGTGGCATGGAAGTTAAATGTATATGAAAGCTACACTGTAGGGCATATTTATGAGAACCTTTCATCACCTTTACACCAAGCAAAGTGGTACATGCATGCCAAAAGGAGCTGAGTCAGATTTATTAATTCACACAAAGCCACATTCCATGACTTTGAGTGGATTCATATATGTTGAGTTTGGCATCGCAGTGCAAATCACCCTGTCACCCTTTTCTGTGCAAGGCAGGCATTCCATGGCCATTGCAGTGGGTATTCCCACACAACTCTGATGGGTTTTGATGCATTCCCAGATTTACAAGCACTTGTATACCTGGGAGTGCATAAAAACCTTACGCCTCCCCAGGGCAGGCGCAACAAAGAGTAATGTCTTTATTTCTCGTTCTTCCCTCTTTCTATGTGTGCTGCATACTCCAGGGAAACACCTCTATGGATAGTTTTCGTGAAGGAAGGTGCCCCTTTCTACACAAAAATAATCTGGCCTACTAAACAGGCACCCTTGCACCTTGATGCAAGGGTGCCTTCATTGGCGTTAGGCTGCAGAAACGGTGCCAATGCAGTGGGAAAGGACAGGAATGCACTGTACAGGATAAATACTGTGCATTCCTGCACTTTCACTTTGATGAGCTCAATAAGGTGACTTACAGTGCTGCCCTGCCTAAAAACCCCATAAATGAGGCCCTGTGTTTTTACACACCCTCATATTTGAATGTATGCCTCAGGACAGGAACATTGTGCTCTGGCTGGCCTGTAATTTAAAAACAACGCCAGGTATGAAAACGTTCATTTGACCTATAGTAGAAAATGCTATTGTCACATTTTAACTAAGCCATCCTTAGCGTTGTAACACCACAGGGCTGGGTACTTAATATTTACAAATGGTTCATGACCATCAAGCTGTATTTCTGTTTAGGTAAAGCTGTCTTTTCCCCAAAAAGGTCCTAGTTATGTGTAGAAACCTTTATTTTAAATCTAAGCGTGGGAAAATACGAGGGTGGTTCCCACTTAGTTTTAACAATATGTTCCCTGCTAATTGGCCACTGTTAACACCTATCCAGCCTTCTTTCTCCTGGGGTCAACTGCAGTGTCATTGTTCTAAAAAAAGAGAGTCATTAAAGCCAGCAAAGGATGAGAGTTAAGCCTCTGCAGCAGGGCTAGTAGGCAAACCAACTATAAACTACTTTTTTCACAGGAAGCACTTTTATACTTTTACAAACTTACTTTCCCAATAAACATTTTAAAAAATCAACTTTTGGCAATTACTTAGATTTTTAATAAATGTGAAAATTATGTTTGATTGAAAGTTCAATTATTTTCCCTGGCATGGGCACAAAAATTGGCTTTTAGTGAAAATTAGACCTGTTCATGGAAAATAAAACTTTACCTCAACAGTGACAAACAGCCGTTTTTAACTGTTTCCTATAGAGACATCCTCACGTAATATCTAGCATGTACCACTTATAGTGAGCACCGAGCCCAGTGGGCATACAGAGCACATGTGAGGGGTAACGTAGCTATTAAATAAAAGTAGATTTTCATGTCTATTTGTCATGTGACACTGGAGTGCAGTGCACAAGGATACTCTCTTGAGCCATATACTTACCTCAGATTTGCGAATGATATAATTAAATAGTGCAACCCACACATGAAATGTAAATTCTATGTCTCTGTTTATGTTCTATCAGATCACATTGGTGGCAATTAAGCATCAACAGTGGTACCTTCTTCTGTTAGAAGGCATCATAAGATGGTATAAAAGTATACATTTAGAGTGACTATAATGTATAACAAATTACTCTGTTTAGATGAACTAAAAAGCATGCAGTTACTCCTCAATATGGCACACTCAGGTGTAAGGGGGATTAGTCGATGTATGAGAGGCTGTTGCAGTTTATTAAGTTAATAAAATGTCCCTATCTGAGGGTCAATAGAACTCACTGACTGTAACTAATCCCACACTAGGTTATGAGATAAAATGTGAATATGTCCTTTAAGCATTGTTTAACACTGCCCTAAATATATGGGGTTTTACTGGGGGTGGGTTCAAGAGGGAACGACTTGATTCAGAACTCTGTCAGATCATAAGTCATCTGTTACAATTGACTTGTACAGATCAATAGCACCATCTGTTCAAAGACCCCTATTATTCTCCAGATTTGGAACATTGGAAACAGGCTAATTAATACATTTGTGGTCCAGTGCAGGGTTCAGATTCTAAAGATAATCTTGTCTGGTAAAGAGAAGGGATTCCGGTGCTTAGTAAAGAAGTCCAACATCAGGTATGACATAAAAAAATCATCACAACACACAGTTTAAAAGATGAAACTTATATTTAAGGCCAATCTATACCAATACGGTGCGATTTTCTTCCTGCAACTTTAGGGAGTGAAGGTTGGCTTGAAATTTACTCCAGTGGAATTCATAAGTAGAATAGAGTTAAGTAGAATAACAAATGCTATCAGTTTGGATCACCATAAAGGTCTATCAAATCAAATACAAAAGAATGACCATAACTTCCATCTGGCTCAATACCATATTACAACTGGTCTTATACTTATCCTCTGCACAAAGATGTTGCCTACACATTGAAGCAAGAAAGACCATGGGTGTCATGCTTCACATAGGGGTGCCTCCTCGCATCATAACCTAGTTCTCACGTGGGCTACAACCTCCTCTCTACGAGGGAGGAGCTCAGGGATGTTTTGAATGGGCAGCTGGGTTGTACTAAAACCCTATGTGAGCTAGGTGTGTGCACAAATGTTGAAAAGAAGTGCAGTGCTAAAATAAAGTGATAGTGGGTTTAAAACTAGGTTTTGACACAAGGAGGCACCCCTTGAATGAACCATGACACCGATGATGTGTGAGGGGAACCGTCCTGATAAGGGATACCCCCTACCAAAGCTTGGTTTTCTTAAATCCACCTTCTACTCAGCCACTCAGTCTGGACCTGTGGCCTCGTTGTGTTTAGATGTTGTCTAATGGAGAGTGTGCCCAAGGTGGTCCGTAAATCTCCTCCAGGCCCTATTTGTGTGTGTGCTGTAGCAAGAACTACCAAGCAGGATTTTGTTGTATTTCTATCTAGAACTCTAATTCGATATTCCCGATTCATGTCCTTATGTGGTTATAATAAATAATATCCTTATAAAGGCATAAGAATCATATCCAAATTTAGTAATAGCCCATGCAGTCCAAAGCACGGCAAGGCTACTCCCATAGACTCCTAGAAAGCACAACGCGTTCTTTAAACAAACCAAGCCTCCAGCAGCCTGGGAAAACCCCCTGCTTTTGTTTTGATTTGCACAAGAACTGTTGGAGTCCAGAAAGAACTGTTAGTTTTTAGTGACGTCTTATGTCCAACCTTACATCAAACCTGGCACCTTTCAGGTATAAATATACCAACGTTGCCTTAAGCAAACACACAGTGGTGGGGAGCAGAGCGACGTTCTACTTGTCCGAGAGCCCAGCTGTTGCCAGAGCCGAAGGAAGCCGCCCCTCCCTTTTTGACGTGCTGGAGAAGCTGCCTTTTCTCACGCCGAGAAATCCAGCTCCGGTGTTCCCAAGTTACCCTCGTGGGTTGCTGGGAGATTGAGTCCTGAGAAGCAAGATACAAGACCTCCTTCATTCTATAACCAAGGTACAGAGCTGATTAAAATCTTAGAGAGAATTCTTGATTCCGATCACTTGGCAAAAAACCTAACTTTAACTTAAAACTGCTACTTATATACTTACTCCTTCCCAAGTATTAGGATTAGATCAGGTACACTGGGGTAGGCGTATCTTAAAAGCACCAGATGAGTCTGTTAGTCAATGTTTTTATGTATGTATATATATTATACATTTTAAAGTATCATATGGCTAACAAACCATATCAATGCTTTTACAGTATTATTTCATAATACTACTTTTACTGTACGCACTTTACTTTATAATAAGTATTGCAATTGTGGCAATTCATTTCTCTTGCATGAGAAAGAAGACTGCTCAATAAAATAACACCTTTTTATTGAAAACGCCTGTCTCTCTATTTCTCTGCATTCTGGTGGAACTAAGCATGCACGATTTACTGAGTGAAATAGCTGTCTATTGTTTTCACACGACTCTAGAGATACACTCTTTATTCTGAGGGAGCAAAGTTGTCATGTTTATGTGGTTGTCAGAATCTGAATCCCTTCTTGTCTAATCAGGGAAGTTCACTCCTCCCTGTTCATTCGAGAAAGTTTCTAGTGACCTCTGAGCTAGCTAGCAAAACTAATTAAGTCTAACATAGTCAGTAGAGACCTAGATGACCTAAGTCCTACGTCTACACTGCTGTTTATGTTATTCCAATGCGCGGAGCCTATTGGGAAAATAGGAACTACACTACATGGCACCCAACGTTTGGTAAGGCGATAATCTAACGCAAGACACTAGAGTAACTCAGTCGTGCTTTCCACACAGACCCCTTTCTCCCGTAAAAACTCCAATAGACGTCTGGAGTGGGTGAAAGGTTAACATCCGCCGGAACTTAGTAGGATGAGAATCCTATGTATTAGTTCTGGTTTAGTCAACGTTGAAGGATACAGTGTTCCAAAATATTGTGCACCTAATCTTTGTTTCCTTGAAACTTGATCTGCAACAAAACTTTCTGTCAGTAAAATGGGAGAAAATAATTAAAGAGATAGAGAAGCATTAGCAACTCAACTCTTAGAGGAAGAGACAAGCCTCCAAGAAAAAGACCCAAATGCTATAATCATTCCGGTCAATATAAGAAGAACTATATCTCTTACACTTACAGAAAATGGACTATCACCATGAGGTGGTACAGTCGTATTCGTGATAGAGGCACATGAATATCGGCAGACAGAGGTATTCTATTCATGGATACATTTTCCAGCAGCACACGCTGTGACAAAAGATTTCCACTATTACAAAATAGAGGAACCTCCGGAAATATACACTCCTTTCGAGGACGTTGAAATCCCACTAACTTACCAAGAGCACCTGCTATTGTTTCATGGTGCCCTAAAACATCAAAATCACATCACCAGGCACAGTCCACTAGGTAGACCAGGAGCCACGTGGCCGGTTCTAGCCAGCTACACACCACACCCAGACATTGAAAAAATGTCGAACATGGAACTTTTAGCTCAGCTAAAACTTTTAATTAAAATACATAGACAATTGGTCCAATATGTCATGCGGACTGCAACAGTCCAACCAGCAATTAACATCCCACAACTGACCCCTCATCAGGGGAATACAAACAAAATTACACCACAGAACATACATTCATGTCTTGGTAAAACACCCATAAAACGGGAACAAATTCTATTCTGGTTAGCTCAAAAATAACTCAAATAGAGGCAGTATTTCCTAATACTACACCTCATGAAAAAAACAGAATTCTGACTATCTGCCTCCCAATGGGGGTCGCACCACATGTGGAGGACTGTGACACTTGGGGCACGGTCTTTGCTTCCATCTACCCAAAAACACATGGTGTCCCATCTATGGCGGTCATACCAGATGTACTAAGACAAATTCAAAACAAATACGGTCCAGAACCTGCTTTAACTCTGGGTATGAAATTACTAAAAGACTTTAAGCAGGTCTCGGCTATATTATTGGCCAACATACGAGGAGAAGCAGCATGTGTGGCAATCCGCCAGAAATTGAAGAAGACAGATATAACAGGCCAACAATTTAAACATTGCCAGAATAATAGAAAAATCCTATGAAGAACTAGGAAGTGATAGTTTGGTTGGGAAACCAATAAAACCCCAACTAACTGAAAATCCTGAAAAAACATTTATTAAAAATAATCTAAACACTCCAAAAAAGAGTTGGGATGGTAATAAACAATCCACTCCCAAGGAAAAAACGATTCCAGTCCAGAGGAAGGTTCCCTCAATGGAGAGAAAGATCTCTTGGCCGAGGGGGCAAGTCTCCCCAAAGGGAACCCTCTGAGAGAAGATACAATCTTAGAGATAGGGATACATTGAGAAAACCTGACAGATATAAAGATATTGATACATGTCCCTCTCGCTCTTTTCAGACTTCCTCACAGAAATCGGAAAGAAGAGGACGGTCAGAACACAAGGAAGAGCACGTCAAGTCCAAAGACAAAGAACCTGCTCATCAAAGTAAAAAATCACAATTTCCCAGAAAGAAGGTAGCAAGTATTAAAATTAAACATGCGAGGTTTCTGAGGACACAACTGAAAAACGGAGAGTGGGCTCAGACAATGCTAGACAGCGCAGCAGAAGTGACCATAGCTCGCAAGATCCTGATGAAACTTCTGGAGACAGTGGACACGAATGAATACATTCAGGTGGAAACTGCAGATATACGAGTTAGTGTGCCCCATAAACTATATGAAATAACATTACGTATAGAGGGAGATAAAACTAGGAAAATAAAAGGTCTCTTTTGGGAGAAACTTTCTAAAGGTTATGACATCCTGTTAGCTGAAAAAGACTGGCCACCAGAGTTTGTCAGGGAGTGCCCTCATGGCGAAGAAATGATTATGCCTGCCTTCTCAAATCATATTCCGATTCATAAAAATATACAGATTTGCAAGAAAATGGGCAGTGGCCCAAGCCCCTGCATTATACAAAAATCATGTAGGATGGGATGAGGACTCTCCTCCCCACAAAATCCAGTTAAAAAATCAACCGACTGCACAAAGGCAGTACCCAGTTAAACAAGAAGCTAAAAAGCAAGTCAGGGATATCTTAGATCAACTTGAATACCAAGGGGTGATTGAAACATGCACCTCACAATTGAACAATCCTTTGTTTCCTGTCACCAAGCCAGACGATTCATATCGTCTAGTTTTGGATTACAGACATTTAAACTCCTGCTGCAAAACTTTTGCAGTACAAAATTCACACAGTGCAGCACTAATGAACAACATTGTGCGCAAAAAATATAAAACAACATTAGACATCTCTAATGGATTCTTCTGTCAAAACATTGCACCTGAAAGCAGGTATTTGACTGCTTTCTCAATAATGGGGTCACAAAAACAATTTTGCCGACTCCCGCAGGGATTCAAGAATAGCCCAGGATTATTCTCAGCAAGGGTAAAAGAGTTACTACAAATATATGACGATGAGGCATTATCATATGTCGATGTCATCTATCTTACAGACGATGACCTGGAGACTCACTTAAAAAGAGTGAACAACATAATTCTTGGGTTTGCATCAGAGGGTTACAAATTCAACTTTAAAAAGTCAAGAATTGCCCATCTAACAGTCCTATTTTTAGGATATGAATTATCAAGTGAAGGCAAAAGCCTGGCAGACAACTTCTTAGAGAAGTGTGCAGTACTCCAAGCACCGAAAATGCTGAAAAATGTACAATCAATACTAGGCTTACTGAATTTCGGTAGAACATACATTCTAAATTATGCAGAGAGGGTTAAACCTCTCTATGAATTAATAAAACCTGATTTCAAACCAATACATTGGACTCAAAAACACACAGAAATTTTGAGATCATTGCAAACAGACATGTTAACTAAAACAAAATTGCAAACTCGCGACAACGTACGCGACCTTGTAATCCGAGTCATCCCAGGAAAATGCGGATTCACATACCTGACCTCCAATGAGGGAGAAACGGTACCTATAGCTTACAAATCACACTTGTACACTCAAGCTGAAATCAAATTCAGCTCTACAGAAAAAATTCTGACAGCGGTTCAAACTGCTGTAGCAAAAGAAAGAGCCCTAGCCCAAGGCAAAAGAATAACTGTTTATACAGCAGAATCAGCCCTTGAGGCATTAACAAGTCCACGTAATCTGAATACAGTGGCATTAGATCCAAGATGTATACAATGGGAAAATTCTCTTGCTACAGAAGACGTGAAATACTATTTTGACCCGAAACTGAAAAAACTAGATGATCTAGAATACGAACAGGAATATCCTCTGCCAATCAAAATTCTGCCTCTCGAACAATATACCTGCGTAATCTAAATGGACAGATTCGCACAACACTACGATGTAGAGAAAAAATCCTACAATGCAGCATGCACGATTGTCAAAGATCGCTGGCGCTCTGGTAAATTCAGACATATGATTACCAAAACTGAAGCACTCAAACTGTTCAGCTGAACGAGCTGAAATAAGATCTTTGAAGATGGCGCTTGAAAATGCAGATCGCGAATTCCCCACACTAATAGTGTGCGATTCGCATTACTGCGTCAAGTCATACAACAATGACATGCAGACATGGAGCAAAAATGGTTACAAAGATGACACAGGTGCCACAATAAAGCATAAAACGCTTTGGGAACAAATGGTTCTTTTACAGAAAGAACTACAAAAGACTCACGTGATACATACACTGAGTCATCAACGTGATGGCGTTCACGTTGCAGGGAATTCATTGGCTAACACAGCTACAGCGGAAGCGGTTCAACCGGCTTCCATAGCCACTAAAAAGCGTTCAGAAAAACAAATAGATGGAGAAACCATGCTGGCAGTAAAAGCGTCATTAAAAGGCGATTACGCAGCATTACTTCTTAACTATCCACTCAGTAATACATACATAATTGATGCAAACTCCGTTCCTTTTGCTTAAATCCCTGGAGTGGGGGATAGAGTAATTCCAAACACAAACCGGAGGGTTTTTTTGATTGAAGACGCACACATGGGACTGGGTCCGAGGCACCAACAGATCTTGAAATCTCTAATAGAATTACAATCAGAATACTGGTGGCCGGGGATGAGCTTGCAAATTTACAAATTTGCAATGGTTTGTCCAGACTGCAACAGAGATCGCAGTTGTGAACCGGACCAGACTATTGCCAGGACACCTTTATTAGAAAGCATCAGGCGATCTATACACAGAAATCCAGCAGGAGAAATGCGTCCCCATAATTATTAAGACTGAATTCACTTAAAAATGTAGACCCCAGCGCTCAGCTGACGCCAGAACTGTTATAAAAGATTTGTGAGTCTTTATCGGTACATACGCAATTGGCATGCTACACTCTGATCAGGGTCCTGCGTTTAGCTCTCGAGCTTACAAAGAGGCTATGACCAGCATGGGCATTGCATTGCCGTACTCTTCTCCCTTCCATCCTGAGGGAAATGCGGTAGTGGAAAGAAAAAAATGTGACTTAAAGCAATCTATTACGGCGAGGGTATTAGGTTCAGGTGATGGGTGGGTCAAACATTTAATTAGTGTCCAACGTAGTCTTAATAACATGCCAAGAGATTCTCTAAAAGGTTTCAGTCCGTATGAACTTTTGTTTGGAACTAGAATGATTATCCAGGATTTGGATCGTCAGACTTCAGTGGTAGAAATTTTTTTTTTTGATATCAAAGATCGTTTGGCTGTTTTACAGGACTTGAATGAAACAAGAAAGAGTCTAAGTAACATAAAGAATAAGCCAACAACCACTGAAGAACCACCTGTCCCAGCAAGACCTGTCTGGATTCCAAAGATTGGGGATCTGGTCAGAGAAAAGATCGCGGTGAAGAAGGAATTTGGGCCTTCTTACAGAAAAGCAGTACCTGTCTTAGCTATCAGCGGAACAAGATCAGTAGTACTACCGCCACTTGCTGGTAAAAAAGAACACAGAATTGTTTCAATCGACCTGGTGAAGCCACAAACATGTGGCCGATAATAAATAGCAGGCCCAGTGGACTCCCAAGAAATAGCAGATGACCAAACTTTGCTACAATCCAAGAGGTCCAAACTGAGAGACTAATCACATTCGATAAACCAACAGTAAATAAAAAGGACTATGCAACAAAGCCATGGAACTTTTGCCTCTTGAAACCCAAATTGCAACAATTCGTGAAGGTACACCAATCTACAACGATGTAGCTTCAGAATGTACAAACGTAACAAAAGAAAATGCAAAGATCAATGGAAATCCGGAAGCGATCCCACCAATTGACAGAACAGCATCTGGCTATTTTATCAACTTTGATGACTTTTCCGATGATCCAAGTGAACATGGAGACAAGCCAGCAACAAAAACTTTCAAAGAGAAAATGACCAAGCTGTTTCACCAACTGAAAGAGACATATCTGATCTCACCATGGATTGAAATTTGGACTGTGTTAGGTGTACTTTTCCTCCTGCTTTGGCTCATCATGGTTTTATGTTTGGGTAGATTCATTGATGGAAAATATAGTACAATGGACACAGCAAGTCAGAACATCAACTTGGTCCTAAAGTCGCACAGATCCTCTCACATCGAGAAAAGAGAACTATCATCAGTGAACATCACAGCCAATCCAATACCTGGGGGTATTGCATGGGACAGAACTGACTATGATATTTATGGCCCGATTGAGCTCTTGAAGTATCCACACCAGTTCAAGATTTCTTTAAGTGATTTTGTGAGACCTAGTTCCTTCTCTGATGATTGGGATTTTGAAAATATTAATAATATGATGTCAGATTTAATAATGTCAGCTACATTTACAGAACATGATTATTTACAGGGTTCATCAAACTATGAAGAATTGTACTGTTATAATCACTATAGTCATCACTATTTGCATAAATCTGCACAAACTAGAAATGTTTTTACTTATAATCAATGGGAACATTGTCCAACACCACCAAAAGGAAGTTCGAAAACATTTTTTGAGAAATTTCCATACTTCTCAGGGTTTAACAACAGTGATCCAGAAACGTTTTATTTTAAAATGTTAAATAGGACAGGAATGAAAAACATGCTGACAAATACTAAATTGATTTATTCTGAAAAATTTTATGACAAAATGTCAACATTTGGTTTTGAATTTTGGAAAAACAACATTAAAACAAAAACCATCTGGGGAACAAAAGACTGGCAGGTACAAGGTCTAGAATCATTATTTAGAGCCTGCATGATCCCAGAACAAATAATATTCCTGAATGATACCATTCTACAAACTACTTGTCTTGGTTTAGCTAAGATAAAAGACTTAAACAAACCGTCTATTCCGAAGCCCATACCTGATTACAACAGTACTACTGGTATGGAAATAGACGTATCCCATATTTTTCACCAACACAGAACAAATCCTGATTGGAAAAAATGGTTGATCTGGCCCACAGACACAAACAACTGTCAAGATAGATTCCTGAATAACAGTAAGGGGTTCAAAATGGCCAGGCCAGACCCAAGATATTCCCGAAGACAACATCCAGGGATAGTTACAACATACAGTGTAGGGAAACTATGCCTTGAGTGGCTACAAACATCCACACTGGCTGAAATTAAGCAACACTTGACTTGCGAGATTTCATAATGGGACCTCGCAAACAGCGTAAAAAACGTTTCATAGCGGCCGGTATATACGCTGCATACAACGAAACTGGGAAAGTAATGCAAATTGAAACAGCAGAAAAACTACGAGAAATTGATCATATAAATTTGGAAAAATCACTTTCTGTTGTGGACTATGGGTTAACGACTCTGTCTTCCAGAATTTATTCATTGGACAGTATTGTATCATCTGCCTTGGATATAATAGAGCAGGACTTGCTAATGTTACAACATGGTCAGTCTCAATTGTGTTCTATTGTACAGCTTGGCTGGACGTTGCAAAAGCTACGTTCAGGCTACGTGCCATGGCGTCTAATAAACATAACGTCATTATTTTCAATCTTTAACCATACTGATAAACAAATCAGTTTGGCACAAAAAGGAGCCGATTATACAATTCTGAGCATTGAAAAACTTGAGAGATTACCATTGACAATGGCAGAGAGACCTGTCATTGAATGGATAATACACGGAACAATTACAATTCCGATAACAACTTTCCAGTTTAAATATTGCCAAGAATATATACCAGCAGGCCAGTATGAAAGGTTGGGTAAAGGCTAAGCATGGGCGGAAAATCCGTTCCGCTCGCGGATTTTATGGATTTTTGGTAAATTCGCAATCTGCGAACTCTCGCGAATTTACCGAAAATCCGCAAATTCGCACGCAGCGGATTTTTTTTCTTGGTGATACAATATTGCGGCGTGCGGCGTTCACTTACCGTCATTCAGCGTTTGCCGAGTTTTTTTTCTCGATATTTTGCGAGTGCTGCGCCATTTTGGATCTTGCTGCGGGATCCCGCGGGAGTTTGGCGACGCATCGCGAGAGTTCGCAATTGCGAACATGTAGGTGTGGCGGGCAGCAACAATCTCGCACTCGCGAAATTACAAAATTTGCAATTCTGCACAAGAAATCCACTAGCAAGCAGCATAGACCTTCTGAAAATGATGATTTTTATCAGAATAACTCCTCAGGTTGACATTTGCCTGCACTTTTTTGGATTTGAGGCCTTTTGACTTTCTTTGGATCACTTTTGGATTAGAAATCAACTTTCACAAGTAAGTTTGTTTGGGGCATTACAGTTGCTGTTTTGCAGAAAAACGAGTTTTGCAAAACTAAAAGCACTCAGCAGGTGCAAAAGTTCACTCATCATTAGTCACCATTCCCTGTAGTACTTCCTGAGGGGCCCCTCCAGAGTTCAGTAGCCTATGTTTGTTTGGGGCATTACAGTTGCTGTTCTGCAGAAAAATGAGTTTTGCAAAACTGAAAGCACTCAGCAGGTGCAAAAGTTCAAACTCATCATTAGTAACCATTCCCCGTAGAGCTTCCTGACTGGGGCCCCTCCAGAGGTCAGTTGCTAGTTGCAACAATTCTATGACCCTGCTCTGACCCTCACAGCAGGCTCATAGAATAGCTACAAGTAGGCCACAAAGGTCCTGGAAAAAAAGATTGCACTGCAACAGTAAGCAAATTACAGATAAGGAAGCAGGTGCCAGACTGGAATTTTAAAACAGTGACACATTAATAAATCAACCCCAAATTAATTCATGTCAGTTGAAGCAGGGCAGGTGTGCTTGCTTTTCCCCCCCATAATCTACAGTGATGAACCAGAGGGTGGCATTGATGTACCAGAGGGTGGCATGAGTGAAACAGGGTGGCAGTGGTGAAACAGAGGGTGCTGTGAACCTGTGATGATGAATCAGACGTAGAAACAACATAGTTGCGACCGTTGCGAGCTGACAAGTAAGTTCGCAATTGCGAACTGGTACAAAACCCTCACGAACTGGCAGAAACCCTTGCGAACACAAAAAAAATCAGCAAATTCGCGAGAATTCATGGATTTTGCAGATTGCGAGTTCGCAAATACGCAAATTCGCAAACGCCAGATTCGCAAAATTCGCCCATGCTTAGTAAAGGCTACATCAAATCAACCTGGGATTTACCTTACACACACAAATGTTATAGTGAAGGAAAAAAGGAGGTATTCCTTAGTGGTAATAATTGTAAAAAATCACTAAGCGGTACACTTCTGTGTCAAGGTATTAACCTGCATGGAGCCTGCGAAGGGTCTTCAAATAACCTTTCATGTCACCTGCAAGGCACTCCTGCAACACAGATAGAACCCTTCTTCAGACAACTCTCCAACGGTAGCTACGTTATAATAACTGACCACAGCTGTTGTGGATTGGTGCCAGGAGAATGTTATCTCATAACTATTACTTCCAGGGTCGTTTGCTGTATGCAAGTATTGTATCCAAACAGCAATCCAGACATGGAGGCGGCAATATGGCCTTATGTGAATATCTCTTCTATTCGAATTGATACTTTAAGCAGAATGAAGTCTATTCTTTTACAGACAACTGTGCCTTTGACATGATCCAAAGAAACGTATGACCTACAAGTTGCAATGACAGCTGCAGAGATACATACCCTTTTATCAACAAATTGCCCCGTGCATTTTGCAGAAATGTTAAGCCAAATTTTAAACATGTCTGATACCAGTGGCATCGCACATGTATTTAAGACAATTTTTTCGGGACTGTTAACACCATTTGAAACAGTTCTGGGCATCTTCCCGAATTTTGTCCATTCTGTCTTTGGCGGCCTACCTTTAATTTTTGGACTCGTAGCAGGAATTTTATTTTTGCTCCTTCTGCTCCGATATGGCAAGTCAATCCACAGACAAGACTCCAGCAACGATGGAAGAAACGATCCTAGCAATACGATACCGAGACCGTATCACTAAGGTCCTCGGATTGGCCCGGCTAGGAGATCTGAGTACAACTTGGTTTCTTTCATTCAGACCAATCTGGCAGGATTGCATCTTACCTGTGCTTCGATGTCTGCTATGCGGAGAAGAATGCGTGTTGGACGTCTGTCTTGCCCTACCATCAGCAGTACCAATGGATATCGATACTTTGCTAGGTCCGGTAACGACTCATGCAACGTGTTGTCCCCAGCGGCTACCTTTTCTGATGACAGCATTCGTTGAGACTTCACCACTACGAGTAGGTGGCAGTGAAGTACGAGAGGCAAGCAGCACCAAACAGGTACAACCTTTCTGTGAGCATTGCTGATCCAAACATCGATGATAGCAATCACGGAGAGAACTGCACAATTTCAGTATTTTCAAACTTGGTTGAACTTTCACCTGATGTGGTAAACCAATTTTTTGCGAGTCTGTCTGATATGATGTTCTCCCCTGAACAAGAATAACTTTTAAAAACAACATGCACACAGCGTTCCCTGAACTCTGAATTTGGCCTTCAGTTCTGTTAAACAAAGCAAACTGAAAACATTTGGAACTATTTTTCCCATGAAAACGAAATTATTTTTTCTTTCAAATCAAAAATATTTACCATTTTTTCAGGCACATGGTACTTTGCTTAAAGTAGAACTATTCTTAGAGAACAGAGCTTCTATTTTTAGAGACATTAGAGACAATATTTTACCGCAGCCTCTAGCACATGTACAGTATCGTATAAGATATGTGATGGAATGGTCTCGACCTTCTTTTCATGTGCAATTTTTGCAATTCGTTCAGCTGATATATATGCATTTAACTGAATGATAACCCTGCTTAAAAAACGTACAGTACCAATACTCATTTTCGTGTATAAACCATACACCATTTCAAATGCAATTATGTATTTTCGGGTGGGTTGGAAAACACACATGCCTTGTCTGTTTAATATTGCTTATCTTTTAGTAATGATGGACATTAATACATGGAGTGGGTGTTGTATTTCTATCTAGGACCCTAATTCAATATTCCCGATTCATGCCCTTATGTGGTTATAATAAATAATATCCTTATAAAGGCATAAGAATCATATCCATATTTAGTAATAGCCCATGCAGTCCAAAGCACGGCAAGGCTACTCCCATAGACTCCTAGAAAGCACAATGCGTTGTGACATTCCAGTAGGTGAGCCAGAGCAGCTTGTAATAGAGTAATTTTTGGCATGCAATTCTTTTTGGAGTTATCTTGGAGTTGCACAGGGTGGATTCACACCGCTTATCTTTGCGTGTTTTGAACACTTTTTGCACACGTTTATTTTTACGATTTTTTATACACCCATGAATGCATTTTCACTGTTTGGAATATTTTCTACGTACTTGACTAGTAGCTTTGGGCTGTAATACTCCTTGCATTTTAAAGACTTTCTGTTTAAATTGTATCTTGCTTGCACAATTGTCAATTCTAGATTATTAGAAACATATATTTGGTATGTATATTTTTGCAGTATCCCCCTGACAAAGGTGCTTGCACTGAAATGCATTGGGAATCGTGAAATACCATTTTTGTGGCGCAAAAAGAAATGAAATTCTACAAAAGAAAATAAATTTTGACACAGTGTTTGGAACTGTTCATATTAAGCTTTATATTCTTTTTTGAATTTGATTTGCTTGATGTTAACGTTTGTGGAGAACCCTAGGATTGCTGGGTTATCCACACACATTGAAAAAATATTGCAAAAATATAAAAAAAAGTTAATGTAATTTATAAATAATGGTCTGTTGAATTGTTGTGTTAAATAGTATTTATACCTTACAGAATTTGTGAACAGTGCGCTCTTGGGCTCAAACAGGTTCTCTTTGACATTTGTTCTTTAAAAATGAGTACAATTTCACACATTGTTATAATTTGGCTGCCTTTATTTGTTAATATCAGCTACCAAAATTCCATCTTTTCTACGATCCCCTAGAAGTGAATTTCAGGGAAGTCGGTATGTAGCCACAGTTTTAGATTACTGGAAGGAAGCTGGTACATATAAATGTTTTATTTACATATAACTGAGTATACAGGACAGGAAATCAATTAAAACATAGCATCTCGACAAAAGAAGAACAACAGCAAACTTGCCAATTTTGAAATCACCTGGTCAAAAGTGGAGGAGGTGGGGATCTAAGGCGTGTAAGAGGGGCTTAGAGCCAAGAGCTGGCCAAGCAGATGCTCCCACTCTGCACTAAAAACAAACTACGTAGGCAGCTTTTAGACTGCCAGATGGACTTCAGCTGAGTAGAGCCTCACACAATAAGCTAGAAACATGCTCTCTCCAGTGGCTTCCAGCTCGCACTGTGCACACTGTCTGATAACGGCTCTTCACCGGAACCCCATGTGAGAAATGCAAATATTGTGTGGCACGATGGTACCATTTGATTTGGCAGGTCTGCAACAGATATGCAGAAGATAGCAATTTACAACACCTGTCCTTCCATTCACTGGAGAAACAATGCAACCAACTGTCCAATCTAAAGATGATGAGATAAATAATAACCATATAATAAACCCAGTACACCAACAATGATATTGCAACACTGACAGCTGGCTCCTAAATTATACTTTTAACAAGTTGAGAAACCACACCTGCACCAAAGGACTTAGCCCAATAACAAGACTAACCTGCAACCCCAAATACCTTTCCTTGATGATTAATTTTTTCCAAGCAGTGTCTCAACTGTATGACCACACAGTTCAGGGGGTCCAATGAAAACCTCTCTCAGGGTGGATTTAACCTTCATGTTTTCAGAATGGGTCCCCTACACCTGCACCTTAACCGGTCTTGTTTTTACTAATTAGGAAAGTTCAGCCATGTATAACAATAAGAAAGAGTATTGAATACCTTATAAGAAAGCACTAGTGAAGAACTAGAGGTAAAATGTCTGCTTCAAATGTGGTAAAACAAAGATTAAGACATTGAAGATAAAATTATTTTAAAGACGTTAAGATAATATTTCAAATTATTACAAGGAGGTACCGAAGAATAAGAGGACACATCCAGTCTCTTAAACGATCCCAAATTATTTTAAGCTTGAACTGTCATGAATAGTTTTTAATAATTAAAATTTCTCAGCTGCAAATGTATTGGAACAGTGTGGAATACCCCAGTGTGGGATTCGGTAAAATCTGTAGGTTAAACTGGGTAAAGTACACTCACAGCGCCAGTTTCATTAACATGAACCCCCATGCTAAGTATTCCTGTTCTCTTTTTTTGTGTCCAGGTAGATCATTCCACTGTTATCACTATTTTTAGTATTACCAATCAACGAAAGGAAAATGTAAGTATTATTTCTAAAATAGTCTTTTACAACATTCGGGAAGCCTTTTGAATCTTCTAAATGCAAATATTCCAGGAACTGCAGCATTTACATCCTTTAGCACATGAAAACTACAGAGTGTTCCAAGCAAGTCAACAAACACATTCAAAATTATAGCTGTGATTTAAAAACTGAAGATGGCTAAATTGGCTGCACGTCTCAGAACAGAGTACGCAGTGTTTATAACATGTCTTTGATCAACAGCCATTACAACACCGCAAGTATGAAAGTGCCTTTAATAGAGACAAGCTATCACAAGTTATAAGTGGCATCATCGTTCCCTGGGCACACGCATTTCATTTTTTACTAATGCCATCGTTTAAAATGGAAAATATTGTCCAAGAAAAAAATAACATAAATAGGCAGCTCACTGCAGTGTACTTTTATAAAAACATTTGAACGGTGACACACTAACGATGGAACAAAGTAAAGTTCAAAAGATTAATATAAAACAAACAAAAAATTCGTGTTCCTGTACTATAAATGTCCAACGAATTCATGGTGGAAGTCAATACTGAAATTAGCTGTTTTTTGTGAAGTAAGACTTTTGTGTGTAATAGTTGGTATTCAGATCCTTATTTCTATGATCAACTATCAATGTTTATATATTTTAAAAAGCTATAGTATGGGACTAGGCCCACTCTATTATCTGAAGGAAGACCTCCCTTTACTGACAATTCTATTCTCCTTGACTATGGAAGTGCCTTCCAGTTTGTTCTTGTGGTTGGAGTGTTTAACATTCACTGCTGTATTATCCTTGTACTTGTGTTTGGTACCTTTTTGTAACTTGCACACACCACCTTCCCTTGTAACACACAGTATGCTACCTCTCACATTTTGTTTACCTTTGATACTTGCACAAGTGCCACCATTGCCTACGTTACGTTGATTCTTGTGCCTGAGTGTCTAGCATATTTTGCAGTATTATACCTCTATTTGTACTTTGTTTTCTCTTATAACCTGCACACTTGTCACTTTTACCTCATGGCACCTTTGCTACCTCATGTATTTTGTTTGCTCACAATTGTCACTTTTACCTCATGTAACTTAACGTCTGCTTTTGTCATTTGTTCACGTGTAATGTTCTCCTCATGTAACAGTTCTGTTCCTTTTGTGAAGCGCTCTGATGCCTTCGGGTAAAGTCCGCGCTATATAAAAACGCATAAATAAATAAAATATATTCGGAGTTTAGTTAACAAATCTACATCACTAAGCAACTAATTGCTTCTTTAACGCATAAGGTTCATCAGGACTCATAAACGAATACATTGTCCCCAAAGAAGAACATTTACCATTATTGCACTTAATATCTGGGGCATAAAACCACCACTGCAAAATTTTGAAAAATGAAAATGTATTGTGGCAGTCAGAAATAGGGTTATTATTGGATAAAAGCGGTGGGGCGTGGCTAAGGAGGCCATCATGGTGGACGTGCTCTGATCAAGGTCCGCTACTCACTCCCGCTAATTTGACAATTATCCTGCCTGGAACTCAACATTCTTTCCGCAAAACCAGTCCCCCCATGCTACCAGTCTCAGCTGTGACTCCCAGGAACGAGATTGCTGTCCTGGGAGATGGGATCGGAGAATTGAGGTGGCAGGACTGGTAGGCCTGGACCTGCAACACACAAGGCGGACGCGCCTGTGGAGTGGCTCTTGAGCAGAGAGTGAACAGATAGGACTCTTGGTCACTGTCACCTGTCACTGTTATGTTAAAAAATGTTATGTTAAAAATTTGTGTAAAGCGCGCGTACACAAGGCTGGTTTTATGGCGCTACTCTGAGAGATACCTGACCCTAGGGAGTTACTTGAAAGCTTGACTGAATAGCCAGGTCTTGAGGAGCCTCCTGAAGCTTAGGAGATTGTTGCATGATGATATTTCAGAGGGGAGAGAATTCCAGAGTAAGGGAGCTAGAACGGCAAACTGAGCGCCGCCCAGGTGCTTTAGTTTGAAGTCGGGGTTGACAGAAGGTGCTTATGGGCCAAGCGCAAATTGCGCATGGGTATGTGCCTATGAATAAGGCTATCCAAGAATTTCGGGTTTTTTCCATTCAGGGATTTGAAGATGAGACAGCATACCTCAAAGGTGCAACGCTGTGGGATGGGGAGACAGTGCAGCTTCCTCATGTGGGGTGTGACATGATGGTGCCTAGGCAATTGAAAAATCAGTCTTGCTGCTTGGTTCTGTACCAGTTGCAGGCGTTTGGTTAGGTAGAGTGGGATGCCAATATATAGAGTTGGCGTAGTCAACATGGGACATAACCATAGCAAGGACCATCTGGGTCAAAGCATTCTGGGAGAGATATCTTCTGATCTTTCTTATTTTACTCACCTGGAAAAAACATGTGGCTATCACTGACCCAATATGGGACTTCATGGTGAGGCTGTGATTAATTGTTACCCCAAGGCTTTTGGCTGAGGCAGATGGGGAGGAAGGTTGGCCCAGTTCCTTCGGCCAAAAGTGTGAGACCCATGGGTTGTGAATGCCCCATGTTAGAACTAGCTTGGTTATGTACGGGTTGAGTTTTAGGTGATTGCTATTCATCCACCCGCTAATGAATAGCATGGTGGACTGGAAATGGCAAACCAAGTCAGGGGAGGTGCAAATGGGGAATATTAGTTGGAAGTCATCAGCATAATTGAAAGTGCAGACTTTCTTCTCTCTCAAAGCCTGGATCAGTGGTAGGTGGTAGAGGTTGAACAGGAGGGAGGAAAGTGAGGAGCCCTGCGGAACACCACATGTGGTCTCATTTTTGGGAGCTGTATACTGGGCAATGCAAACCGTCGGGGAGCAGTTTCCCAAGAAGTAGCGGATCTAGCCCAGGGCAGACCCCTGGATCCCCGCGTCTCTGACACGGTCGACCAGTTTACCATGGTCAACCATGCCAAAAGCTGGGGAGAGATCAAGTAGGACAAGGGCCTGCGATGAGCCCTTGTAGGCATCGCTGCGGAGAGTGTCCAATACTGTCAGTATGACAGCCTCTGTGGAGTGTGCAGGGCGAAACCCTGCTTGATAAGGATCGAGGTATTCAGACTCTTCTAAGAATCCGGAGAGGTATCTAGTGACGTAGGCTTCCAGGACCTTAGCCAGGTATGGTAAAAGAGAGATAGGACAGTAGTTTGTCAGGGTTTGAGGGTCTGCCCCTGGTTTCTTCAGGAGGGGGACAATTGCCTCCTTGAAGGTTTCAGGGACAAGGCCCAGGGACAATGACTCTTTCAGGAGAGATAGAGCCGGGCTGGGACGAATAGTGAATATTTCTTAAGATGCCAGGGGGGATCACAGTCCCTTGGTGAGCCTGATCTTACTATGGAAAGGAGATCCAAGAATGTCTGGTTGCTGAGTGTAGGGAAATGAGTGAAGGTGCTGAGGTATTAAGGTGTAGTTGGGCTAACCTCAGGAATAGGGTATGCTGGAATGTTGGCCTTGATTTTTGCAATTTTGTCAATGAGGAATGTGTTCAGGGAGTTACATAGGGTTTGAGAGGTACTGGATTTAATTTGAACTTTGTCAGGGTTAGACAGCTCATTGACAATTAAGAACATCTCCTTGGACCTATTGGTTGCAGTCAAGATTTTAGAGGAGAAATAGGCAGCTTTGGTGTCAAAATAGCTTTTATGTAGGTTTTCATCAGGTCTAAATAGGACCTTTAAGTCCTCAGATAGGTAATTATATCTCCACTTTCTTTCAAGTTGCCAAAGATCTAGTTTTTGGGCTTTTAAGTTGGTAGAGAACCATCTCTGAGCTTAGTGACGATGGGCAAGGTGTGTTTTCCTAAGGGGTGCATGCTTGTTGCTGGCTGCTGATAACCATGTAGTTAGATTTCCTTCACTAGGGTTGATAGAGAGGAGATTAGGTAACACTGAGTAGGCCAGAGTGTTGAGGAATAGAGTGTTGTCGACTTTGTTCCAGTTCCTTGTTGTTTCCCCTTCATGGGTGGGGGTTTTGGCCATGGTAATGTTGTTGATGGTGAATTAACTAGATAGTGATCTATCCATTTTCAAGGTGTGACTGACATGGCGTACGTGGTAAGTTTAGTCATCCAGACCTGGTCAAGTGTATGCCTTTTGATGTGGGTGGCGGAGGACACCTGTTGAGTAAGATTTAGCCCTGTAAGTAGCTCGGATAGTTCGATAGATTGAGGACTGCCTGAAGAGTAGTTAACCCAATAGTTAAAATCACTGATCAGCATAATTTTAGCATGGTTGGTTGTTAATGAGTTACCTGTTCGCCCAAGGATTGTGGGAATAAAGGCATGCTATGAGGGGGCTTATACAGCAGGACACAAATCAGGGGGCTGGCTGCATTGGACTCTATTTTGATAACAAGGTTGTCTACTGACAGTAGATCTAGCGGTGTTAAGGCAGTACATTTCCAGTCATGGCGTATTAAAGTGGCTACACCTCCACCCACTTTCCCCTGAGGGCGGTGGGCTTGGAGGATGTAGTCCCCGGGTAGGGCTGCCTGGATGTCAGGTGAGGAATCTTGAGAAAGCCAGGTTTCTTTTAGCCGAAGGATGTCAGGCTGCTCGAGCTTTAGTAGGAGAAATATATCTAGCTGGTACTTTACCATGGAGTGGGTATTTAGGTATAGGACGGATATCTTCAGGGCTGCGATTCCCTCTAATGGCTGGGGGGTACTGCCCTATAGATAAGGCGAGCTAGTTTAGGAAATGAGGTTCTAGTAGCCATCATAATCCCATGTGTGACCAGTCTGGAGCAGGTAGAGGGATTAGGTGTAAATTTGAGTGAGTGAAGCTGTTTAAGCTCATCCGTGGAGTAGGCAAATATTTGAGCATAATAACTGGCCCCAGGCCCCGGACGTCCGCGGACAGGAGCTTGGTGCACCACCGGCACGCCCGCTGCACGCGTCTACTGTGCTCCTGCTCTGCAACTGGCATTTAATGTCTGGTAGTATCCTTGGCTCCACCTCCCTCCGTTGTGATTGGGCACCAGGCATGCGTCACACCAGGAAGCACCTGGGCCAAAGATTGAGCCACAGGCAGAGTCTGCAATTTACACAAGTGCAGGCAAATTCGAACATTGTGGGTACATATTTTTAAAATAGGTTAAAATGCTTAAAAGTCTAGGCAATTTGTCTCGTAAGGCAGCGGCACATCACTCAAGGTACCCGCACCCGCGCTGCAGCCGGCATTTAATGGCTGGTAGCAGTCTTGGCTCCAACCCCCTCCGCTGTGATTAGGCACCAGGCACATGTCCACCAGGAAGCAACTGGGCCAAAGATCGACCAATAGGCGGAGTCAGCAATTTACACAAGTGCAGGGAAATACAAACAATGTGAGTAAATATTTTTAAAAGCGGTTAAAATGGTTAAAAGTCTAGGCAATTTGTCCTGTAAGGCAGCGGCACATTACTCAAAGTGACCGCTCCGGTGCTGCAACCAGCATTTAATGCCCGGTAGCGGCCTTGCCTCCACCCCCCTCCGCTGTGATTGGGCACCAGGCACGCGTCACACCAGGAAGCAACTGGGCCAAAGATCAAGCCACAGGCAGTCGGCAATTTACCCAAGTGCAAGCAAATTCACCTTACAGGCTGGCTGCCTATAAGGTGGGCAGACCATGCTGTGAAGCTGGAGTGCTGAAATCAGACCATCACTGAACATGTTTCAGAGTGAAGATGACTGGCACAGTGTGCCTGGAGGGAAACGGCGAGGGCCAAGACGGAACGCAGTGCAGAGTGCCTCCTTGGATCGCCCATTGGTGATGGTATAGACGGGCAGTGTGATCTGCTCCACGTAGGAAACTTGCAGCCGTGTGGATTGCTTAAGGGGAGCACAGCTTTACAGCCCAGAACCCCACTGATGCCCTTAAAGGAGGGGTCCTGATCTTGAGTGAGCCTGCCCTTCCAGGCTGAGAGCTGGTGCACCTACATAGGGATAAAACTGGTGGCCACAGAAAGTGAGCTGCTGCTGTTAAGAGCTACTGCGACCTCAACATATGCTGTTATTGCCGTGTACTAGGTGTAGAGGTCAGTGTGGGACTGGGTGGGTATCCCTATAGTGACATGCACTTGGTGAGCACAGGGGTTTACATTACTGTGCACCCCCGCCCTCTTGTGCTTTTCTGGAGGACTTGGATCCACAACCCTTTCTTTGGAACTCCATCCTTGGCCTCTCTTAACTTATTGCAACTATCTTGACTTCCCATTGTTTGCTATAATAGTGTTATTTTCTACTGGGGTTGTGTATCTTTCCTTTACTTGCCTGTATCCTTAGCGAGTACTGTTGTTTATCAGTGTGTCCCAAGGCCACTAAGCTCTATGATTGTATACCAAGTTACTCTCTTTGTGTACTGCAATCACTAATATCAAGGAGTCAAATTCAAGGTCAAGGACACAAAGCTTACCATAGGGCAGTTGTCTTTTAAATGATCAAACAGGAAAGCACAAGATGCCAGACTTGAGAACTTCACGTGAACCTGCTCTAATATCAGGGCAGGAAAAACAGACAGTCCTCCCTAAAATCAGATAGGGCACCATATGCAAATGATCATATTCTCATGCAAGCAAGGCAGCCTTAGGCAGAAAGATCAAATACTGTAAATGAGACTACCAGTGACAAAATAAATTGTTCATAAAGAGATGGCAAGGATGATGGCCTATAGATCTCCACTAGTAACATCTTAGAAGAGAAAGATGTTGCAGAATTCTAAATCTTCAGGGAATACAATGTAGGAATTACCAGAACAGATACCAATTAACCATCTACACAAATGCATCATTTATGAATAAGTCCCTATCCTCATGTAAAACTAGTGATGGTACAGGTTTAAATAGCCACGGGCAGCGAACAGCTGCGTGATTGATTAAAGTCACAGCTTCTTGAAATTTAAAAGATTTGAGAAACATAATGGATGAAGAGTGGTGGATAAATGACTATGAGAAACAGATGATCAAAGGGGGATTCCCCAACCAAAAGGCAACATGGAAGTTAGAGACATGGAAGCTATTGCACATTCCATGCCTGTGCAATAAATACTGCTTTTTACATCTGTACTTCAGTGTATTCAATGGCATTTTCTGTAATGGCAGCTTTGCTTACATTGCATTAAGTAATTAGATACATCTTACAGAAATCTTGAGAACAGATCTGGAGTGGCAAAACCCAAACAATGCAGAGCTGCGGCAGAAGATGTTAGTCCTAAATTAATCCATTGCTACATTGCAAATAAACTGCAATTGATAGAGAACTTGAGCGAGCTGGAATCTGTCTACACTGAAAGGCAGGCATGTGGAGTTATATATATATAGATGTGTCAACACTCCAAACTAGGAAGTGTTGGCAGCCATCTTGTGCCTCGGTAGAACAGAGGCACTAGAAAGCAGCAAAGAAAACACAAAAAGGGGGCAGGGTAAAAACACCCTGACACCCTAGGCCTGCTTAGGGAGTCCCAGGAGGACCACCAGGGTCCCCCCCCCATTTTTTTTTTTTTTAAATAGGCAAAATCCTTGCAGGATCCTACGATAAAATAAAAAAACGAAGCACGGGCTTGCGAGCTTTGATGCTAATGAGCCTCTGGGCCAAGTTCCGGGGGCATGTTGAAAATAAAGTGGGGGGATCAATCCCCCCACACTGCCCCAGGGACCGCCAACCCCGGGGCAAAGTATAAATATTTGCGGGGGCACACGGACCCCCCGCAGACCCGGGGACTACCACCCTCCGGGGCTTAATAGTTTAATGTTGGGGGGCCTCTAAGGCCCCCCCCCGAGCCCCGGGGACTGCCACCCCCGGGCTTGACTTAATTGACATTGTGGGGGGCACACTGCCCCCCCCACAGCCTCAGAGACCGCAACCCTGGGGCTTTTTTGTAATGAAAAAATGGCCTGTGTGTGGGGACTCAAGCCTCCCCACACGCCCCAGGGACGGCCACATCCCCGGGCTCTAAATATTTGTATAGGGGGGTCCGTGATGGACCCCCCAGCCCCACGAACCACCACACCCCAGGGCTTTGGAAATGGTTGGAGGGGGCCACGCGGACCCCCGCTAGAGCCAATAATGGCCCTGGGGACCGCCACCCCCAAGGCCTGCTCCTGCAGTGTCCCGGGGTGCCCACCCCCAGGACACTGTAGTTTGCTATGGCAGGGCAGGAGCCTCGAGGCTCCCGCCCTGCCATAGCAAACTTGGTTTGAATTTTGAAAGAGAGAGCAGGAAAACTGCTCTCTCTTTCAAAATTCAAACCAAATTGCTTTTCCACAGGGGTAGCTGCATGTTAGCAGCTGCCCATGTGGGAAAGCAATGCCGACTCCCGAGGGACGCGGGGAGCCGGCGGGACCCCAAAGGAGCGGGCAGCTCCGGGTATGGTGCTGCAAGTTGCCCGGGAGGGGGCCACACGGTAACCCTCCCCAAAAATTACATTAAGAAAATAATTAAACAGAAAGGCCGGCCTAAGGGGATGGGTTCCACGGGGCCATAAGTGGCCAGAGACGGGGGGCAACGCAGGCACCTCCCAAAAAAAAAACAATAAAAAAAGGCCATGCCCTGGGGGCTGGGGTCCCCGGGGCCAAACAATGAGAAAAAGAAGGGGGCTGCACAGCCCCCCTTTTAAAAAAAAACATAAATAAAAGACCATCATCACGCTGGAGGCCACGCCCCCTCCTTTCATTACTCTGCAAAAGCACCCCTTTGCGCGTTTGCAGATGGGGAACGAATTCCCCTTGAATACTGGGGGTCCCTGGGGGCCAACTAGCCCACCAGGAACCTCCAGTATGCGCCAGGGGGCTGCGTTTCAGAGAGGTGTTCTGAGGCCACGCCCCGTTTTACACCTCTCTGCAACGCAGCTCTGTGGCACTGAGTGGAGGTAGCTGGTGGGCTAGTTGCACCCCAGAGACCCTCAGGATTCAAGAGGAGTTAATCCTCCAACCTAAAACATGCCACGGGGTGTGCTTGCACAGTGGTGAAGGAAGGGGGTGGGCCTGAGTTCACATGTGTGCAAACACACCCTGTGGCACTGTATATGTTGGGGAATAAATTCCTAGTCAATCCTGAGGGTCCCTGGGGGCCAACTTGCCCACCAGGTATCTCCAGTAAGCGCCAGAGAGCTGCGTTGCAGAGTGTTGTAAAAAGGGGCATGGTCTCTGAACACCTCTCCGCAACACAGCCCCCTGGTGCATACTGGAGGTACTTGGTGGGCTAGTTGGCCCCAGGGACCCACAGAATTGAGGAGGAATTAATTCTCTAACTTAAAACGCACCACAATGCGCTTACAACTTAATAACTTCTAAAGCGCACGGTCACCCGTAGGTTTCATGGCGATAATCATGAGGAGTGTCGCAGCGGAGTGACTATGCATAGGCTTGCTCAAACAGCCAAGATTTCAAAGCTTTCCTGAAGCCCAGGAGGTTGTCACAACTCCTGAGTGCCAGGGGAAGAGAGTTCCAGAATGTAGGGGCTAGGTAGGAGAAACGGCAACCTCCTTGCCGTTTCCGTTTGAAGGAGGGGATGCTCAACAGGTGGAGGTGGGCCGATCGGAGACTTCAAGGGGTGCGTGCTTTATGATCATACAATTAATGAATCTGGGGCTTTTACCGTGCAGGGCCTTAAAAGCTAAGCATCCAGTCTTAAAGGCTGCCCGTTGGGCCATCGGTAGCCAGTGAAGTTTCCGCAGCCAGGGTCTGGCTGAAAGCCATTTAGGCTGTTTGTGGATAAGTCTTGCTGCCTGATTTTGGACGATTTGTAGGTGTTTTAGAAGACAAGCTGGCAGGCCGAGGCAGATTGAATTCAAGAAGTCAAGCCGCAAGAGTACCAGAGCTATCACCACCTGTATGAGGGCTGAGTGAGCCAACAGGTGGGCGATTTTTTTGAGTTCACGCCGTTGATAGAAGCTGGAGGAGATCACCGCTCCCCCCTGTCCTTTGAGCGAAAGATCAGCATTGATGGTAACCCCTAGACTTTTCACCGAGGGGGAGGGAATGGGAGGTGGTCACAGTCCCGCCGGCCAGTAGTGTGGGCCCCAGCAGATCTCGCTCTTCCCAGGCAGCACTAATTCCGTCTTACCTGGGTTTAGTTTCAGGTGGTTCAGATGCAGCCATGAAGCATAGAGGCTTGAAACTCAGCTGCGGAGTCAGGGTAGTCCAGTGAGAATATAAGCTAAATATCGTCAGCATAGTTAAAAATAGTGATCTTACTATTTTTTAACGAGTGGATTAGGGGCCTGAGATAAGGATTGAACAGTAGCGGGGAAAGAGAGGAGCCCTGTGGGACCCCACATGTGAAGGTGAGCTTGGGGGCGGTGAAAGTTCCGAGCCTTACTGCTTGAGTACGGTCAGCCAGGAAAGATTTAATCCAGCTGAGTGCGGGTCCTCGCAGGCCTGCCTGCTCGACACAGTTCAACAAGATGTTATGGTCGACCGTGTCGAACGCGGGCGACAGATCCAGGAGCACCAGAGCCTGGTGGCCACCCGTGTTTGCACTTGCTCTGATAGTGTCCAGGACTGCCAGGATCACAGCCTCAGTTGAGTGCTTCGGTCGGAAGCTGGCTTGATTTGGCTCTAAGTAGTCTGATCGTTCAATAAAGCTGGACAGCCCCTGGCCACATGGGCCTCCAGTGCTCCAGTATTTTGGCCAGAAAGGGGAGGAGAGATATAGGGCGGTAGTTTGAGGGATTTGCGGGGTCGGCCCCTGGTTTTCAATGAGGGGAACAACCGTCGCATTCTTGAAGGCGCTAGGAACCTTGCCCTGAGTGAGTGACTCATTGAGGAAAGGGAGTACACTGGGAGGCATAACGGAGTAGATGTCTTTTAAGACATGAGGTGGACAACTGTCATCAGGTGACCCAGATTTGACACGGGTCATTAGCTCTAATAGTATTTTGGGGCAGATAGATGGAAGGATGTCTAGTGTGGATTGGTTGCTGGACATATCTTCCAGTGGTTCCAAGCTGGCCGTGTTAGGGATGCTGGCTTTATTGGTGGAGATTTTGTCCAGAAAAAAGTTGTTCAGGGAATTGCAAAGCTCTTGAATAGGTGCCTGAGTAGGCGATGTTCTCGCATCATTGCACAAATCATTCACAATCTTAAAGATTTCTTTAGAGACATGTCCCTTCAGGCCACGCCCCCTTCCTTCAACACTGTGCAAACGTGCACCGTGGCACGTTTTAAGTTGGGGAATTAATTCTTTTTCAATAGTGAGGGTCCTTGAGGGCCAACTAGCCCAACAGGTATCTGCAGTATGCGCCCGGGAGCTGCGTTGCAGACAGGTGTTCAGAGGCCATGCCCGTTTTTACAACTCTCTAGAACGCAGCTCTGTAGCGCTTACTGGAGGTACCTAGTGGGCTAGTTTGACCCTAGGGACCCTTAGGATTCAAGGGGACTTAATCTCTCAACTTAAAATGGCCAGAGCGCGTGTTTATACAGTGAGGAAGGCAGGGGACGGGGCCTGAGGTGACGTGTGCAAACACGCCCTGTGGCGCATTTTAAGTTGGGAAAATAATTCCCATTCAATCCTGGGGGACCCTGGGGGCCAACTAGCCCACCAGGTGCTTCCAGGAAGCGTCACTGTACTGCAATGCAGAGAGGTGGTGCAGGCCGTGCCCCTTTTTACACTTCTCTGCAATGGTGCTTACTGGATGTACCTAGTGGGCTAATTTGCACCTAGGGACACTCAGGATTCAAGGAGACTTTATCCCCCAAATTAAAACGGCCAAAGGGCGTGTTTGCACACGTCAGCTCAGCGACCCCCCTCCCTTCACCAGTGTGCAAACGCGCCCTGTGGTGCATTTTAAAAGGTAATTTTAATAACCCTGCCTTATTATATACTAGGGGCTTACAGAGGAGGTCATGCTAATAACACATAGTGTTCCCTAGTGTATGTAGGTGTTTTAACTGTATTCTAAGTGTGTTTTAGCATAGCACTGCCTCTAGGACTGGTTAGTCAGAGTCAGTTACCACCAGTAACCATCTGATAAAGTTGAGGGTACAGGATGATTTTGCAACAAGGCCTCTTTCTGCTCATCTGTTTGTTCTTTCTGCACGTCTTCCTTCTTCCTGCACTTTTCTTCGTCTTTGAGGACTTGTGTTGCTTTTTTCTGCATATCTTTTTCTTCTTTTTGTGTGTTATTTCTTTTCTTCACATGTCCTACCTCTGTAGGCATAGTTAGAAACTAGCATTTAAAAAAGCTTTGAAATTCACTTAAAAAACCATAGTTTTCAGTTACGTTAAAGTTAGAAATTAGCATTAAAAAACCTTTGAAATTCACTGAAAAAAACATAGGTTTCAGACATGATATAGTTAGGAATTAGCATTTAAAAAACCTTTGAACTTCACAGAAAAAACATAGGTTTCAGGCACATTATAGTTAGGAATTAGCATTTAAAAAACCTTAGAAATTAACAGAAAAAACCATAGGTTTCAGGGGCGGTATAGTTAGCTGGACATTTCACTCATACAAAACCATTGAAATTCCCCGTTATAGTTAGTTCAGCTAACTATACCTTGCGCGCCCACAATGCACTGCTGATGACGTCACATATTACATCACTCATGACATGGTCAGTGACACTGCTCATGACATCACTGATGACATCTCAAATTACATCACTGATGACATTCCTGATTACATCTTCCTTGTGATAGAGTGGCAGACTTCCTCTCAACCTAATATAACCTTTGATACACACATTCAAAAATAGAAACTACAATTTTCAAAAAAATGGACATACCAATACCAGTTACAACAACCTATTCAGTAATTCCAAGATCTACATACATATCCACTCATTCACCAACAGTCCTATATAGTCACTCATACATGTACTCACTCATCATATGTACTCATACACCTATACATCCTGTTACGCACTGCCACTCATTCATAGAGTTACTCACACACATAGTCACTCATGCTAATAAAGAATAAAACATCCATTTACTTGCATATACAGTTATACACACACCACTACACTTACTTCTACAGAAACGTACACATACTTAGTCTCTTAAACAATCACTTATAGACACACAAACTTATTTATACAGGAACTCTTCCAATCTCTCACGCTCACATATACTCACTTATATACACCAATACTCACATATACTAGTTTTAAACATATGTAGTTACTCATAAAGACACTGAGACAGTCATTCACTCACTAACACACCCATACACACACTCATCCACCCATAGTGTCCTGCATACATGTCTTCAAAACACATACAGTGAGTCACTCAGACGCTCATACTGATACTAAAAAAACAACTAATAACTCACATAGACTCATGTAGCTACTCACCAACCCATGAAGCCACGTATACACAAAGTAAGAGACTGATTCAGATAGTTACATATTTAAACATTACACACTAACTCATGTATTCACTAAGGTTCACTTAATCTGTCAGTTACACAATCAATTTTACAAAACAAACCATCAATTTAGACACTTATTTACCCATTTATTCTTCCATCGACCTTGAGATATAAATATATAAAAAATGTTAAATTTTTAGAAAGACACACATTCACTGGATGATGTCATCAGTGATGTCATTTGAGATGTCATGAGTGATGTCACTGACCATGTCATGAGAGATGTAATATGTGACATCAGCAGTGCATTGTGGGTGTGCGAGTTGTAGTTAGCTGAACTAACTATAACGGGGGAATTGCAATGGTTTTGTACGAGTGAAATGTCCAGCTAACAATAACGCCCCTGAAACCTAGGTTCTAAGTTTTTTTCTGTGAATATATATATATATATATATATATATATATATATTCAATAACCAAAGTCCAATACCCACGCTCTCTGGAAACAACACGGAGACACCAAAATAAAGCCAGTGCTATTTAATCCACAACGCGTTTCGCCGACAAACGGCTTGATCACGTGATACTGGCGGTCGCCAGTAGGTAGTTATAGTTAGGATTTCTTTCAATGCAAAATCTCAAAATTCTATCGTGAATAACTTTGGCGCCGGTTAACGAATCTGCCTGAAAATTTCCTCAAATTTGCCTCGCGGAGCTTCGGTCCTTCCTTTAAAGTTTGAGGGGGATTCGTCAAGCGGGGCCGAGATAAAAGGGGGGTCTCAAAACGTGTTTTCCCATGTTAATTTCCATAGGGTGGTCAACCTCACTTTTAGCTCGAACGGCTGAATGGATTTCCACCAAACTTGGCAAAATTGTAGGGACTGGTACCCCGATGTGCCTTTGCTATGTCTCAAGATATATGCTCCAGTGGTTTTTACGAAAATTAACTTTGAAAAAATATATATTGGGCTACATTGGGCTATATATATGTTAGAGCCCAAATGTAGCCCAATGTAGCCCAAAGATGGCCACCAGAGACAAAAAAAACACAAATGTAGGCCAAATATCAGCCAGATGTAGGCTAACTATAGCCCAATGACAGAATGACCCAGAGTGTTCTAAAGAACAACTAGAGTGCTAACAGTCTTACTTATGACAAAAGTATGGCACACCTGAAGTCATCTTGATTGGAATAAAGTGTTAACACTTAAAACATTTAATTTGCAAAGGAACAAAATGAGGGGGTTCATTTTGCCATAGAAATTATGATTAGTGCTGAAGAAAGAAAAATTAGGGCACATTTTGAGTGACTTCTCAAATCCTCTTATATTTCATTAAAAAAATTCTGATATGCAGTCTCCCAAGATGGCCACCAGAGACAAAAGAGCCCAAATGTAGCCCAAATATCAGCCAGATGTAGCCCAACTATAGCCCAAAGACAGAATGTCCCAGAGTGTTCTAAAGAACAACTAGAATGCTTACAGTCTTACATATGACAAAAGTATGGCACACCTGAAGTCATCTTGAATAAATGGTAACACTTAATACATTTAATTTGAAAAGGAACAAAATGAGGGGTTTCATTTTGCCATAGAAATGTTATATGAAAAAAACATAGGTTTCACACCAGTTATAGTTAGGAATTAGCATTTAAAAAACCTATTAAATTCACTGAAAAAACCATAGGTTTCACACCAGTTATAGTTAGGTGGAAATTTTACTCGCATAAAACCATTGAAATTCCCACGTTATAGTTAGTTGGACTCACTATAACTTGTGCGTGCAATGCACTGCTGATGACGTCACATATTCCATCACTCATGACATGGTCAGTGACATCACTGATGACATCACTTATGACATCATCCAGTGAATGTGTATCTTTCTGAAAAATAAATATTTTTTATATATGTATATCTAAAGGTTGATGGAAGAATAAATGGGCAAATAAATGTCTAAATGGATGTTTTTTTTGTGTAAAATTGATTGGTTAACTGACTTATTAAATGTATCTTACTGAATACATATATTAGCGAGTAATGTTTAAATATCTAAATATCTGTATCTGTGTCTCACTTTGTGTATAAGTGGCTGCATGGGTTGGTGAGTAGCTACATGAGTGTGTATATGGGTTATTAGTTGTTTTTTTGAGTATCAGTATCAGTGTCTGTATGGTTCGGTGGGGGATATTACTTAGAGCACAGATGCATGAATGAGTGACTCACTATTTGTATGTATTTTGAAGACAGCATGTGTGCAAGACTGTATGGGTGGATGATTGTGTGTATGGGTGGGTTAGTGAGTATGTGTTTTTATAATTGATTGTTTAAGAGAGTAAATATGTTTCCGTTTCTGTAGAAGTATGTGTAGTGGTGTGTATATAGCAGTATAATCAAGTAAATGGTTTTTTGATAGTTTATTTGCATGTGTGAATTTGTGTGTGAGTAACTATATGGATGAGTATTAGTGTGTAACAGGATGTATAGGTGTATGAGTACATATGATGAGTAAGTACATGCATGAGTGACTATATAGAACTGTTGGTGAATGAGTGGATGTGTATGTAGATGTTGGAATTACCTAATAAGTTGTTGTAATTGGTATTGGTTTCTCCTTTTTTAAGAAAATGTTAGTTTCTATTTTTTAATGTGTGTGTCTAAGGTTATTTTATGCTGATAGCAGGTCTGCCACTTTGTCACAAGGATGTTGTCATCAGTGATGTCATTTGAGATGTCATCAGTGATGTCATGAGTGATGTCACTGACCATGTCATGAGTGATGTAATATGTGACGTCATCAGCAGTGCATTGCACGCGCAAGTTATAGTGAGTCCAACTAACTATAACGTGGAAATTTCAATGGTTTTATGCGAGTAAAATTTCCACCTAACTATAACTGGTGTGAAACCTATGCTTTTTTCAGTAACTATGTATATATATATATATATATATATATATATATATATATATATATATATATATACATATATGTATCACAAAAATCCCGACCGCCTCTTGCTGCGGTCATAAGCGGGCGCAGACCTCCTCTCCACAAGTGCATCAAGTACCAATGATGAACGCCATTACACCATTATAGTGCCAGCAATGCAAAAGTTTATTCCAATGGTGTCAGAGCAAGTGCCCTCCCATATATATATATATATATCAAACATGATCCTTCCCACTGCCTCTCAGAGCATGGAAGCATCCTAAAAGATGGTTGCTCAGCTCATAACTCGGATCTGTTTGGTCCTAATTGGCTCTTGCACTGCCCACCTGCAGCAGGCATCTGTAAGCCAATAATGAACATAAATAAACAATATTACTTGGAATAAACCAAATCCCTGATATGTTACAAAAGGGGTTCTGTCAAATGGTGTTAGTTAAAGTCTAGGGGTGGGCCGTTGATAATGACATCCTTTCTCCCTTTCATACTGAGTTTAGATCCAAGGTAGGAACAGTGGATCACATTTTTCGTTTCATGGTGATACTCTGGAAGTATGTCGAGATCCAGAAGGACCATCTAGATGTAGTCTTTATTGAACTGAGAGCTGTGATTGATCAGGTTCCTGCAGTCCAATTGTCCAGTTGAGCAACGGCGGACCTAAAGTTCCGCACATCACGCCAGCTCCAATTAGTGATTTTACTGCGCAGCCAACCCAAACGCCAGCCATTGCATGATGCTACTGTGCTCCAGATCAAAAAGTAACTTTTTGTGAAATGGGGGTGCACAGATCATAAAGTCCAATAGTCAAGTAGTGATGTAGAAAATCAATTTCTTTATTCCAAATTCTTAAAATGTACCAAACTGAGACACTTAGCCAACGTGTTTCATTCCCATACTGGGAACTTCATCAGGGCAATGAAAGTGAAGACTGAAATGTACCCACTCACAATCGCCAGTGTAGGCGTTCCGGAATACCATGAACAATGGGTGCTCCCAAAATCAATGAGCGTCCATATATCAACCTTTTAGAAAAGTGGTGTCATTGCAATTGCTTTCCTTGAAAAATTGTACAAAGTAGTTCAGTATATTGCACTGGAGCCAAACAGAAAGATAGCAGGTATGATAATTCCTGCAAAAGAAAATCCAGACGCCTTGTCGGTAGATCTGTATCTTCTTGTGTGTCTGAATTTATGGGCACCTCTCAGTTCAATAGGGACACATCTCCTCCTGATAGAGATTTTAAGGAGATTGCAAGAGAATAATTATACTCAAGTACTATAGGGCAAAGATGGGGAGATAACAGAAAGGTTTAGTGCAACAAATGCGGGGTGGCAGGGATGAGTCCTCACACCAACGCTTTTCTCATTGTATATTAATGATGAAGTTCCTAAACTTGGCTGTGTTTCTATCCCTCAGTTGTTGTTCGCTGATGAAACGCTACTCATTTCATGAACTCCTGTTGGAATTCAGAAGCTACTAAATAAATTCCATGACTTTTGTAACCTCAGAGTGCTATAGATAAAAGCTAAGAAATTTTTATTTATGTCTCAAAGGCCACCAAGGTCATTGCAAAGAAAAATTGACACTTGGGACCCCGGTAATCAAGGTAGTCAATCATTTTGATTATTTGGGTATAAGAATTAGCAGTTCTTAGGCCTTGGACATTGTACAGAGGTCTGTGATGGGACTCATGAGGTGCGATATATAGGTTATCCTGGGAGTGTTCAGTGACGTATTCCACTGAGGGGTGTGCGGAATTGCATAAAATGTAAGTATGTATTGCATGTTGTAATGCCTGGTAATTGTCATGTCTTTGACATGAATTGTATATGTATATTGTGATTTGCTTGATTCAGAAGCTTGATCTTTGCTTATAAAAATAATTATTTTTAAAAAGTTTAAAAAAAAGAATTATCAGTTCTTTGACGTGGACTGCCCATATCGACATGTGCAAAACCACCATATTGCATAAATCAGCTGCTATTAGTAAGATGCATAGGGCAATCTTTCCAGCAGTCAAAGTTTATAGGGTTGCTGAACTGCATTTTATGGGTCTGAGGTCTGGGGTATGGCATCTATAGATTCTCTTATAGCCAGAGAAAACTATTTTATATGATTATTATTTTCTCTTCTCCAATCCAAAACACTGTTCCCAGTGTATTACGATCTAGTTTTTAAGTGGATTGGTGATCTATCTGTCTTGAGACCTCTGGTCTACTGGGTCAGGTCTGGTCTATTCCTGAATTGGAGACTTATAGGCTAGGTCTGTAAGAACTTGTCCAGTTGGACAATAATGTGACTGTTCCATGATTATCCCCCATTAAAACGTGGCTCTATAACTTGAGCTTGGATTCCTGAGCAAAAGTCAATTCGAAGACATCACTTTGGTTGCTGACCAACAATATTAAGATTTTTAAAAGACCATACAGGTCATGAGTTCTGTTTGTTTTTATTTTCTCACGGTCCCATTCAGGAAGTTTAGGCATGTATCCAATAGGAGGATGTGATAGTCTCTCCAGAACCACGGATGCAATTTCAAATAAGTAAAATAAAATAAAAAAAACGACCTAACGTTCTGTGAGGAAGTGTTTGGATCAAAATGCAGTGCAAGGTTTTTTTTGTTTTGTTTGCCTCAGACACTTGCAGGTCCTGCCGTTACCCCCGAAACAGGCCCGAGCGTGCCTTCAGAGCTTGCCTTTAAGCTACAGTCTGATTTCTTGAAAAACCCTTACCTTGAAAGTTTTCTGTGGTTGCTCCAAGAAACAACTAAATGATAAAGCACCTCCTCCCCCTGCCCTTCGGAGAGATCGCTCTAAGTGACATAAACTGCTTTCATTACCACTGATCAGCCCCTGTCCCTGAAAGAGTCGTCCTCCCTGGAGAAGCCACTTCAAGCGCAGGATGATTTTTTTCTGAACTGCAATTCATAAATCTATGCAATTCCCAGGATACTCCCAGGAAAGTAAAAAACTGGCAGTTATTTATGAAGTATTTAATGCATGTGATAAAAGTTTCATGATCCAGGGAGTAGTGAGGCTTCGGTATTCTCTAGTCCATGGGATAACGAGACATGAGTATCGCTGGCTTCTGAATGTTAATGTGACATCAAAAGCGGAGTCATGCGCTGTTCTATTAAGACTAATGCTCTGGGCTACACTCTGTGGGTATGAATCGGCGAATTGTGCTACTTAAAGCGACACGGTTCTCCTTTCACTCGCCCGCAAAGGTTTGCAATCAAATAACTAATTTCATTGGCCCACATTTCTGCCTTTAATATTTTAAAACGTGAAAGCATATTTTCCCGAAGGGGAGTACGCGATTTGACATAATCCTTAAAACTGCTGTTAAGCGCAAGACAAGTCTTTCTTTTAAATACACTGGGCTTCATTTATGAAAATTGACGCATTGCTGCGTGAAAACAGTGATGCATCACTTATCATTGCGCCCTCCTTGTGACATGCTGGATGCATCAGATTTACAGTATGACGCATCATGTCGCAAGGAGTTATAGATATGTCAGTATTTCTGATGTATCTGTAGGCGCAAAAATGACGCATTGCTGGAGTGTGCCACAAAAGTCACGCAACTCCAGCAATAGGTCATTACACATGGGTAAGTCCTATGTTAAATGCGCCAGAGTCACTATTGCACCTGCCATGAGACAGGCGTAAGATATTGACGCAATGGCGTCCTTGAAGTGAGGCAGTGAAATCTCATAGATTTCACTGCGTCACTTCTACAAGGCTTACTTGTGTGGGAACGCCCCTCCAGCATACATTATACCTGGCGCAGGCAAAATGTAGCGTAGGGGTTTACAAAGTGACGCATCTGCTTAGATGCATCACTTTGTAAATAGAACGCAACAGGGGGCATGTGTTACGCTGCCGTTGCATCACAAAAAGTGACGCAACTGCAGTGCAAAACTGACACATGGCCTCATAAATAAGGCCAACTATTCTTTAAAAAAGCGCGAGCCCTGCTCACTCCACTCTGTGGCAACAAGCACAGATTGCTGGTGATGTGAAGACCAAGGTTCGTTTTCCTTTTCTGTCGATATGTATTTTATTTAAAACATCTGATAATTATTGGATGCATTAAATAATCTAACCTTCATTCAATTTCAGCAGGTTAAACATACTGAAATGTAACAGGGGAAAACATATGGTAATCACTGTATCATGTGGGTTTTGGTGCGGTAAACGACAAAATATGTATGCTATTTCCCATAAAATCATAATAGGTGTTATTTATTGCACCCAATAAAGAACGTACCTCTGGTATTGATAATTATCAGGGGTGATAAATCACACCTCCGCTCTTATTCAGGCCCTGTGTCTTTCAAAAGAAACACAAACAATCTGGATGACATTCCTACATTTGCTCAAATCAGGTTCTCTATGAACTGAAGACAGTCAGAATGGCAAAATCAGTAATTCTGATCAAACTCTGACTGAACGTCTTACATAAGGACCTCTGATTCAGGCCCCCTTTCTATTTGACAGTTGGGGTGAGCACAAAGTTTGCAGAGTTTTGGCAACTCTGCATTCCGCTTGGAACGCTGAGTTCTAGTAAAACTATGGCAATCGCTGCCTAGCAGAGTTTTTTCTTGTGATCAGCTCACCAACTTTAAGAAAGCTTTTGCTGATTTTAGAAATTTGGTTTGCCTCTAACTCTATATTGTCAACTAGTAAAATGTCAATATGCCCTAGGGTGACATCGGACCATAACCCGCTTTCATTCATAATAGAAATTGAAACGGACAGGCATCCACCTAGGCCCTTTTCCTTTCCCAGATATCTTTTCTCTGATACTAAGTTTGTGAGTTTGTTGAAAGGACATATAAAAGATTTTATTGATATCAATGGGTCTTCTACATCTCCTTTGATGGTGTGGGATGCATGCAAGGCTAGCATCCGTGGGTTTACACAACAGTTTGTTTGGCAGCAAAATAAAATCAATAGAGTTCACAATAAAAAATTACTAGATGATATATCTAATATCGAAGAGAGGCTATCTAAGATGCTAGCTACTTTTACTACTACAAGGGCAAAAGAAATTGAAGATTTAAATTTAAAACTGATGGAATCAAGACTAGTTTTGAAAAACATTTTTAGGGAGAAAAGCATTTCTAAATTAGCTAAATATAGGCTGAATCAATATGAAAGTGGGGAGAGGATAGGAAAAATTTTGGCATATAAAGTGGCAGAAGACCGAGCCCAAACGCTGATCAAGGAAATAGAAGGTGACGACGGACAATTACATCAAGATTCTAAATCAATTTTACATCAGTTTGCCACATACTACCAAAAGTTATATACGCCTGAAACAATCCCAACAGGAGATAATATAAAAGTCTATCTGACAGAAAATGTTGTACAGAATATAGAGGATGAGCAAGCTGATCACTTAGAAGCAGATATAACAGTAGGAGAAATACAGGCAGCTATTAACTCCCTAGCACTGGGAAAAGCTGCAGGCGAAGATTCAATCCCACTAGAACTTTATAAAAAATGCATGGAAGAATTAATTCCTCTCCTGATTATGGTTATCAAAGCTATTGGTAAAGGAGAACAAGCTCCAAAATCCTGGAATCGCACTCAAATTATATTTTTTCTTAAGAAGGGGAAACCCCCACAAGAGAGAGGGTCTTATAGACCTATATCATTAATTAATGCTGATGCAAAGATATTTGCAAAAATACTAGCAACAAGGCTTGCGTTACTAATGCCACAGATGGTTTCACCATTTCAACACGGGTTTATCACCAAACGGGATACTACCGCTCACATTAATACAGCTATATCGGCATTTGATGTTGCTAGGACGTGTCCCACCCCACTCGGAATGATCCTTTTAGATGCGGAAAAGGCATTCGATCGTGTGGGGTGGGACTTCCTCTGGGCAGCTTTGGTTGCATTCGGCATAAAAGGTCAGTACTTGAAATGGGTTAAATCCCTATATGATCAACCAAGGGGTAAAGTATGCTACTCAGGACAATGCTCACCTATCTTTCCAATTGAACGTGGCACTCGACAAGGGTGCCCTATGTCTCCATTGTTATTTGCTTTAGCAATAGAACCCTTCTTGATTGCATTGCACAAGCAAGAGATGATTGTACCGTTTAAAAATGGCCTTAATGCACTAAAAATAACTGCTTATGCAGATGATGTAGCAGTTTTCTCTACAAATGTCCCTGAAGCGATATCAGGTATAGGTATCGAAGCAGATAAATATGGTATGGCATCAGGGTATAGGTTAAATATCAGCAAAACGCAAATAATCACAAATTTTACTTCACTAACACCAATAGATGGAGTATGTAATGTGGCAACATACCTTGGGGTAAAAATCTCTTCTAATCTTGATTCAATAATTGCACTCAACTATGAACCTTTATTAAAAGAAACTTCTCTTCTTCTTAAGAAATGGCATAAACTTCCAATGGGGATTTTGGGGCGAATTAACTTAATCAAAATGAAGATCTTACCTAGATTTCTATATCTTTTCCGGTCTATACCCTTAAGAGTATGTAATACTTACTTTAGCAGACTGGAGGGTATCATTAGCAGCTTCATATGGGGGTATAAGAAAGCACGACGGGCGATATCTCTGCTTAAACTCCCCTATGACCAAGGTGGACTTGGGTTACCAGACTTTAAATTATATTATTGGGCTGCTTTTTTAACTCGCTTTCGCAGCCTACTTATTTCTGACAAATGTCTTTATTTTCACAAATTCATATTAGGGGATGAGGCTATTATGTTTTTGTACAGACTCAATGACCCCAACTACTTTAAACGAGTACGGTTCAAGACGATTCGAGACACAGTAAATATCTGGCGATCTATCCTTGTTAGGAATAACATCTCCCTATTTCATGCCAAAACACCACTCTGGTATAATCCAGGGTTACCAGATGTTTTTCACGATCCAGCTACTTTTATGCTCTCGGATAATGGCATAAATAATTTGGGAGATTTGTATGACCATACTGGATTTTCTACTTTTGAAAAGCTAAAGATGATGTATAAACTACCAGAAAGGGCTTGGTTTAAATACAATCAGATCAAGGATTATATAATCCGTAGAACAGGCCTTGATAGTATATCTGAATCTGAAATCTGGAGCTGTATGTATAGGGATTCTGACAAGGCACTGATCAGTTGTGGTTATAAGACTTTCTCTATCTTACACAAGGATGATATTAGTAAGGTGGCAGAAAAGTGGAGTGCAAAGTTGGATGTGAATGTAACACCAAATATGATAACCTCCTCACTAAATAGCCTAAATAATGCAGTTCAATCGTCTAGTCTGAAACTACAGCTGTTTAGAACTTTGTTTCAACTGTATTATTCACCAGACAGGATTCTAAAATGGGCTTTTAATAATGAATTGAACGAATCGAATGATCGTACAAAATGTCCTAAATGTGCACTCAAGGGGGCAAACATTGTTCATATGTTTTTTTCATGCCCCGAGCTATCCATTTTTTGGAAGGATGTAGCTGGTGTCATCTCGACCAAATTGGCTAGGCCAATTATACTCACGCAATTGGATATTTTGATTGGAGTTGTTGGGGTAAACAATAGATCTCGTGACCTGATGAATATACTTTTTACATGTGCCAGATTAACTATTGCCAGGGCCTGGATACAAAGTCATCCCCCCACGGTCATGGAATGGTGGCTTTTGGTTAAAGACATTTATAATATGGAAAACTCTTTAGCGATGACTAAGGGACTGAGGCAAAAACGGAAGATACAAGAAATTTGGGGAGTAATTATGTCTTAATGATCCAACAGAAATATTGATTTTTAGTATTGTTTTTTGATTGATGCCTTATCTTATATGAGTTGTCTGACATTGTATATATATGTATTTGATGTTACTCATGATGCTAATAAAAATATTTTAAAAAAAAAAATTAAAAAAAAAAGAAATTTGGTTAGAGAAAACATGGAAAAAAATCAGAGGAAGACTGCAATATTCACTGAGAAAAACAGATTGAAATGACGCTATTGAAGGATTAGGTGCTAAGACTTTAATTTATTGTCACGATATGCTCACCCAGGACCTGATACGCGAAGAAGAGGAAGACCAGTTACCTCCTGTGCTTTTCTTGCAGTCACCATGGGAAACGCTTAGCCAGGATTGCGGTGGTTCCTTTAACCCAACATCTTCCCACTTACTGGAGGAGCAGACATCCCACGTGACGGGGTCACATGCACCTATAGGATTACCGGATGACGAGGCGGTGGCCTTTTTAACCAATACGGAAAGCAAGGAGGTTGTCATGTATTGAGACCACAGAAGCTGCGAGTCCAGAAGAAGCCGGAGGGGAATCCTAGGACAGAGGGAAGACACTGACCAGGCCCCGCTGTGCTACGAAGAGCAGGGGACACCGAAGCCTAAGCACAGCCATCAAGGGAGGAATTACGAGCGGGAGCCGAACCCGATCCGGTACCACAAGACCGCCAGCCATGCTCACGGGGAGCGTGGCTTTCAGAGGTATGTGCTCAAGTGCATGGTTGGTTCTGCAAGGGGTCTCCCACAAGTGTTCATAACCCAGGGGAGAGAGGAGAGTGCTGAGTCTTTAACTCCCAGGATGACTGTATTGTTTTCTTCTTTTTTTTGTTGTATTACACAAACGTTTCAACTGGCCTTGACTTATATTTTCTTCCTTTGTTTTGGTTTAAAAGAAGATTGAATAAAAGTCTTCCTAGCCCACTTGTTGTGTCTGTCTCTGGCTGAATACCCACATATGGTGTGAGAAGTGGGATTCTGTGCATGGTAAGACAAAATGGAATACCATCAACTTATTGCCGGTCGGACAAAATTAGAGTGGGCTCTCGAGAGGCACATGTCATCAGTGCAAGCGGATAGAGAACTCTTTAGGCACAACCATGAATCAGCAAATGGAAGGTCTATACAAAGTATCCGATCGACAAGAAGAGTCCGCCAAAGAGACTACCCCACATCAAGGGTCTCCATCCCCCTTTCCAAACATTGTCTTACAAAAGTATGCCGCCGGGGATGACCCGAATTCTTTCTTTCTGAATTTCGAATGAGCTTCCTAAGCATCAGGCTGGCCTGAAAGCAAGTGGCCTTTTTTTCTGGCTCCCCTAATAATGGGAGAAGCCCAGGCCGCTTATCAAGCGACCAATCCTACAGGCACCTCATGCCATACTGAAATAAAAGAGGTCATCTTGGACCACCTGGGGCTTGATGCCAAAGCTTACCGGGTGCATTTTAGGAAGGAGAAGGGTATCCCCAGGGATACACCTAAAACTCTCTTTCATAAATTGAAGACAGCCGCTGACAAATGGCTTAAACCTCAAGAACATACCAAAGAGGAAATAATGTCAATTATTTACCCCAAGCAGTTTCTGGAAGCCCTGCCTTACCCCACCCGGAGATGGCTAAAACAGCACACTGGCCTTTCTGTGGAACAGACCGTAGAAATGGCCACTACTTATTTCAAGAAACTAGATGGACTGGACTTGACTTATATTTTCTTACTTTTGTTTTGGCTAAAAAGAAGATTGAATAAAAGTCTTCCTAGCCCACTTGTTGTGTTTGTCTCTGGCTGAATACCAACACTTTTGTTTAAAAAATCCCAGAAATTCACTCAGAAACGGTTGAAATTACATTATAGTTAGGTGTTAACACACAAGCTGAGGTAAAAAAAACAAAAAAAAACTGATATTCCCAGTTATGTTAACGTGCCCAAATATCATGCACTGCTTATGACTTCACATATTACATCTCTCATGAAATGTTAAATTACATCATTGATGACACCATTCATGACATCTCAGTCTTAGCCTCTGGCCAGACCCTGAATGTATATATATCTCCGATGATTTTCATTGTTCATGATGAAAAGACATGCTCAACTCATCACAGGCAAATTCAAAAATTGATCCCCTCAGGATGAGCACTCTCACTGCTAATCAGCCGTTAATTGGGGCATATATGTTTGTATAAATAATGTGAAATGATCACAAATACATCGTGAGTATCAGTGAAATTATCATATCAGATGGGATCAACATTTGAATGTGCTCATGATGGATTGAGCACATCTGTTAGTCAAGAAGAAAGAAAATCATCTTGTTTTTCTCTGTAGTTCTTCATGTCTGTTTGATTTTTTTTTATCAAAAAGATTGTCAACAAGCTCCCTTTTTAATAGAGAATGTCACGTTGGTACCATCGGCAGGCATGAACCCAAATTTCAGTTGCTCAAATTGTTTTTGTAAATATGTTTGGTGGCTTATATTGTCTCTGTTTTTTTTCAATAAAGGCATGCTTGGGGCCAGACTGTAGTTGGCATTTCTTACACACTAATGCTTTTCCTAGGTGTAAGGTGATATACCTGCACAAAGTGTTAGACTAATATTTCACCACCATTACTAGGAACTGGAATATAGACTGTTGCTATAATTATTTGGGTTGGTGCCCTCCTTTTTGTTATAGAGTGGTTTGGATGAGCTGACGTGTTAAGGATATTTACACAATTTGTTAGCGTTATTTTCAGAATTTCTACTTACAGAAAAGTGTATCAGGCTTTACAACAGGACTCTCGTTATGGAAGGGAGTATGCTGTGGATAAAATATCTAATTGCTCATACTAAAAAAGCATAACAAATATGTCTTATTTTGTTGGGTATTATTGTCACAATTGTTGATTGGAGGCTTTCTGGCACAACAAAAATAAGCCTTAAGATGCCACACATTTACCATGCACTATCAATATAAAAAAAAAAAAATCAGTATTATATTTCTGACAGAATTGATCCTGTTTGCCAGTAATAGTACCGGGGCATAAATAGTTTGTTATATAGTAATGCCTTTTTCAACTAAGCAGTTCTTTCACAGCGGTAGGTAAAAATGTTGACCAGGTCATTCTTCACTGCAAAAACAAGCTGTTTTTTAAAATTGGGGCAGGACCTCAAAAGCATCCATTATGCGGTCCATAACTACAACAACAAAGACATTCATAATCCACTACAGAGATTTTGTGAGTGGTTCAAAAGTACAGCATCGTAGTCATGGCCAGTTGCCCAGATTCATAGAAACACTGAACTATGAATCCTTTTAAAATGTGGTAACAGTTCATACTTATGGGAGGTCAAAGTCTACGTTTTAAAGTGCCAAACCTAGTAAATCTGCTTTTTTATTTCCAAAAGTGTGCTTTCAAGCAAATTAGTCAGAATATCTTTGTGAAAGAAAGTGCCCTAATGTGTATTTATTTATATATTTATTTGAGCGTTTTATATAGCGCTAGCTAAACTCGAAGGTATCAGAACGCATTACAAAAGTAAATGTTCACATCAAAGATAACAAGTCCATCTTCCTAGTTTTTTCTATCCTTCAATTCTGATGCCTTCCTTTTAACTTCTACTAAGTTATAGTGCTTTTAGTAACATGTATGTTGAAAGTAGACGTGCTGCATTATCACATTTTGAAAGAAGTATTATAATGCAGAAATCACACAGCCTTTCTTTATTGTCTGATGGTCTATGGATGAAAATAAGGCCATCAGACACATGGTGAATTCAGGAAACTACTCTCCAAAGGTCTGGGATTAGGTACTTAGCACAGGTATTCAGACCAAGAAGAATGCAGCACAAAAAGAAAGAGGAAACAACAAAGAGTAATAAAGATTTTCCTCCTTGTTACACCTTGCCTGGGAAGGTGCAGCATTTTCACATATTCTCGGGTCGACCACTCATGGTAAATCTGGAAATGCTCCAACAACCACACATTACCCATGGCAGAGTAACACAAGGCAGCGTCTTTGTGCAGCCTTGGTTACTCCAGATTCCCCAAGCACTGCAGGGCCTTGCAAGCTGACCTTGCATGGCTTAGTAAATCACATTTATGTTTTGTGTCTCCCTTGAATTACCTTGCGTGGCACAAGGGGCGACACAACATTGATGTATATGGCCCTAGGTCACTAGGTCCAATGAATTCCATCTATAGCAGTCAGCAGTCTTTGACAGCTGCAAAGGAATTCCAACTCCCTCTTCGCAGACCCTGTAAGCTAACTGAATCCCCAATGCACCCCTCTCCTCCTGTCAGTTGAGTGAGCTGAAGGTGACTCATCGGGTTTGTGCGAGAGGCTGCTAGTTTTCTGCTGGTTCCCTGCTGCCAGTTTCACGTTTGTTGCCCCCTCACAAGGCTGCAGGGGCTGTGTGGGTCTTCTGCAGTGGCGCCGGAGGAACACATCAAAAGCCAGCAAACAGCTGCACACCCACCTGCCCACCCACCACGGGAGCCGCGAAGGAGCAGGAGGAGCTATAACGCCCGCCAGTTGAGGCAGGAGCCGCAAGAGGTACCCGTCTGGGGGGGTTCCGCCACAACAGGCATCCCGTGGCGGCAAGCACCCGTAAAAGACACCCAGGAGACAGGGAAGCAGCGTGGAAAAAACCTACCTGCAGGGTGCCGTGCATTGTCTTCTGCTGCAGCTGCGGCGGAGGCTGTGGAGGGGTCGCCCGAGGCTGGCGAACCGAACTGCCAGCTGCCTTCTCCGGAGCGGTTGTAGGGCTGGTGGCAGGAGCGGGAGCTGCCAAATCAGCAGTAATTACCTGGCTCAGCCATCATTTACTCCCTAACCGGTGGGAGCCTTCTGCAGGGGCCTCCCATGGAGCTGATCCTAGCAGCTGACAGGAATGCTCTTCTTCTTCTGGAGTGCCTGGGCCTGCTGGCTCCTTTCCTTGAGATGGAGAAGGGGTTCACATAACCAGAGCTGGCAGCAATCATAAGCACAAGCACAAGGTGGGAGGAGTTTGCAGCAGTCAGCCAGGTCAGCCTGTGCAGTTGTCCAACACTGTACCTAAACTGTGCCCAGCAGAGCACTGAGAGCCGAGATCAAAACGGGGAAACAGAGACCCGACAGAGAATCACTGGATAACAGGGGGTAGGTAGGTGGGCCAGCAAGCTAAACAAAGCGCAAAACCAATCTTAGGCCTATCGTAAGTTAGGCAAGCCAGGCAATCAGCAATTACTGAATTTAACGGCCAGAGGAATCTACAAAAATAAGCGCTCAGAAAAAACATACAACAACTAGCTCCTGACTCAGCCCTTCAGCCCGCAGTCACTGACCCCCTCCACCTACCCCGACTTAGCTACTGGTCTCCCGCGCCCAGCGACTTGTGTAACCAGCGCAACCAACGCAAACTGACTCAAGTGTAGCACCTCGTGAGGGGGGTAGATGAAAAGAGAAGGAACAGGGGGCCACAATGAGGTCCAGGAGGTCTAGGGACCCACAGGCACCTCTGAATCCTACTAAATAAAGCCAGGAGAGCAAATAAGGGCAATAAGAAACCCAGTAAGGGCCCTAAGAAGACCAACGAAGACGACTTGAAGAAAGGGGTGATGGAAGAGGACGGAGGAGGTGAAGTGCAGCTGATCTCCCTGACCCACTTACCCCCGGGTCTCACAAGCCCAAATCCTTCACTAAATCTCAAAGGGAGAGGAGAAGCAAGTGGCACAGCTACATTGAGCAAAACTAGTTACCAACTAAAAATCTACACAAAGTTTTCATTCATCAAGGACTCTGGCTCAGTCCTCTGCCTGAACAGCCGGAATGTAAATAACCTGCCTACACCGATGCAACCTAGAACCTACGCACCGGAACAAGAGCCACAGTCAGAGATAATGAAAGAGCCAACGAGAGGTTTGAAGAGAGAGCTTGCCGCAGAGGAGATAGATGACAAAGATGACGAAGATGAAGAAGTTAGCGATGATAGGAAGGGCTCTGATGTGGAACAGATTGAAAAATGCAGTGAGCACCACAGCGGGTGACTTATACAAATATTAGAATGCGGGACACTGACATGGACCTGACCCTGGACCAGGTGCTAAAGACAAAGTCAAGGGAAAACAAGAGCGAACATCAAGACCCCATCCAGAGTGCCCTGAACACTGGAACCATAATAAACTGGACCATGAAGGGTATTCCAAAACCAACTGGAGCGAAAGTTTCCTCAGAAGATTGTCACGATACAGTCAGAAACGTTGAGGAAAACCCAGGGATACAAAAGGCACCCGAGGCGCCTGGTGCACCTGACGCGCATGATACCCCCGAGACATCAGCATCAGTACCTAGCACATCAACCAATCTGAACAAACGGAACATGGGCCCTGGAACAATGGCAGGACAGGGCGCCCCCCGATCACATCAGGATCTCAAGTGTGAGAAAAACATACTCTCAACACAAGATTGCAGACAGGAGCGACCAGAGCACAATAAAGGAAAGGGTAAGACTACTGACAAGTGAGACAAAGCAAAGGGGCAGTCCCTGGACACTCCTACCGGAAAGCATACCATGGCACAGGACTCGCCCGTACCCCAGGTACACGCCCACCAACCAGCACACTCTGAGCAAACCTCAGATCCTCCTCGAAGCCTTCCTCCAGTCCTTGCCAATTCAGCCTCTAATCCATCGAATGCCATGGACCCAGAAGCCTCGTACCTTGCACAAGAGGAGTGGGAAGAATTGGTTGCCTCTTATACAGCACCCCCTCATGAGGTCCCAAAAGAAGTGGCCACAGGCCCGAATAGCAATGTCTTACAACCCATCCCCAGTAATACAAAACCGCAAGCTAAAGAAGACATTTGGGAATCTCTCCTGCACACAATGCAACTGTCCGTTAACACCATCCAATATCAAGCGGATAAGATGGACCTCCAGTTGTCAGTTCTAAATTCACTCTCAATCTTCGGCGCCAACATTGACAATAAGCTAGCCGAGCTGAACAGTCTGGTTAAAAGGGCACAAGAAGAGACAAAATGTATACAATCGAACTGCACCGGCATAGCAATTGTGGACAAGTTGGCCACACTCCCAGCATTAATGGATAATCTTCTCTCAGACATCAGGGTGGCTGTAAAAAACAGTTCATCAACCGAGCAACTTGAGAGGAACAACAGAGGACGGCAGACAAACAACAAGGGAATTCTGAAATCAATTGAGGGGCCCTTAATCCAAGTACAAGAGGTACAGTGGACAAGGGAAAAGGAGCATATAACATTACCAAGATCAAACAGTCAGCCAAGGGATGGAGATCTCTTATCGCCATCAAACAGTAATACAGCAGCTACACAGGCACATTCGCAAAAGGAGGAACTGCAGGAACATCGCCGCTCCTTGAAGCAGGGCAGAAAGCAAAGAAGGAAGGGCCGCAAGTAACAGTTAAACATCCTCATAGAATCTAAAGGCAAGAACAACAAAGCTTGTAATTTGTCACCAGACCCAACACTTGATAAGTCGGCCCAAATGGGCTGTGAAACTTACACGGATCAGGACTCGAGTTCCATCTCGGACCAGGAACAGTGGCACAGGATCCAAAGGAAAAAAAATCGGAAAAGAAAAACTTCCACAAGGGAGACTCCCAAAAAAGAAGACGTCCCCGCCCAGATGAGCAATGCGAAAGTCGCAACACCTAAGACCAGCGGAAGCTTGAATAAGACTGGGAAAAAAAATTAAATTTGAGCACCACCAGAAATAAAAAAACCTCCCCAAACTCAGATAATGGGATAGAAGCAGGCCACTCCCCAGTGGCCACATCAATAGCAAGTACCGCAAGCCAGGAGTTCACGGGAGAATATGAACTGAGGGCCCCAGACAAGAGAATGACAGCAGAGGAATCCATTAGGTTTGAGAAGACCTCAACAACCTCACAGAGCAGTCCAAACCGTAAACAGGGGCACCTAGGTAACCCCATAATTTCTCTGATTCCGGAATATACATCTAGGGGCGCTTTCAACATCCTAAACAGGGGTAACATACTACGCTTGCTGAATTCCATTGACAGCTTAAAAAATATATCCACCAATGATCTGGAGTCAGTGGAATTCACAGTTTTACGGAACACCCAGGGGTAGAAGACACTGAAACAGTATGGGCCAAAACGGAATTAGCTGAGAGAGTGCTCAAAGAACAAGGAAAGCTTAATATCTGGGGCATAAATCTTCGACCATTTGTAAAACCTAGATACTCAGACCCTTTGGCATTTGATTGCCAACAACGGAATGAACATAATTGGGCCAACCAGGACCTTCAGTCACTTTAAGTACTGCGAGGGGCACGCAGCAACACATCTGACAACCTAGAACGAAAAGAGCAAGGCATTAGAAGGCAACATGTCAAGGAAAGAGGCAACCAATTTATACTGGAGTTCATTGTCCAGGACCTTAAACAACAAGTCGGAAAAACATTGACAAAGTAAGTCCGATACCGGGAAATCCTCTAAAATTTTCAAAATCTTCTCCTGGAATATCAATGGCCTAGGAGATAAGCTCATGGACACGGAACTATACCGCTACATGCAAAGATTCAACCTTATTGCATTGCAAGAAACATGGACTGACGCACCTCCAGCACTTCCAGGCTATTCCCTGATTTTAATCTCTCCTACACAGAGTGCAAGATTTGGCTACAAAAAGGGAGGCCTAGCTACATATAGTTCATTAACCGCATCGCTGCAGCGGTTATTTTCGCGCTACGCGGCTTTTTTCTAAAAGCTGCGTTAGATGACAAGCTCAGCTCGTCATCCGCACACGCCCCCCATGGCTGATGACGAGCTGAGCTCGTCATCAGCATCGAAGGGGTTAAGAAGCATATTTACAGTAGTGCCACTAGCACACACAAATTAGACCCACCAAACGCAATGCAAGCACTACGAATCCCCATTCGGGAACAGGTCAAAAATGAGGACATAATTCGGTTAAACCTTTACTTACGCCCCGATGAAAGAAGCAAGGAGCCCAACAGCTGAAAGAAGAGCTCATAAAGCTATTAACCACAGAGAAAACAAACAGTCTGATCATCAGTGGTGATTTTAATCAGAACATGCTCAACAACCCAGCCACAGAAATCACCACAGATGAGGACCCATTTGCAAGGGAACCAAGCCCTTAAGATAACTCTTCTGGAGGAAGAAGTACAAAAACAGCGCAGCGACTCCTAGTGACACCAGAAGAACTTGGTCTCCGAGCACTAAATGGAAGACTTCCAGGTGGCAACGTTCCATAGTACAACAACCAGTTCAACAATTGACTTTACCTTCCTCTCCAGTAACCTGTTTCAATCGGCAAGAGATTTCGGCGCAAAATGCAATAACCGAGCTAATTGAGAGCTGGGAGAAATGTGCAGAAACACTACGCAGTAATATTGGAACAAAGCAGGGGAATAACCGGTTTGAAGGAGCTGGCAAATACATGAACACGCAGTTCCATAATCTTCGAAACAATGCTCATCTAAAAAAACCTAAAGGCTCTCATCGGCCAAGCACTAGGAAGTGTAAGAACAGATCTCGCCGCCAAGGAAGAGTTGAGGCAGCTAAAGTGCGACCACAGGAGGCAGATCTGGTGACTTAAGCGAGGAGCAGAAGAGTTTCTCTGGGCCAAACTCTTACCAGATACAAAACTAACAACAGCGCACAATTCTGGCAAAAGATCAACAATCTGTCCAAGGAGCGGAGTCAAGGCATTAACTCTTATGTCACAGAAGATGACTGGATAATCTTTCTTAGCATGCATTTCAACGGTACTGACATAAATAGCCAAAGAATATCTATTCCCACAAAGGACACTGAGGGTCGATTAATGCTGCGCTGTGAACACCAAGACCCTCAGCAGCTAGATCAGGCAATCGTAATAAAGTGTGCACTGATCAGTAATAGAATCTCAAAGGGAAGATGTGAGGGGACGCCTGGACCAAATGGGATTCCCCCCATACTGTTCAAGCAAGATCCAGAATAGTGGGCCGTCGCTCTTAAACCAATGTTCGAAAAAATCATGCATGCATCAATAATCCCATCATCATGGAGGGGAGCCATCATTTCACCTTCAAAAAGGGAAACCAAAACGACCCAAAAAATTATCGGCTAGTGGCCCTGCTCGACAACGAGGCCAAATACTTTGCGGGACTCCTTCTAGAGGAACTGCCATCATGGCCAGCTGATGTTTCAGCAATTCCATACAACCAAACAGGCTTCTGCAAAGATATGGGTACCACCACCAACATTTTAGCTCTTTCTTTATTAATCAATGCCGTCCTTGAAGCGAAGCAACCACTATATCTGTGCAACATTGACTACAGCTCAGCTTTCGACCATGTCAACAGAAACCTTCTCTGGGAAAAACTAAAAAAGCTGAACATCCCCCCGTTGCTCTTAAAACAACTAATCCTTCTGCACAGCGAGACATGGGTGCAAGTTAAGTTAGTCTCTGGCGAATACCTAACAGGGAAGATCCCAACAAGCACAGGGGTAAAACAGGGCTGTGTACTCGCCCCAATGCTTTCTAATCTTTTCATGGGAGAGCTATCAACGCTGCTAAATAAATGCAACTCGCACGCACAAAGCTAGGGGGCTCCCAGCTGTTGAACCTCTTTTACGCAGACAACCTGTTACTTATCAGCAGGATCCCTGTAGGCCTACAGCGACTGCTGGACATTACGTCAAGATACTCTGCTGCTAACAGGCTAGGCATCAACATCGAAAAATCTAAAGTTATGTGCATTAACCGCCCCAAAAAGAAAATAACACGAAATTGGCTCTTGGCATCCAGGAAGCTGGAAACAGTCCGTGAATATCGATATTTGGGGGTCATCATTGACTGCAAGGGCAACTTCAAGCTGCAATGTGAAGCCATAAAAAGGAGAGGGTAATGGTTGCGGTGGTACTGAGAAACTTAAAAAATGCAGTTTCTGGCCCAAGCTTACAACCTCTCATGAAGGTGATTCAGGAAAAATTAATCCCAGCCATCAATTATGGAAGCGAATCGAAGAGGGGGAGTGACGCTTCCTCAGTAGATGCAACGGTAACAAAGACGCTATGCATGATCTTTGGCCTACCCAGGTATACATCGCCCGCTCAGATGAGACTTGAATTTGGGCTACCAAAAGAAGAGCTGGCATGTAAAGGAACCTACATAAAAAGCTGGCACAAAGTAACCAGGGGAGATCCGAAAACTCCAAATGCTCTCCTGTGGAAGAAACTTCAAGATAAAGAAACTTGCCCCGCAAGGCTGTACTTGGAGGCCGCTATTGACGATCTTTGCTTACGGCAACTATGGGAACTCCGGGCTCCCCAGCAGGCATTCAAAAAGGTGGTCAACGAGACAGTCCGAAAAGAATCATTGCTGCAGGACTAAGCCGCCTTGGCAAAGCGTGCTCACGGCTGGCCTACAGTTAAATAGTACATTACGCCCTCACCCCAAGATTATCTACAGACAGGCTTTACTAAAAAAATAAAAGAGAAGTTCCTTAAATTGCGTCTAGGGCTATTAGCATCAGCGGCCAACTTACCCCCATGGTTACTGTCGCAGCTACCAATTACATGCCGACTTTGCCGGAACGGCAAAGAAAACACAGTTCATCTGATCGCCATCTGAGGCCAACTCATTCAAGGATGTCGCTCCTTCTTGAGACCACTTTTCAACATCCGTAGGATACGGACCTGCAGGCAAGCTGTGCTTGCTTGTTTCAAAGGAGATAATAACCAACTGAGCTGCCGAATGGTCAAATTCCTTGGAACGGCAGAAACCCGCTTTAAAATGTTGAAGGAAACCCAAAAAACCTAGCAGCACAGCGAAGGACAAGAGGATCAATCCACCGCTACCCCCGAAGAGCAAGTTCTAGCTGTCCACTTTGATTTATGCCGAATAACACGGACTATATAACAGGGATACTCCGAAAGTCATTATAATTAATCACTTTTGCTTTTTAATGTATATGGGTTTTTATTGAAGGGGCACTTTTCTTATTCCACCCACACTTTACTATATTACCCCTTGGCCGGCAACAAGGATGAACTTACTGCACATCTTATCATGATAAATAGGCTGTGTAAACTGAATTCATACTTTATTTTGACTCTGTTGCTGCTGTCTTAGTACTTTTTATTGAACAAATTATTGTCTTCAAACGTATGAATTTGACTTATGTTTTATTAATTGAACTTTTTTCTACATTGTAAAGGTTTTAAATAACCATGTACAATAAAGTATTACTGTAACTCCCTCTTCTAGTATCAATCCTAACATGATATTCCACAGACAAGGGGCCTATGAAGTATGGATGGAGCCACAGCTGGACAGGCCAAAAGAGACAAAAGGAAAAAACACAACATAATCCATCTCTGCTATTTCTAGCGCTAAAAGGATAACTTAATGCCATTCTGCCAAGTACTATTTTCCAGACAAATAACCCAAGCACTGTAAACAGAGTTCATACAGTGTGAACAGAACGCTGAATTAGCAGACCGAAATTAAGAGTTTTGGGTCAAATGCACATTTTAAAAAAAGATCATGCAAGAGAAAGGGTTGTCAGCTTTTTGCATGGCTTTCGGGGTGAGAGAACACAGTTTATTGACTATGGGGGTGAACATCTCACTCCACAGTTCTATAATGGGCATATTAGTAACAGGGCAGGGAACCTGTACTACTGCAGTTAAATCACCGAACTAGGAAAAATGCAGTACCTGTCTGCAGCCCTCCTACTCAGAATATCCTCCAACATTTTTGGATGGCTGCTAATTCACACAGGCACAAAGGGCAATCAAATGGTCCTCTGGGCACCTCTTTAATGCACAGACAAGAGCAGTAACATACTGTGGGAGAAGGCACACATTGCTAAATTAGATGCATGACTGGAAACTGCACCATGTGAATGTGAGTTTTCAAGTGCTTTCCTCAAGAAAAAGGTATGCACGTGGTTTGCAATATTGTTCTCTAAGAGCAAACTCAATTTACATATAAATCAGATTACTGTAGAAAATCCACCTATATCTGTGAAAAATAACAGAAAGACGTTTCCTAATGGTATTTCCGCATCACAGTTTTATGATACGCCATCCAATTCAGATTGACTGAGAATTTTGGTGGAACTGGTCATTTCCCACTCTTCAATATCCACAATGATTGAAACCCCATTTCTACATTCTGTGTTTGCATAAAAGGATATTCTGAATTAGTCATTCATTTACACATTTCCCTTAAAGTACTCTCTACATGTCAAACATGAATATTTTTCAGAAACAGCAAGGTCAACTGTGCAAGTCATGTATACTATTAGGTTAGGGTGCCCACAGAATTGCGCTTTGTAGTATAGAGCACGTCCAGTAATTAAGAAGAGCTTAGATCCTAGTCACAACCACCACAAACCACAGTGAACCAAGCAGGAGTGACTTGTGCAGGTAAGAGTGGTGGGGGCAGCAGGCCTGGGTTGCGGGGGATTCTACAGATGACTACAAGGGAAAATGTAATAAATAATTCATTTTCTCTTGTCGTCATCTGTTAAAATCCCCCACCCGGTCCCACCGCTCTTATCTGCATGGCCAATGCTGGAGCCAAGGTTCCCCATTGAAAAACCACAGATAAATGTCTTTGCAAAGCAGATAAGGACATACAAGACCATGCCTTTTTCTTGAAACAAATGTGTTTATAAAACATTTAGAGTACATTTCCTCTCAGTTCCTCTCAACAGCATTGAATCATCGTTTTAAAGTAAAGGAACCTAGGAAGGTATTCATTGCAGAGCTTTACATGTTGTTCCTTTTTCACAAAAAATGCTCACAGCTCAATTTCTAATGAAATTCATTGATGAGTTATGTGAGGCTTGTGTGGAAATCCTACTTATTGTAGGGAGTTTGCAGCAGTTTCACGGGTGGTAATGCAATTTTCCCTGGTGACTAAGGTCTTTGGCTCTGATGTCTGCAAATGGGAGATATGAATTGTTGATCATCCAGTAGTAGACACACAGAAGACTTCACAACTGGGCCCTGGTGGTAAGTCACAAAACAAATTCAGTGAATCACAAACTTTCACCATCAGTATCTAGCTAGCCACTTTACGATCCTACCCTACAGCTAGATTTTCATGACACTTAGAGACCCATTATGAGTCAGCTGGAAATGTCCCAGTATACGCCCACACCCAAAATTACTAATACTAAGGGTGTCAGTAATTCAGCCAGGGAGGAGTTTGCTCCCATTACAAAATGGACCTGACTGTCTTTTAAGATTTGGGGAACTACTAAAGAAATTAGGAGCATGACATTTGATTCCCATGGTATTTCCCATTTTCCCCAGAGTTTCTCTTGGAGATTTCAGGTACTAATGAAATTCAACATATTTTTCAATTGGACACACCAGAGCACCTCTTGCATGCCCATTTCACAAGCAAGAATCCTTGGAATCATTATAGACAGCAAATTGGACATGTCTGTTCATTGTCCTGTTTCAACACCCTGAAGATCCTGAAAAAGATTTCCAAGTGGCTACCCAACAGCACCAGCAAATGGTCACTTAATTATAATAAAAATGTATTTTCTAAAGTGCTTAGCTACTACAAATGAGGTGTCCCGGCGCTAGGTACAGGTATCCGCAGGCCTCCCCTAGATCCCACTCTGATGAGCCAAGTTTTAATTTTTTTCCTGAAAGTACACTCCAACTGAACCTGATGAACCACCAGTAGCAATGCTTTCCACAACTTCAGAGACAAGTAGCTAAAAGGACTTCCTAAATGATTACGCTGCATGTCATCTGCATATGAGATGATGGTTAACCCATAGCACATTGAACAGTGTTGTACTCAAGGATGAGTCTAGCAGAACGCCTTGCTCCAACTGGAGAACTTTTGAGTGGTACGTTTTTTGTGATACCCTTTAAAAAACGAGGCGACCCAGCTCAGTGCTTTATGGCTCACTCCACATTTCTAGAGCCAATCAGGATGTTGTGGGACACAATGTCAAAAGTGGCACATAGATCCAATAATAATAGTGCTGCAGAATTGCCTGCATCCAAAATCTGATGGTTTGACTCTGTTGCTAGCTACAAGGCTTACTCCACACTGTATGAGGGGTGAAACCCCGATTATGTCCTGTGGAGTAAGTTGTGACTCTCTAAAAAGCTCAACAGCTTCTTATTAATGAGCTTATCCATGATCTTGGAAAATAATGGTAGCAGCAAAACTGGACAGTGGTTTTCCGCTTAGTGAGGTCCAACGGAGTTTTGTTTTAAAGTGGCATTGCCACACCATGCTTCCAAAGGATTTAAGTCCTCCACACCAGAATGCTTGAATACGGGAACCCTGTATATGCAGGAATAACTAGCCAACTCACAAAGTGCCTCTAGAGCACTCAGAGCACTGCAGCAGGAGTAGTCCTCAATCTTCCACACTTGGCCCATATCACACCTCACCTAAGTGAACTCCACTACCTCCTGACACACAAACTTGAGCACTTCAAGTTCCTCGTCCACACTTACAAAGCACTTCATAACACAGGCCATTCCTACTTAAATGGCTGCATACAATTCCACCATCTCTCCAGGCACCTCTGTTAGTTGGACTCTCACACACCCAATGCATACACAAAAGAAGATCAGGAGGTTGTGCCTTCCTTACTTTGCCCCTATAGCCTGGAACGACATCCCACAAAACATCAGAGCCTCCTCCTCTTCTCTTTTTGAATTCCAAAACAAGCTGAAGATCGGGCTCTTTAAGTATGCCCTCCTGAGGCTAGCCTCACAACCCGCTCCAGTGCCAGGATACTTTAACAGGTGATAACACATTTTAAAAGTACAGGTAACATAACATTGGAATAAGGCGGGTAAGTCCCATAAGAAAACTCTTTGGGATCTAAGTGGGACTTATTTAGGCCCTTAAAACGATGTATCGTGAAGACTAGGAATTGTGAGTCTGTGTGAGTCATACAATAGGTCCTCATATGGTTTTGTAATAACATAATTATGATAGTGGTTAACAATTACTACATACACACATGTTGACATACAAAAAGGAATCCTTGCAGTCTTTGACAGTACTTTAGAATGTAGGATTTGTTAAACACCATCATCTTCTAATAGGCAGTAAATAGGCCAGTGTAACAATGAGAAATTTAGCACTACACGATATACAGCCTCTGTAAAAACAGAATGCTTGTTTGAACTGTTGTGCCTATAAAGTCTACTGTAAAATGCTTAGATTTGCTGATGAGATTTAGAAGGAAAATAGGTTGGGATCTCAAAACATCCTCTGTTTATCTGACAAGCTACAGAATGTTGGGCTATGGGGAAGAATGTGCCCTTCAACCCCATGCCAGACATTTCATAAACATATTTTATCATGACATTTCAAGTGTTTGGGGTGGGCGGTAGAGGGCCATGGTGAGGGGTGATAGGAGATGTTCCAGCAACATCCTTCAATTCTTGATAGACGGCCACTAAGCCTCTACATGACCAAACAAGGTAGGTCCCCTGTGGAATAGGTATTGGAAATCTTCTGATGCCTTCGTGAGTCAATAGCTGCCTGGGAATAGAGTGGTTCTCCTGTTGTAAGGGTGACCATCTCCACTTTATGCCATCACGGACAGTGTTTCCTGTCTTGACTTTATCTCCTTCAAATCACTGATATCAGGTGTTTTAACCTAATTAGTTCAATGAACGCAAACTAAAACTTCAAAACCGAGCTGACACATAAAAGTTCAGGAATTAAAAATGTGGGCTGAATTTTGAGTTTGGCAGGCAGGGTACTCTGACACATCTGTCCCCCAAACTGACAGCCTCTCCACTTCATTTGGAGTCATGTGAACTGTCATGACATGACAGTCAGGTGGGCTGTCCTGTTTTGGCAGGGTTCCCACTGGCTCTGCTGTCAAAACATCTACACTGATGACCTGACTGAGTTGCGTACTTGCTGTGGTGGCAGCTCCTCTAAAGGCACAGGATATCCAGAGAGCCAGCAGAGCTCTCAAATGATGAAAATCAGTAGTCCAGCCAGAGTGACAGAGAACACACCTCTACCACCATTATGGAAAGTGGTCTGCCCACCAATGTCAAAATCAGGCCCTGTCTCTTTAATGATATGTAGTGAGGAGATCACCGTACCTGTTGATCAATATAGAAACTTTCAAGGAAAAGAATGAAAAAACGCGGGGTGGAACAGATGCCATCAACAGTACCAGACGGCGGCTGTTACAATTGCACTGGCCTGTATGTTAATGCCACAATTGGACATGTTACATTCCTGTACTGATTGCTTTGTCTTGTACTATTGCTTTTGTTTCAGGAATGCTACTTTGTATTATGCAATTGAGAGGGAGAGAGCAACCTTTAGACTAGTCTCAGCTATTTTAGCCTTTGGGTGGCAGCCAACTTTATTTAGGCATATTGGCCTGAGTGTGGTGCACAGGAAGGAGTGTTTCCTTGCCTGGTGATGAATTGAGGCTGACCACCCTAGCCCCTACTTGGAACAAGCATAGGCTCTATTAAGTAATGGGAAAAACTAAAGTTTACATATTTGCAAAGTACCATTTAGTTTCAAGCCAATGCAGATATAGCACCTAACAGTATTTTCTCTCTCTTTTTTTAGTAATGACAATTATTATGCCACATGTACAAAACGTTCTAAGCCACAATATTTACAATGTAAAATCCTTGTAGACTTAACTATAAATCTGCATACATTTCAATTATGAATGTTTTATTTTTGATCATTTAGGTACAGCATAAATATTCACTACGACGGACCGTGCGTTATGTATCTGGACAATTGTGATTTTCATCAGTAAAAACAGATGAGAAATATTTTATTTTAAAATAGTGCACGTCTTCAACCTGTGCAATCTCTTGGGCTTAGGCAGTGTGGAGCCCCATGTGTTTCATGTGCTTTCTTTGTAGGGCACTGGCTTGCTTGGGGCACAAAAAAATCAATGCACAGTATCCTCCAGAGAAGGGCCTTGTTCGTTGCACAGGTAGGAAACAGATTGCCTTATCTCATTTGGGAGCTCTGACAGGGCCAGACATCTGGCTGACTATCACTTTCTAGTGAGTGAACAATTGGCAGCGTTAATATGGAAAACATTATTTTCACCAAGTATTGATCTTGCCCCAAGAATGCCCTGAAGACCATTTAGGAATCCCTACAATAGATGTGTTCCTGTTTATCTGCAAACAGAAGCCTAACCTATACCAAATGTTTCCATTCGTTAATAAGCCTAAAATGTAACAAAATCATAAATAGATACACTGTTGTCATTTTTTATGTATTTATTTCTCCTCCTGTTCGAACAGTAAAATGATAGAAATGTAGCAAGGCTCAGTTAAAGTGATATCATGGGCTGAATCATATAAAGAGAGCACTGGAAGCGCTAAATCAAGACACAGTGGGCAGGATTAGTAGGGGTTTTTGACTAGCAGTATTCCATGACCTTGGTGGTAGTTTAAGGCACTGCTTACTGCAAACACCTCTTACCACTATATGATGAAAGTGGTAATGGGTGACAAGAACGTTTGTGCACATTTGTTGTGTGACCTTGTGTTGTAGTACTGATGTGCTCTGTAGTTTTTTCTGCAGCTGTGTTGTGCTCTGTTATTACAATGTGATGTTGTTCTCTTGTATTGCAGTTCTTGTGTTCTGTTCTATTATGACTATTTTGTTGTGCAATCAGCTATTTTCACTTTTTGCTGTTAGCAGATGAATGTTGCAAAGCAATCCATAAATATTCTGAGGATTTATACCATGCAAAACTCATCCCTGCACAAGAGTTCAAGAGACATATGTAGGGTGAGGATGGACACGATTGTAAACTTTGCGCTGTAAGTTGGATGAATTTTGGAAAAATGCACTTTAGGGCATTTCTGGCCACATAATTGCTAGAAAATGTTCTTAGAAAGAATAATCGCCATTGGGGGTAGTATACTAATTTCCCTCAAATTCTATCTTTTTAATACTACTCAGTGATTGCTTTTGTCGAGTACGTAGTGCTAGTTGCTTCCCCACATTTTCCCCTGATTCGTACAGTCTATCCTTATTGGCTTGATAGGTTTCCGCGGCTTTTTGAATTAGCGTACTATTAATCTCATTTTTTAATATCATTATTTTATTTAAGATTTTCCCAGGATCTAGGGTAGGATCGACTTGCCCTCTACGAGACAGATTTAGCTGGGAGGCATGAAGGGCCTCAAGATTGGACAGCTCCTGCATCATTTCCATATTGGATTGTTTTTCCACCTTTCGTTTATTAGCTACAAATGAAATAGTCTCTCCTCTCAATGCTGCTTTAAAACAGTCCCATACTATAATACGGGGTGCACTAGACTGGTTACACTCAAAAAAGGACTGGGTCCATGATTTAATATACGTTATGTATTCCGGATTAACCAGTAACCTCCTATCAAAAGTCCACTGTGTTATAGGTTTAACTAAATTAACCGTATCGAAGGTAAAGGTCAATGCATTGTGGTCAGATAAGGTTTTCGGGGATTTAATTATTTCTATAATATCCTTCTGATTTATTCTTGACATAATATAATCGATTCTAACATATTTGTTGTGGGGGAAAGAGAAATATGTATAGCCATCCACATTTGGCCCCCGGAGTAGACCCCAGACGTCAACCAAGTTGTGACTTTTCATCATCTGATCTAATGCTCTGTATACCTTTGGTTTGCGCCCTTTATAGTTTTGAGATAGATAGTTCCCAGAGGACAACCCTATGTCGATGTTGAAATCTCCACAGAAAACCAGGGAGCCAGACCAAGAGGCCAATTCAATTTCGAGCTCCTGAAAGATAGCAGGGTCATCTAAATTTGGGCCATAGATTGCACAGATAGTGATACCCAGCTGAAGCTGAATTATGACCCATCTACCATGTTTATCAGCTGATTTACGAATTGGGGGGCCTATTATAGGTTTGGCGAAGATGGCTACCCCTCTAGTTTTAGATGTTTGGGATGTAGCTGCCATTAGATTATAACCAGGTAGTTTAAGTAAGTTCCTGTCAGAATATGCGATATGTGTCTCTTGGAGACATAATATATCAACGGGGTTTTGTTGTGTTAATTGAAATAGCTGGGCCCTTTTATCTTTATGATTGAGGCCTGCCACATTCCACGTACAAAGACTTATTCTCCCCATGTATTAACTTGAAAGACTAGCCCGATAAGCTTAAGACCCCCATTCTCCTTAAGATATATGATACGGTTTTGCTTTTCTATAACTTTTCTATAACTTTTTCTCCTTATACAACGTAATCTATGACCAAATTTGCCAATTTTTCTTTTTTGGTTTCCCCCTTTCCCTCCCCCCCTCCTCAGCCCCCTCCCCAAGGCCTTCCCCCCCACCACCCCCCACACACCACCCTTAGAGGCATGTAGACTCTCACTAGAGTCTATAGTGATGGAGAGACACCCTGTAACCGTGCCTTATCATTAACTCTATATACTTCAAAAAACACATGTGTAGGCTAGTGGAGGGGTATGTAAAAAAGGAAACATGCAAAACTATAAAAGAATAATCATCCTAGAACCACGCAATACCCACTGAGCCAAACGGAAGAACCCATAAATGCTAGCAGAAAAATTCATTATAACGATAATAGATTATACAGCATATTCTAGTCCTATTCTAAGCGATTTATCCCCAAAAAAATAAGAGTTGGTGTTAGACTTAGGACTTTGAGATATGCTTATTATTTGAGATATGCTTATTCTTTCTATATTGCAAATCAAAACCCACCATCCGGGGGCTATACAATAATCAAGATAAACGTTGCATTTAGAGTTTTTAAAAAAGAAAAAACCCATTGACTCAAAAGTTAGTTCAGGCTATCTAAAAAGGCCTTTGCTTTGATCTCGGAGGAAAAGAATTTTACCTGACCATTATACAACACTTTGAGTGTGGCGGGGTTATTCAAATAGACCTTAGCTTTTTTGTCCAAAAAGGGTTTGATTAGCTGACGGAGACGCCATCTCCGCTCCACAGTTGTGTGGCAGAAGTCCGGCCTGACAAAGTATGAAATGTCACCTCGGATCCGATGGGCCTCAGGTCTCGCTTTCTCTGCAATGGTTTGACGTAGCAAAAAGTTACCAAAATAGACCAGGATTGCCCTAGGATATTTGCTTTGCGAGTTGGTAGACCGCAGTGTAGCAGGGGTTCTATGGACACGTTGAACTTCCAGTTCCCAGTTCCATGAAGATAACTCAGGAAAAGTGTCTTTAAAGAGTTGGATCACAAAGACGCGTATGTTATCTCCTTCACTTTTTTCGGGTACTCCCAGTACTCGGAGATTGTTGCGACGCATACGATTTTCCATCTGCTCAAGCTTCCATCTTACATCAGTCATCTCAGCGTCGTGGGCATCGACCTGCTCTTTCACCACAGTTGCTTCAGCCTCAATAACCACAATTCGATCTTCCATGTCCGACATTCTTGCATTGGATGCTGCCACTGTTTTTGAAAGTTTACGTACCACCCCTTGTACTTTTTGTAGAGCTTGTTGAGCTTTCCGACCATCCTTAGACGTTTGTTCTCTGTGGGATGCGATTGCCTGCAACACCGTGTCCATTACCGCAGTTAAGGTAGTGTCTTGCCCCTTTGAAGAAGAAGAGGCTCCATGAGAGCTAGAGGCTGATGCAGGATTGCCTTCCCGATAAGGGCCTGCTGGGATATGATGGCTTCTCTTTTTTTTGATCACTGTGTGTCTTCCGGCTGTGGCTTCGCCCAATAGCTCATCCGGTTCGCTATCTTGAGTGCTGGTACTGGAGCCGGTATGCAGGTCGGATAGGGAATCTAAATCAGAATCTAAGTCATGGTGCCAACCTAGATCCTCGCGACCTTCGGAGATAGTATAAAATTCAAGAGGTTCCAGGTCTGTATCAGACGCGATTCCAGCTCCACCTGCGTAATCTGGCCCAGGCAATATTGGCTCTTCAACGTTTCTTTCCCCATCTGGTGCAGAGATGCCTTGGGATTGAGCAAATGTTTGCGTTGAAGAGGGTGATATTAATTTATCCTCCTCGTTGACCAGATTTAGCAATGTCAAGTGTCTTTCAGGCTGAGGATCAGTGGGTATATTTGTTGCACCACTTGCGTCGCTTGTGCCATTTGTAGAGGCTACTGTATTAGTAGTAATTGCTGTAGGCTTAGCTGTAGTTCGTACTTTTTCTGGTGCTTGTTGTTGTGACTGCACCGTAATTGTTGTGGCTTTTTCTACTGCCGCCGCCTCTACAATGAGATTCTCTAGCACTTCTGCTGTTCTCTATAGTAGTGATATCTCACACCCTGACAATGAAATTACAACATTTCTAAATAATTGGCTCCCAGACCAGACTTATCATAAAAGTATCGATGAAGAAAATAAGATTTACCTGGACAGAGAGATTACGATCACTGAGGTGGAGATTGCATTAGCCGAGATGGCCAATGGTAAGGCGGCTGGACCGGATAAAATTCCATTGGACCTATATAAAATCCTTGGTAATCAGATAACTTCTTTTTTGTTTGATTTGTTTCTTGGAGTCCAATACCACACAATTCCCCCTGAGTCATGGAAACAAACAAATATAATAATTTTCCATAAGAAGGGTAAACCACCCCACCTGCCTTCCTCATATAGGCCTATATCCTTGATTAACTCCGACTCAAAGCTATACGCTAAAATATTTGCAAATCGACTGAGCGGGGTCATCGAACGGCTTGTATCCCCGTGGCAACACGGCTTTATACCCGGCAAAGGCACTACAGACCATACTCGTAGAGCCATAACCCTTCTTGACATCATGGGCGCCACGGGGGGCGAGATGTCGATGATCTTCCTCGATGCCGAAAAGGCATTCGATCGAGTATCATGGCAGTTTCTCTGGAACATCTTGGAAAGCAAAAATTTTGGAAATAATTTTATCAATGCCATTAAAGCCATTTACACCAACCCCACGGCAAAAATCTGTATAGCAGGAAATGAGTCGGAGGTCATTACGATCCAGAGAGGTACAAGGCAGGGTTGTCCATGCTCCCCGGTTTTATTTGCATTTTATATAGATCCCCTTATTCAAAAATTATTAATTTCAACATCTATACAACCAGTACTTACAGGGTCCTTTTCCACCAAAGTTATGGCATATGCGGATGACATTGCCGTAATAACCACTAAACCTTCTGAAGCAGTCTATGAAATTGAGACAATTACCCAAGTTTTTGGGAAGTACTCAGGGTACTCTTTGAATAGAGATAAGACCATGGTATTAGCCACTATTAACACCCAATACGAAAGCACACTCAGGGTCAAACAGGCCACTTATCTAGGTGTAGTACTCTCGGCAGAGATAAGTAAGATTAGCGATATTAATTATTCTCCCCTCATTGATAAAATTAAAAGCGATCTAAGAAGGGTAGATAGTTTACACCTCTCTATTATAGGTAGGGCCAACTACGTTAAAATGAACGTATTCCCGCGTGTCTTATATTTTTTCAGAGCAATCCCCCTATTACCCTTTATAAAGACTATAGACTCCCTCATAGCAAAGTTTATGTGGAGCTACGGAAAAATAAGGCGGGCCCTCCCCCTGCTAGCACTCCCTCAAAGTAGAGGCGGCTTAGCCTTACCAAATTAAGATTATATTTTTGGGCATCATTATTGCAACATTTGGATCCTCTTCTGACCGCTAAACCAGGAGGCCCAACCTTTATAATTCCATATATACCATCGATATATGAGCTCAGTCTAGGCAAAAAACATAAGGGACTTTTTTTAAGGCAGGTTGAAGCATCTTAGTATAAAAAAATTAAATTAAAAACTGTTTTAGATGCTCGTTCAGTCTGGAAAGCTATTAGCAAACATCTAGGGTTTCCTACATATACGAAATATACTCCTTTATGGCAATGCAAAATATCCCTAATGACAGTAGATTCCAGAGGTGGGAGCTCCTAGGTATAAAAACAATCGGAGATTTTTTTGGTAATAATCTCCCACTTTCTTTTGAGCTCTTTCAAGTAAGATATAATGTCCCCGCGAGCGATTTTTTAAATTTTTATCAAATATCAGCTAGTATCTATAATATCAAACCAAAAATTCTACTAGATAATATCCCACTATTTGACATTATAGGGAAAAAATCTACTAGAATTGGGGTCCTATATCAGTTACTTTTGGCCAACACTCCTGATGATTTAGAGCGCACGGAACAATCTTGGGCCTTAAAATTAGCTAATCCAAATGTAGATTTAGATCTCTCATTAGCCCTCTCAACAAGATATTTTATAGCCTCTAACTTAAAGGCTCAATATTATAGAATCATTTATAATTTATATTATACGCCAGCTAAATTGTTTGCATGGGGGCTTAGGATTGATGACAACTGTCCCAGATGCAAACAACCACTCGCAAATCTCCTACACATGTTTGCTGAATGCCCTACATTGGTAACAATCAAAACTATGATGTTGGAATTTTGGACCCAAATTTTTGGGCATCGAATATATGACTCTATAACATTGCTCCTATTGGGTCATGATGACTCTTTGAAACACAATAGAGAAGAACAGGCGGTACTTTTTCTGGGATACGCCGTGTTACGGATAATTCTAGCAGCTAGGTGGAAAGATACAGAGCCTCCTACCTTTAATATGTGGCTTAGCCGTTTCATAGCTATCTATAAACAAGAAATCTCAATATATGCCACAAGAGGTAGGAAAATGAGAGCAATAGGAAAACAGATATGGGAACCTATTACCAGATGGTATAATGAAGAAAGGGGAAACCAGATACAGGGCCTCTGATTGATTCTGATCTTGATACTATTTATCCTTTCTTTTCCATTTTCTTTGTTTTTTCATCTTTCTTCATCTTTCTTTTCAGTACTCTTTTTCTTAATCGTTATATTTTTCCTTGAGGTAGAACTTTGTTTATTTATATCTGTGTATCTACCTCGTAATTCATGTATACAGTATCATTCCATATTGTTTATCCTGTATATTTATGTTTCATGTTTCGAATTTGCCAATAAAAAAAAAGCAAAAAAAAAAAAAAGAATAATCGCCAATAAGCTTATTACTTACACAAGCCCATATTTATTGAAGGTTTTCTTACTTTCATTGTTTTGTTAAAAATTCTATAAGCTTTCTGAAGTTCACAAAAGTTGAGAAATGTTTACGAAATCTTCACAAAACTGTAAAGCAAAATCCTTGCCATCTTTGAACATAGCCCATCAAGAACTACATAAGATTTTGGAGTAACTCTGCTATAACTCTATGGAATGCGGGAAAACCATCATTCAATCTAACCTGATGGACTAATGGTGGGCACCAGTTTTTCTGAAACACCAGCCAAGAACCAACCTGCAGATAGTAGGCAGAAGTTAGAGAGGATTGCGGGCTTCATTTGAGCAGACTGCCCTTATTACAGGACAGTGTTTTACAATGGAGGAGTAAATTACTTCATCCATGCTACACTTGTTCAACCATATAGTAAGATTAACGCCTTCCAGTAGATGAAATGAAAGTCCTCATTAAAATCCTAGAGACAACTCTCTTCTTTTAGTTGTCAACCGTAGGTTAAAGACAGCTGTGGCATGATAGGAATTAGACCCAATGACAACCACCTGTGGTTCCTAATGGCTCAACAAACCCATTCCTTCAAGCTAGGCTATTTACCGATCCAACTAGACTGATTTGAAATTGATACCTTGTGTAGCTAGAGCTCGTGAGATTGTAAAAAGCACTATTTTGTATGACTCCATGTAGACCTACACTAAAATAGACAGCGTTAGGTGGTTGACCGCACTAAAGATTCAGAGGCATATTACCAAGGGTGGCGATAGGCAAATATCGCCGATTTAGCGGCCGTTTTCGGCCGCTAAGCGGCTATAATTCTATCGCTCTTTTAGCAAGCTGTCGCTAACAGCAGTTAGCGACAGCTTTTATGCGATAGCGAGCGGTTTGGGGCCCGCTTTGCATGTTAGCGATATTTATCGCTGATGACATGCAAAGTGGGCGTTCCCAACCTGTTAGCGACTGAAAGCAGTTGCTAACCTTGCTATCGCCTATTCGCAAGGCAGGCGTAGCGATGGAAATATTCGCGCTAAGCGCAAATATCTCCATAAACTAACACCTGTCCAGACCAGTTCTTAGCCATGTTATCCAATGGGAGGTGGATAACATGGCTAAGAGCATTTCATCGCTAATGCGTGAATATCGCTATATTCTCAGCGATATTCACGCTATCGCCGGAAAATGTATCGCTTTGGAGATAAACGTTGCTAATAGCACGTTATCTCAGCGATGATTTCTGGCAATGCTTAGCGATGAAAAAATAGTTGCTAATCCTATTAGTACATAGGTAGTTTGCAAATCAATTTTTTAGTTGCATATATCGTACTACTTTTTGCAACCAGAACAATAGTACATCTGGCTTCAGCTTTTCTTAGTCTTGATCTTGTTGAGGCTCTCATAACAATACTTTACTCTCTTTAAAGTATTACAAACCCCTCAGTGGCGTATATGTACTTTAAAAAATAATGATTTACATATAAAGAGTGTCACCGAAAGCAGACTGCTGGTTGAACAACAGTAGTCTCCATTGAGATATTTGATCTCATGATCTGCAACTTTGTACAGAAAAAATCTCGTTTGTGGTCCTTCCATATAAGTTTTTTTGTGGTGTGAGTAGAAATGTAAAGAATGTTGATGAATCGAGGATTAATGTAATATGCCGACCTGAATATGATAGCTATATTAGTGAAATCTTCTGAATTTCAGCCAATGAACTTGCATTATATATTTCTCTTTCATACAAATAGATATTTTCTGTTGGTGAGACTTTGATTGACACATGCTCCAAGAAATAGATCATGTTAATGATCTCATACTGTCTGTTCAAAGTACATATAATTTGCATGCACATGCTGCAAAATGACCTCGTCAGGCTGTTGGCTGTGTTTGTCGTTGAAGCTGATATATTCCTTCTTATGGACTACATAATGGATTCTAGTTCATTCTGGAATACAAATGAAGGTGTGTTGAGGTGCCTTATAGCTTAGATGGATTGATGTCTACATAGCTGCAACATAAGATAAATCAATATAAACTTACAAGGGCATAAAAATCCGTGGATAAGAATACCCTGGTAATAATTTACTCTAGCTTCCTTACAGGAAACTGAGTGGATCCATGTTTCATATGGCCACATGAGGAATAGAAAGCCATCCAGGTTATATAAAATTAGCACTGGCTGTTGGAGCTGTGGACATCTTTTAAAGACCTGTATTTTTTGGACATCATTGCTTTTATGAAGATGTCCTATTTTCTGATTTTAAATATATAAATATACGGTTTCCGTTCTTGTTATGATATTCCATCTTGACTATTTCTGTTGTAAGTTTTGAGATTAATGATTAACTCTTGTGCCAGTTTTACTTTTATTGTATGTAACATGGACTCAATATGTACCATCTATAAATTCTTGCTTTTAGTGTTAAAATCACAGATTAATGTATGCCTCAGGGAATTAGGGTAAAATACATCACTGAATAACAGTGTTTGAAAAAAAAAACTCAACTCATTATTTAATTTTTTGATGGGATCCTACCCTATTTAGAACTTGAATTCAAAATAGTCTAAGAAAAACAAAGAGAGACTACTCAAGCTAATTAAAAAAAAATTAAGAACACACAATTCCTTTTAATGTCTGCAGGGAATCAATGGCTTCACATTTCATTGTGAAGATCAATGGCTTCACATTTCATTGTGAAGAACAATTAACGTGAATGGAACAAACCGAGATCACAATGTTATAGCTGCACAATGTGAAAGATAATGCAGTGTTATTATTACTAGAATAATGCTACACCCCCAGTTAGAATGTTAAATCAAGTATTTATTTCACAACAGTAAAAAATAAATCCACTTGATGGCTGCTAAAAAAGAAAGTAACACCATGTTTTTCAAAGCTATATGTCTAATTTCAGTGCAATAGTCGCCCATTGTTTAGCCACTCTCAAGGGTAAATCTAGAACTTTATCCCAACAACAGCAATACAGTAATGTTATAAATATTTTTAGTGATCATTTAAAAAATAAAATAGTTACATTCACACTCATTATTTAAAACCTATGTATTGTGTGTCTTATACCTTAGGAGAAAGTATTGTGTGATTAGCACCACAACACTCCTAGGAGCAACTGTGCGCTTTATAAATCTGTTTTCATGATCTTCATCATTATCGTTATTTATTTAAGTATTATTGACACCACCGTTCCAGCCGAATCCTTGACATCTTTGGTGAATTGTGCATGTTTTTGTACAAGGAAACATAACAATCGCAAACTCACTTTTTTTTTTCTTTTTTCCTGCATTGGGGAAATATTTTCCGAGCTGGTTACCCCTCCACCTCTACCAGTTTTGGAGGTTTTTGCCTCTCCCTTTCAGCTCCCAAAACGTACATGCTTGTGCACGTGACAGGTTCAAAATTCACAAAAATTTCTGGCGTTTAAACCCCTTGGCCGCGGCAGAAGGTGGTTCCGTCACGGCCACGCCCGCTCAATAAAACCACCGCGCAGGCGCGAAATGGCGGCAGCGTGGGCGGGGCAGCCGCGCCGTGACGGAACCACACCGTCACCAGCACAGCATGTCCGTAGCTCGTGACAGAGTGGTTCCGCCACGAGCACGCAAGAGGTTAAAGGGTCAGAAACAGTTTGAGAGAACCAAGCTGTGCCTAATTTGTAAGAAATAATTGGCTAGGCCTTTTTCATTGGACCACTGCAGCTGAAACTCTAATTTGCCCCTGCCAGCTCTGCCAGTACGTACACAACTACTGACCACCACACTTCTAAAAGTGTGACGATTGGAAATCTTTTAGGCCCCTCAAAGCGGTGAGAATGGCATGGGAAGTAGGTATTATTGCTTCCTATTGTTTATTATATTACTAGCACTCTGTTATTATCCTAATTATAAAACTGACAAACAGGGCCACCATGAGATAGACTGTCATAAGTGCCGGAATTGAAAATGTAGGGGCATATTTATGAGCCCACGCAATAAGGTGCTAGAGCGATGCAGATTAAAAATTAGATTTACGAAGCCATGCAAGGCCACCTTGTGTGGCCCTGCGTGGCTTCATAAATCTTGAGCAATGTAACAGCAGAAATCACTGCATTACATTTCTCTGCACCAGAGAGGCATTTACATTGTTGTTATGTGGGTGTTCGCAAGCAGCATCCATGCAACACAGTCATCCTTGCACCATGGTGGAAGGATGCCTGCATTAGCACTCGGCAGCCCAATGCGCGCCAGTGCAGGGGAAAGGACATTTAAAGCAATGGGGTGCATTCCTGACCTTTCCCAGTGACAGAACAGAGCAAGGTGACTTGATGCGCTGTGAAACTTTTTCATACATAAGGTCCAAAGTGCCGGTGCAGAGCACCGCAACCAACAGCTCAAATTAAGCATTGGAACCCAGAAATGTGTAAGTTTCTGGGTGTTGCTAAATCTCCAATACCATACTACCCTGGAAAATCAACTCCTCACACACAGGACAGACGTCTGTCTGTGAGTGAATAATTTTATGAGCTGAAAACCGAATTTTGTAAATTGTAAGTAATATTGTAACTCAATACAATGTCTATTTGTCAGTGGTGGGGTGTAAAAGTTCTGGATGAGTGGCTGGTGGCGAGTAAGCATAGCGAGCGTGCTTCAGTGTCATAAAGAGGGTTCAGGGGAGTTATCCCCCAGGGAATTTTATTTAAAAAAGAGTGGGCAAACAGTGCATTTTCAAGCAAATTTGAGAAAGCAAGAAGGTTACTAAAGCTATTTTGAAAGTGTAGTTATGCAGTGGTGTCAGTTTGTGAATGTGACATGAAGTACCACACAATCCATCTTATGCTGCAAAATCATCAGATTTGAACAAAAAACTAATTTGTTTCTAGCTCAAACAGATCAAAAGTTACGAAAAACATGGCAGCCTGTCTCAAAGGTTGACTTGTCATCTTTCAGCTGCTTATTACTGTATGTGGGTGGTAGTAAACTGGTACTAATTAGGCAAAAGCTATCCCCAGGCAGTTACCATATGTAAAGACCTAAAGCTCACACACACTGCACTTCAAAAATTAAATAAAAACACTGCCTGCTTTCCAGCACTGAGCAGATAAAACCAGTGACACTAGCACCTCTCACAGGGCCATGATACTGCTATACACCTGCATCCATTCCCCCCACTCTTGTGATATGTATAAACCATATTTACACTACTACATGATATGGCTACTGGCTCTTTTTTGATCTCTTCCAAGGCATACTTCTTGGAGTGCTCACTGACTGCATCTAACCTCTGGAAAAACGTATCAAACCTGCACTTAAAAGTGTGAGAAGTTGGCCTGATATATAATGTTCACTATTCTAGTGAGCACTTTGTATCAGTCCAAACAACCCTTATTGATGATTGGTTGTAAGTCAACCGTAGACCAGCTATCCTAGTAGCATGGACAAGAGCAGTCTTTAGGCTAAACTCTAGAGGGCGTGTTAAGCCAGCTTTTATACCATCACATATACCCCTTGAACACCAAGTGAAAGGACACCACACAAGTTGTTATGAAAATAAAAGGATATTTATTTAGAACACAACAACCCTGGACTCTTTATGAGGACAGGGTGCTAAGCACAATACAAAGCTCTTAGGAAAATACGCAAAGTTGCACAATTTACACAAATGCCCGAGGGGCACGAAAAACCATATACTCTAAAAGTGGAATGCGAAATTACAAGCAGGTAAGCACTACGCTAATAGGCTTTGGGATCGCTAGGACTTGACTACTGAACCTTCAGATTACTAGCAGGAGGCCTAGGGAGATCGGGTGCAGAGTGTGCACTCTCACGCGGGATGCGGAACAAAGTCTATGGTTGCTAGGAATTACAAAGTTAGTGATATCGGACGAATCCGACTAGGTAGAGCTGAAACGAAAAAGGATCTGGACCCTTGGATAGCAAAGCTATGCTGGAGCACCGAAATGCTGAGTTTACCTAGCCCAGGGGCTGCGGCTGCATAGGTCTGAAAAGACGTCGGGAATCCTCGTAGCAGTCTATGGAGCCTGAAAGAAGAAGTTGCTGGCAGGCGACCAGTGAAGAGATTCGGATGGATCCAAGCCTGGATCGGAGATGGAAGACACCTGTAAGCAGAGGGGACCAAGTTCTGAATCACTAGCCAGTGATTAGATGGGCACCAGGATGGCACCGGATGGAGTCACCTCGACCAGGTGAGGAGGCGACGCTGGGCTCTGCAGTCTCACGGACCAGGAGGCGTTGTCGGCAACCAGGATGGAGGTGAGAGCTGTCCCACAATGGTATCTGCTGTCGACGTCGCTGGACCCAGGATTGGGGCAACAAGTCTTGGCAAATGCAAGCCCACGCGGTGGACTCAAAATGGCATCTGGGGTGGACCAGGAGGGTCCGGGGTGCTCCTCTTTTGGAGGGGAGCAAGGGCCGGTCTGGAGCAACCAGACCAGTGGTGTTGATGTCGTCGTTCGTCGTCGGGAAGGCCACAAGCCAGCGGGCTAGTAGCCAAACAACGCGGTGAGCAGCAAAGAGCAGAAGAGCCCCACGCAGATCTGGTGGATGCTGGAGGGCTGAACTTCGGTGCTGGAGCTGCTCAGGGCTGGGGCTTCTCACACCCCGAAGCACTCACTCGAGGATCCCTCGGCGGTCGTGCTGGGCAAGCGTCGTGCAGTCTTGAAGATGGCCGGTCCCTCTAGGTCTCGTCGCACCCACGGATCTCAGCTGAGCTGACGATGTGGGTAGAAGACAGAGGTGCCAGGGAAGCCGGGTCTCGTTGTGCTGGTCAGTCGGATTCCAGAGGAAGAACGTGCAGCAAACCGCAGTGTTCTTGGATGGTGCCTGCGGGTGCAGGGTGACTACTCCTTAGTCACAAGTGAGAAATCTTGAGAAGAAGTCGAGAGTTCCTTTCGTAGAAAGTAGTTTCAGGTTTCAAAGATGATCTAATTTGGAAGGGGGCCCGCTCCTATCTTTATACTAGGAAAAGGGGCTGGCACGCGACTAGGTCCTGCCCATGGGTGGGACCAGGAAGGGGGGTGGTTACACCCCTCTCCCATGCCGGACTTTCCCCAGCTCAGGGGCTGGTGTGCCCCTGGAACTGGTTCTAGCCGGCAGATGCATAGTGAGCACCGGGGTGCCACTTGCAGTCACCTTCCTCTAAAGCCCTGCCTACCCAGGATATACAAAACCCTGTCTGGGATGGTGCTAGCACCGCCCCTGACAGGAAACCCTTTGACCAAGCCTCCCTCGCTGGAAGGACTCCCAGCAGCAGGAGGTCAGACTTGTGTCTGTGGTGGCAGCATCCATTTTGTGATGCTGAGGCTCGAGTTAACTTTAACCGGGGTTCAAAGTTACATACATGTCATGTCCCTCTAGAAGGGTGGAATGCTAACCCCATTGCCAGAATTGGCGAGGGGTTAGTATTCCAATTCGTATGACACCTTACTCGACATGTTTTGATAAAGCGATACCAGAGTTGGCATATAACCGCGAGGATTATAATGCACTTAAGAGTATATGGTATGAGTTATCATGGAACAGCTATTGGGACTTGGTTCCGCAAGCTGCAAATGGAATCAGCTCATGCCAGAGACCCATCTCACACGATTCCAAACACTCTGCCTTCAGGATTGTCAAGGCCTGCCATAGGAGTGACTGATAGGAATCTGTGTGTCCATTTAAGGGTTAGATATAGGTATACTATATCTAAAGCAAGGGGTGATTACACCACCCTGCCCCAGGTGTCGTGCAGCCAGTTGTGTCAGATTTAGATGGCCAGCCAGGGGTGGCATAATACATGCTGCAGCCCCTGGTAGGCCCTGGGTACACCTATGCCCTGAGTTACAGGGTCTGATAAGGTGGCCCAGTACCAATTGGTTATGTACCTAAGGTACATGGAATCCATTTTACAGAGAGAGCAGTAGGCCTGGGGCCCTGAATAGCAGGGTCCCAGGTCAACTAAGTCAGAAAACCAGCAAAACACCAGGCAAAAAGTTGGGGGCAACCATAGTCAGGTATCCACCTTCCTACACAACCCCCCCCCCCCCCCAAACGAAAGGAGATAAGGCTATCCTTGGCCAGGTAAGCCTATATTGCCTGAGTGGCCATATGAGGTGGTACCTGCACTGGCATGGTTACCCCCTATTTCATGGTCCACTAAGCAACCCCTCACCCTAAGGGTATCTGAGGGTCTCCACCATAGGGAATCACTACCTGTGGTGTGTTTTGGCAAAGTAAAAGGCTGGTGTGGGAATGGAGTACTGAAATGAGACTCCACTACTGTTGGGCTCAACTTCCTCCAATCACTATCTACCATATGTGCCCTTCTTTCCAGTACTGAGTTGCTATGAGCTCTCAGGGTCAACCTCTGGCTACCTAAAGCTGGAGGCTGGGTCCCTCTGTTTGGCTTACTGGAGGGACAGGTCAGGTTTGGGGTTTTTAGGCCCCATTTTTGGCTGTGCCCAACAGTGTCCAGCTGTGGGAGGTCCCTAACTACTTTTAAGGGGGATCCCTCAGGAGTCTGTTTTATTTTCACTTGGCTAGGTCTACTAGCTTCAGTGATCCTAATCTGTTGATTGGGGAGTTCTCTTGGACAGGGGGCCCTTTGGGGTCCACCACTGGCCTCCCTGACCTCTTCAGCCCTGGGCTGACTGAGGCAGGGTAGAGAGGGGCAGGTTACCTGCTCCAGACTGGGTCCCACCTTGGAAGGGTCCACTGACATCAGAGGTTCTGCCAGGCTAGGCCTGACTACCTCTGGGGCAGTTCCTTCCCAAGGGGTCAGATCAGTTCCCTGAGGAGGCTGATCCTTTCCTAGAGTCTGGTGGGAGGGAGATTTCTCTTCCTCCTCAATGCTCTCTGTCTGAGTGGAGTGATCCATAGTTTCAGGCTTCACAACACTATTATCTGTCTGAGTTTGAGCTGTGGCCATTACAACTCCACCAACCTTTTCAGGAAGGGACTCAGTTTGGGTATGGGCTGTGACCATCACAGCCTTGCCAACCTGTTCAGGAAAGGCATCTTTCTGGGATAGGGCTGTGACTGGCACAGCCCTCCTGACCTGTTCAGGGAGGACATTCTGGACTGGGGCTGTGGCTATCACTGCCCCACTAACCTTACCATGGAGGTTTACCATTTTAAAATGGGGTTCTTGCACTACCTCAGCCCAGGCTGAGATCTCTAAATCATTCCCCAGTAGGCAATCTACAGGCAAGTTTGGTGACACTGCCACTCTCTTGTGACCAGTGACACCTCCCCAGCTGAGATTTACCACTGCTATGGGATGAACTCTCTGCACTCCATCAATGTTCATTACCTGGTATGTGGCTCCAGGTATAAGTTGCCTTGAGGGGACTAGGCTCTCAGTCACCATGGTGATGCTAGCCCCTGTATCTCTATAGGCCTCAAATTTTGAACCATTGATGAGGGGCTCCTGTCTGTACTTTCCCAAAGTGTTGGGACAAGCTGTGAAGTTGGCAAACCCCATGCCAGTCTCACAGACAAGAGTATCTAAGTCAGGGGACATGGTTAGGCCAGAGTCCCCAGGAACTCCCAAAGAAAATGCACCCAGATTCTTGGGGACACTCCCACCACCTGGGGGATTACTACTAGTAGTAACAGGAGGCTGGGAAAGTTTATTTGGGGGTATGTTCTCCTTATTGTTGTTGGCCTTTGGGCAACTACTGTCACTTTTATAATGGCCTACCTATTTGCAGGTATGACAATAAGGTTTCTTTTGGGTAGGGGGAGAAGTTTGGGACCCACCCTTTTCAGAGGATTTTTGGGGCCCTGTGGTTTGATCAGAAGATTTATTCCCACCCTTCTCTTGAGGCTTGGTTGATTCCTTCTTTTGGTCACCACCCTGGTTTTTAGGCCTGACCCTGGTTCTGACCCATTTGTCTGCCCTCTTACCCAATTCTTGTGGAGAGGTCAGATCAGAGTCTACCAGGTGCTGGTGTAATAACTGGTTCTGACAATTACTTAAGATTTGCTCTCTCATAATTAGATTGTACAATCCTTTGAAATCAGTAACCTTACTTCCCAGTAGCCAGCCTTCAAAAGCCTTAGTGGCACAATCAACAAAGTCAGCCCAATCCTGAGACTGAGTTTTCTGGGTGTCTCTGAACATCAACCTGTACTGTTCAGTTGTTAAGCCAAACCCATCAACCAGTGTATTCTTCAGGACTTGGTAATTGTAAGCATCCTCAGCTCTAGTAGTGAGGAGCTTATCTCTACCTTTGCCTTCAAAGGAGAGCCACAAGATAGCTGCCCACTGACTCTGGGGGACACACTGTACAGTGCAAGCCCTCTCCACAGCAGTCATCCATTTGTGGATGTCATCCCCTTGTTTAAAGGGGGGCACTATCTTACTCAGGTGTCTAGTGTCTAAACTCCTGTCCTTTTCTCTTGGTAAAATGCTGCCACTAGTGAAATCTAGCCCACTTAACTTTTGCTCTCTAGCAAAGGCAAGCCTCTCTTTGGCCAGGGCAAGTTCTTCCCTTTCAATCCTCAGATTGGCTTCCCTCATCTTAGCTTCATGCTCTCTCCTCTTAGGGGATGACATCCCTCTATGAGAAGAGGTCTGAGAGCCATTGGCTCGAATGGATCTGTTAGAGCCTCTGGATAGAGACCTAACTCGCCCATTCCCAATGTTAAGTCTGCCTGAGAGTGGCCCTGGGGGTCCCCCAAATCCATTCTCATGCCTACTTAAGTTGGTCCTAGTGAGTCTACTGACTTCTACCTGACCTTTGTCTGCCTCATCCTCTGATAACGCCTCTTCCTCCTCCTCCTCTGCATCATCTGTTGCCTGGAGGTGGCGGTCAGGGTCACCAGTGGTTCCCTCTAAGGGGGGCATATTCCCATCTGGATTAGAAGAATCTGGGTTAGCAGTTCTCCTGGCATCATAAGTCTCTAAGAGACCAATCAGAAAGGGAATGGTAGGGTTAGAACCCTGTTTTAGCTTCACGGAGGTACACAATTGTCTCATCTCCTGGAAGCTAAGAGCTGCATATCTGGACATGACCTGTGGAGGGTCAACTGACACAAGGGGAGACTCAGAGTTTCCTCATTTGTCTGACATGCTTTTCTAGTGTGGTGTAAGTGATGCACCTACCTACACTATTTGTTTGCCTACTGATCCCTTGCTAAGAGTTGTAGTCAGGGTGTGCTAGGCCCTGTTGAACTACAACAGCTGGTTCAGTAGAACTCAGAGTATTCTAAGCTAAGTTATATGTACCTAAATACTTATGTGATCTTTCACAATGATATTCTTAGGATACGTGTGGTAAAACAACAGCAAGCTCAAATCCCAACCGCTGCTCACCAATGTGAGAAGTTGGCCTGATATATAATGTTCACTATTCTAGTGAGCACTTTGTAACAGTCCAAACAACCCTTATTGATGATTGGTTGTAAGTCAACCGTAGACCAGCTATCCTAGTAGCATGGACAAGAGCAGTCTTTAGGCTAAACTCTAGAGGGCGTGTTAAGCCAGCTGTTATACCATCACATATACCCCTTGAACACCAAGTGAAAGGACACCACACAAGTTGTTATGAAAATAAAAGGATATTTATTTAGAACACAACAACCCTGGACTCTTTATGAGGACAGGGTGCTAAGCACAATACAAAGCTCTTAGGAAAATACGCAAAGTTGCACAATTTACACAAATGCCCGAGGGGCACGAAAAACCATATACTCTAAAAGTGGAATGCGAAATTACTAGCAGGTAAGTACTACGCTAATAGGCTTTGGGATCGCTAGGACTTGACTACTGAACCTTCAGATTACTAGCAGGAGGCCTAGGGAGATCGGGTGCAGAGTGTGCACTCTCACGCGGGATGCGGAACAAAGTCTATGGTTGCTAGGAATTACAAAGTTAGTGATATCGGACGAATCTGACTAGGTAGAGCTGAAACGAAAAAGGATCTGGATCCTTGGATAGCAAAACTATGCGGGAGCACCGAAATGCTGAGTTCACCTAGCCCAGGGGCTGCGGCTGCATAGGTCTGAAAAGACGTCTGGAATCCTCGTTGCAGTAAATGGAGCCTGAAAGAAGAAGTTGCTGGCAGGCGACTAGTGAAGAGATTCGGATGGATCCAAGCCTGGATCGGAGATGGATGACACCTGTAAGCAGAGGGGACCAAGTTCTGAATCACTAGCCAGTGATTAGATGGGCACCAGGATGGCACCGGATGGAGTCACCTCGACCAGGTGAGTGGGCGACGCTGGGCTCTGCAGTCTCACGGACCAGGAGGCGTTGTCGGCGACCAGGATGGAGGTGCGAGCTGGCCCACGATGGTATCTGCTGTCGACGTTGCTGGACCCAGGATTGGGGCAACAAGTCTTGGCAAATGCAAGCCCACGCGGTGGACTCAAAATGGCGTCTGGAGTGGACCAGGAGGGTCCGGGGTGCTCCTCTTTTGGAGGGGAGCAAGGGCCAGTCTGGAGCAACCAGACCAGCAGTGTTGATGTCGTCATTCGTCGTTAAGAAGGCCACAAGCCAGCGGGCTAATAGCCAGACAACGCGGTGAGCAGCAAAGAGCAGAAGGGCCCCACACAGATCTGGTGGATGCTGGAGGGCTGAACTTCGGTGCTAGAGCTGCTCAGTGCTGGGGCTTCTCACACCCCAAAGCACTCACTCGAGGATCCCTCGGCGGTCGTGCTGGGCAAGCGTCGTGCAGTCTTGAAGATGGCCGGTCCCTCGAGGTCTCGTCGCACCCACGGATCTCAGCTGAGCTGACAATGTGGGTAGAGGTCAGAGGTGCCAGGGAAGCCGGGTCTCGTCGTGCTGGTCAGTCGGATTCCGGAGGAAGGACGTGCAGCAAACCGCAGTGTTCTTGGATGGTGCCTGCGGGTGCAGGGTGACTACTCCTTAGTCACAAGGGAGAAATCTTGAGAAGAAGTCGAGAGTTCCTTTCGTAGAAAGTAGTTTCAGGATTCAAAGATGATCTAATTTGGAAGGGGGCCCGCTCCTATCTTTATACTAGGAAAAAGGGCTGGCACGCGACTAGGTCCTGCCCATGGGTGGGACCAGGAAGGGGGGTGGTTACACCCCTCTCCCATGCCGGACTTTCCCCAGCTCCGGGGCTGGTGTGCCCCTGGAACTGGTTCTAGCCGGCAGATGCATAGTGAGCACCGGGGTGCCACTTGCAGTCACCTTCTTCTAAAGCCCTGCCTACCCAGGATACACAAAACCCTGTCTGGGATGGTGCTAGCACCGCCCCTGACAGGAAACCCTTTGTCCAAGCCTCCCTCGCTGGAAGGACTCCCAGCAGCAGGAGGTCAGACTTGTGTCTGTGGTGGCAGCATCCATTTTGTGATGCTGAGGCTCGAGTTAAATTTAACCGGGGTTCACAGTTGCATACATGTCGTGTCCCTCTAGGGGAATGCTAACCCCGTCGCCAGAATTGGCGAGGGGTTAGTATTCCAATTCGTATGACACCTTACTCGACATGTTTTGATAAAGCGATACCAGAGTTGGCATATAACCGCGAGGATTATAATGCACTTAAGAGTATATGGTATGCGTTATCATGGAACAGCTATTAGGACTTGGTTCCGCAAGCTGCAAACGGGCTCAGCTCATGCCAGAGCACCATCTCACACGATTCCAAGCACTCTGCCTTCAGGATTGTCAAGGCCTGCCATAGGAGTGACTGATAGGAATCTGTGTGTCCATTTTAGGGTTAGATATAGGTATACTATATCTAAAGCAAGGGGTGATTAAACCACCCTGCCCCAGCTGTCGTGCAGCCAGTTGTGTAGATTTAGATGGCCAGCCAGGGGTGGCATAATACATGCTGCAGCCCCTGGTAGGCCCTGGGTACACCTATGCCCTGAGTTACAGGGTCTGATAAGGTGGCCCAGTACCAATTGGTTATGTACCTAAGGTACATGGAATCCATTTTACAGAGAGAGCAGTAGGCCTGGGGCCCTGAATAGCAGGGTCCCAGGTCAACTAAGTCAGAAACACCAGGCAAAAAGTTGGGGGCAACCATAGTCAGGTATCCACCTTCCTACAAAAAGCTCTGAATATGTTAATGACATTTGATTCCCTGTAAAAAGTAGCATGAAATAAAGCATTTATGAGACACCAGACAGGCTACGAAAGAGAAGGGCTAAATAGATATGTTTATCTATGTCAGGCATAGGTTTTCTGTCAGTATTTTCAACAAGTTATGTATTTGCTTCCTGTTGCTATATGCCGCACTCCACACTCCTGAGCCTAGGCAATTTTCAGAGGTACTTCTGAAAGTTGGGTTAGTTACAATATTCATGAACCAAACCCCTTGCATCGGTGTTATACAGTTGCCAAGTTTCCCGGTTCCAAGTGTAACTCGGTACTCCAGTCTTGGTCTTTCCTTAGAATTCTCGGGATGGCAGCCCTAGATTTGTACTGGGTTAGGATTAAATAATACTACAAGGCCCGGAATTATAAAATGAAACTGAGAGTGACCTTACCAACCAGACACGACTGCTATGAAATGGGTTCTTTTTACGGTCGTTTGCACTAGAAAATACGCAGAACCCTCCGAAAAGCAAATTTACCAGATGACTATCACTGAGGGCTCAACGCTTTTGGTCTTTCTTTTACACGGCATTGTATTAAGTTGAAGTGAGTCAGAACTTCAATACACAAAATGCATTTGATTGTCACCATCTGGTACTGAAGACCCATCACAGTATTCTGCAAACCTTGCTTACATGCAGAGCATGTGTACATGTGATTCACACAGTGCATTTCTTGCTCCACTCCCTTCCAAGGCAACGCTCGGGGTGCAGTAGCTTTGCTGACCAAGGATGCTATGCACAGCAGTATATACAGTACTGCATATTGTGCACAAAGAAGAGTGCGTGTTCCTGACACATACAAACGGGTCAGAACATGGGAGCCCAACCTGTGATGGAAGAAAACAATCCATGCACCACACCTGTTGTACACCTTTAACAATACCTAGAAGTTCAGAATTAAACAGTTTATTTCTTAACGTCTAGGTATTGTTAAAGGTGATGGTAGCATAGATTTATTATTATAAACCTATGTTACCATCTTCGCCAGACAGCTCCCAATTGTTTTCTTTGCAATAGTAGTCCCAGCCATGAGCACAACAGGACTCAGAATACCAGAATGCAACACCAAAACTCAGAGCTGGTACCTTCTCCCACTGGCAAAAGGATCTTTGATACAACGATATGTTATCTGCTGACCCATGAGTTTAATAATGCAGCTCTCTCTGCCTACCGGAAGGAAGCTGAATTTTAAACTGTAGTGAACTTTCAATGCCCCGTTGCTTAGCGAATCTATGCACTTGCCTGGACATTCTCAAGTGGCCAATAAAGCCATGCTTTTGAACACAGCTCAGTTTCGTCATCGTGGCCCCCTTCACTCTGCTTACACCTCAAATCAGCTGTGGGGTCCCTAATTTTAAGAAATATCAGTGCTCAATTTGTTGAGGAACTTGCAAGTGGCGGAACCGGCCATGATTTTTTTTTATCATAATTTGGCCCAGAGCAAGAGAGAGAAAAAGTGAGTCAAGAATGCGAAAACAATAACCAATGTTCGTAGCAGAAATAGAGATGAACTAGCATTAGTGCGATAAGTAGAGAAGACTTAGGGAAGTGGAAGAAAAGAGGCGTGGGGTGAAATCAAAGGTACACCACCAACGTATTGTCCTTGCACTCGGCAGCACCAACTTTGCTCTCCAAAGAAACCTACACTTGTACCCCATACAAATTATGTACTGAATGCCCCCAGGATTAAGAGTATCGAGTCAGCAACGCGGCAGCGGCCCAGTCCTCCGGACACATGGCAATAAAGTTACTTTTTAAAGACAGGCAGTAGGACTCGAAGGGCTCTGAAAGGAGCAGAGGGAACGTTTTGAAGTTTCTTCCGTTGTCATTGCACTTTGGCAACTAGTATGGTGACCTTCTGGTGTCACCAACGGCACTATTTCTCGGAGGCTCCAGCTCATGCCTCGAGATTAAAATCCATCTTCACAGTGTGTCCTTTCTTAAACAGTGACACACAATGAATAACCGTGTCAAATTAGTTTGTACAGTTCGTGATTAATTAACTGACTTTATTTTCAAAATTATAGATTCAAATGTAGTATTGAAACATATATCAAAAATATACTTACCCACGCTTCCTCGTCCTCCGCTCCTGTTTCTTCTAGAATGGAGTCCGCGTGAGTCCTCCGAAGAGCATCTGCAAACTTTCCTCCACGATTCCGGAGTCCGAGTCTGGGTAAAGGAGGTGGTGGAATGTTCTAGAGAGGCACACTCCACCACATCAGAATGATTGTCGTCACCACCCAAAAATGGCCAATCACTGCATGGCTTCACATTATATCACACAGTGATTGGCCATACATAAGTGCGGCTGCAGCAGTGTCACCACCCCGCGGCGTGGCGCATAATAAATAGATTGCCTCATTTTACCTGCCCTTCTGCATGGTGGACCAGCCAATCCTGGCGATGCATGCACCGCCAGGATTGGCTAGGGAGGCACAGTTACTCTTCGCCCATAATGAGACCCGGGGGCTGAGGCCTTGGCGCTGCTGTTTGAAGCAGCCCCCCCTTGAGTCCTTGACTCCCTCTAATGGGAAAATTGTTGTGCGTATGTTCGAGCTTGTCCTAGCCTAAAAATGCACATGTGCACTCTCTCTACTGCTGCAGGCAGCTGAGTCTGGACTGTCACTCAGCTGCTGCAGCCCAGCTCCTGCCCCACCCCCGGGCTTCAGCAGCGCATTTTTAGTCGGGCGTGTCCCGGTACTTCTAGTACCGGGACACGGGTATAAAGATTTATTCCGCAAGATTGCGCTTGAGCTATGCCCCAACTCCCCAGTGGCCCCTACTCTTTGTACCTTCACTTCTTGGTTTGAGAATTGGATCCACGGTGATTACCGGGGTGAGGAAGCAATCAAGGCCTTTATTCATAGTTGTGTATGATGTCAGGTTACAAAAGGAAACATGTATTCCTCAGACGCTGAGAAGACCTCTGGATCCAATCTGAATACCAGTTCCATGTAAAGCATCAGCGGTATGATAAATGAACAGCCAAATACAATGAAGGACGCTCTATTATAAATTACTAGATTGTATCAGATTATTACATTGCTTATTGAATTCAACCAGCACATTGCTTTATCACTGCATAATATTAAGGAAGAGGATACAGCTTTTTCCAACAGAAACTGTTTGGTTTATAGTTTGCGGTTCTGCAGGGCTTCACATGTCTTTATAAACATTTACTTAAGAGTGTTGCAAACATTAACAAAAGGAGGTTCGTGGAAGCCAGAGAGCAAATATAAAATAAAGACAGAGAATGTTTGAAGTACTCCATGATGTCTAAGAATTTTAGTCAATAGAACTGTAAGATTCCTTGGAGGCTGCGCTTATTACAGGACTGATTTGCTTATCTAGTTTAGAAATTCGTAAATCTACATTTTATAATTTACATTCTAGTGTTTGTCAATATTTCCAACTTTTCAGGGTTTTCAAAACACCAGCGACCAAAGTACAAAATCTTTTCTTAAGTTGTTGAGATTTACCCTGCTTTAGGGTCTAACTACACCTGAATTCTCATGGATGAGTTACAAAGCATTTTGGGGCCGATTATGATGCAGCTCGGAGGGCTCCAACCAATAGTCAGAACCTTCCAAGCTGCATCATAATGGGCTCCTCAGTTTACTTTCCGACCGCCTAATTAAGAGGAAGACAGACAGTAAACTTGCTGGTCATTCTGTCTGGTTTCTGACGTTGGCCAGATGGAATCCAGCCAGTAATCTCAAGGGAAGGCCTTTCCGCCCGTGAGATTACTATGCATGGGTTCCATCATGGTTTCCATGCCAGCCTGTCCGACATGGAAACCATGTCGGAAAGTGTGTTTGGGGGCCCCCAGCAGGACCCCCTTTGGTGAATGGCCTCCAGTGGGATGTCGAGGGAGCACCTATGGTGCACCCCTGTTGATCCCTGCACCCTGTGTCAGGCACCTTGAGGTGCCTGCTAGGGGGTGCAGGGATGAACCACACCTCACATTTCACTATAGGAGCATGCATTATGGCCGGTTTACGGCTGTAATGCACGCTCCAATAGTGAAATGTTGGAATGTGACTGAACAGTGTTTGGTCGCATCCTAATGAAGAGGTCAGGACTGCCAACCGGGTGTTGGTCAGTCCCAGGACTGAGGCGACGTCGGGCGGATGGAATTCCACCCAACATCGAAATCAGGCGCTTTGTGTAGGAATTGTACCCTAACTTAGACTTAGGCGTGGCTTACTAGTAAGTGATCAAGTGTAATATATAGCCACGGAAAAAAAGCTTTGTGGATCAGGGGCATCCGTGTGTCTTACTCTTAGAAATTATTGAATAAATTACGCATACGTTTAAAGTAAAACACAACTACTCGCATTAAATACTTATTCAATTGGGGTTATAAATTTAAGAATAATTCCCACAAGTTTGGAGTAACACACAACTACTTTATTAATTAGTCCCGAGAAGTAGCAATCAATAATTATTTAACCCATAAATTTACATAGGCACCCTTCTTCCAGATTAGAGTTCATCAGACAGGCTACTCCGGAGCATAAATGACAGATATCTAGTCCGCTGTATTACAGGTGCCATTTGATATAACGCACTTAAAATATGGCAAAAGGGATACCTGTCACATTTGTGATGGAGTAACCCATCTGCTGAACTCTACGCCAGGCCCTTACTCCTGTGGAATATGTGCAGGTTGTGCAATACACAACAACCACTATAGGAAAACAATGTGCAATGGTAAACAATGTGCACTGGTACATTCAACTGTCCTTGGATGGGAGATATTTTAGATGTTGGTGTTGAAAGATTAATATTTCCCTCTTTACCCCGATTTTCCACACCTTATCAACTTAATTGCAACCTTTTAGCAGTATCTTTATATGTAGACATAGGGTGAAAAGGTGCTGCAAAGAATTGTGATCAGACAAAAATGTTTGACTGTGTTGGTGTATGCTTCCTTTCCCATGGCCACATTCATGTCGCTCCCGAGCATCATCCATGTTCCTTTTCCTTTTTTTCCCTCAGAAAATCGACCATTGTGTATATGTTCTGTGCTATTATGTTCTATCTGCATATGGAAAGCAGGAGCTAACTTTTATGCATAAATATGTTTTTGTGCACCCAAATCGAGGCCCATATTGATCATGGTTTTGTGTCCCCTTCGTGCCAATGCAAGGGCAACACAAAACCTAGAATGACATTTAACAAGCCACACAAGGCCACTTTGTGTGACCCTGTGTGGCTTGGTAAATGTGGAGAAATGCAAGGCATCGCAAGTCACTGCCTTGCCTTAGTCTGCCCCAGGGAGGTGTTCCTCGGGTGGAGGGTGGGTGTTCCCAAACATCCACCCAAGGATTTTGACGCATTTCCAGGTTTACCATTAGTGTTGCACCTGGGAATGCATCAAAACGTTATGCCGTGCCAGGTGAGGCGTAACAAGGAGAAATATGCCTATTTCGCCTCTTTTTTTCCTCCTTCCACATGTGCGGCATTCTACATCACATATAGAGACAAAAGCCTAAGAAATGTGTTTCTTCCCGCACAAAAACAATCCTGCCTTCAACGCAGGCACTCTAATACAATGGTGTAAAGGTGCTTGCATTGGTGTTTGACAACAGTTTGTGCATCCATGCAGGCCGAGAGCAGCAATGCGCCATATAATGTTAAATACGGTACAGTCCTGTCCTGTCTCTTTCACACAGTTTAGGAATGTGGCTTGAGTATAAAGTTATCCAATAACATTATGCACACATTTCAGTACCTTGTACCTCAACATTAATTTCTAAGCAACTTTAGTGCAGAACGAACGTGTTTAAAATAAACCTCTTCTGTTTTAAAGTGATACTACTACAGACATATTTCCAGAGTTAGAATAACATAAATATTTAAAAAGCAATTGTGAACATGTTCTTCATACTGTAAAATGTATTAACAGCAGTAAATTAAAGGGATGTGCACCTTTCTTTCAGCAAATATTCCAAATTGCATTTTTTGTTTTCAGTAATTTTTATGGATTCTACTTCTGTTCATGAAGATTTAAAAATATAAACAGAAAATGATATATATTAACCCCTTCCATGCTGGTGAAGAACCCCAGCCGTCATGCACTACGGTGCTCGTGTGCTGATGACGGCTGGGGTTCGTCATGGCCCGCCCGTGTTCGGCCGGTGGCCGCACACGGGAAAAATCGCGGCCGCACGGAAGGGGTTAAACGTATAAAATATCATTATTATCTTTAACAATATCAATTACATTTAATATACATTTTAACTAAATATAATAATTAAACTTAATTAAAAAAATATAAACACACAAAAATAATAATTTATATGTATATACATAAATTTACTTTACAATAATTTATTACCGATTATCTTTATTTATTTTTTAAACTTTTAAATTATATAAAAATAAAATATATACATAAATCAATAACCTAAAATAAAAAAAAACATTCTATAATTAATTAAAACATTAAACTATTAAAACAAAATTAAAACGTACATTTCGCAATACAATAAATACAACAGTAGGGGAATATATTGGATATCAAAACAACTAAATTTACTATTCCAACTGCAATGAGTGCAACAGTAGGGAAAGTGGTGGCTAGCGGAGGGGTAAAAATTACTATATCCACTCCAAAGAGTGCAACAGTAGGGAAAGTGTTGGATAGCGGAGGGGTAAAATTTATTCCCACTCCAGTCAGTGCAACAGTAGGGAAAGTGCTGTATAGGGGAAGGGTAAAAATTACTATTCCCTCTTCAAAGAGTACAACAGTTGGCAAAGTGCTGGATAGCGGAGGAGTAAAAATTACTATTCCTACTCCAGTGAGTGCAACAGTAAGGATAGTATTGGATAGCGGAGGGGTAAATATTACTATTCCCACTCCAGTGAGTGCAACAGTAGGGAAAGTGCTGGATAGTGGAGGGGTACAAATTACTATTCCCACTCCAGTGAGTGCAACAGTAGGGAAAGTATTGGATAGCAGAAAAACAAAAGTTACTATTAACATTTAAAAAAAAAAATAATATTAAAAATAAATAAACAATATTTTTTAAATATACAATTAAACATATTAAACTTATAAAAATAACCCATGTTATAATGTTAATTACATGTAACAAAAACCTACAAATATGATATAATAATTTTTTTATAAAATCAATTAATCAATCAGGGAATTGTACGCTCGCTACTCACCCGTGAGGGTCTCAAGGCTCTGAGGGGTGGTCGACAGGTCTGTTTAGCCAAAGAGCTGGGTCTTGAGGGTCTTCCTGATGGTGTTCAGGGAGGGGGAGCGTCTGATGTCTGCCGGTAGCTCGTTCCAGGTATGGGCTACAATGTGAGAGAAGGATCTTCCACCTGCTTTGGCTCTGTGGATGTGCAGGGTTTCAGCCAGTGTGAGGTTGGAAAATCGGAGGTTTCTTTTGGGTATGTGGAAGTTGATTCTGTCGTTGAAGATTTTGGGTCCGTTGTGGTGTAGGCATTTGCAGGCGTGAGTGAGGATTTTGAAAGTGACTCTTTTCTCCACGGGGAGCCAGTGGAGACTTCGTAGGTGTTGGCTGATGTGTTCATGTCGAGGGATGCCGAGGACAAGTCTGGCCGCGGTGTTCTGTATTGTCTGGAGTTTGCGGAGTAGGGACTTGTTGATGCCGGTGTAGAGTGCGTTTCAATAGTCCAGTTTGCTGGTGATGAGTGCGTGGGTGACTCAGGGGGAATCCACTTGAATGTCTTGCGGAGGATGCAGAGGGTGTTGAAGCAGCTGGAAGTGACGGCATTGACCTGTCGGTTCATGGTGAGTGATGAGTCGAATACGATGCCGAGGTTCTTGCCATGGTCTGAGGGGGTAGGTGGGCTCTCAAGGGTGGTTGGCCACCAGGTGCTGTCCCCATGCAGAAGGGGTGGTAAAGAGGATGAGGACTTCTGTCTTCTCGGTGTTGAGCTTCAGGCAGCTGTTGGTCATCCAGACTGCGACATCTTGCATTCCTTTCTGGAAGTTGAGTTTGTCAGTGGTGGGGTCTTTGGTGAGGGAGAGGATGAGCTGGGTGTCATTGGCACAGGTTACGATGTTGAGGCTGTGTTGTTGGTTGATGGCTGCGAGAAGGGCCATGTAGATGTTGATGAGGGTGGGGCGCAGTGATGACCCTGTTGGCCTCTGCAGGTGAGGGGTCAGAGAGGAAGGGTGGGAGTTTGATCATTTAGCTTCTTCCAGTGAAGAATGATCTGATCTAGTCCAGGGCTGTTCCTTGCATGCATGTGTCGAGTAGTCTGGCAACTAGTGTGCGGTGGGAGATGGTGTTGAATGCATAAACAATATTTATTTAAAAGTTACAAATATTCACAAAAAACAAATTATTTAAAACATGAATGTATTTATTTTATTTCCTACCCTATAACACCAAATAAAAAAAGACATTTTTATTGAAATGTATTTCCATAAATAACATAATTAATAATGAATTAAAAAAATAATAATAGAAAATATAATAAACATTTATTGAGTACATGTACTTTAACACAATATTATCCACAACACACATCTAAATGTAATTACACAATTACAATTATTAATTACTAATTAATTAATTTAAATTAATTAACAACTAATTAATAATTCATCAATAAAAATATTAATTACTTCTCACCCTTCACACCATTTACACCTATAAACACCACAAACACACCAAAAATTAATTACACAATTACAGTAATTACGTACAAATTAATTCATTTAAATTAAATAAGAACTAATTATTATACAATTATAAATAAATTAATTTACACATTTAACATTATAACATCACAATTTAACAAATATTAATAAATAAAAATGATTCGATATATTTTATATAATTAAATTACTTCCCATCCTATTCCCCTATAAACCCACAACCAACTACAGAACTGAAAACGCAAATGCCAAATATTTTTTTTTTTATAACTACTATAAAAAATCAATCCAATGTAGACAACTAAATTACTTCCCACCCTATTCCCATATAAACCCACAACCCACTACAAACACATATAATACAAATACAAACAATTCTTATACAAAAACCAAACATCACACACATATAAAATATATACTAAAATACATACTTCAATAAAAATTCGATATTTTTAACAACTATATTTTTACAAACGATATTAAACACTTCAATATCTTTTAAATCGATATTACTTACCTAAAATCGATATTCTTGACCATGAGGATTTTACTGTTGATATTCCAGACCCACGATGTTTTTACCACGATATTTGTACAATTCAATATTTTTACTTCTATATTCTTTCTCTGCACCAGCATGCATGTGAATGAAATTTGCTGGCACTGGTGGCTTTCAGTTAATAAGATATAACTAAATCAACGGATAAGTATTGATGATGAAGAGTTTAATTTTTTTCAAAATCCAGCACAATATCTACTAATGATATATGGGGCGTACTGTAGTTGGTTTCCTCTAACAAGTAGTCCAGGGAAGCAAGTCATTGATGCCTCAATCCCAGCTGCCACAGCCCCTTGAATCTTACAGGGTGATCCAAAGATTTTGGTAATCTAAGTCAACAAGGAAAATGTGTCCAGAAATGGAGTTTCATGACAATACATCTCCAGTGAGGGGGCTTCATCCCTTTGCAATCATGCAGTGGGGCCCTCGTTAAAGTGACAGGACCCCTGTGTTCCCTGGTACAGATGCAAGCCTGAGCAGCTGAGGGGATGACCTGTGTTTTCTCTATCTTTGATAGAAGCACTATTACTCTGAACTATGGCCCAGAGAGGAAGGATACATGAATTCAAATCCATTTGAGTATCAGTTGTATGTTGCCCTGATGCTTATTTGTTAATCAGGCTGGCAGTCAGTTTAGGTAGTATAATCTAGGGTTGCTGTTTGCTTAACTAATTACTTTGTTTAATAAACCTGCAACATAACGCTCTTTCATCAAAAACAGTATCCTCAATCTTATTCAACTTGGTCTGCATGCAGGATGTTAATTTTGTCCAACTGTGTTATTGAGTTTGGATTTGTAGCTTGGCTATAGGATATCATTCCTATGGTGAATACTTGGGGAAATTAAATATTTATTCAACGTTGTGTATGCTTCAAGGAGGCATAACTATTTGACGCAAAACCAGTCCATCTTAGTAGATCAGGCTTTGTGGTGCTTGCGTGGATCCACTGTAGTACTACCCATGTAATTTCCCCTTGATGAAAAGTGGTGCAAAGCAGTGTAAATTGCTATTTGAACAACAAAAGGGGCACCTATCTTGAGTAAAATATATTTTGCGCTGCAAAGCAAAATCTTCACGTCACGTTGCCTGAGATTGCACAAGTCTAAAGTCTTGGTAAATGTGCTCTATACACATCTCAATTGAAAGAAGCCCCAGTCAATACAATCAATATTGGCACAAGCTAAATTACATTTCTACTTTATATTACGGTAAAATATCATTTAAAGACCTATTTTTTCAAAATGATTTACTGATTTTTGGTCTTCACTGAAATTACATCAATCTCTACATTGGACCTTCCACCAGAAAAACAAAAAAAACTATATTTAACCACAAGATTTTGTAATGCAGGATCTTTATACCAATACTTGGTATTAACATGTGTAGATTATGGCAAGCAAACAGGAAAGGAAACTGAACTTTTAAGTCACAGATGGCTGCCAGAGACAATGAGCCACATGCTAGGGACATATTTATTTTGAAATATCTTTTCTTATTATTATTCAATGATCGTATAGATGACCTCAAGTGCATATAATAGAAAGGAAATATTGCAGATAAGTATATAAATTAATATTTTATTATTCAATTATCATATACATGACCTAAAGTACATATAATAGAAGGGAAATATTGCAGATAAGTATATATATAATAATACCTTATAGAAAACAGTTTAGAACAAGAGTAAAATACAATATTATTATGTGCACATCATTTGTTTGTACAATAGCAGTCATGTGCCTTTAAAGTGTCAGCGTATTTTGTATAGAAAAATGTAAAATGGATATTGTTACCAGTGATTCCTTTACAGAGCAAGGCATTATTCCTATACGCTGATACCGTATTGTCACTACTCCTAATAAGTATGCAAACATCATTATTATTCAAAATCAATGGGGAAAGGATCACTAGTCCTGCATAACCAACGTCTGCAGGTAGGTAGATAGGTGTCTCCCAAATAAAAGACCCTCATACACGTGTTTTTAGAAGATCTCGTAGCGGTATGTGATGTGTCCCCGCTCCTTGTTACACGTGTGTGCGTAATCCTTGGGTCAATTTTTGTATGCACCCTCCGCCAGGAGGTTTTACCTTTGGTTAAAACAGTAGTGATCATGGATTGTGGGTGGTAAAAAAGTGAAAAAGGGGAGGATATTAAAATACCCGGACAGCCAGGGATTCAACTTTAATAGGTCTGGATTCGGGCAAAAAAGTTCTGTTTGTGCAGCTGTGGAATTGTCTATGAATTCGAGCACACTCAATTAGTGAAATTAAAATACGGTCAACATATTTCAGCCTTGGTTGCCATGTGGTCAGTAGGCTTTCTTAAGGACGAATAAGTGATAAAGTGAATAAAGGTGAAAGAATAGGTAAATTTATAACCTGATTCTTCTGACAAGAGGAGGTCGCGTTGTACCTGTAATGAAAGGAAAAACATACACACAACATATAGGGGAAAAGGTAGAGGAGAACACACAGTTATGTACAATTGTACAATCTCAAAATCAGTTGATTTTGAAAAGAAACTAAAAAATGGCAATACTTTACACAGAATCACGGTCACATCAGGCGTCAACTCTCTCATGCTTATGCTTCAGTGAAAGGTAAGTGATTTTGGTATACTGTAGTGCTGTGTTCTTAGCTTTAATGCTCCTTGTGTCTATTAGTACCACACTGGTACTAAGGTGATTCATATCGTTGTTATGCACATTTATTCCTGGTGATATTTAGGTCAGGTGACATGCTTATTATCAATATGGTAATCATGACTAGTCAATACGCTCATCGTGGTGTTGTGGTTGGCGTAAATTGCATGCGGTTATTACTATATTTATATACTACTAACAGCGCGCGCTCAGAATGGACGTGTGTTTTATAGCTGGTGGCCCTCGGTATACAAGTGGTCTTGTTGTTAATGTTTGTAACTCCTTAGTGCTATTACTCGGTTTTGAATGTGCCGACTTTTTTATTAACAGCAATGCGCTATCAGAGGGTGATACATTGTGTTTAAGAAAACTTGTCCTTTGGAGTCAAATGCGTGAATAGACAAGGTGCTGTGTAATTATTATCGTTTTTTCGTGATAGGGGTGCTGGGCAAGTTATGCAACATGGCGTACCTCTAGTTTTCCGAAGCATTGCTTCTTCAGGGAGTACGGCAATTGGGGGGAGGCTTCACTGTTGGGCGTGAAGGATATTATTAATAAATGGGTGTCGTATACTTGCGGTTTTGTTCAGCTCGTAGGAGACGGTAGCTCTCTGTACCTCTAGCCTTCTCCGCCCTTCATGCAGCATGTGCTGTCTCTGCCCGTAGTCACCCGGAATAGGTCACGGGTGTGTTTCCGGGCTGGTTAAGTCTCAAGACCATGGAAAGAGATGAGTTATTTAGTCGTATGCACTGGTGTTCGATTGTATTTTCTAAATTTTGGGAAATCTTGCTGACAGTGTGTCTGTATAATCATGACAATTATCAGCTGGAGTCATGAAATCGATTCACTAATTGTGGAGACTAAAAATGATATTTTCCCAAAGACAGTTATAATCAGGCTTTATAGATACTCCATGGTGGGCAGTTTTTTAATATATACCGATTTTTATATCCGGGCTGGTTATGTATGATTATGGCAATTATCAGCTGGTATAATAAAAAAGGTTCACCAGTTATGGAGACTGAAAATGGTATTACCCCAAAGACAGGTATATTCACGCTTCATAAACACTCCTTGATGGGCAGTTTTTTACCGAGCTGGTTGAGTCTCAAGGTCATAGGAAGAGACGAGTTACTTAGTTGTATACACTGATGTTCGTGTGTACTTTCCTAAATATTCGGAAGGCTTGCCTGGCAGTGTGTATGTATGATCATGATAATTAACAACTTATATTATAAAAACGATTCACTAATTGTGGAGACTGAAAATGGTATTACCCCAAAGACAATTAAATTCACGCTTTTCGGACACTCCATGGGGGCCATATTGTTTGGTCAGGGAAAACGAAGTTAAGTAATCATTACTTGAGGCATCTCGTCACAGATGTTTTTATTATCTGGGTTATCTGTTGAGGGATAACCACGGAATGGTATCATTCAGGCCTGTAATGTCTGTTTTGAGACTATGGACCCAACGTTGCTCTTTTTCTAACAGGATTTTGGCTGCATTCCTGTCTATTGTGTCAAGGGTCTCGATGATAACCCACTGCAGGTCGTTCGCTGTGTGGCCTAATTCCTTAGAGTGGGTGGACATTTTTGTAGTTGTTCTTTTACAGTTGACATTACTGCGGTGCTCGCATAGTCTTTGTTTCGCCTTTCAGCATGTCATGCCAATGTATCTCATTTGGCATGGACAAGTGACCATGTAAATGACATGGCTTGTATTACAGTTAGTGTGTCTCTTTAACTTCCAATTGAAATCCGGAAGTAATTGTAATTCCTTTGTGGGTTTTGTAATGTCAAAACAATATGGCCCCCTGCGTAACAGGCGCGGACATACTTGTGCTTTTGCCTCTGCAGCCCTGTTCCTATATTTATTTTTTATTTATTTATTTATTTTTTAACTCTAGTGTCTAAGGATGGGCTATTTGACTGTGCTGTGTCCCTCCATGGCCGCAACTTCTCATCTCCTGAGGTCGGTCGAGAAGTCAGCCATGGCACAGAGACGGGGGGAGAAGGCGCCATCAAAAAAGCGCTCAGTGTCTCCACATTCCTATGCAGAGCCAGTGTCAAAAGCAGTTCCAATGGCACTTGTGGCTGTCGTATTCCTTCAGTAACAATGAGACTGGCACTGTAAGGAAAGGTGAATGGCCCCACAAAGTCTACTGTATTGTTGCTGCCTGTTTGTTACCTGCTGGCACTCATCCCCACTTAGGGTCGGTGGTGGGCGAATAGCAGATGCAGACCTACGATGATTGAAGGGCATTGTAATTAATCCTCTAGCGAAAAGCCACCAATCAACATGAAGAGGAAACAGGGCTATGAAGAGAGGGAGATAGTGACCTGGCATGCTTAATAGAAGAACTACTTCTTTATTCAGTCCAGACCTCTGGATTACTACTTGGCTCCCATCCATCAAAGCACATCAGAAACTAATATCCAATACAAAAGTACAAAGCAGTAACATATTTGAGTGAGTTATATATCAGCCAGCCAATAGGGTACAAAAAGGTCTGTTTTAAAAGCTACTAAGATGGTTGAGCAGTGCCATCTATCTCAAAACACAAGAGCATGCCTATGCTTCTCTATCAATGAAACAAATGCAGCTGCGTCCATTCAAATTCTCAATGAGTCTTGCTAGTAATGTAAAAACATCATAAACATGTGAACGCTTGCCAGGAAGCAAAACAAATAATTAAAATCAATGGATGAGACAAACACAAGGACGACCCCCACAAATCAATATTTCATACATGAAGGAAGCTGTAATTGCCACTTTTACAACAGATATGGATGTTCACAATCTTTCTGGGCAAAAAGAATTTACCATCACAGTATTTGAAACAAATATTATACTTGAGACATCTGAAGGCAAATAAATAGAGCAAAACCATGTAAAATATTTGACACAAAAGGTGCAAATCTTCCCTACAAAACTTCGAACTTCAACAAGTATAGCTCAAGGAATAAACAGAAACTACTCAAGCAATATGTAGGCAGAGTGGACATACACTAAGCAACTGAAAAAATAACGTTTAATCTAGTAATACTTTGAATTATTTTCAAATAACACTGGAGTCATCTCTCACCTCTGCTCCACCATTACATTCTATAAAATTAAAACCTGACTTAAGTAAAGCAGTAACACCCAAAGATGAGCCCCATTACTTTGAAGTAAAGTACAAAAATAGCCTACAGGAACTAACTCAATATGATATCCCCGATAAGGATTTACTAGCTCCTATATTAGATGACCACCCATCAGAATCCTGTAGAAAAAAAATTATCTTACAGCTCCATGAACTATGAGAAATGTTCTCAACTCCACAGATCTGCCATTTGACCAATTGGTATGGAATGCTAATAGCATTAAATGTCATGATAATAGAAAGTCAAAACAAACTCTCATTCAGGAAAGACAAGCTAAAACAATGGATAAAAAACAATTCAGTATTAACAAATGACAACAAACTAAGCAAATATTGTTGCTGATAAACTGGGCTCAGTAAGTGGTAAAACATACTAACGCATCATGCTCCTGAGCCCCACTACTAAATACACTAACAAAAGTTCCCCTTTCCTGCAGACAGTGCTAGAAGATCTGGAGACCAGCAAAAAACATTGGTAACGGAACATTCTAAAAAAAGAGCTCAAGACGCCAGTGGTGGTTGCTACCTGGGAGCAGCAGTGGCGCAGGGTGAGGGAAAAGAGCAGGGGGATTGGTTAAAAAAAACTCACTTACCTCCTGGCTGACCGGCCGCCTGGCCTGCCACCGCTTCTTCTATGTCCTCTTCCTGGCTTCTTGGAGGAGACAGGAATCAGAAAGCACCAGGGCTCCCGGGCTTCCTGCAGCCAATAACAATGCTGTAACGCACGGTTGTGATTGGTCTGACCGCCATGACATGGCGCTCAGCCAGGGGCTGGTGGGGTGGGCATGTTTTCCATGCAGGCTGTAATGCAAACTGCATGGAGAACACAGTATGAGGGCATGACTATTTTGTGAGGTCCGAGAGGGCCGGGCAAGCACTCATGATCACATAAAGAGTGTAAACCATTCCTCCTCCTTCTCTGAAAGCAGCCCGCCCACAAGGACACAGTTACGGGGAAAACTAAAATAATATTAACCTCAAGTTATTATCTTTTTATTTTCCCTTTTTTACACTGCAAAAAGCAGTGGGGCGACGCTCCTCCGCGGTCATGACATTTAGGTTGGTCCCATCATGTACATACTGATTACATACATTGTTTCCCTTCCACACAACATAACAGTCTTACACAGGTGACCTTTTACCTAGTAGCTTACTTCTGTCTCTCCGACATCAGGCTCTTGGTACCATATCCTAATCCCTATACCTGATGTACTTATACATGTCCTCACGCACTGTAAATTTATTCTGTACAAGGGTCACCACTTTCTTCATCCATGGCCAACAGCCAGCTGCGCATGATCATGTTTGTTTAGAAAAAGACTAGCAGGGGATTAGCTAATGTTTTCAAAACATATCAATTCTGGAAAAACCCCAGAGTGTACACTTTAGTATAAAAGACCCCCACTCTCTCTTACAGGACGAGGTAGAATTCCTTCCAAGCTGAGACGAGGCTCTGCCAGAGGATCCTCCGACAAGCAGAGATCTGACATCCCTAGCGGGGTGCCATCCTCGACGCAGAGTTGGTGTCCTTCATTTAGAACCATGAGGTGAGGGGTTAGCATTTCCCCGGGGGATTCTTGGCTCCACTAGGATCTATCCTGACATATACATACACAGGCTTCACCCACAGACCTAGGCTAGGTGCAGGCTAGGTAGGCTATGCATCGTAGGAGTACGCCAAAGCAATTGTTTTATGTAATATGCTTCTATTCATCTTATACGCACTATGGTAGAAATGCCTCTACTTTTTACGATATTGGTACTAGTGATTACATTTGTTTGCTGCTGTCTTTTGATTTTCGCAGCGAACATGTTTCATATTAGATTGACGCTTGACCGTTAATTATTGAAACCATTTAAATCGTCATTCTCTGAATTCTGAGAAAAGCAAGCATGAGTGACTGAATGAAAGATACTGTATTGTTTCCACGATACCTGAGGAATCGGGGTTGTTAATTTCAGTGGTTGCCACAAAACTACTTACCACACTGTATACTACAGGGGGGTGGTTGTGGCACTGTAGAGCTAGAAGTTCGAACAGCGGACTCATCCTGTGGGGGTGTTCAGAGTCTGTCTGCACACCAAACCCTCAGTTTAGGTCATCCAAAACACGCAGGTCCTGAGGGGGTCCTAGGAACTACACAACACCACCTTAGTGGAGGAGCTACCACTTCAAGCTCCTCTGTCCCAATAGGTGCAAACTAACTAAATTAATTGCTACCATTAACCAGAAAGTCAATCTCAGGAACCTAAAATAACTATGTTAACAAAAGCTATTTCACATGGTGAGGTATCAGAGATTATGGATGATGACTCCACTTTTGCCTATTATATTTTTAAGAAAATCAAGAAGTCAACTAAGGAAGCTTAACAAAGTAGCATATGTTCAGGAGAAAAACAAAATACTTCAACGTAACATAGATATTCAAATACTTACGTATTCAATTTTCACGACACAAAATAAGAAATAAAAAACTATTCTTTGCACTGGAAAAACTAACAACCCCAACCCAGGAAAAACAGTTGATAACTGAATAGTGCAGAAACAGCCACAAATAGTTTGCACTCAGTGCTTAGCAGGAGCAACTATAAAGAGAATGAAAGCTTTGGATCAAACTTCAAAAGTACAAGAGAATAAAACAAAATAGCAGCAAAAACCGGGAAACACATTGGACAATGATGCCTAAATTTCCACTTCAAGTTGGAGCCAAACAAATAAAGATTTATGAAGTGCCCTAGATAGGCACAATGAGGCACTTCCAAACATTTCAACTGAAGAAACATGAATGAACTTGTATGACAGATCTATATCCCCACTCTCTGAAGCTGGTAATCCAAACCAGATAAATGCAAGCAGGTTGGGCTTAGCTGAAAAGGAATACATTGAAACGTTGGCAAGACAACAGAACAACTGCAATGAAAATGTGAATAAATTCAGTGAAATCATCATGAACAAATGCCAATGGTTGCAAACACAGATCCTAGTTTTTCAGGTCTTAGTTATTAAAAATAAAACAGCACCAACCACAACCTCCACTCGGACAGATGACCACAAAGTAACCAAGTCTGGACCTGATTAATCAAAATGAGTGGAAATACAGCATCAAAAACTGCAATAAGTCGCAGAGAGAGGTAGGGAGAATAAAAAAAAATCAGCAAATCATCTAGGTCTTCATAGATCACCAAAACATTCTTTCAAAAAATAAGCTTCCTCAAACAGTGTAATGGCTGAAGTTTAATAGACTCATGAGAAATTACTATCAGACCAATACTAGATGTGGACTACTAGAAAATCTCACTATAACCGATTGTATTTCTCTAACAGATCTTTTGACCCCTCAAATTCATTTCCAGATGATCTCACAACTTTTTAAATCATGGATACATCGTAAAACTATTTAAGTCTCTCCCACAGTCCAACAATTTTTCCAGTGCATCAATATTAATTATGGCCCTTGTGCCTGCACAAACTGACTAACAAACGGTGAAATTAACTTTAAGTAAGCACGATGAACTTTAAAACAAGTTAATTAATAGAAATGTCACTGAAAACGAGGGCATTACAGCACCTATACCAAAACTTGAATGCTATTCATTCATTCTCATTCAAACTATAAAAAACAAGAAAAAGAAAAGAAACAAAAGTGCAGCAAGCTACATCTTCCAGAATAAGTAAAGACAATGATGGTCGGACCATACACAATCATAGATTCAAAGACTTGTAGCATCTCAACCTCACAATCGGTATAAAATATCTCATGTTCTCAAGATGGCAAAAGGCTCAACAATAATAATCCATAGATATTATGAACTTAGAATGGACACCATTCAGAAGTTTCTCATTACACCCTAAAGCAAAGAACAGAACCAACCCAAGATTGGAAATGGCTGGCAGTATCACTACAAAACAAGGACACTACTCAATGGATGGTGTTGCGCTCATCAGTACAAACAGATCACACATAATAATATCAAATTTACACAACCATGTAGTGAAGATATGACTCAAGCCCTGAATTAAAAATAGACCTGTGGGAGATAGCAGGTTGGTCACCTCTTTATGGCGACAAAGACACAATCACGTTGACTTCAACTTTCCAGGCTTTGAAACTTTTTATAATTTTTCATTAATAACAGCATTGAAAGGAAGATCATCAGGTGGTTTGGCCATCCTAGAAGCAGCGTGGCTCCAACTAAAACCCGATACTGGTCTTCCTTGGATACTATTGATTAAAATAAAACTCACAAAAAAATCTCCATGTACCATTTTTAAAAATAATACTAAACTTATATATGCAACCAGGAGGGGGAAGCAAGAGATAAAAACTTACTGGTTTTATCAATCTGCTATGGACCATATTGCCAGAAAATGAATCAAGTAACATCATAATAACAAGTGATTGAAACCTCAATCTAATGTCACTACTCCCAGAAGCACACAATGAACAAAATCTATAGAATATACAGAAACAATCAATTATACCATCAAAAAAGAGACCTCGTGGACAGTGGGCTCCTAAAATTATTATCAAACATGAATCTAAGAGTAGGTAATGGGTGCATAGATAAGAGTATCCTCAAATTCATCACGCACATTACAAAGACAAGAATCATTGTGCTAAATTACACCATTGCCTCAATTGAACTGGTAATATTTTTCACTAACTTTAAAATAGAGCCTCAAATAGAAAGTGTGCATCATCCTCATACTATGTATTCGACCCTATAGGGATAATCAATTCCATGCATGAAACTCTTGGGCACCACTGTAGGAGCAGACAAAATAACATGAATTAAATGGTCATCCAGCACGGAAACTAAATTGGAAAAATGGATATCAAAAACACCTCTAGACCTCATCAAATTTCACAAAACTAAGGCAGTAAAACAAGGAAAATATATTCCTATAATTTGGGGCAAATATATAGAGCTCCTAAATTGTAATCCAACAAAAAGACAAAACATATTTCACAATCAAAAGAGAAAAGAAAGGCTGGATACACATGGAACTTCATAAGAGGGAGAAACAAATTGTAAATAAAGCCAAAATTATAAACCATGTACATGACAATTTCAACCTTGTCTTACAAATCAAAACCTATATCAACAATACAAAAAAATATTTTGGATGCATAATGCTCATATATAATAGTGACTAGATCTTCACTGTTCATGCCAACACAGGATCACCAGGAATTACTTAGAACCACGTTAACATACATGAGGCACTTGTGCGATTCTCATGAACAACAGACCCAACATTACAGTATGAATTACAGTTGCAAAATCATCACACATAAAAGATCACCAAAGTGAAGAATGGTATTATATTCTAATAACATCCAAAGTTACTCTAAACTTTCATTTATAATAGGAAGCATATCTCCCAGGAATAACTAACATAAGTCAATCATTAAAACATCTACCTGCATCCATATGGGCAAACACAGAACGGATAAGCCAGATAATCAAATAGAAGCACAAAAAATGCAGCACTGGAGCCAAATGGGATACCTGCAGCTGTCCTTATGCTGAATTGTACATATTTGTTAGAAACATTGAAAAACCTCTTTGAGATATGCTAAAAAACAGCTACTGTTCTGTACTCTTGACAAGGATTACTTAAACATCCATTTTAAAAGAAAGGTAATAAACCAGATCCTGCCAATTATACGTTTTTGCACTCTTGGATGTAGATTCTAAATACTTTGCAACTTTGCTGCTTGATGACCTGAGGAATTGTGTAAAGAAGGTCCTACTTCTCCGCTTTTGACCAGTTTTCAAATAGAGTCTAGCTCCATAGACAACATCATAGCAATAAATCTCCGTATATACAAACCAATATTCAATCATACTCATTTATATACCTGCTTTCTTGAACTTTAAAAAAGCCTTTGATTCCACCAACAAGTACTTTCTATGGGCAAATCAAACGGGGAGTCACAGATAGTTTGATAAATGCTATCAGGATTTTATTCTCAGATAATTGAATCCAGGTCAGAATAGGAGACATATAGTTGACAAAAATAATATTCGCTGACAAAGGGCTAAAACAGGGATTCATCCTCTTCTTTTAATCTCATTATGGCCAATATTGAAAATACACCAACAAATCCAAGAGCATGCCAACCAAAGTTTAATGAACGTGCTGAGGGTATAATTCAGTTTGCTGAGGATACAGCGTTATTAATTGTATTTGACTTAGCTAGCAATACACACTAAGCAGTCTTAGTTTATTATGCTGGAAAAACAACTAGAAACCAATTTTGAAAAGACCAGTATTCTTAAATTTAGCACAATTAATATAAGTCTAACCTGGTTCATAGCCAGGCAAAGTATTAGTAGCTTTGAGGCCTACAAATATCTGGGAGTCACTATCAATGAAAGAAGCAATCATATAGCCCATTTATATGAAACTGACAACAAAGCTGCTCCAATATGTTTTGTCCTCTTAAAACTATCTACAAAATCTAGATTGTCCAGCATTAACGCCTCTCCTTATGGTTATGAAATCCAATTCTTACCACCATTAAGCTATGGATTGGAAGATTTTGTCGAAAAAAATGAACTCTTGGCTTAATATGGAGCAATGCAAGTTACTTAGACATGTTTTCCTTCTCCCTCAATCATCAAGACCAGCTCAAATTAGTTTAAAAGTCAACTTGGTCCACCAGCAAATAGGAACAAATGCCACTCTATTATGATACTGGTTCGATCTGAAATCAACTAAGCAGAAGACTTTCAGTAACAACCCCTGCAATACATTTTAGGACTGTAACACCCCTTGGCACACTCCAATAGCCAATACCCTTACAGAGATTTGAATTGTGCAACAGTGGTCCTTCTGCTATCATTAACCAGACCTCCAAAAAATCCAAAATTGAGTAGGGCCAACTATGCAACTAATGGATTTTAATAATGTTGCAGGCAATTTGGGGGGAGCTTAGGCTCAAATACCTTTCATTTTTCTTTGGGTATGTTCGTTGTAATACAAGTAGTACACTATGAAAGTTGAAAATTGAAAACACTAGCCTGCCATTCTGCACCTAGTGTAAAGAGAATTCAGCACAAAATATATGCTACTGCCCAACATTTCTGCTGCAATATATTATGCTTTTGTTACAATAAGTTAAGGACAATGGGTATATCATCCTGCAAAGACGCAGTCTTGTTCTGGTTTAGCAGCATGGAAGGGATCTTTAAAATTAACTTTGTGACATTTGTGCATATTTTAAAGAATATAGTGGACACACAAGAGGCTAGAGACTGAACATCCAATTATTGAATTAAATGATACATGCACTCTTACTGTATGATTTTAACGGATGAGCTTTTTATTTATACATGTGAATGTTTATGATATAGTCTTAATTTAACTACCAATAAACAAATATTTGTTAGTTAATTCCTACTTTTGGTTGCATAAAATTGTTAAATGTGTACTCTATTTTGTTATATACTAGTAAGAATTTCATAAAAGCTTGAGATCGACTCAGGTGGCACTAGTATTAATCAACAGGATTAAACAGAAACACGCACACCGCCGGTGGTCACCAAGCAAATCAGGACAATGTGAATCCTCTTCTGTACATAACCACAATGAATGATTATCAATACTGTTATGAGCAGATAGTTTCACAAAGAAACACGCTCATTTTTGGTATGGTATACACTGGAATTTTAGGTGATGCATCCCACAACTTCTGGTTGAAATAACAGGTGCAGATTATAGAGGAGAAGAAGTCACTGCTAAAGAATTTTAAAGAGTTTGAAAGAGCAGCTTGAGAGGAGGTGCATTGTCGGGTAGGTAATGCAGAAAAACAAGGGGGTAAAATAATATTGAATTAACCTGTTGTATTACAAAGGAATTATCTATTTCAAACAGGGATCATGCCAACAAGGTGCTGACAAGGGTAAGTGCAACACTATGTATAGGCATTTATATAGCGCACTACTTACCCGGAGGGTCCCAAGGCGCTTCGACCGCTGCGAAACCCTTCCTGGCTTCCCTAAAAGATGGTCCCTTAATGGGTATCTCCAGGGTGAGACCAGGCATCCCCAGCGGTCTGGTGGGGCCGTTAGTGAAGATGAGGCAAGCTAATGCCCAGAGTTGCCGAGTGTGATCGCTGATCAGAGTGGGCACCAGGGTAGGATACAGTCCTGCCTGATCATGACTGGCTGAGGGTTCCTGCAGTCTGTCTTCTGGGTGTAGGAATACTGGACCTGATTTCATCGGCCAGTAATTCCAGCCGGAAAAATCACAAGGCTTTGGCTGCAGAACGATCCAAGCCTCTTTTTCTATTGTTTTACTGGATAGCGTACAGTACAATGCTGCCTGCTGCCAGAACTTGGCTTCTCTCTTTCCCTTTGTCCTCATACACTTCCCTCTCCTATCATCCCACAGAGAGGTTAAAGCATGTTTACTACTTTCTCTAAGCAGGTGTACACATATGCATTCAACCCCATAAAAGTGGGAAATTCGTGTGGTGTTAGGCCTCGTAAATCTGGTCTCACATAGTTAGTCTCCTTTTTATGAGGGCTGACTCATAACTGCACTGCACTGTTGCAGCTTTCCCTCAGGGTGACATCCATTCTGCAGAGTGTGAGTTTGTACCACACCAGTAGAGCCCAACCCGTAATCAGGGCAACAAAAGGTTTTCTCTTTGGAAATGGCCATATTTAGATGTGGCCTCTTGATTCCAATGGGCTCAGTAAGAGCAGCTAACAGGCCTATCTCAATTAGAAAATCCACTGGACCTTCACAGATCAGGAGCATTTTCCTCACAGATTTTGACTCCTGAAATCCCAGTGTGAAAACCTGGGGGAAATGAGGAATAACTTTCAGGTGTGGTATTCCTGATACCCTGTTTTTCCTCATTTTTAAGTGGTCTCTCAGGTACCCAATCCCAATGCAAAGTAACTCTTCTTCCCCCAGAAATATTGATGACCCTGGTGTTTCTAAATCCAGGTGTCTGGGGCTGAGGAAGGGATAAAAGTCTGGGGACCTTAGAATGTAGCTTGATATGGCTCAGTGAGCTAAATGTTCATCACTAACATCTGTTCTGGTTTGCTGGTTATGAGTTCAGAAGAGGCAGGTTAGTCTTTCCACCATTTTTACGCTGAGTACCATATCACTGAGTAAGAGTACCAACACCTGCTCTTTACAGCGCTTGGAAATGGCAGGAACGCAATGTTACACACAGTTCAGAACACACAACGATTGTGAGAACGAACTGATTTTAAAAATCACTGAACGGTTGAAGGATGTGGCGTAATAGCTAGAGCAGTCGACCGCGAAAGGGGGAACCGAGTTCGAGTCCCGGCAGAGACACTCAACATCCTGTGATTCTCAGCCAATCACTTAGGGGCAGATTTACAAGCCCCTTGCGCCACTTTTGCATCATTTTTAATATGGGAAAAGTGACGCAAAAGTGGTGCAAGGGGCTTGTAAATCTGCCCCTTAATCTCAACGTGACTAACAAAATGAACGTGTCTGTCGGTAACGCAACTACTGCTCATGCGAAGTGCTCTGATATCTTCAGGTTGAGTTCGCGCTATGTAAAACTCCAAAGAAAAAGGTAATTTATCTGTGAAACCAGGTGAGAAAGGACCATACACTTGGATAAATAAATAGTTAACCTCATGTGACTTTTATACTCCTTAATATTTACCCAAAAATTACAGCTGCTGTTTCTAAATTTACATATGAAAAATTATACTAAAAATAAGGAAGCGAGGGAGCCTTAGTGACCTATCACTTAATCAATTTTCATAAAACCGACAACAGTTCCTGTCATGCTTTACATCAGCTTCCGGGTACAAGAGACTTTACTTTAAAGAAAGCAGACAAAGGACTAAGCAGATTATATTGTTACTGTCTGTGTGCTCTCACCCCTGGCATGGCACTTTCTGGGCGTACCTTAAGCAGATATGAGGTTCCATCTGTACTGTATTGGCTCGATTTATAGTTGCAATACGTGATGTTTGCCGTTCATATACTTAGGGAGAGAATGAGATATGGCACGCTATCCTTCCATTCATTTCCTGGCCTGGGTGTTTGCTTGGTCCAGCGAAAGCAATAGGGTACTTTCAAGGCCGTGTAACTAAAAGCAAACATGTTGGGAGAAAAATACACGTCTTTCAGTTTGCTTGGCGAAAGTAAATCATGCTGCCATAAAGCTCCATTAATTTATTTGAACAGCAGAATTGTAAATGCAGCAGAAAACAGCTTACTGCAATGTAAACAAAGTCGATTCCTTGCAGTGCTAAAAGGACAAGTTTATTTAATGTAAAATACTGTACCAACTCATCATTGTTACCTTTCAGTTTATAGTTCTATGGCAACAAACTGCTACTCTAAACACAGCCCTAGCAAGGAAATACAATATGAACTCAAGAGCTCTCTCATAGTTGTTAAGTAGAAAAACCGATACTATCTCAGCTTTCATTTTTTGACTATTGACTTTACAAAGTAAGTTTATAAACTCCATTCAAATTAGTTTATTGCGGTGTCTGACTGGTGTGGCCGTCACCGTGAAAACAACTGAAGCCTATTGGAGTTGTACTTTTAATTTAAAAAAAGAAACATAAAAAAGGTTAAACGTTGCAACAAGTGAAATATTTTTAAAGATATAGAGCAGCGTCTGGTGGACAGATGTGTGCTCATTCTTGCAGCCGTTTTAGGTGAATGTGCATTGAGAAAAATCGTGGTTTGCCACATCCATTACAACAGTTTAAGATACTGAGGACATGATATGTTAGTTCTATTCTGAAAACAGAGATGTGCAATTTGCACTACAACTGGTTGGCGAATGGCAATGCAATTTACAATGCGACCCCTGTACTAATAACTTTCACTTCAGATTGGCCATTTACGGGAGAGTGGCTCCAAATTAACTTTTCTAATGAATGTTAATTTCTAATGAATTTGAATTAGACAGGTCGCATTTTACGACCCCCTTCGATTGGCTGACAATACAAAATGAACAGAGCTTGAAGGGACAGAAGATCTCTCTACTCCATCGCATGCATTCCCAAAAGGTACATTTTTTGTTTGTTTGTTTATGAGCAGCATATAATCATTAAAATGACTTATGATGCTTACAAATCCCAGGTAGTGGTCCCTCACATTATTGTCAGTTGTCGACACAATTCACAAAGGGGATGGTGTTACCAGGGGACATCTACCTCTTTGCTAATCAGTTCCCACCCTATCACGGGAGTTGGTAACTCATCAATGTTTGCAACTACAATAGTGTTCATAAACCATTGTTATATTCCTCACCAAACTGGAAATAACAGGGGCACGCCTCTTTCACGCCCATCCTATTTGCGAATAGTGAAGGATGTCTAAGCCCTTTTATGATTCACAGAGAATTTTTTAACTCGTTACTGGGCTTTTGTACATTAAGAAAAGTCCTTTTGTGGTTGCAAACATTGTGATTTTGTGAATCACAGGATTTGCAACTGCAAAAGAGCTTTTATACCTCATGCCCAGAATTTTCCGATATGGCTACACTCACAAAGAACATCGCACATTTCAGTATGCATGGTGTATCCTTTATACATTGGCAGAGTTTAAAACTCTTTATCATTCATTCTCAAATGCTCCTGTCCTATCCATCCGTACCTATGAATGTTTGGAAATACATATAAAAGGGAATTGCATTTACAAAGTTCCTGATGTATACATGTTTTCCCTTTGTTTCTTGTGAAGATTAGGAATGCATTTTACTAAGAAATTAGTGACAGCTTTAACAAATCTTTATTTCCCTTCCATTCTTCATAGGATTTTTGTCCATTACATTTCTTCGTTTTACACCCAAAAGTGAAAAGTGTGACAAGTGTTATAATGGTGCACTTTCTTCAATATATATGGCTAGTTTATTCATGCATACATTTGATGTGCAGAAATACACTTTGACTTTTTGTGTGTATTCACCTTATTTTCATGTATTTTCTTAAGCACTCCCTTCAAATGGTCTTGCAAAACTCACATCCTTGGAAAATGTTCAAATAAGAAAGTAACACTAATGCTCCTCCAATATCCTGTCCCTGAGCTAAACAGTTGTTGGCATCATTAAAAAGGGTCAACTTTTTGATTGACATAACTGTGGCAGACTGATAAATTGAAGCTACTGAAATATGTGTATGTGGAGGACTTGAAATATGTAATGTCACATCCTGTATCCCAATTCCAGGAAGCACTGATGCTTGGAGAACTTAAGTCAAATATTGATATCAAGGAACATTTTGTGTCTGAGACAAAATTTCAGTAGAATATTTGAATACCGGTGAGTGGAATGAGAGACACAGCACATTTTTCTAGCACTCTCTCAAACTTCTTTACTTTTATAGGATTGCAAGTACTGCCATATTTTGTTTCTGGCCACTGAAAAACTGTTAAACAGTTCCCGGTTTATGTGATCTAACTCCTAAACATTGTCTCTTCAACATGACAGATTGGCTAAACACAAATGGCATGTTTAACTTTTAATGGAACATTTCTGTATAGCCACAGTAATATGGTGCAGAACATGCACCATTGGCATAAAAGTTAAAAGTTGTATGTGGGCTGGAGTGTAGATGTATACTACCCATATATGTGACTTTAAAAGCATGACATTATGACTGCCAATCCAGACCTTAACTGCTGTTGCATGCACATTTTAAGGTAAACCATTTAAAACATGTTTGAAAAAGTCCTTTTGATGTTTGCCAGATTACCTGAAAGTAATGCTTTGAAGCCTGCATGGTCTGGATACATACTCTGAAGAAGTGAGACATCACTGATATTTATAGTGGTATGTCCATAGAATGACAGGATACAAAAGCTCTCTTTCACTGCATAGGCACTAGTAAACGTTTTCCTGCAGTAAAAGCCTGCTAGTAAATAAAAATCATAATTTTCATAAACTGGTTAGGAAATAGCCATATAAATCATCTGCCCATTTGCATAATATGTTTCAAAAATCAAAATCACTAGTAAATATAGATTTTTGTTAGATATGCTGCAATTATTATATTTATAAAACGTTTTTTGTTCTTTTTGAAAACATGGACAGTAATTCATCTCTGATCAGGCTCTCGCATTTCCAATGGCAGCAATTTACATTTAGATTATATGTGAAATTATTTTATGTGACAGACCCACCATATGCGTGGCCAAATGGTGGGAAGAGAAGGAGGAGTTAATTTCAGAACATTTTGAGCTAGATACTTAGGAATGTGGGATAGGGCAGCGGACAGAAACATCAGATGGCATCACAAGGACTGTGTTAGCACCTGGATATCTATTACAAAAATGGGGTTGCCGAATATTGGCCGAGGACCTGGGTTCAATATGATACAAAAAACAATGGTCCTAGACCCATAATTCAAACAAGCATTTGCAATGCAATAGGTCTCGCATTAGGAAAGTTTGAGCTATTAGTATTGTAAATGAATATTTTTTTATTTATGTGTTGTTTTTGAAAATAGCGAAATTAATAGCTTCGTCATTTACAATGCCAATACTTTTAACTTTAGCAAATGTGACACCTATAGCATTTGTAATGCAATATAAAAGTTATTGTAATTTATAATGGCAATAGCTTTTGTAAATAACTTTTGTAAAGATTATGTTCATTGTATTTTATTGTGACGAAAATCCAAGAACAGAAGTGAAATATTAACATGTTTTTGTGACATTTGTAATAAAGCTTGAAACATTGAGAGAACATATTTGAAACAGTTGTTGTTGAATGGTTGCACAGATTGATGCTGTGGTGGTGCTGAGTGATGATCTTATGTCGACGAGTGATGCTGTGGTAGAGCATAGTGATGTTGTGGTGCCTTTGAGTGATGTTGTGGTGCCTCTGAGTGATGCTGAATGATGCTATGGTGATGCGATAGATAGATAGAGTGAGAGCGATAGATAGAGGGAGGGGGCAATAGATAGATAGAGAGCGATAGAGGGAGGGGGTAATAGATAGATAGAGGGAGGGGGCGATAGAAAGCGATAGATAGAGGGAGTGGGCGATAGATAGATAGAGAGCGATAGATAGAGGGAGGGGGCGATAGATAGATAGAGAGCGATAGATAGAGGGGGATAGATAGATAGATAGAGAGTGATAGATAGAGGGAGGGGGTGATAGATAGATAGATAGATAGATAGATAGATAGATAGATAGATAGATAGATAGATAGATAGATAGATAGATAGATAGATAGATAGATAGATAGATAGATAGATAGATAGATAGATAGATAGATAGATAGATAGAGGGAGGGGCGATAGAGAGCGATAGATAGAGGGAGGGGGCAATAGATAGATAGAGGGTGATAGATAGAGGAGGGGGCGATAGATAGATAGATAGAGGGCGATAGATAGAGGGAGGGGGCGATAGATAGATAGAGGGCGATAGATAGATAGATAGAGGGCGATAGATAGATAGATAGAGGGCGATAGATAGATAGATAGAGGGCGATAGATAGAGGGAGGGGTCGATAGATAGAGGGCGATAGATAGAGGGCGATAGAGGGAGATAGATAGATAGATAGCGATAGATAGATAGATAGCGATAGATAGATAGAGGGCGATAGATAGATAGATAGATAGATAGATAGATAGATAGATAGATAGATAGATAGATAGATAGATAGATAGATAGATAGATAGATAGATAGATAGAAAGATAGAAAGATAGAAAGATAGATAGATAGAGAGCAATAGATAGAGGGAGGGGCGATAGATAGATAGATACAGACAGACAGACAGACAGAGTGAGGGCGATCAATAGACAGATAGAGTGAGGGCAATAGAGAGATAGAGTGATGGTGATTGATAGAGTGAGTGCAATAGATAGACAGCTAGAGGGATGGCGATAAAGAGATAGATAGATAAAGTGTATTTATGTTGCATTGAGTAGAGTGTCATTATGTGGCATGTAATTATGTGGCACCGAGTGGTATTTGGAGTGTAAATTGCATTGAGTGCAGTGTAATTATGTGGTGTGTAATTATGTGGCACTGAGTGGTATTTGGAGTGTATGTTGCATTGAGTGCAGTGTAATTATGTGGTGTGTAATTATGTGGCACTGCGTGGTAAGCTTTCAAGTACCTTCAGTTATTAAGCCTTCAGAGGGCATAAAAGGCAGAAAGGTCCTCTGCACCATGCTACAGTCTACTATTTGACTGTGTGGCTGATCATTAAAGATGGATTACTAGGGAGCCCCCAGCCCCCCTCTATTTTGGGGCAGAGGGGATTCTGGGAGTCTCAAATCGACATTTGTATGTTCCATTCTAGTGAGTAATGCCCTCCTGCGACATGGAAGCTTTCTACGGTATAACATATCTAATTACAGCTATGTGTTGTGTACACATTTTTATAGGTGCTAATCCTCTTTTAACCTAATTACATGAGGTTGTGCTGACATTAGTATGCATTTAACAAACACATATGGAAATTATTTCCTTCTCATACTAAGTGCAATTTAATAAATTAAATCTGAATATTTACAAAGAGCATAATAACATTCACATTTCGCAACCACATAACAAGAATAAACAGCTAACTTCCTACAGAGGCAAGTGTTCATGAGGGAAACGCAAAGGATACATCTGCTAAACTTCCACTGACAGTACTTTAAGGGCTGTGCTATTCCACTGGGATTGTGCATTATTTGTTACGAATCAATAAATTACTTTATTATTTGCACTGCTTGAGGCACTTTAGAACTTGTCTGACAAATTGGAAACCACATATTTTCACCATCCCTTGAACTGTAATTGATTAAAGAAGAAATACGGAATTGGACATCAACATGAATAATGAAAGGGGCAAGATTAGGACTAAAATACACTCAAATGATTCACAATTCTGACCTAATTTTCATTCTGAAAAACACCTACATCAAAGATATACGTGAGCACCAGAGGAGTCTGTGTGATTAATTAGAACATTTGTATATAAAACAAAGATAGTTGCAGCTATGGAAGGGCGAGAGGGGTTTCCCTGACATTATTAAAAGCGACTTGAAGCTGACGTTCAGGTCTACAACATCAGCATAAAAATCACAAACTATCTGATGCCTGACAAATAAATCCTCCAGAGCTTTTATGACAAAATTAATGTTTTCCTTTTCTTTCTAAGTGTCCCCTTAGTTTGTAAAGAAAGTCCCAAGTGAGGCTCACAAATAAAGGTTTTTTTTCTCGCTTGTTTTTTCTCTCTGGGGGAGCTCCCCTTAACAAGGATGGGAATCACAATCAAATAACAATAAAATAATTTTTAAAAATCCTGTTCCACCGCTGGCGTTAGCAGGCGTCTGCTCTGTCCTGTACACTGCACCATGGTGTGGCGCTCATTTTGTTCTAATTTTTATGGCACACAGACCAGTCCGGCCTATTGATTTTGTTCGGTGGAACCTGAAAGGTTTTTTACAGGCCTTCCCTGAGGAAGGGGGGGTTGTAAAAGGTGATACCACCCATCCAGAAGGAATGCCATGTATGCAATTAGGGCCAAACTCCCAGCCAGGGGGGTAGGATTCAAAGGCGGTGGAGAGAGGGAGCAGAAACCCTCCACCTCTCACGGGCCGAAAATCCATTTAAATCTTGGAGGCCTTCATGATTTATCAATGCTGCCGGGGACCATTAACTCTTTCAGGGCTCCGGACAGAGCAGGCCATGGCCCCCGTCTTGTGTGGGTGGAGCTGCAAGGGGCCTACAGATTCACTCTCCCCGCCACGGCGTGAACGTGCTTCAAGCCTGTGAGTGCAGAGCAAAACACTCTGGTGCCAGGTTTGTGCAAGACTTGTCAGTAATAGAGGCAGGAACATTTGCGCAGAGTCCATTTTTAAGTCGAAACCTTTGATATTTATATAAGGAAAGATAGCAGTAACCAGTGGTAGATGTAAGAGGTTCTGTTGAAATACTTCAGCCTAGCGCTGTAAAAAGCTATAAAGCATAGGCCATGCAGTAGCTGACCAGTATGGTTGTGTTATCACACCGCCCTGAAAGATGCGTGGAAGCATAACGACCGTGTTCTCAGTGAGCAATGTCATCAGTGTACCTGAAGCTTTCTTTTCACGGTCTGTTGCATGAAATCCAACGGAAAAAACTGCACGGACTCTCTGTAAATTGTTCCAGTGTAAAATTTGTTTGACTGGGGAGATTAATCCTAGGCTTTGATTTTTTCACTTAATATTACAACGGGCGGACGACGGACGGGAATCCGCAATTAAACTAGGTGTGTATCCCGGCTATGAGGAGACCTAGGAGGGCGGGGGCTGCCCGCGCATGCGCGGCATTTCTAACTTTTATTCTGAAGAGCCTCAGTTACAAATGCCGCGCATGCGCGGGCAGCCTCCGCCCTCCCAAGTCTGGCAGCTGAAGTCCCGGGTCCCAGGAGGGGGCCCGGGTGAAGAATATCGGGAAGCCCGGTGAGGTAAGAGGGGGAGGGGGGTTGTAGCTGTGTGTGTGCGCGTGTGTGTAGCTGTGCGTGTGTATGTATATGTGTGACTGTGTGTCTGTTAGCTGTCTGTGTGTATATGTGGGTCTGTGTGCCTGCGTGGGTGTATGTGTGTGCGCATGCGTGAGTATGGCTGTGTGTGCGCGCGGGCGAGAGCCTGTCTTGCTGTGAATCTGAGGCAGGGGATGTGCACGGCACCGGGCTGGGTGTGCGCGCCCACGAGGTGAAGTCCACGCTTGTGCCCGGCCCCTGTCTCAGATTCCCAGGAGACGGGCGGCTATAGTTGTCGAGCTGGACTCCAGCATGCTTCGCATGCTTTCTCCAGCTCAACCTAAAAATGGTCTGTATCCAATTCACAGTTTTGAGTTCCAAAACTAATTTCAAGAGCATGTACACTAATCAGCTCACAGTAATCAACACAATAATTTAAACTAAAGAAGTGCAACAACCAAATTATATTTACCAAGAGATGTATTATTATATCATATGGTGGACAGCTGATCGATCACTGTTTAAGCGAGGGAGACAGGTTGCTCCAATAGGAGCATGCAAAAAGGGAAATAAGTGCTCTGGTGCTTGTGGGGTGAAATAGAATTTCATAGAAGTGGAAAGGAGAGGACCAAACACATTAAAATGATGGACTGGTTATATGTCCCAGTCTTGAGTAGCCTGGTCATGTACAAATAGTCAAAAAATTATTTTTGTACAGTTCATAAATACACAATTAAGCGTGGGCGGAAAATCCGTTCCGCTCGCGGATTTTGCGGATTTTCGGGAAATCCGCAATCCGCGAGATTTGCGGATTTCCCGCAAAATCCGCAAATTCGCACGCAGCGGATTTTTTTGGCGGCGCGCGGCGTTGGTGATACAATTTTTGCGGCGCGCGGCGTTTATCATCGTTTGCCGAGTTGTTTTTTTCGATAGTTTGCGAGTGCTGCGCCATTTTGGATCTTGCTGTGTGATCCCGCGGGAATTGGCGAGCGCGATTACGTCATCGCGGCTTGCCAGCGATAGTTTGTCAACGCGAGTACGACGAGATCACGTCTCGCGGTACTTCGCAATTGCGAGATTTGAGATGCGGCGCGCAAAAATATAAATTTGCAATTCTGCACAAGAAATCCACCAGCAAGCAGCATAAACCTTCTAGAAATGATGATTTTTATGTGAATAACTCCTTAGTTTGACATTTGCCTGCACTTTTTTAGCGAGGAGTCCATTTTGGGGAGGGGGGCAGGGGGGTGGGAGGAAGGAAGTGCCCCATAGTCTTCAACTTCCTGTTCCTGTTCAGCAGGCTCCTCCCAGTGCTTTGTCCATCTCCTGGTCACTTTTCATTCGGATGTGGACCTGGAAGGATTACCTTTTGTGGATGCTGCTGGATCTTTGGATTTGAGGCCTTTTTGACTTTCTTTGGATCACTGTTGGATTAGAAATTTTACAAGTAAGTTTGTTTGGGGCATTACAGTTGCTGCAACTAAAATTTTGGGATTTTCGATTTTTGGGCTGTTTTGGGGCCTTTTCCCAGGGGTACTCAGTGGTGGGTGGACTGATTCTTTCTGTGGGTTGTCTTGAATTTAAACATCATGGAGGCCATAGATGAATTGGGATTGTGCTGATTTTTCTGTGTTTTTCGATTTTTTTTTTTTGTAAAATTTTGTGTTTTTCGATTTTTGACCTGTTGTTGGGGCCTTGACCAGGGGTAGTGTGAGTGGTGCATGGGCCTAGTCTTTCTGTGGGCTGTCTTGAATTTAAACATCATGGAGGCCATGGATGGAATGGGATTGTGCTGATTTTGCAGTGTTTTTCGATTTTTGGGGGTGTTCATGGGGAGGGACATGCCATGTGGCTGGTGGCCATTTTGAGTGCAGCTACAGGCACTGGCCATGTGCTGGCAGGCAAGTGGCCATTTTGAATGCAGGCTTTGTTGTTAGGCCTCCAACCATTTTGCCTACTTTTCAACCTTTATTTATGCCAGGGGTAGTGAGTCTTGCATGGGCCTAGTATTTCTGTGGGTTGTCTTGAATTTAAACATCATGGAGGCCATGGATGGAATGGGATTGTGCTGATTTTGCAGTGTTTTTCGATTTTTGGGGGTGTTCATGGGGAGGGACATGCCATGTGGCTGGTGGCCATTTTGAGTGCAGCTACAGGCACTGGCCATGTGCTGGCAGGCAAGTGGCCATTTTGAATGCAGGCTTTGTTGTTAGGCCTCCAACCATTTTGCCTACTTTTCAACCTTTATTTATGCCAGGGGTAGTGAGTCTTGCATGGGCCTAGTATTTCTGTGGGTTGTCTTGAATTTAAACATCATGGAGGCCATAGATGAATTGGGATTGTGCTGATTTTTCTGTGTTTTTCGATTTTTTTTTTTTGTAAAATTTTGTGTTTTTCGATTTTTGACCTGTTGTTGGGGCCTTTTCACCAGGGGTATTTGAGTCTAGCATGGGCCTAGTCTTTCTGTGGGCTGTCTTGAATTTAAACATCATGGAGGCCATGGATGGAATAGGATTGTGCTGATTTTGCAGTGTTTTTCGATTTTTGGGCCTGTACTTGTGGCCTTTTCACCAGGGGTATTTGAGTCTAGCATGGGCCTAGTCTTTCTGTGGGCTGTCTTGAATTTAAACATCATGGAGGCCATGGATGGAATAGGATTGTGCTGATTTTGCAGTGTTTTTCGATTTTTGGGCCTGTACTTGTGGCCTTTTCACCAGGGGTATTTGAGTCTAGCATGGGCCTAGTCTTTCTGTGGGCTGTCTTGAATTTAAACATCATGGAGGCCATGGATGGAATAGGATTGTGCTGATTTTGCAGTGTTTTTCGATTTTTGGGCCTGTACTTGTGGCCTTTTCACCAGGGGTATTTGAGTCTAGCATGGGCCTAGTCTTTCTGTGGGTTGTCTTGAATTTAAACATCATGGAGGCCATGGATTGAATGGGATTGTGCTGATTTTGCAGTGTTTTTCGATTTTTGGGGGTGTTCATGGGGAGGGACATGCCATGTGGCTGGTGGCCATTTTGAGTGCAGCTACAGGCACTGGCCATGTGCTGGCAGGCAAGTGGCCATTTTGAATGCAGGCTTTGTTGTTAGGCCTCCAACCATTTTGCCTACTTTTCAACCTTTATTTATGCCCAGGGGTAGTGAGTCTTGCATGGGCCTAGTATTTCTGTGTGTTGTCTTGAATTTAAACATCATGGAGGCCATGGATTGAATGGGATTGTGCTGATTTTGCAGTGTTTTTCGATTTTTGGGCCTGTACTTGTGGCCTTTTCACCAGGGGTATTTGAGTCTAGCATGGGCCTAGTCTTTCTGTGGGCTGTCTTGAATTTAAACATCATGAAGGCCATGGATGGAATAGGATTGTGCTGATTTTGCAGTGTTTTTCGATTTTTGGGCCTGTACTTGTGGCCTTTTCACCAGGGGTATTTGAGTCTAGCATGGGCCTAGTCTTTCTGTGGGCTGTCTTGAATTTAAACATCATGGAGGCCATGGATGGAATAGGATTGTGCTGATTTTGCAGTGTTTTTCGATTTTTGGGCCTGTACTTGTGGCCTTTTCACCAGGGGTATTTGAGTCTAGCATGGGCCTAGTATTTCTGTGGGTTGTCTTGAATTTAAACATCATGGAGGCCATGGATTGAATGGGATTGTGCTGATTTTGCAGTGTTTTTCGATTTTTGGGTGTGTTCATGGGGAGGGACATGCCATGTGGCTGGTGGCCATTTTGAGTGCAGCTACAGGCACTGGCCATGTGCTTGGCAGGCAAGTGGCCATTTTGAATGCAGGCTTTGTTGTTAGGCCTCCAACCATTTTGCCTACTTTTCAACCTTTATTTATGCCCAGGGGTAGTGAGTCTTGCATGGGCCTAGTCTTTCTGTGGGTTGTCTTGAATTTAAACATTATGGAGGGCATGGATGGATTGGGATTGTGCTGATTTTGCAGTGTTTTTCGATTTTTTTGTGCTCTATAACTGAACTGATGTTCCTCTGTCTTCCATTTTTTTTAGGTGCACAAGACTCAAGAGAACCACCAGTGCCAGGAAGAAGTCCTGCAGCGGTGTGTGTGTGCAGCATAACGTCACGCGACGTCACGTCTGGCCTCAGACAACTCTACAATTCGTGCAACTGCGGCCTGCTGTCTGACCTGCTCTGAAGAAGATGGCCCCAAAGAAAGTTCTCCGTAGCTCCTCTAGCAAGAAAGTTGCTAGTAAGGAGCAGAAGAAGCAAGTTACCAAGGAGGCTGGTGTGCCACCCGCCACTTTTTTTGGGAGCAAAAAAAAAAGTACGCCTGCAGCAGCAGGATCTGCTGGGGACCAACCTGAGAGCAGCACCCCTGCTCCATTGGGTTCAGTGCCTCCACCACCACGCCAACTTAAGTCAAAGCCCTTGAGTGCTTCAGAGGCAGTCAGTGTACTTCTCCAATCACCATCGACCAGTGATGTTGGCTCATCGCAAGAAAGTAGCAGCAATGTCCCTGAATCAACACAGGTTGTTGTAACTCATCTGACAAGTGTTGAACAACCACAGCCGCAACAACAACACCATGTGCAAGTACACGCCCAAGTACATGTGGAAGGAGAGGCAGCAAAAGGAGATGCGCAAGCAAAGGTGCATGGACGTTCACAAGTGCCCACAATAGTTGTTCCTCCCGAAGTAGGGGCACATTTGGAAATCGACAATGAAGCTGAGGTATCATTGGAAGCCACTCCTCCTGATGATCATTCATTGTCTTCCACATCCCTAGCAAGGAAAAGATCAAGGGGGGTGTCTACATCTTCTTCAAGCCCACCTCGTTCTGGTGCAAGTGATCTGTCTTGGGAACCACCACAACTGCGGTCTGACAGTGAGGCAGAGGCACACCATGATCTGCCACCGGTACCTAAGCGTAAAAGGAAGGTCGTCCAAAAACTCAAACCTATGGAGTGTGATGAGGCTCAACAAGAAGTGACAGATACTGCTGGTGATGAAGCCTCTCACGATGACGACGAGCCAGTCATCACAAAGGTCACTGCAGCCCCACCGGGCATGCAGCAAAGAGACATTTTGACCCTATCCCGAGAAGCTGCTGAGCGTGATGATGATGTCGGCGAGGAGGCAATGGAAATGGAATCATTAGATTTGGAGTTAAGTAGTACACCAAAACCTACCGCTTCCATATTTCTTCGCAAGAAGGTACCCACCTCGTCCTCGACCTCAATTCGTGGTGGTGAAAGTGCAAAACGTACTGAAGTTCGGCAATCCACATCCTCCACTTCATCTGTCATTAGCAGCAGGACCACCACCACCAGTATCGCCGCCTCCTCCGGCCCCCGAAGACATTTCAAGTCTCCAGTTTGGGACTTCTTTAGTGTTTGCCCAAAAAAGGAAAACGTAGCCATTTGTAGCCTTTGTAAGCTTCGATTTAGTCGTGGTAAGCTTGGTTCTAACTATGGTACCGGAGGCCAGAGAGGTCATCTTGAGAGAAGGCACCCTGTCGAATGGTTTCCGCACCTAGAGGCGGTCAAGAAAGCCGGAATTGCACGTAATGAAAACGTTGATTTGTCATCTGCTGATGACGAGGAGGTAGAAGACGATTCAAACACTTCACTTACACCCAGTTCCCATGTCAGCAGCACACCCCATGGGAGCCACACTAAGAGTGTGGGAGAGAGTGAGACATCAATGCGGAAAACTTCATCAGCGAGCGTAACTGGGTCGAAGAGATCATCATCATCCCGTAAATCATTGGTCCAGGGCAACATTAAAAAGATGTTGTTTACAGAAGCGCAATATGAACGCAACCACCCAATGACCCGTCTGTATAACACTAAGCTGGCTAAAATGCTAGCTCTGGACCTTCTCCCTTTTTCTTTTGTAGAAGGGGTTGGTTTTCTAGAATTAGTGACAGCGCTCTGCCCTAAATGGAAGGTTCCTAGCCGGTTCTATTTTGCCCGAGTTGCGGTTCCAGCACTACATGAAGATGTTCTGAAGGTGATTGGGGCAGCTTTGCAGAAGAGTGCTGTTCACACTATACATCTGACAACAGACATGTGGACCAGTGGCGCAGGCGCTGATTACATGTGCATCACTGCACACTGGGTCTCTTTTTCAGGGGCTAAAGCAAAGCTAAACTCAGGTGTTGACACTAACATTGTTTTTAAAGGTGCTCGGAAACATGCAACACTAGCCATGTTTGGTTTGGAGAAACGTCACACAGCAGAAAACATTTTGGATGTCTTTAACACAAAGGTCCTTAACTGTCTGTCCCCACTAAAACGCAAGGTTGGTTATGTTTCCACAGACAATGGCTCCAATATAGTTAAGGCCATGAGGGACGGTTACTATTTCAGAGTGCCGTGTTTGGCGCACTGTATAAACCTGGTTGTCCAAAAATTCTTGGGTAATAAACGCAGTGCAGCGTACAGTGTATTGGAGAACTGCCGAAAAATTTGCAAGCATTTCAGGCATTCTTTTAAGGCCCGCAAGCAGCTGAGGAGCATGCTATATCAAAGTCAAATGCCAGTGAAAGCACTCATCCAGGAGGTGGTAACACGTTGGAACTCAACCTTCTACATGCTTGAGCGTCTGTATGAGCAGTATACGCAACTCGATCAATATTTCTTGAAAGAGGGTATAGAGGAGCTGAGGATGGGTGGGCCGCAATGGAACATAGTTGAAAGCCTAACACGCATGCTTCGTCCTTTTGAGGTCTTCACACGTGCAGTCAGCAAGGAGGACTCTAATTTGGGAAAAGCTATCCCATTGTTGTACATGCTGGAGGACCAACTGAAGGAGGTGTGTTCTGTGTTTCGAAAAGATGACAAAAAGAAAGACTCTTTGCTTCTGGCTGAGAAATTATTAGAGCTCCTACAAGGTGATGAACGTCTTCAAAAGATCCACTCAGAACAGCATTACATTTGTGCTACTATTCTGGATCCACGCTACAAAAAGGCGCTGGCAGGCAGAGCATTCTTTCCTTTTGCTGATGAAGATGTTACAAAGTACAAACGTTGGCTAGCCTTGTCAGCCAAGAAGTTTGAAACAGAACGGCTGGAAATTGAAGGAAATGGCAGTACATCAGCAGGCCATCCCCAGTCAAAACAATCCACTTCTGCACCTGTGGCTGTGGCACAAGTGACCTCTCAGCCGTTAAAGACACCGGCAACCGCATCATCTGCACGAAAGACAGCAGAAACATTGGAGGCTGAAGAGGATTGGCTAGCTCTGCGTGGGTTTGGTTCTCAAAAGGTCAAAGGCACAGCAAGAGCTACGCAAAGTGGAGGAACCTTGGAGGAGGACCTTGAGTCGATGGTGAAGGACTATCTGAATGACTCCACAGAGGTCTATGTTAATTCTGACCCATTGGCGTATTGGCATGGGAAAAAAGAATTGTGGCCACAGCTCACCAACCTGGCTTTAAACTACTTGTCTTGCCCACTCGCAAGTGTGTCTTCTGAACGGGTTTTCAGTGCGGCTGGTGGGATTGTAACTCCCAAACGGAGCCGCCTCTCGCCCAAAAATGTGGAGAGGTTAACAATGATCAAGATGAATCAGCACCTCATACCACCAGATATAAGAGTACGAGAGAGCGTGCCGGATGAAGAGGAGGTGGCCAGCACCATAGATGAGGGAATTTCTACTCTGTCAGGTGGCACTGACCTCACCCGGGCTGAATTCGCAGAGTATGATGACGAAGCCTTATTCTTATTCCTGGACCGTGATTCCGACTTCGAGCCCTGAAAATGAGACAACGAATCAATAACTTTCTTTTTCATCCTTATTCACTTTTATTCCTGTGTGTCTGTCTTTCTTTGTTGTGCACAGTTAATATAATTCAAACTTTAATCAGATAATCACAAAGACAAGCCCATCAGCAGAACTGTCTTCACTTGTTTGCTAATTTATTTGAAGGTGCCGCAGTCTGCATTCCTCAGGTTCACAAGTTCAGAAGAACATGCTCCTCTATCCTCCTCCTCCAGACTCCTATTTCCATCAAAGCAGAGGGCTGGTTTACGCCCAATGAAGAAAGACTCAGCACTTGTGGGGGTGTTGTTCTACCTCTTTGCAGGTGAGTTGACGGGTCTGGGGCCATTGCTGGGAAGCACTAAAAGTGGTTTGTGCCAAATCCGAGGCGGAAATTTTTTTGTGTTTTTGATGACTTGCTTGCCTTTGAGGTGCTCTTAGGGGGGGTTCCGTCTGTTTGTGGGTGAGTTTCATGGTCTGAGAGCATTGCTGGGACACTCTAATCTTGATTGCATTTGCTTTTCAGGAAATCCGTCGTGCCAACCCCGACTTATGGCCTAGCTACGCAGCGCGTTTGGACCGAAGGCCCAGAAATATTGCAAGTATGAGATTTTGCTTTTGGCCTGTTTGGGGGTGTTATGCTTCTTGGCGGGTGGGTTGCCGGGTCTTGGGGCATTCCTGGGAAGGTCTAATACCGGGTAGAAGTGGTTGGGACTAAATCCAGGCCGATTTTTTTTTGGGCTATTTCTGACATTTTGCTCTATGTAGCGTTTTCGGGGGCCTGTTTGGGGGGCTTCCTGGTGTTTCTGGGTGAGTTTCGTGGTCTGGGAGCACTGCTGGCTATATCTACTTTACTTTGCAAGAGGTTTGAAGCAAATCCATGGTGGCAGAGGGGACTTAGGGCCTAGCTGCAGAGCGCGCGCGGAGTGATTTGGGAAATTTGTGAAAAATTGACTAAGTCCCCATTTTTGTACTTTTGCTCTTTGGCTGTTTGGGGGTCTTCTACTCGTTTTCTCCTGGGTTGACGGCTCTGGGGCCATTGCTGGGAAGCTCTAATACCGGATAAAAGTGTTTTGGACCAAATCCCAGGCGGAAAATTTTTTGTGTTTTTGATGACTTGCTTGCCTTTGAGGTGCTCTTAGGGGGGGTTCCGTCTGTTTGTGGGTGAGTTTCGTGGTCTGGGAGCATTGCTGGGACACTCTAATCTTGATTGCATTTGCTTTTCAGGAAATCCGTCGTGCCAACCCCGACTTATGGCCCAGCTACGCAGCGCGTTTGGACCGAAGGCCCAGAAATATTGCAAGTATGAGAGTTTGCTTTTGGCCTGTTTGGGGGTGTTATACTTCTTGGCGGGTGGGTTGCCGGGTCTTGGGGCATTCCTGGGAAGGTCTAATACCGGGTAGAAGTGGTTGGGACTAAATCCAGGCCGATTTTTTTTTGGGCTATTTCTGACATTTTGCTCTATGTAGCGTTTTCGGGGGCCTGTTTGGGGGGCTTCCTGGTGTTTCTGGGTGAGTTTCGTGGTCTGGGAGCACTGCTGGGACACTCTAATCTTGATTGCATTTGCTTTTCAGGAAATCCGTCGTGCCAACCCCGACTTATGGCCCAGCTACGCAGCGCGTTTGGACCGAAGGCCCAGAAATATTGCAAGTATGAGAGTTTGCTTTTGGCCTGTTTGGGGGTGTTATACTTCTTGGCGGGTGGGTTGCCGGGTCTTGGGGCATTCCTGGGAAGGTCTAATACCGGGTAGAAGTGGTTGGGACTAAATCCAGGCCGATTTTTTTTTGGGCTATTTCTGACATTTTGCTCTATGTAGCGTTTTCGGGGGCCTGTTTGGGGGGCTTCCTGGTGTTTCTGGGTGAGTTTCGTGGTCTGGGAGCACTGCTGGGACACTCTAATCTTGATTGCATTTGCTTTTCAGGAAATCCGTCGTGCCAACCCCGACTTATGGCCCAGCTACGCAGCGCGTTTGGACCGAAGGCCCAGAAATATTGCAAGTATGAGAGTTTGCTTTTGGCCTGTTTGGGGGTGTTATACTTCTTGGCGGGTGGGTTGCCGGGTCTTGGGGCATTCCTGGGAAGGTCTAATACCGGGTAGAAGTGGTTGGGACTAAATCCAGGCCGATTTTTTTTTGGGCTATTTCTGACATTTTGCTCTATGTAGCGTTTTCGGGGGCCTGTTTGGGGGGCTTCCTGGTGTTTCTGGGTGAGTTTCGTGGTCTGGGAGCACTGCTGGGACACTCTAATCTTGATTGCATTTGCTTTTCAGGAAATCCGTCGTGCCAACCCCGACTTATGGCCCAGCTACGCAGCGCGTTTGGACCGAAGGCCCAGAAATATTGCAAGTATGAGAGTTTGCTTTTGGCCTGTTTGGGGGTGTTATACTTCTTGGCGGGTGGGTTGCCGGGTCTTGGGGCATTCCTGGGAAGGTCTAATACCGGGTAGAAGTGGTTGGGACTAAATCCAGGCCGATTTTTTTTTGGGCTATTTCTGACATTTTGCTCTATGTAGCGTTTTCGGGGGCCTGTTTGGGGGGCTTCCTGGTGTTTCTGGGTGAGTTTCGTGGTCTGGGAGCACTGCTGGGACACTCTAATCTTGATTGCATTTGCTTTTCAGGAAATCCGTCGTGCCAACCCCGACTTATGGCCTAGCTACGCAGCGCGTTTGGACCGAAGGCCCAGAAATATTGCAAGTATGAGATTTTGCTTTTGGCCTGTTTGGGGGTGTTATGCTTCTTGGCGGGTGGGTTGCCGGGTCTTGGGGCATTCCTGGGAAGGTCTAATACCGGGTAGAAGTGGTTGGGACAAAATCCGCGCGGAAAAGCCTTTAGTTTTGGCACTTTTTGTAACTTAGGGTTCGTTAGGGTTAGCCCTAGCAGCAGGATTGCATGTGTATCGGGGTGTTCTAGATTTTTCAAACTGAGTTCTGGGGTCTTAGAGCACTCGTGAGAATGTGTAATTTTGGTTGCAAGTCATTTGAAGAAAATCCATGGTGGGAAAGGGGGGATTTGGCATAGTTAAAGAAAGCCTTTGCCACTATTCTTAACTTAGGGTTCGTTAGGGTTAGCAGTATTTCTATTGCATGTGTTTGAGTGGGGGGGATTTCGAGTCTTGGAGCGATGCTGGCTATGGCTACTTTTGCTTGGTTGCTTGCAAGTGGTTTGAATGCAATCCACGGGGGGTAATGGGTAATTAGGGTACTTCGGCCTACTTTTACTTTCAAAGTAAGTTTTGTCTCCAGTTTTCTGCTAGGCCTCGTTTTTTGGGTGGGAGCACTGCTAGGAAGATCTATTTTTGTTCTAAAACACAGTTTACAGTACACCTAGCTTGAGGGGCAAGATCCGCTACATTAATTTGCCCATACTTATTTATCCTTCAAAAGGTGACTCAGAGTACGCACTTTCAAAAACATTGTACTGTCTGTCTACTAGGAAAAACAAATTGTGACTTTTTGCACTCCACAGCCTACATACCTTATATTTATTTATCAGTGGTGTTGTAATATTATATCACTTCCTGTTTTTCGTTGAATAATTACAGGCCGGGTTTCAGTCTCTGCAATGGGGAAAAAAGGATGGAGTCAGGCTTCACAGTAGCGAGCCACAATTCAGCATCAGGCAGGCAGTGGACAGGGTGTCTTCTGGTGACCAACATCGGTGGACGAAGCGTCGGCTGCAATGGAGGAGTGCCGCTAATAGGAGGATTTTTTTTCTGCGGGCAACTTACTTACCACTTCCAACAGGACCACTACAACCACATAGATACAGTATCCCTTGCCTTTTTCTCTGACTGTGACTGCATTTCTTTGCTCTCTCTCGGCTTCTACATTGATCCCTTAACACATCACTTAGTCCACTCCACTATCTGCACCACACATAGTCATTTGTAAGTGCTCCTACGTAATTCGCAAGTCGCAGCACGCCCCAGGCCGTAGAGGACTGGGATGGCCCCAATGATGAAGCATGTCACCAAGGGGCAACCCTGGTGAGTGAGGGGACACCTAGAAAAAAAGCAATTTCTCCTTTTCTATCTACTATACCTTCTGTCAGGTTACGCAGCCCCTAAGCGCCTACCGTACTATGAAACTACATTTCCCATGAGTAGGCGGGAGACTTGCAGACTATTTAGTGAGACTATATGAGAGTACCCTTGTATGTTAGGACATCACTTCACTGATGCCTGTCTTGTCTTCTCTTACAGGTATCCTTTCCCTGCTGACCCTACCTTTACCCATCCCACATTTTTTATTTTAGTTTGTTATTTTTCTCCCTCGCCTAATGCCTCGAACACCCTGTGTTTACACTTCTGGGTGTTGGTGACATTTGGAGGTGGAACCATATTTGCATCGACTGGATCACGGGGAGTAAACGTGACACCTTCCAGACCAACCCCATTGAGTGTTGTTGTGAATGGATTTATAGTGACCAGCAAGGCTCTCGGGTATCTGGCTACAGAGACCTTATGTTGAATATAGTTATCAATAATTCCACACAGGCCCTGTACTGTCGCATTCTTTCTTTCCACAGTTGTCGATGATATATTCTTACTCTGCTTGACAAAGAACCATTGCTAATGTGAAAGAACTTCAACCGAATTAGTAGTTATACTTTACCATTTGTTAGGCTACAATGTGGCACTGCTCTACTGTACTTCTGTCACCTGCTATATTCTCAGTTGTACCGTTGAATTGCTCAGGAGGACAAACCAGATTTCATTTTCTTTTTTTTCATAGGCATGCAACTGCCACTGTGTCACACCACTAGTACCACCGCTATGAGGAAATTTTATCCGACCAAGATTGCCAACGTTATTCGGTGTTTCCCGTGGAGCCAGCCCTGGGCCTAGCCCTACTTTCAAACACAAATTACAGGTAAGATAAGCGTTTGGTGGTTTGGGGGTATAATGGAGTATTAGTACGAGAGACGAGAGACTGAAGGTAGTACTACTAAAGTCCTAGGACTCTTGGATTCACTTCACTTAGTCTGTGAGAGGCACTTAGTGTTGAAAACATTTGGGCATTTACACTTAAAGGAAGAAAATGGAACTAAACTTTCAGGAAAACAGTCAACGTTAAACCCCCACCCACCAGGCAAGCAGTAAAAAACAGGTATGCTCAGATAAAGTTTGAAAAAGTATATTTATATCCCTAACAAAATAATCTCCCGCAAGACCCTCCCTAACCCCAACGATTGTCCTTCAAAAGTCCCCAAAAACCCAACTCCCAATTCCCACCCCCCAAAAGTCTCTAAGAAAGGGGCAAGGGACACTATGGGTGGATGCTGTTAACTTTTTGGGCCAGGGCATCATGCTCCTCGCGGAGCAAGGCGAGCTCCTGCTGAAGGCGGGACACCATCAGGGTAGTGCGGCGCAGGCGTGCCTTCACTGCCTTGCAGGTGCAAGGCCTGTGAGAAGCAGCTGTTGGCCTTGCTGCTCGACGGTGGCGTTTGCCTTTGGCAGCCCGGCTCAGTCTCGGTGGACCACTGTGCTGGGTGGCAGCCGGTGGGGCCACGGAGGCCGATGCAGACGACGTTGTCGTTGTTGTCGACCGCACACTTTCCTCGTCCTCCAGGGCCACCAGCCGCCGATATTCCGCAACAGTGGCCTCGATTCTCCGTTGCCGGGCCGCTCTAGCCAGCTCCTTCCTCCTTGTTCGTTTGGAAGGAGAACCTATATGAAGAAAGAAAGACATAGTCTGTAACCAATGCTCTTTAAGATTAACTCAATCATTCAGCAGAAATGTGTGCTGCAGTACAACTAGCAACTTGCAAGCGCATTACATAACTATTGAGGCCAGTATCTATCTAACCTCACACTTCTTCATCCTTGCTCTAACATTAGTGGGAGTTTAAGGAACAAATTCTATGAGCACTGTGGACTTCCATTGGAGTCGACTATGAAAGTACACCAGTCTTATTCTTCTTCTTGTCTCTTGTTTTGGAAAATTGGTACGTTATTTTCTGCAAGCCGGCATAATGCCAGCGCGGTAAACTTGCACCCGAGAAAAAGAGACGCACGCCATGAGGAGTGACCTAGACTTGCGTTGCCGTTGCGTTACTGTACCCGTCCAGTACATGCAGGTGGTGAATCTCTTACTTTTCTATTACGGGTGGCACTGAGAATACTCTGTTACAACTCAAGGGCTACTGCTTAATTAATTTAACTTTCACCCTACAGTGGAAATGAGTACTAGAAATGGAAAATTGAAGAAGATAAATAATCTGATTATCTATCACTTCACATGGGATGTTTTTGCTTATATATGGGATGACTTTAGGTGCTTTGCTTTTTATTGAGTGACAGGCAGTGATACATCCACACATGAATGACTGAGTACTACTAAACTTATTAAGAGAGGTAGGGAGTGGCCACCATAATAACCGGATCTATGCAGTGCTTGCAATACAAACTACTGCTACTATTTATGGTAGTATTTGGACAAAATTAAAAGTTCTTTTCCTTGCCTTTCCTACACTGGAACGGACGTGCGGGTGCAGTGTTACATGCTCTTCAAAGTTACACTTAGTTCATCCACTGACCATCTACTCTCTCTAGATCATGGGTACTCACAAACTTTCTCTCAGGGGCTACATTTACAGTGTAGTTTGGGGCCGAGGGCCGCACTGGTGGGGGCGGAGTCAGAGGGGGCGGGGCTAAAGCAAAACGATAACTTGTGACCATGAGGTTGCACACAGGTCCCTGCAGCAGATGCCCTCATCCACTGAGCCACCAGACCCAGCATTTACATACATCTCTCTCCCTCCTGCTGTCCCTCCTGCCCTCCCTCCATCTCTCTCTCCCTCCTGCCCTCCCTCTCCCTCTGTCATCTCACTGTGTGTGTGTCTATCTGTGTCAGCCTTCAGCCCGGGTTGAGACCGCTTCCTCAACGCGCACACACAGACAACAACACCAAAGTACTTAACAGGTCTTTAAAAGACCATTAACATATTATTGAGGCTTTGTTTGTTTTAGCGCCCCTGCTTCTCCACCCTGACAATCACTGCTTGCCCGGCCCCACAGAGCAGAGGCTTTGTTCTATTTCACCTCTTTGTGGCCTTGCATCTCCACTCTGCTCTGTGGGGGCCGGGGGAGCAGTGATTGTCAGAGTGGAGATGCAGGGGCGCTAACAGGTGAAATACAAAAAGCCTCTGCTCTGTGGGGGCCGGGGGAGCAGTGATTGTCTGCAAGGTCTGCGCACCGCCAAGGAAGGCTTGCCGGGCCACCACCGGCCCGCGGGCCGTACTATGAGTACCCCTGCTCTAGATACACATATGCTATCTAAGAGTCAGATAGTAGCATGATCCAGGTATATGGACACATACAGTTTCTGTGTCACCCACCCAGGCTGTTGTCCTTCCACCCATCATTGCTTCATCATTCACCCAGCCATGCATCTCATATTCTTGCCTTCCCAGCTAGTCTTCAATCTCAATAAGTAAGGAATATATAAGAGCTTACCTCTGGCCGCCACCACCGTCTCAACTCTCACAGCCGCCGCCGCCGCCTCCTCCCCTGATAAACTGCCCTCCGCCTCCGTGTCGAGCACCACCACCACACTGGCCCCGCCACCAGATGTTCCACCTACAAAGTACATTTAAGAATCTTAGAATAAAGCACTCACTAGTCACTAGTATTTGGTCTAGGAATGAAGACATGTGAAAACAATGTAATTTGTGACTGTCTACGTTAAAGTTAAAAAAAATGTCCCTTTTTCCAGGGAAGGTTGTCTTGCTGCACTTTTGGCACAACTGATGAAGGCTGATTTTTTAACACGCACCATTTTTCTCCACACAGACAGAAGATGGACTTCTAACAACAAGATCAAGTTGAAACCAGGTGAGAGCTCGGCTCGACCACAAGAAATGTCTTCAATTAATCGTCAGCACTAACCACTTTTCCATTATCAGTTAAACGTTTAGTTTTATTATGACTTCATTTTAATAAATGTGTTTACTTTTAATAAAGCTTTTAAATTTAAATACAATCTGTGTTTTTTGGTCCTCCAGACTAGAGTGACTGAGCGAAAGGTTTTGCAATTTTTGCAAGCATGAGTCCAGATAGAACACTTCAAAAGACATTATGGACAATCCCAGAGGACTGCACTAAGTTGATAGAGCTATTGCTGACTAGAATCATGGGAGTTTCGCCAACCGTGCAATCTTAGTTAGCTACACAGACAGACTAATAAGAATAATCTAGTAATACCACAGGGAGTCATAGTAGAGGCAGGATAAGAATTTAGATACAGTCTACAAGAAGAGCAAAGACAATTTTGAAAAAATTCAAATGAGGAACGCTAGGAAAAATAGGTACTAGTCTAAAATGAAAACTTACTGGGGCCAGCAGAGGAGCCCTCGCCTGCCCGATCCTGGCCCTGTTGAACAGCATCCGCCGCCTGCTGCTCCTGTGTCCTCCTCTCGCCCCTGGGGGGAGCTGACGTACAACATGAAAGAAAGAACAGAAAACATGGATGATTGTTGCTTGTCAATGTCAACCAAATCAAACATTTCAAAAGAACAATAACAAAATATTTCCGCGAAATTATATTGATTATGGTTACTTTTTATTTATTTGCGGACCTGTGACTTCGAAAGTCACGTAACTCACTAAACAAAGTACTGAAACGTTCACCTAGGACTGGCAGGCAGCAGTCCGCAGGCAAGACGCAAAGTGACAGACAAACTCCATTGTGATTTCAGTCAGATCAGTGACAACACTAACAGTTGCCTGCTACATTACCAGTCATTTAAATAGTCAAACTATCAATCCACCGCCACTATTTTTCTTATTGTCAGGGTTACAAAGGAAGGGGCAGATTTAAGCCCTTGCGGCTCTTTTGCGCCGTTCTTGCGTGACTTTTGTGACGCAGCAGCTAAACAAAAAAGGGCGCCATGGTGCGGCGTATAATATTATAACAACGTGACGCATTTGGGAGATGCATCCCGTTATAAAGCCCTGCGCCATCAGGGGGCGTTCCGGCGCAAGGGAGGGCATTCCTGCGCTGGAACACATCCTAATAGTGGCTGAGGGAAATCTACAAAATATCAATCAGTCACCTTTAGGACAATGATGCGTCACACAAACCCTGCACCTGCTTGAAGCAGACGTACGGCTTGACCCAGCATTGGGGAGATAGGGTACCCCAGAGCATTGATGGAGCTGCGCCATCGTTGCGACGCAACTCCAGCAGTAAAGCTTCGGTGACGTTTTGGGCCCATGGGGCGCCGCATTGCAAATACGGCGCACCATGTTTGGTGGTGGTAGCGGGCCGCACAATTAATGGCGCATCCCTGCTACTTTGCAGGGATGCGACGGTAATTGCAATTCTGCCCCTTAGGGGCATACTTACTTACGCGTTCTGGCGCATCTCCAGAGATGCGCCAGATCAAATGCGTCACGCAAAACTACCCTTGCGACACGGCAGATGTGCCTCATTTACAATGCGGCGCGCCCTGGCGCAAGGGTAGGCACTTGCGTGACGCATCTCGTCACGTAAGAGCGGCGCATCGCTGGAGTCACGTCGCCAACGCAATGCAACTCCAGTAATGCTCAGGGCCACCCAATACTTTACATGCTGTGTCAGTCCTTTCGCCTGCTTCGAGCAGACATAAGGAATTGAATTGACGTAGCAGCGTCGCAGAAGTGCCTGCGTTAAATCTTGTAGATTTCACGCAGGCAATTTTGCGAGGCGCACAGCCGCTGGACCGCCCACCCTGCGTACTAGGAACGCACCCATTGTGGTGCAGGCCCATGGCTTTATAACGTGACGCATCTCCCTAGATGCGTCATGCTGTAAATGACTTGCAGGGATGCGGCACGTTTACGCCGCTGTTGCGTCACGCAAGGCAACGTAAACGTGGCGCAAGGGGCTTGTAAATGTAATCTGCCCCCTAGTGTCTAGCATTACGCAGTTCTGTTAAGTACACTCATACATAATAGTTACTCAGGCCAATGAGACCACGAAATAGAAAACAAATAAGCATAGTAGCAACCCCACTGAGAAGGAGAGCAGTGCACCTGAAATGCACAGAAGATTTTGAAATATAATTTAACTACAATGTAATCGTCATCAGCGGCATTATTGGCTTGCTCCATGTAAAAAACAAATATTTGCAATACAACAACACAGAGCAGGAGAAAACATCATAGTAGTGAGTGATTAAATGCCAATGGCTACTACTACTCACCAAGCCCGGGGATCTCCAAGCCGAGCTGGTCCAGCAGGTCGCGCTCGCGGTCCAGGAGGTCCGTCCAGCGATGGGTGACCTGGCTGTAGGTGCGCTGGACCCCGTAGAGGTGGGATATGGCCCAGCACACCTTCTCCCACCGCTTCCGGCGCTCCCGCATGTTGTAGCCGCCGGCCGCGATCCTGCCGCCTCCCGCGATGGTCCTGGGCAGGCGGCGCTGGACGAAGTAGACCAGCGCGCCCACTTCCTCCGGGCTGAATATCTCCCGGCGCGTCACCTGCTCCCCCCTCGATCTCACGCCTGCTGTCCTGCCACTGGGTCCAGCACTACTCCCCGCCGCCGCTGCGGCCCTCAAGTGCCTGGGCAGCTTCACGGCGCCTGGCTTGACCATGGTCTGGGCAGGTAAGGTAGGAAGAAGTAGAAAATTAAGAAAGAATAGGATAGGGAAGAAGAAAAGAAAAGAGTTTACAAAAGTAGTTTAAAAGTAAAGAAAAATAGCAGAAAAGACAAAAATATACAGCTAGGAAAAGAGAGGGATAGATAAGAAGCAAAATCGTAAAAAAAAAACTGAAAACAAGCAAAGGATGGGAAAGATATCAAGAGGATTAAACACCATGCCCAGACACAGGAAATGAATGAAAAACAAGATGGCCGGCGCCCGTTTCCGAGCGCGAAAGTCAGTTCGCGCGAGATTTTCCTCGCGATCTCGTGCGAACCTCTAGATTTCCCGCGCGATCTCGTGCGAACCTCTACTCGCAATGCGCTTACTGCGCGAGATTATACATAGCGGGCGGAAACGGAAATACGTCACGCAAACAAAATGGCCGCGCCCGTACTCGACCTTGGGGTAAATTCGCGTGTTGCGCTGCAAGCGGCTCGCGAATACTGCAAAAAAACTCGCGAAACAACAAGCCGCAAAAAAATAAAATGCTCATTCGCACGAATTGGCGGCTTCCGCGGTCGGTTTCGCACGACGCCGCGCCCCGCGAATAGCGCGAAAAAAACCGCAAAACGATTTCAGCAAAAGCAAAAGCAATGAGCAGGTGCAAAAGGTCAACCTCATGATTTGTAACGATTCTTTGTATTGCTTCCTGAGGGGGCCCTCCAGAATTCGGTTGCCTGCTTGCAACTATTGTGTGACCCTGCTCTGACCTTAACTGTATGCCACAAAGGTCCTGATTTACAGCTAAAGGAGCAGACAAGCAGGTGCCAGGCTGGAACTTTAAATTCTTTCAGTGACACATTAATTAGCCCCTAATTCATTATTGTCAGTTGGGGCAGGGCAGGTGTTGTAACTAATTTTGCAACAATGAAAGCACTTAGCAAGTGCAAAAGATCACTAATCAGGGCGCACTAAGGAAGCAGGTGCCAGCTAAAAAAATATTCTGTGACACATTAATCAGCCCCAAATTAATTCAGGTCACTTGAGGCAGGGAAGGTGTGCTTTGCTTTGCCGAAAATAATGTACACTGGACAACCAGAGGGTGTGGTGATGAAACAGAGGGTGGCATGGGTGGGCCAGAGGGTGGCATGAGTAGTCAGAGAGTGGCAGTGGTGACAGAGAGTGGCAGTGATGAAGAAGAGTGTCCCAAACAGGCTGGACATGTAGAAACAACAAGTTCGCAAAACTTGCGACCCGACAGGTAAGTTCGCAAATTGCGAAATTGTAAAAACCCTCGCGAACTGGCAGAAACACGGGCGAACACAAAAAAAAAAAAAAATCCGCAAATTCGCGGGAATTCGCGGATTTTGCGGATTGCGAATCCGCAAATCCGCAAAATTCGCGAACGCGAGATCCGCAAAATTCGCCCATGCTTATACACAATGTTGTGTCTTAAGGGAGCACGGTGGAGTATAACTCGTGGTCCAGTGCATAAGTGATTGTAAGTAAGTAGTAAAGTGGTATTACAGGTATTCAGTACATGTAAGTTATATGCTACCGATGGGCCTCCAACACTTATTGTGCCATCCACTTAGTTAGCCTTGTAAACATAACTCAGGCCTACCATTGTAGTCTGTGTGTGCAGTTCAAACTGCCATTTTGATCTGGCAAAATAAACCTTTACCAGGCCCAAACCTTCAGTAGAGAGCAATGTTTACGTGTGTGTTGTACTACTGATAGGATAACACTGGGTTACCTTCTTACATTTTATAAGTGATAACTTTTGAGTGGAAGAAAGTAGGAATATCATGTTTGGTGTCTAAGAACTTGTGATTTAAAATCCTTTGATGATGGCTTTGGATTTTAAGTCACAATACTGAAAACGCCATTTTGGGAAAGTATACAAAAGTGATGGATGGAATTCTTGAATTAATCTCAGCAACTGGAAATTACTAGGGCAAGCATCCCAATCCATTCTTATTTTGCACTGTATGTCACCTAAGTTTGCACCCAGCTATGTGCAAATCAGTCTTCACCCTGCTCCATTTGGAACAGTCCTGCCTGAACTGCCAAGCCAGGAACGCCCTGAACCAGAGCACAAGCAACCAAGGATCGGATTTGCCCTTGTTAGGGGCTCATCTGCCAGGTGTAGCTTGGTTCCAGTGACAATTTCCACTGGACCCACATTTGTGCATGCCGTCCCACTCAGGGTGACACATTAAAGTATACAAAAAGTGATGGTTCGAATGCTTGAATTAATCGCACTCTCAGCCACCTCTGAGGTTGGAAACCTCTAGAACCTTCTCCTACTTTAAATCTGCCACAAGGTATACATTTTGGACCCTCAAAGTCAACTCTTCAGTAAACATCTGGGCCTGTGGAAGACTCAGAAGGATTGCTATGCTGCTCTGCAAATGGTATTGGAGAGAAGGGACTTCCCTGACGCCTTCCCCTACCTAATTTGAACACCCGTGAGGTTGGTACCATATACTCTCACCTGGGCCAGAGGCTTCTGATAAAGGACCTGCACCCATTAAGACGAGATCATTTAAGTAAAGGATGTCTTGCTAGCATTGTTGGAAGTTACTCAAGAAACTTTCATTTTTGGTGTGCACTACATAAGTGATATCTACTATTGTTGTATATAGTCCAAAACTTTAGTCTTGAAAATCAGTTATCAATGATGATGAATTTTTTAATTGCATACACTAAGCTAAATATTTTCTAAGTCTTGCAAAATGTGCCAGACGTAACAAATTAAGACCTTTAAACGAATTATGTCACAAACATGCCACTGATCTCACTTTCAGTTGACTTTTTTTAATGTATGTATTTAGTTGTGTTGTATTGGTTATAAGCAGTAGAGAGATACGTTTGGATGTCCTAACAGATACACCACACATACAAACAGTCATATGCATGAAGGTGATAGGCAAACACACACATGCACTCAAACACTCAGCCACATAGTCAGTCAGAAAATGCTCTTAAGGGAAGGCAAGACACAGAGTGGATGTTGGTTCCAAGCTTTTATCAAATTCCGGATGTATGGTTGTGCTCAAGAATTATGGTTTAATGACAGTGCGTGCACACAGTGATAGTAGATAGATGGAAGGTTGCGTTTGCACAGATGAGCTGATGCAAGTATTGGTAAAAGGATGAATGATTGGTTGTCGTTTGATGGATGAACTCATGTGTAGGTATGGGCATGTGAGAAGGGTGGATATTTGTAAGTAGAATTAAGTTGGAGTTGGAAGAATTAGGACTAAGAGTAGGAGTATGTAGGATTAAGAAGGCGTAAAAGTAAGTATGAGCAGGGTAGATGTGTAGGAATATTTTTTTAAAGAGTAGGAGTAAAGACAGGCATACATAGGAGTTAAAATAGATATAATTCAGAGTAAAAGTAGATGTAAGTAGGGCTCAGAGTAGAACTAACAGCAATCATAAAAGTAGGTGCAACAGTGAAAGTAGAATTAGGAAGAGATATGGTTAAGAGTAGGTTCATGGAGAAATAGATGCCCTTAGAAGTAGCACAGAGAGTCAAAATTATGACAGCAATTGTAAAAAAATCCAGGTGTGCACACAGTTGTAACAGTGGGGTAAGTAGGCGTGACAGTAGGAGTAACATTGGAAGTATGTGCAGAAGATTAGGAATAAAGGAGTAATTCGAATTAAATGAAAGTTAGAGTATGCCTAAATAAAAGCAAGTAGGTTTAGATATAGATGACGTGAAGGAGTAAGAGTAATTGTGGGAATGAGTAGGAGTTAATGTGAGAGTAATTAGGAGAAAGAGTAATAGCAATAGTAAATAAGAGTAAATAGGAGTGTGAGTGGTAATAGTTGGAGCTTCACATAGGAGTAAGTTTAGAACTGCAAGAGTAACAGTAGGAATAATAGTAAATGATTATAGTAATGATAGTAAATGTCGGAAAAAGTGTAGGAATAGGAAAGAGTAAAAGTAAGAAGAAGAATGAGAAAGTAGAAGAGAGGAGGAGTAGGAAGAACTATAAGTAGGAGTACCTATGAGTAAGGAAAACCAGTTGATGCATACCCTTCAGTACATTTACCACCAAAGTCCATGGTAAAGATTGGTCACTTTCTAAAACTGCATTTAATTGATGAAGCAGGGCTGTTCAAGGAAAATGCATAAGAGACAGGATTTTTGTGCAACTCATTCACTACCATTAGACAAAGTTAGCACTGTTTCACATTAAACACCTCAAACACAAAAAACTCAAATTGCTGATAGTAAGATTCACATCACAATCACATTGTAGTTAAGCAAAGAAGCATAGTAATGTTAACTATACATTAGATAACTTGCTGCCAACAACAGGACAATGTGGCTAATAAAAAGGGTAAACATTGTAATGTATAGGCATTTATATAGCGCACTACTTACCCGGAGGGTCCCAAGGCGCTTCGACCGCTGCGAAACCCTTCCTGGCTTCCCTGAGAGATGGTCCTTTAATGGGTATCTGCAGGGTGAGACCAGGCATCCCCGGCGGTCTGGTGGGGCCGTTAGTGAAGATGAGGCAAGCTAATGCCCAGAGTTGCCGAGTGTGATCGCTGATCAGAGTGGGCACCGAGGCGAGAGAATTATCGAGTCCGCTGACCCTGGTCCAGAAACCTGCCGCGCCGGGAATCGAACCCTGGTCCCGGGCCGTCCTCTGCTCTCGGGTCTGCCGCCTCTAACCAGTGAGCCACACTACTTCACTGGTCATTGGTGAAATTAATTTAAAAAGTGCAGAGTGGGGGGCGTGGCCAGGCAAGATGGCAGGGTGGACGTGATTCACCTCCGCTCCGGCGTCCAAGAGCTGTTTATTTGGCTTAAATTGAGCATTATAGTCACGGGAGCGTAGTACAAGGGGACCCATGCAGTACCGGTTAGAGAGGGCGAGCGGTGCCAGAATTGAGGCTTCTACCAAACTTGGAGTGCAAGTAGCAGAGCTGCGCGTTCTACAAAATGGCACCAGCACCCGGGATGTCCATCGGTATCTGCTGTGGCGGTCACCATTTTCCCTGACTGGCGATGCGGTCCTCTCCTGCTGAGCGAGAATAGCGGAGGGGAGCAGCGGAGAGGAATTGGGAAGTCTGAAAGAGCAAGAGGCGTATTGACAACGCAGCTGTTGATGGCTACCTGAAGACTTGTGACCGCTGCCAGCAGGAATCACGGATTGCCAGCGCGAGTGGCCCGTTGGTAATGTAGAGGTAAGCCTAGGGGAAAAACGCGTTTAAAGGAAGCTTAGGGGCTTTGGGGGATGAGATGTGCAGCACGGCCACCTAGAGAAAGACTTGCCTGATTTGAACATGGCGCCCAGGCGAGACTTGCCTGACCTTGACATGGCGCCTGATGCGTAGAAGAGAAGCAGAATGCAGTGATGAAGCTAACTACCCCTCTGGAAGTCTACTTATATCAGTGCTCAAAGATGCTGCTAAACAGTGAGCGGTAGCTTTGATGTCTTCACCCCCAGCAGAAATGAGGGGTACCCACTACTGATTTCGCAAGTGCTGATCCTAGGCCTCAGTACAAGGGTAGGGCACAAGCTTATCTCTTTTGAAGGAGAAAGGGCACCCCCCGGGAATTGTTGGAGCGATATGCTGGAGGAAACAGCAATTGTGAGGCAACATGAATAGGAAGTGAGGGCTCCTCCATTCGTGGAGGGAAGAAGTGTAGGGGCTGTGCCTATGCCACTGCAAAATGGCCCTGCTAAGGTGTCCAGCTATTTCACTACCTCAGAGAAGAAATTGTCACAGGATAGGTCTGACGATGCCACGGCTATGGCTCTCACCAAGGAAGATCTTATTGCTTCCCTCAAGGACTTCAAGGCGGAGCTCAGCGCAGAGATTAAAGTGGATATCAAATCCTCCATGGATCAACTGAATGCTGATCTCTCTGAACGGATAGCAACGCTCCAGCAGGATCTGGACTCTGTGGGCACATGAGTGCTGGAATCGAGATGCAAGCTCAAGAACTAGATAAAAGAATGTCGCCTCCCATGATAAAATGCAGGAGCTTCACACCCAGTTACAGTCAGCGCTGCTAAAGACCGAGCGTCTCGAAAACAGAGCACAAACAGACAACATCAGGATTAAGGACCTGGAGGAGGGGGCAGAGGGACCAGACCTGTAGGCATTTCTTGGGGGTCTCCTCGCAGAAATCCTGGGGGTGAACCAGAGGAAGAAAAAGATCGAGCTGGAGCATCAAGTGGGACCCCAGCCCTGTGGAGAGCAACGTTGCACGTGCGCTGTTCTGGTGAAGCTCCACTCCTTAAAAGTGAACAAGACGATCCCATAGGGCGGCCAGGAAAAAGGACGAGATCTCATTTAAGGACTTTTGCTGTACTCTTTATCAGGATTTTGCGCCCTTAACACTTCTTCGGCAGCAGCAATTTCGACCCCTCACCACAAGACTAAGACCGGCCAAAATTAATTACAGATGGATTTACCCTTTTGTCTTGGAATTCGAGTTAAACAATAAAATGAAGCATGTCACAGAGCTAGAGGAAGGTCTGAGACTCATGGGGCTCCCTCCGGGGTCAGACGACCATACGGGAGGCCCTTCCAATGGGAAAGAGAGCAACAAGTCTTTACAGTGGAACGTGATTTGGAAGGGTCATCACTCCAAGGACTGGAACGATCCAATCTGGAACTCCTGGTGGTAAAACATTGATGTGGGGAGTCTGACATGGATCACAAGCTCTACAGTGTGGAGTCCTTACCCAGAGATCAATGGGTAGGCAGGTATCGCTTTTGATGTTTCTGCAAGCACCTATACTCAAACTCTACAATTATACAAGATGTTTTGGTGATCGATAATTGGTTTCGTGAAACAGCTGGGGCCCCGGACCTGGGCTGGATGCCCTACATCACGAACCCTATCTTCCAAGACTTTATGGGGGCAGGAGGTGCCCAGCACAGGTTTTGGATATTTAGTTATGTTAACTGTTGGGGAGGGGGGTAATGGAGGACAAAATATGGTCTCTTATGGTCATTGGACATGCATTGTCACTGGCTTAAAAAGCGTTTTCGAAATTCGAAGGAGCTATGTGTATTCCCTTAGTAGTAAGATATAGAGGGATGGTGATTTTGTAGCTTCAGGTACAGCCTGCTCAGGTGGGGGTCAAGTTGGGACTATGCTAATTGCAATAGCTTCCTGAAACGTAAAGGGCTTAAATTCACCCCTCAAACATCAAATAGTTTGGAAATGTCTCTCGAATCACTCCTTTGAGGGGGTGGCCCTACAGGAAACACACCTACAGCGGGAGGGGGAGCGACGGTTGCACCATCAAAGTTATGCTTTAATTTACAGAACTTCAGCAGCTACGAAACACAAAGGGGTAGATTTATTTTTACACAACTCTTCCAAATTTCAACCTGAAGCCAAAAAGTCAGACAAGGAAGGGAGGATTATCATGGTAAAGGGTTTTTTCAGGGGAAGGCTGTGTACGTTCATATCAACATACACACCCAATACAGGTCAGAAGACGATCTTGTCTTCCCTGCTTAATATGTTGGGTGGGTTTGCTGAGGGTCCGACAATATTGATGGGGGGCTTCAACCTCACGTGGCACGCAGATATGGATAGAACCCATCCACACAGAGCGCCCACAGGCAGTTTCCCCAAATCTGTTAAACACTCCATACACGCTATGGGCTTATTAGATGCATGGTGGCAAGTACATCCTTACACCAAAGATTACTCATATTTTTCTCACTTTCATCAAACATATTCGAGATTAGATGATATTTTCATAAGCCAGGCGTTATTGGGGTCCCTTTAGGATGCAAAAACCTTGCAGATCTCTATATCTGATCATAGCCTAGTCGCAATTAGTTTAAATTGGGAAAAGAGCGTCTCAAGGATGCCAAGATGGTACTTTCCAGTCTCCCAGACAAGAGACAAACTATTGTGGGATGAACTGGGGGGCTATCATGGAATTCTTTCACATAAAACAACCACAGGATACTTCTCCCCTGAATAATTGGGACGCGTTCAAGGCGGTCATAATGGGGAAATATATGGAGCATAACTCCGCTCTAAACAGAGAGAGTGCTAGGGAGGGGGAAGCTCTGGAGGCTGCTGAGAAGAAACACAAACAGAACCCTTCTCGCCCGTTACAGCACAAACTGAGTGCCTTAAGGGGGAAGGTAAAAGCCATCTATGCCAATAGAGCAGAGTATACCCTTTTGCGGATGCACCATGTCTCCTATGCACAGGGCAACAAGATAGGTTCTCATCTTGCAGGACAGTTACGGGAAAAGAGGGAAAAAGAATACATAGAGGGAATAATGAATCCCAGAGGAACCCTAATAAAACTGACGCGTACAAGGCTAAAGTTTTTGGGGATTTCTACAAAGAGCTGTAAACTAGAGAGTATCTCGATGAAGCAGCACAGCGCCACTACTAACAATTGCTTCATCTCTCACAGGTCCCACAGACTTGCAATGATCAATCAATCAATCAATCAATCACGTATAGCGCGCTACTCACCCGGGAGGGTCTCAAGGCACTGGGGGAGGGGTAGGTTACTGCTCGAACAGCCAGGTCTTGAGCTGCTTCCTGAAGGAGAGATGGCCTTGGGTTCACCGAAGGTGGGTGGGGAGGGAGTTCTAAGACTTGGCTCTGCGGATGCGTGGTACGGTGGCGAGTGCGTGGCTGGTCGATCGTAGCCGGCGGGTGGGCGTGTAGAAGGTCATTCGGTCGTTTAGGTACTTGGGGCCCAGTTTGTGGAGAGCCTTGTGTGTGTGGGTGAGGAGTCTGAACGTGATTCTCTTGCTGACGGGGAGCCAGTGCAGGTCTCTCAGGTGTCCGGTGATGTGGCTGTGTGGGGGGATGTTGAGGATGAGTCGTGCGGAGGCGTTCTGGATGCGTTGGAGTCTTTTTTGAAGATTGGCTGTGGTTCCGGCGTAGAGGGTGTTCCCGTAGTCTAGTCGGCTGGTGACGAGTGCCTGGGTGACGGTCTTCCTGGTTTCCGTGGGGATCCATCTGAAGATCTTGCGGAGCATGCGCAGGGTGTTGAAGCACGAGGATGAAAATCTTAATGCCTCCATCACAGAGAAGGAAACGGCAAAGGCAATTGCGGCATTTAAACCTGATAAAACTCCTGGTCTGGATGGCCTAACGGACAACTTTCACTAAACATTTGCACCGGACATCATCTCACTGCTTACAAAAGTATTCAATGCAATGGCAGAAGGCTTGGTTACCTCCAAATCTATGGCGGAAGCCGTTATTTCCGTCATCCACAAACCTGGAAAACATCCACAAAATTGCGCCTCACATAGGCCCATGGCGCTCCTGAATCTTGACGCCAAATTATACTCTTCTGTTTTGGCAGCAAGGCTAGAGGACATGTTACCAAGCTTAGTCCATCCTTATCAATCTAGCTTTATAAAGGACAGACAGACTCACAACAACATCCGTAGGACCCTGCATTTGATTGAGAAAGCATCCAAATTTAAGATGCCGGTGGTTGTGGTGGATCTGGATGCTGAGATGGCATTTGATGGGGTGGACTTGGCATTTCTCTTTCTCACACTAGAACACTTTGGGTTCGGCAAGCCATTCATAGATATGGTTAGGGCTAACTACGCGCTTCCCCGCTCTAGAGCGTAGGTCAACGGGATTATCTCTGTTCTCTTCTCCCTAGAGACAAGACAGGGCTGCCCGCTCTTACCTCTACTTTTTGCTCTGAGCATAGAACCTTTGGCGCTTCGAGTCAGGGCGCCGGCAGATATTTGAGGAATTTCCTTTGGGGGCAAGGAACATAAGATATCCCCCTTCACTGCCGATGTGTTGTTATCCCTCACTTCCCCTGCACAATCACCACTAGCACTACAAAGGGAACTACTAGAATTTGAGGCGGTATCGGGCTTTAAAATAAACTTGTCGAAGTCATTTATCCTAAATCTCACACTCCCGGAGGGAGAAACTACCAGGCTTAGGGAGCTCAACTCGCTGCACTTGGCCAAGCATTCATTGAACTACCTGAACGTCCATTTAACTCCAAGATTGGAAGGCTTATTTAAAGCTAATTATCCCCCTCTATTGCTTCAAATCCAACAGGACCTCAAACGTTGGAACCCTCTCTTTATATCATGGTTGGGATGCATCCATGCTATGAAAGTGACTGCCCTACCCAAACTGTTATATCTGTTACAGGCCTTACCAATAGACCTGAAGAGGGGATTCTTGCCCAGATAAAACTATTCGTTTTATCTGGCAAAACAGCAGAGCTTAGCTCTCCTTCTACACACTGCAAAGTCCGAGAAGCAATGGCGGAATGACACTTCCAGACTTTGAGCAATATTTTAAAGCCATTCAGTTAAGATTTCTGACAGAATGGTCCAAAATAGAATCTGAAAAACATTGGTTACACATGGATAGGGCAATAGTGGGTAGAACGATCTGGGATGTGATATGGAAGCCTGAGAAAGATAGACCGCTAAATGCATATCTTAACACCCCACACGCACTACACTCAAGGTTTGGGATGAGGTATCCAGGGGTCGAGATTGGTCCTCATTCCCCTCGTCATACACCCCAATCCATTTTAACTCTGCATTCCCCCCAGCGCTCCATGATGGACCATTTAAAGCCTGGAAGGAAGGAGGGTGCCTGATGCTCTCCGACCGATTTCATAACTATGCTATTCTAACATTTGACAGTTGTCAGAGGGATTTTAATGTTTCACTAAGTGAACACTTCCATTACGTTCAATTTAAACATTGGGCACTACAACCACCGGTCAGGGAGGTTGCTACGGGAGAGAAGACACTGATAGAGAAATTTGTTCAGAGGGTGGGCTCAAAGAAGTGAGTGATTTCCTTTCTATACAATCTTCTTCTCACTACCACACATGCACAGAGACCCCGATACATGCAGACATGGGACCAGTCGACAGGGAAAGAGATCTCAGAAGCAGAGTGGGAGCAACTGTGGAGGGACATGGCCAAAGATGCAATAATTCGATCTGAGGGAAGCACATTATAAGATTCTCCTTGACTGGCACCCATATTCGACCAAACTCAAAAAAATCTTCCCAGAAACGGATTTGTGCAGGAGGGGATGTCACCTCTTAGGGCATTTCTGCCATATTTGGTGGGATTGCCCTACGATACGTCCTTTTAGGGAGGAAATCCTATCAGATATGAAGGATAAACTGGGATACCTTACTCCAACAACCATGGAGGGTGCCCTACTGGGCTTGAGAGGATCAGAGCTAGAGCACCAAACCAAAGCTGATAGAGCCATTACGGGGGCTTGCTTAGGAGCAGCCAAGATTGCAGTTGCAGAGTCGACGAAAAAAAAAGGCAGGGCCAGAGCTTTCACAGTGGAATTCTCACCTCTGGAAGATTCTGACCATGGAAAGGATGGCAGATATTTTTACGGATGAATTTAAAAACTTTGAATATAAATGGGGCCTGCTTGTCGCCTACCTGGCAAAAGGTCTTCCCTTGATGGTCTGCCCACCCTCACTACGAGATATGCACCTGTTTCAGTTTTAGTAACGAGACAAGGGAACACCTGGCTTTATCCTGAACCCTGAGATGTAAAGTTTACAAATGCCATCTAAAAGTAGTTTAACATTTACTTTGGAAGTTAGAAGAGTATTTGAAATGTCTTACTGCTTTTACAGCTTGAATGATGATTTCCAGATGGATTGTTGGGGGTGATTATGGGGTGGAGTTGCACACTAGTAACATGTCTGTGTCAGCCCTCCCCATGCTGAGCCAGTTTCTGCTCTATCCGCGCTAACCGTAGGTTAACCAGAATGTGAATGACACTTTAACAGAGCAATGCTTGTAGGAGGTTGACCCAAAAGCCCTTTATGAGCGTCAATGTATTATTATTGTATACAATATTATGTATTAATTTTAAATGATCTTTCAAGAAAGCTGAAGGTGACTACTCCAGAAAAATAACACAATAGGAAAGGCGAGTCACTGTTTCAGGTGAATACACCTGATTATTTGGTGTGGGGAACATGTAATTGAATTTAGCAACATTAGAATCAGTTGTTTGAGAGGTCTTTGCTCCTTGAGAGTGAATATTGTAAGCTTATGAGAAGCTGGATCTCAAACTTTTTGATGGTTAACAACGGCAGAACAACGATAGATTTCGTTTGGGACGCTTTAAAAGCAGTTATTAGTGGTGAAACTATACAGTATTCACTCCGGAGCAACAAATGTGCAAGAGAATTACTAAGACTCTGACAAGAGACCTTAAAGAGGTTGGAGGAAGAGCTTATAAGGGTAACAAGAAGCTCTTCTTCTACTACAGAAGAGATAAGTAATTTACAAACTCAGGTTGCAATAGCTAAGGCATCAATTACAAATATATACATCAATAAAGCTATCAAAAAAGCTACTGCTCATCAGGAAAAATATACGAGGTTAGTGAGTCGGTTGGTCAGCAATTAACAATCTGGATGAGACAGCAGACTACACAAAATGTAATACAGGAAATTCGAGACCCAATAATCGGTAGAGTAACTGACCCAGAGAAGATCCAAGAAGCATTTTGGTGTTTTTATAGTGCTCTCTATACAGAAGAGGGAGAAATAGATCAAGAGAAAATCGCTGATTATCTAGATATAGATACCTATGATAAACTTAACACCGAAGACCAGCTAATCTTGGAAAAGGCCCCCGACATTGAGGAAATAAGAAAAACCGTGAAAGATCTTTCCCGTGGGAAGGCAACTGGAGTAGATGCTATCCCACTTGAATTTTACATAGTATTTCTGGATCAACTTCAAGAAATTTTGTCAAACCTATGCTTACATTTATTTAGAGGAGGGCAACCCCCCAACTCATGGTCTACGGCTAAAATTGTGATATTCCCTAAGAAAAGAAAACCTCCCGACCAGATGGGCTCTTATCGACCCATCATCCTAATAAATGTAGATTCTAAAATCTACTCCAAACTACTCACTAATTGTATTTCATCAATAATTCATAAGGTAACATCCATAGTTCAGCATGGTTTTATCCCTGGGAGAGACACTACCGATCTCACACGGAGAGTAATCAGCTTGTTTGACTACACCCAGGTGGCAGGAGACCCGATGGCACTTATTTTACTTGATGCTGAGAAAGCCTTTGGCCGGGTCTCCAGGCCATTCTTGTGGCAGGCAATGTCCAAGGTCGGCTTCAACCATACATTTATACAGGCAATACAAAAACTTTACATTAATCCTCAGGCGATGGTGATGGTTAATGGTGGTAATTCAAAAGTATTAAAAATCTCGAGAGGAACACGGCAGGGATGCCCTTGCTCCCCGCTGTTGTTCGCTCTTTATATTGATCCCTTTATTAGAAGACTACAAAATAATAGCATTATAACTCCCATCCGGACAAATGAATACTCAACAAAAATTCTCGCCTATGCAGACGATATTGCCATTGTCACTGCTAACCTAAACTTGGCTATGCCAATTATTGAACAAGAGGCACTAATATTTGGCACTATTTCAGGATACGCTTTGAATCGAGAGAAAACCCAAATAATTATTAACAACAAATGTGTTATGACAGATTCACATATAACAAATTCAGCCACTTACTTAGGGGTTACAATAACTTCTGAATTGGATAATTTAGTCGACTTGAACCTTAAACCTATTTCAAACAAAATGCAAAAAGACCTTCGTCGTATAAATAATTTACATCTTTCTTTGATTGGACGGAGAAATGCCCTAAAAATGGTCTACTTTCCTAAACTTTTGTATTTATTTAGAGCGATTAATCTGGAAATCTCAGATCAATGGTTTAAAACAATGGAACGTATCTTTACGGATTTTATCTGGTCATATACTAAGCCCCGCCGCACCTATAAATTACTCACACTTCCAAAATAAAGAGGAGGATTAAGTCTTACAAACCTCAGGTTATATTACTGGACAACAGTCCTGCTATATAATCATGAGCTTTTTCTTCTTGATGGAACAGGGACATCTCGGGATAAAGATGCACCGACTATTCATCAAATAATATTAGGTGACAGAAGTATCGGCTATCTTTGGAGATATCTCTTTGATAGCTATCATAAAAAAGTAAGACTCAAAACACTCATAGCCGTGTCTAAAGTTTGGAAATCTGTGAGGAAAATGATAGGTCTGGGACGGTTATCTTTTTATACACCAATACAAAATAACCAACTCTTACCAGATATATTTAAAGATTCCTATATTGATAGATGGATCATAGCTGGAATTACTTATATAGGTTGCATCTTCTCAGCAGAAGGGATATATTCTTTTGAATTTTTGAAAGACAAGTATCACCTTGAATGGAGAGATCTCTTTAAATATCTCCAAATTAGAGATTTTCTATCACGACGAGTGAGGAGAGAAGACACTATGCCTAAAAACATCATAGCTGAAACTCTTAGCCATTATCAGGAAAAAATACGGATTGGGGGGTTTTATCAATTATTACTTACACATTTACCTGATGATAGGCAGAAGATTATTCAGAAATGGCAAAAGAAATTTATAATATCAACTGACGAATTTGAATATGTAAATGGGCTATCACAAACTGCACTCATGTCAACCAAATTACAAACACAATTTTATAAAATATGCTTCTTCATGTACTATACTCCAGATAGAATTGCCAAATGGGGTAATGGTAGAGGAACATGCTGCTTTTGTTGTAACTTACAAGATGCGGATTGTTTACATATCTTTTCATCTTGTCCCGCTTTAACTTTTCTCAAATCAAAAATTGAACATTTCCTATCATTAATCCTTAAAACTGTGGTTAATCTATCTGATCAAACAGTTCTATTAGGCCTAGCAAACTGTACTAATTTGAATTCTGGTCACAAACTGATTTTTATTTCGATGGCTGTATTAAGAATTTGTATAGCATCGGCTTGGCTAGATCCTATCACTCCCTCATATCAACAGTGGTTTTCAAGACTGTTAGCAATTTTTTATTTAGAAATGGCAATATATAAAACTAAAGGTAGGAAACATAGAATAAAAGGTTTAAAAATGTGGTCTCCTTCAATAGAATGGTCTGAACCTTAGACACTAATATAACAATAACATGGCTAAAACCGTTTAGTTGTAATGTATACCCATCTACCCTAATGTTTATCTGTATCAAGATGATTTATGTGTTAATTCAAATATTTAATTTTATGTATTGAAATTCTTTTTGTTCTACATTTAATCTTCCTGATCAGAGGGGGGGGGGGGGGCTGCTGTCTTATGTGTTGTATTGTCTTTTCATTGTACAAAATTCAATAAAAAGAGTTAAAATAAAAGAATCAGTTGTTTTTCGCACATTCAAAATAAAACGGAATGTTAAAAAAAATCAATTTATATCTTAGACAAAAATCATAATGGCTCTTTAATAATAAAATAAACTTGGAAAATGCAATACAATTTATAAAGTACAGGTATATGTGTAGCTTCAAGTGTAACAGGCATAGACTAATGCTGCATAAACATCATGGTTAATTATTATTATTATTATTATTATTATTATTGGACATTTATTAAGCGCCTGGTTACACCACTGGCGTGTCCCCGCGCTATGACAAGTGGATTGACTGTCCCCCCTCCTCCCAACCAAGCTATCTACTGAAACAGATAAGTTTTAAGTTTTTTCCTAAACTGGATTTCGGAAGATTCAAGCCGAAGTTCCAGTGGCAGATTGTTCCAGCATTTGGGGGCAAGGTATCTGAAGGATCTGCCTCCCATGCGAGCTTTAGAAATTCTAGGTACTTTTAACAGCCCGGTCTGCGAGGACCGGAGGCTGCGTGTAGGCTCATAGTAGGTTATCAGGCTCTGAAGCGGGAGAGGTGCCTTGCCATTCAAAATACGGTGGCAAGTGGCAAGGGCCTTAAACTGTACTCTCCTCTCAATAGGGAGCCAATGGAGAGCTCGCAGGGCTGGCTTGGCAGATGCCCTCCTGGGGAGTCTGAGGACCAACCGCGCTGCCGCGTTTTGAAGAACCTGCAGACGACCAATGACCCTGCCTGTGGCCCCCAGATAGAGTAGGTTCCCGTAATCAAGTCGGGAGGTGACCAAGGCATGCACCAGCGTCTGACGCGCTGAAATAGGAAGCAGGTCTAAGACTTTCCTGAGGGCTCTCAGAACACTGAAGCATACCCCCGCCACCCGACCGACATGTGGGCCAAAGGTGAGGTCCCTGTCGAGCCACACGCCCAGGTTCCTGGCCTCACGGCAGGGAGCGGGAGCTTCCCCCAAGCAAGGTGGCCACCACGCCGACGACCACGCCGACGGTACACCCCCCACCACGAGCACCTCGGTCTTGCTCCCGTTCAGCTTTAAACAGTTGGCAGACATCCAGGCCGCAAGATCATTCATGCAGTTCCTGAAAATGTCTGCCGCAAGACCGGGCGCGGGCGAAAGGGAGATGACCAACTGCGTGTCATCGGCGTAGGACACCAGGCGAAGGCCATGACCCTCCACAATGGCCGCTAGGGGGGGAGACGTAGATGTTGAATAGAGTCGGGCTCAGGGACGAACCCTGAGGAACGCCCTGGCCCAGCTCAATCTCCCTAGAGTAGCACTCACCCAGTCTGACTTGGAAGCACCTCTCAGAGAGGAAGGACTTAATCCATCCAAGCGCAGCTCCTGTCACCCCACCTCCATTCAGACACTGTAGCAAGGTGGAATGTGCTACAGTGTCGAATGCTGCGCTTAAGTCTAAGAGGATCAGTGCCATCGTCTGGCCCTCGTCTACTCCCTGTCTGAGTGCCTCCACCGCCACGAGGAGAGCAGACTCCGTCGAGTGACGGGGACGGAAGCCAAATTGCGAGTCGTGGAGTAGCGAAGCCGTCTCCACGAACTGCATGAGCTGTATGTTGGCTATTTTTTCCGCCACCTTTGCCATGTAGGGAAGGAGGGAAATAGGACGGAGATTGTCCAGCTTTTCAAAGCTGACGTTGGCCTTTTTTTGCAGAGGAAGTACCACCGCCTGTTTCCAGGCCTTCGGGACCACTTGAGACTCAAAGGAAGTGTCCAGAAGCTGACGCACATAGGGCTCTAGCACTGGCAAGCTGTCCTTGAGCCGGCTAGGGGTGGTCGGGTCTCTGGGGGAGCCGGATTTGATAGATCCACAGATACTGAGAAGCTCCGTGGTGGAGGGGGTGACAAACATGGTCAGCCGATGCATTCATCAAAGCAATTCCATAATCACATATTCACATCATGCTTTATGATATATACATCTTATATATAAAGGCAATATTGTAGTTTTATAACAAAAACCACTGACTTTCTTTCACAAGCCATATGCTTCAGAATGGAAACAACATTATGAAATGAATGTGTGTTAACAAAGCATTTTGTTAAAAATGTTTCGGGGTGTTTGAAAGATTTATAGAAGACAGCAACAAAAAAAAATGCAAAGCCAATAGGTCTTTAGTGTGACAACACATGCAATGTGAGCTCATTAGAGCAAGACACGCAGGTGTGAGCCAGTGTGAGCAAACAAAGAGACCTATCACTATGAGTAGTCGCTCATGAGTACAGAGCAAATGTTCAAGTGGAGGAAGGATATACCCAACAAATCAGCAGTATTATGAGAGAAATAACTTACTGGACCAAACAACCAACAGTATTAGTTGAGAGATATGTTACCAGGCTGAGCCAAGGTGTGATTCAGAAAGTCTCAAGTTAATTGCTGAGAGAAGCTGGCCGAACAAAGCCAATGATTGAAAGGAGTAGACCCAAATCCAGCCTATGTATTTGTTAGCTGTGCTGTCTACACTCATACCTAATAAATTCAATAATACTTGCATGATAATACTTTTTTTGACACTTGCTTCACATCTGCCAAATCTCAGCTCAACCACAGTTGTCAAATTTATTTTTAAAAGTGTATGAAGTTGTGCAGTTTTGCCTCACAACTTTGTGCTTATTTTAACCTTTTCAGGTTTCCATAGTGCAGAGTTGGTGAAGTTTTTAAAAAGTTGATCGAAAAGAAGCACTTTTAGCAGTGTGGCAGGAAATCATTACATTTCTCATTCAGGAACAAACAGCTATCAGTAGGCAGCTGAGCTTTGGCTTTTTACTAAATGATCCACAAGGACAGTCTTGAGAAATAATTGGAAAATCACTATTGCTTGGCAGCCAGAAAGGCATGAGAACATGGCTAACACCATGAACCCAATTATTCCATGTTGCTGGAAGCGCCTACTTTCCTTAATAAGACAATCTCAGTGTGTGTTGTGGATGATCTGGTGGTCTGCATGGCCACGTGGGAAATGGACATGATGCAAGCTGGACGAATTTCAAGCTTTCCCTAATGAACTCTTGCAAAGTAAGAAAACTTTTCTTGTTCTCAGGGGGAGTCAAGTTTTCCAACTTGGTCCTACTTCTTGGGCAAGGTTAAAATTATGCCCACACTATTGTTCTCACACTCTTCTCCGAGCTGAAAAAAACATTGCCTGGGACTGATATTTTTAACCAGCTGTGTTACGGTGTGTATGTTAACTGCCTATCATTTTGCAATATGCTGAATGTTTTTTTGTTTTTTTAAATAGCTTTAGGGAGCAGTGAGACAGGCAAATGCCCTCGGCTGATCTGATCTAACTATCAATCAGAGAGGAAGAGACCCAAACCAGAGCCAGATATATTGTTCAAGCCAGGATCCAGCCTTTCTTGGCTGATTCATCTCTTGTACTAAATTACAGTGTCTTCCACTAATTATATTTATGATCCCATTGATCATGTGCTCTGTTCCCACCTTAAGTTGAGGACGTTGATAATTGTGAGGCATTGTTGTGAGCCAGTTGTTGGGCATCTGTAGCCTTAATTGAATCTGGAATTGGGTTTGACAATAATTCAGTCTCTGCAAGTCCTAAATTATGTGAAAGGGGAAATAATATCCTCAGAGATGGTTGGAGTGATGGCTCAGTAGGCCAATGCAAGGATCCGTGTTTGATCTCCACATCACAGGATCAAATCTTGGTGGATCAGCTCGGTTTTCATCCTTCTGAGATTGATAAAAACAAGTACCATTGTGTTAGGTAACTTTAAGCATGTCTTATGTGTCACTAGAGCCAAGATAACCCTAGTGGGTAATACATGTGGCCTGCACTTTGTTATCTTAAAATATGTTTGTGGTCTCCAACTGTCATGTTAAATAGTGTTTAGAGTGTAATATATCTTATTCCTCATTTTGTTGACACGTTCAAGTTAATTTCCAGGAGCATTTAACAGATTGGGCATTGGCAATCAAATAGTTTTAGATAAGAAAGGTGGAGATCTGAGGCTTATATGAACCGCAATTAATGTCTGAACCCAGATGGACAGTGCAATAACATTTAGCTAGTCATGATAATGCCAATAGGTGTCAGCTGTAAAAGGCTAAGCTATTGACTATGCCTATATTTTTAAGAGTGCACACAGGAGGCAAACAAAAAATACTACATGAGCTAGAGAAAGGAAGCAAAGTCACTCCCAATGAGTCCTCAATTATTGAATAAAAAGGAGTTTTGTTAATTATGCAGTGAACAATACAACCCATCTAATAAGAACATTGTGAGACCGAAACGTTCCTGGCCGGACTAACACAACAATAAGGAGGAAAACCATCATATTAGAGCAGACAAGAGCAATGCAGGGTCCTGAGTCTAGATGCATCACGCCTTTGTTGATTCTGAACAGTAGCTGTGAGGGATGCAATGTGAGAAACTGTGTTGAGTTGTGCTGCGTAGGTTCCAACCAGGAGCTGCAAGGGCTGCTATGTGAGGTCCTGCATCTAGTTTTGTCACACTGCATCGGTTCTGATGAAGTTGCCAATCAGGATATGCTAGGGGCTGCAATGCGAGAGGTCCTGCATTGAGCTGCGTCACGTTGCTTCAGTTCCACTGAGGCTAGCAATCAGGAGATGCAGGGGGCTGCGATGCAAGTTCCTGCATTGAATTGCATTGAACTGCAAAGGATTTGATGGAGCCCACCATTAGGCATAAATTAGTTCATTCTGATGCTAGCTGAAGGTCCAACAGGACCCGGGGAGACACCTCTTTGGAATCAAGACTCACTCCAGGCAGAGGCCGGCAGCAGGAGTCAGGCAGGTTCAATTTCAGGTAAAGGCAGGTCTCCTGCAACAGGGCACTTGGCAGTTGCAGGTAGGCCTCTGCAGCTTATTGTGTCCCTGTAGTGCACCCAGGACGTTAGTTAACTGACCCTTTGAGCCACTCTGGGTTAGTCTGGGAGGAAAGTAAGCAGGTCTAGTCTGCCTTCTGAGAAAACAAGGCAGTCCCGAGTAGCAGGGCAGTCTTTTGGCAATCGGGCAGTTCATCTTCTGTAACATCCACTGGTCCAGGAGTGTTCTGAAGAGTTGCCCTAGAGGTCCCTTACTTATACCTGGTGCCAACCTTTGTGCAAAGGGGATTCCCTCTCCTACCTCCACATTGGTTCTGGAAAGTTCTTCCCCTGTCAAGGCTTCCAACTGTCTGGGATGACAAAAGACTGGCTAGGCCTGGTGTCAGATTCCTTTGTGTGTGCTGGAGGCAAAACCCTCTGAAGTTTAATTGGGACTGAGTACAGCTCCTCCCACAGCCAGACTGCCAGGATGGCTCATCCAGTCCCCATCTGAGACCCTTTTGTGTTACTGTCTGTAAGCAATACGCAAACCTCACCAGCGGAGCCTTTGATAGTCATTTGACCCAGAACACTAGCAGAAGGCACAAATGGTTAGGATTAGAAAATGCGTTTTTCAGAATTGTTACTGAAAATCCGGCTTTAACATTAACAACTAAGAGATCAGTGCAACTCTTCTCGATCTGGTCATTCACAATCTTTCAGATGGCAGGTACTTTGCAAAGTTGAGAGAGCAGCCTGCGTTCTTTCATCCACTTGCATAGTAGAAGCCACGGCAGCTGCATGTAAGAGCGGTGGGGCCGTGGGGCTGCCTGGGGAGGGATTTCGAGAGATGACCATGAAGGAAAATTCATTATTTATTTCATTTTCCCTCTTGGTCGTCTCTCGAAATCCACCCCCCCCCCCAGCCCACCCCACCGTTCTTACCTGCAGCAGCCGCTGCTTAGCACTTCAGACTACCAATATAGCACTCGAAAAATGCAACCAGGAAATGTATGGGGCAGGTGTGCAGAGGAAGTCACCATTAGAAATCCATCAGTGAAAGAGACTGCAATGCAAATGGTGCACATAAAATGAAGGCTGGCCTACCCAATATTTCTGTTGCACGATAAATCCGAGACATTCATGGCGGTGTCTTAAAAAAGAACCTGAAATAGCTCCCTCTAGTTATTCCATATAGCTGCCATATCTTTCATAGATTACGAATCTACGTTGTGGCGTTAAGCATACCCTTGTGTAGAGAGATCCTGCCCAACAATTTAACACTTCAGTCTAACAGTTCTTGTTCGCGTGTGCACTAATTACTGTCCACAGCTAAACTGTCTGGAGTTTGCCATGGGCACGAGCACGTTGCTTGCAGACTGTTAAATCTGATTTGTCATTCAATTTAAGATGTGGGGCACAGCAAAATTGAATTTTGAGGAGAAACTACTGACAGGATTACGTTTGAAACTAATTCTGCTTGGATATCCTCATTTCAATGGGCACCTGGATATTGATTATTAACGTAGACTGCAGCACCGCTTATTATACAAGGTGTTTTGTCACAGCAGCTTTTTTTTTTTAAGTGGAAACGAAGCCCCTGGCTCAAGACATTCACAATCGTCTATTACATCATGTTTTCAAGTGTCATTAATTTAGAATAATTCGAAAGTGTCCAACACACTGCAAATGGAGGCAAGAACCAAAGTGTTCTCTAAAACATACAGCAGGTCACATTTGCAAGTGCTTTTTATGGTGATTGAGAGTTTAAGAGGAGTTGAATGGAACTGCATTGTAACAAACTGAAGGTGTGTCTATTCAGTGGTAGATAGGACTGTAGAAGAGGCAATAAAGTGCAGAAAATTCCTTAAGGGATGGCATTTTTTCAGTTCTTCAGGTCAAGCATTTGTTTAGATGGCAACCCGAATCCAATGATTACATTGAGACCAAAATGGCTGAGCTCTGAAGAATGAGTATGCTTAGCTTCAGGCACAGAATTCCACCACAGTTTAACAGTTGTGCGAGCGAGGTGTCACCTTAATGCACATGCAAAAACAAATGTGTGCGGGTGCACACACACTGCATACAGCACAAGGATGTTATTAATTGTGGACACCATGTTTTATACTGAGATTCCAAATGTATTTTTTTACCCAAGTCACTGTCTTTGCTCCTAGAGGGCCCTCTCCCTACTTTTTCCATCGTTTTATCACACATTACAACCCCATAAGTGTATTTCTTATACTGAAGCAGGGAGTGTTGATACTCTTTTGTGCTTCAGGTCAATGTGACCAATTAACATTTTAAACCTCTTTACTTATTTGGCTCTCTACCAAAGAATATTTTATATTCTTGGTCAGACCCCTCTAGTTTGCCCTACGTTTTATGTTGCTTCTTCACTATTTTCATCTTCTCTTATGCTTCTATGTTTTTTAGTTATGCAGCACTAACTTAGGAAGAACTATTGTATTTATATGACGCCAATTTGGGTCCTAGAGCAGAAAGCATCTAGGGGCAATAAATCACTTTGACTCACTTCCTGTCCTCTGCAAAATAACAACTATGTTTCTTAATTTTCAGTGCTGCATGCCACTGTCCATATCCCTTTTAGCACAGAATTTAGCATGAAGGTAACATTAGTTGTCATGACAGAACATGAAATAAATATTCCTTTTAATATTTTACTTTACTTCCTATCTCATTCTTTCCCATAGCATGGCTCTTTCATGTCTCCTTTTCTCTTTCCTTCCATCACCGATAAAACTCTACTTTCTGGTCAATATCTAAATTGAGAATTGTGGTGGAACGTCAACCTAAGTCTTGCACTTATGTTGGCCAGTCCACTCTTTCGAGAAATCAGAGCCTAACTCTTCCTGATGCCTTCAGCGATCTTTTCCTTGTAACTCTTATCCCTCATTTGGAATCCTCTGTTGATGTCTTCGATCATCTGGAATACAAACTACCAAATGTATAGGAAACTCTAGCTCTCTTCTCCACCTACAAAATATGGTCACTAAAAGCCAATAAATGGCACACTGCTACCCACCACTAAATGAAACAAGAAGACAGATATCTTTAGAGATGGAGGCACAAACCTATATCAACCCCTTACTGCTTAGCTTTCCGGAAATATTTTAGAGTCTACAAACCAGCTTACCTTGGAGCAAAAAAGGAATTATTTAAAACATGCCTTCATGACTCTGGAAAATCAACAAAAAAAGGTTCTGGTTGGCATCATGTAGGAAGGGGGAGTCTCTAGTTGGCGCAGTGCAACACTAGCGACAAGCAGGGACTCTCCTCTTCCTCGTCAGGGCTGAGGGCTACCGTCAAGACAACCTCTGCTTACCCTCTAGGTAGTGTGGCTTAAGCAGTCTTAGGCTAATCTCTGGGGCACATAGGGTTAAACATTTGCAATATCACACCGTCACAACCAACCCACCACACAATGACACCAAACTGTATTTGTAAAAATATATATCTCTTTATATAAGTTTCAAGCAGGTTTGTAAATACAGTTATCAATCTTTCAATAGCGGTTCCAGGTTACTTAAGTTCAGGTTGCCACAGTTCTCTTTCGGCAATAAGTGTTCTTTTGGGCCTTCTGCCCAGGTTCGACAAGGTTCAGTGTCTCGTAGCGCCTCAATGCGCTCTCCGCTAGGGCCTCGAGGGCCAGGGGCAGTGCGAGCCTCGGTTTCAGAGGCGGCTCGCATTAGGAGCAGAGGGCACGGTGCGAGCTCGGGTTGCAGGTCGCTCGCACCGGGAGGATACAACACAGTACCTTTCGAATTTCTTGTGGAGCGGGCGGCTTCCAGGGGAGCTGTCCCACGTCGCGTTGCCTTTCCGGGGTCGCTGTTCTTTGCGGCTCTCAACCGGCAGGTCACGGGTCATCCGGGGCAGCGGTGCTCTGTGGTGGCAGGGTCCTTTCCTCGTCGTTCGCTCCGACCCTGGGGCGGCGGCCGTGTGGGGGCGGCAAGTGGCAGTACGGTCCTCAAGTGCAGGACGTACCCAGCCAAGTGCCGGTTGCAGCTGTGCGCTCACAGCTGAGCTGTCGGGCAGGATACCGACCAGGGGGATTCTCACAGGGCGACTGTCCGTCCTTGCAAGTGGATTGGCTGCTCATAGCGCAGTCAACTCGGGAGCTCGGACCGGACTGGTCCTCCTTCACTTTGCTCTCGGGCTCCCGGTGCAGTTGCGGTCACGGTGTTCGGGCCAGCGGCGGCTGGACCTCACGTTGCTCTCGCTGTTGCTTTGGGTCCCGGTCACGGTGGTCAGGTGGATGTCGTTGCCTTGGAGGAGATTCCTCCGTCGGTACTGCAGCAATAAGCAGCACCCACAGTCGCTTTCTTCAGGATGTAGCGCCCACTGGTCCTGGGGCGCTGGTCAGGGGGCAAGTTCACAGCAAGCCCTTGGAGATCTCTCAACAGAGTTTGGCACAAAGTTTCTCAAAGCAAAAGTCTTCTTGTAGTCTTTCCTTCTTCCTCTCCTTCGGCAGCAAGGCACCAGACACAGGCAAGAGCCAGCACTCTTCCTTGTCCTTCCCGGTCCTTCTCGTCGGGCAGAGTTCCTTCTGTAGCCCAAACAGGATCTAATTTACCAGGAGCAGGGCTCCTTCTTTTATACGGTATTTCTTTTGTTCTCGCCGGCCAGGGGGGGCCTTTTGCATAGCCACTTTCAGTCCTTAAGTACTCGGGTGGCGTAATCCGGCCTCTGCTTTCAGTGTGAGGGGCAGGCGCCTCAGACGCCCCACAAGAGGTGGAGCCAGCATTGTGCGGACAGGGGCAGCCAGAGTACCTTGTTGATGGGGCTTCGCCCTTCCTGGGCCAGGTGTCGGCTGAGTCATCAGTCGCTCCCCAGGAGGGTGGAGCCAGCATTGCGGTGGCAGAGCACAGCAAGATCCAGAGTCAAGAGCCACTCCTACCTCCCACTAAGGTGTAATCTGCGCATTCACCACCTGTCATCCTCCCGCCCTGTCACTCACACATCCCAGACAGTCAGATACACATACCAGCAGAGGCGGGCTGAAATGGTTAGGCAAGCAAATGCTAACTTTCTAAAAGTAGCATTTGCAAACACAGGATACTAAAATAAACTTTACTAAAAGAAATATTTTATCATCCTGAGTTCAGGCATACTAACACGACTCGCTACCATGCTCCTTGAGCCTGCTGGGATTATAGGGTGTAATAATTCCAGCAGCTCAGTCTGGCCTAACGGAAGCAGGTAGCCTTCAATAGTGAAATACGATTTTAGTTGTAAGTCACTACTAGGACATGCCACACACATCAGGGCTTGTCCTACCTTACACCCACAATGCACCCTGCCCGCAGGCCTACCATAGGGGTGACTAATATGCAGTCAAGGGAAGGTTCAGGGGCTGGCAAGTGGTTGCACTTGCCCAGCTAGCATGACAGTACGAGACTGCACGCAGGGTCTGCAATGGCGGACCCTAGACACGTCTTAAGGCTGCTTCTGTGGGTGGCGCAACCAGCGCTGCAGGCCCACTAGCAGTATTGGCATTCACAAGCCCTGGCACTCCTAGTGCGCTTTACTAGGGACTAAGAGTAAATCCAATGCACCAATCATGGACATCAATCACATGTACAATTTACAGTAGGGAGAGCATATGCACTTTAGCACTGGTCAGCAGTGGTAAAGTGCCCAGAGTCATTAAACCAAACAAAATAGGTCAGAGAGAGTATTGGAGAAAGGCAAAAAGTTTAGGGATGACCCTGCCAAGAGGCCCAGGTCCACCACATCACATTTGATGGAGAAGAATTTTAAATCTATCTATGTGCAGATGACGCGTTTTTGATGTTGGGAAACCATACTGCTTCACTCCATCGTAGTTGATGAATTAAAAATATAAGAGAAAGTCTCCGGACTAAAGTTAAAGATGGACAACTACCTTTTAGGTGGCTTATTAACAAGTTAGGTACCTCAGAATATGGATTACTTCCTCGATTTACCAATTGTATGAGGCTAACTACCCAAGTCTACTTGCAGACATTAAAGGAGATCTGGGAAAATGACAAAACCTAACGCTGTCATGGTCAAAGACAATGGGTGTCCCTAAAAAAAAACATTTTACCATGGATTCTGTATTAGTTTCAACCTCACCCCCACAAAAATTGAGCACACCTTCTTTGATCAATTAAGAAAGGTGACTGTGCAGTTGCCTGGAAAAGCGCCTGATCCCAAGCCTTAGTGAGACTATTAAAACAGTCAATTGAAAATGAAGGAATGGCCCTCCCTGACCTTAGGATATAGTATTGGGCATCTCAGCTATGGATAATAGCAAAATGGTCCAAATCTGAAATGGGCCGGGCTTTTATGAGCCGTACAGTTGTGGGGGCGACCCTTATGGGACCTGATCTGGATGCACAAATGAGACAGGCTATGTAATGCCTACTTTGGCACTTTGAGCACTACCGTCTTGGCCTGGGACAAAGTGGTAGAGAAACTTAGACTAACCTCATTTCCATCCCCATACAAAACGCTGCACTACAATCTCAACTTCACTCCTGCACTCAAGTTTTGACCATTTAATAGTTGGAAGGATGGGGACTGCTGTACCATTGCCAATCTGTTACAGTAAGGAATGATAAAGCTATTCATCCGGTGTAAAAAGGACTTTGGGCAATGGAAAAGAGAGAGGTTGAGGTACAATCAGTTTTGCCATTTGGTGTTACAACCTGACACAAAAGACACAGCCACCAGGAATAAGACGTCATCAAAAAAGTGATTGGCAAGCTCCTCTTCACGAAGAAAGTAATCTTGAATATTTACAAAACACTTACCGGAGTCTTATAGAGAGAAGAATGGGCATATCTAAGAGAGATGGGAAAGAAACCTCCAAGCCCAAATTGAACAAAAGCAGTGGGACTTGCTCAGACATGATATAAATAAAAATTTCATGAGTGTATGCAAGAAAGATATAGATTACCAGCAATGTACGATTGGTATCATGCGCCAATAAAAAATACATAGAATGCACCCCACAGCCTCAAAACATTACTGCCACCTATGTGGGTTAATAGGAACTGTGCTGCATACGTGATGGGAATGGTCCATAATTGTACCATTCTGGAAGGCAGATGTTAGCACATTGAAAACTACTCAACAGTACCCTATGATACCAAAACAATGAGGTTAGGCCCAAAGCCAGCTAACTATCCATGTATGTTTAAGTTATAATAGTGGCTAAACTGCAGTGTTTAGGGGCAGCAAAACTAATCATAGCACGGATCTGGAAAAAGGTGACTCCTCCCGTCTTAGAGCAATGGTACTTGACATTATGGTCCATACTTGCAATGGGAAAGCTTATTACCAATGTAGAACACTCTCACCCACAGTTCTAGGTGCAGAGGAGAACACTGATGAGCCACCTCCTAGTGGGCTCCCCTGCACAAACACTGTCAATATGGTGGAATACATTAGGGCTATTCTCTTAGATATGAGATAAGGGAGGGTAGCAATCCTGTAGGCTGGAAAGAGTGATATAGACAGCTCAGTGAAATTCTAAAACAGGGTGAATGCTTGGTTTAGCCTGATCATGTAATAAGGCCTTGTCATTTGTCATTTGGGGGGGGGGCACTTTAAGGGTACATAAGAGGAATTCATGAAAACCGTAACAAAGTGCTGTGTATCTATAGCATGTATCATGGTTAAAGTGCCTCCTAATACACCTTTTGCTTTTAAAAATGTATTTTCCGTACCGAATGGAAAAAACTATTATCATGGGGACAATTTATATATATATATATATATATATATGTCCTATCCACCAGTTATGAATGTTCCCAACATGTTTCCAAACTCCTATGTCTTTGAAATTTTGATAACATTACTCTGGCCACTGCCCTTTCTTTTTGTCTCAATACTGTTTTTAGTCTTTCACATTATAAGTATAATCTATTTTTGCTTATAAGTTTTAAAACACAATATCTTGAACAAATCAAGATTTTCATTAGTAAGTAGCACAGATTAGGTGATGTTTTGCAACTACTATATCACTTTTTGCACTTTATTAAGGAAATACTCTCATGCTGCTATAAAACAATGCAAAATTTTCCCTTGGTTTGTACTTTTGCACATTGCGTAATTTTGCACATTATTTACCGGATTGACTTAGGTTGATGAGGTTAGCCAATAATGAAATCAGGAATTTATTCAGTGATAATTATACAGAATTTTAGAGTGACAATATTTTAAATAGCCTATTTCTATTTTTATATTGTATTCCGTATATATAAAATGTTTATTTATTTGTTATTTTTTGCTACATGAAGAATGATAGATATATATTCAAAAATATATTTTAGTATGGTATATTTTATCAATGTATATATTTATTTATTTATTTATACTCATTGGAAAATATATGGTGAAAATGGTAACCTATAAAATCAAAACATGCATTTTAACAAAGTCATGATAATTGGTATAAAATGTGCATTACGCTATTCTTACATCTTACATTATACTGCATTCATGCTGTAATGTTGTGCAAATCAAGTATAAAATTAATTGAATGAGGTCTGTAAAAACCAAAAACTACAAGTCCCAGCATGCATACCTGTTAAGTATTTCCTCTATTTCTATACATCACATGGAGGAGGTGAAAGCATCACAAACTGAAAAAAACTGTATAAAAACTAAAAGTGGACTACATGTTTGTAAATTGAGAAAGAATACAAAGGTATTCGAAACACGTCTGACAAACTGGTGAATTAAAGACCTGCATTTTCCACAACATTTGGAGTCTGTATTTCGTCCTTTGGTGGTGTTCCGGCTGGGCGCTGCAGAGAGAGGTATCAAGATATATATACAACATCGGCCCACAAACAAAAAGAGAACTGCATTCTGGGTCCGGTAGTCGCTGGATACATCGCGACGTACCAAAGACAATTGCGATTGGTATTGGAGCCAAATGGGGAGGTAACAGCGCTGGACCTATCAGGTGGGGCGTGACATTTGGTCAGTAAAATTGCCGCCTCCTGAAGATAAGCATCTACACCCGCGGCGCTGATGAAGGCTCACAAGAAGCCGAAATGCATTCGCCCACAAGCGGGTGATGCGGGATGCGTGTTTTTCTTTCCTGCCACTGAAGAATAAAGCCAGTTTCCGCCCTTTCCCCTCGTGTTGGCCTCTTCACTGTCCTAGATAGAGGATGTGATGGAACGTTCATATATATATATATATATATATATATTAATTCATTTTGGTTCCGCAAGCGCTGAAACGCCGCCTTGACCCAACCTCTTTACGATGGGGGCTCGTGCTGGGTGGCGAGCCCTGCAATTCATTCGTAATTTCACACACTTCTTTCCTCCAGGTATGAAAGACACGAGCCCAGTATGCATCCAAAGATTTATTTCAGCAAAATCGGCAACAGAATTAACTCAACGCGTTTCGGGAAGGTCTCCCTTGCTCAGAGCTTAAGGGTTTTTTCCCTTGCGGGAAATGTAAGGCATGCATGGGAAGTAAGAGGACCCTTTCTTTTCAAGTAGATGGTTTATCCAAGCCCAAAGTGATTAAAAAGCTTCTCACGTGCACCACAAGCTATGTGGTGTATTGTCTGCAGTGCCCATGTGGCTTACGCTACGTTAGTAGCACAATTCATTCTGTCAAAATCTGAATCCTTGAACATATGCGGGAAATAGCAAAGGGTGATGTTACTTACCCTGTTATGTGAGTAAAAAACCTAGGACATCAGCAAAAATGTTTCACGGCAGGAGGATCCGATGTGACGGTCCACGTTGTTTGGAGCAGCACCATCTTGCTGCCCGCACGATCTTTTTTTTGACAAAGTTTTACTGTTTCCGCTACCTTCAAATCGCCGAATTTTATCTACCACGATTAAGAATCCTGTTTGATATATCCTTTGTGAATACGAAAGTTTTACTGTTTCCACTACCTTCAAATCGCCGAGTTTTATCTACCATGATTAAGAATCCCGTTTGATATATTCTTTGTGAATACCAAAGCCATAAACCAGTTGTGTTGCTTGGCAGTATCAGCATCCACGGCAAAACTTGAAGTCCCAACTTTAGAATTTTAGAGGTATCAGCCTTTATCAAGTGGCTCTGACTTTATATACATATGAAGACATCTACAACGTCTATAATAATATATCAATATTATCAGCAGAGACTCCTGAAGAAGGCGGTTTTCTGCCGAAACGTGCGTCGAGTTGCCTCATAACTGTATTCTCATGTCATTTATTTATATGAATGTATTGTTTTTTACTATGTGCATGATTTTTAGGAACTGTACTGTATTATGACACCTGTGTTTGTTTTTAATGAATTATACTTTTACTTGATCATATAGTTTGCCTCTCTATATGATTTTTATTCAATACTTATTAAAAATATATTTGTATACAAGTTAAATTTTTCGTTCTTTCTTCACACCTACTGGTTTAAGTTAATTGGTCATTCATTTTTGCTGATGTCCTAGGTTTTTTACTCACATAGGTGTTTACCCTGCCCTAGGAGTCTATATTGATACCCAGGGGGTCCTTGTTTTTCTCACATATGTTACTTACCCTGTTGCCAGACATTTTTCAGAGAAACACAATATTAATAAGGATCTATTATGTTATTATGGCCCGGATTCTGTTCCTACAAGTGTAAGAGGAGGTGATAGTATCAGAAAACTCTGTAGGCTTGAATCTAGATACATTATATGCCTTGGAACTAAGACCCCGAAGGGGATGAATGTTGGTGAAGAGTTATCAGTGCATTTGGGGTATTGAATAGTCAGGGGCTTCTGGCATTCAAATTGAATAGGAATTCTGTGATAGTGCTTATGTAAATATGTACGGTTTTTTTAACACATCTTTTTCTTTGGTCTTACGGACTTTTCAATTTATGTCCTTTGTTATTATCAGCATAGTATTATTGTTAGTTAACCGATACACAGCGCAATTGCTGTATGAGCTATTACTTGTTACTTAGCTGATACACGGCGTAATTTACTTACCACATTCTGCCTCTGTTTATGAATGTCCAAAAACGTTGCATGAGTTGTGTTGAAAGAATTAATAACATTGCATTAATAATATCGACTTGTATAATACTGTCACGGTAATAAGCTTGTTACATGCAAAGCCATTACTACTATAATATATGAATTGCCAAATAGTTTACAAGGGATACAGTGATTCAATGTACTTGATAAAGTTATATTGACACACTCTAAGATGGCGCCTAATATCGGCACTATGTAGTCCGTTTTTGTCCTTGATGATCTATTGGTCATGTGATTTGTAATACCATGGTTTTAAAATGCCCGCTTCACAGCATTTGAAATATAAACATACGACTAAGGCATCGCCAAAACGCATCATGTTACGCTTTTCCCTGCAAATCATGGATTAAAGTACTTTGTGACTATTGGAGTCCATGCGGAGTGCTTTCCTGAGGCCAAGAAGAAGTAAGGAGTGAGCGAGCATATTCGCCGGTATGAGCACTGCAGCTGTCCCGAGCGGTCCAGGTCAGGTCACCGGCAGACCTCCGTATTCACTCCAAATGACCTCTCGTTGTAAGAAGTTAACCAAGACACTCAGAGCTTGCTTGCAATCCATTAATTTCTGCAAGTGAAAAGTCACAACGGGTTTCACCATTACGGCTTGTTCACGCTCGCCTGACCTACAAAAGCGGCCATTTTTGAATCCCCAAAACACACCATCTGTGATAAGTCATGTGACAAACAGTGTAAGCACGGAGGACATATTACCCTAGGCAGATACTCCATCAACAATGAGCAATATATATCTGAGCAGTGTATATATTTATACACGTCATATGCGCCGCATATTGTTATACCTTATGGCGCCCATATCGTCGATATTTTTCATATATTACAATTAATAATTACATAATTATACATTTCACCAAAAGGAATTTTAGTATCCCAAAGACCCTTCAAGTCATTTCACACAGATCAATAAAGTAATAATCGATGGTAAATTCATACAAAGATTATACTTATTCTAGTAACAGCACTCATTACGAGATATTCCGGTCACGTGCACCGTAATTGTGCAAGCTCAGTTGCCATTGGCCCTAACTGTCCCTCGATATAGAATGTGCAATACGATTGGTTAGAACCACTACACACCCATATAATGCCCCAGTGGGTTCAATCAACTGCTAGTGCATGTACAAGTATCTCCAATATTACTGTCACACCCAAGTGGGCATTGAAGTACGAATGGCATGGTTGTGTAACAGTTATATATTATAAGGCTCAGATGTACATTAGGCATGTTCCAACACCACAATCCATATTCACACAATTCCTAGTTTGAATAGCCATCGTCCAATCATGTGTTCTTGTCACACAAGTAGTCCCTGCCCCAGTGGGCATCATGTTCCAAAAAACTCAAACGAGCCTGTGCCATCAAGGTAATTTCATACGTGCTGCCTCATAGTCCTCCAGTGCCATCTAAAAAGGTTGAAATACATAAAATCAAAACAGACGACTGACAATCTGTCCTAATTGCTGCAGCATTCTATACATGTATCATTCATGAAGGTGTACAGACAATTCTTCACTCATATTTAACCCCATCGGGGGCAGGCATTGAAAATCGATGATATACTTGGATTCCAGTTTTCTTAGTGATAACTCATAATTCCCACCTCTGACACCCAGATCTACACAGTCTATTACCACCATGCGCATTAAGGTTTCGTCCTGCATGTGATTGTCAAAGAAGTGTCTGGCCACAGGATATTGTTTATTGTGGGAGCGGATAGCCCGCAGATGTTCTAGCACTCTTTTCTTGGCCTCATGTTTCATGCTTCCCACGTACCATTTGTTGCATGGACAAATCAGGACATATACACTGTAAGGGGTATTGCATGTGAGTTTCTTTCTGATGATGAATTCTCAGTACTTATTCGTTGTACAGCTTTGTCAATCACTTGCTTACTATAACCTCTGCTCAAGAATCTCTGACACATAATTTTCTCTTCCTCTTCAAATCCATCCTGTGTACTGCAATTCCGCCTGGCGCGCAGTAGCTCCCCATAAGGAATGCTGTACACGAGATTTCTTGGATGGCAACTGGAGGCTCTCAGAATGCTGTTGCCTGATGTACTTTTTCTGAACAATTTAGTCGTTAATAAATTGTTCTTAATTTCCACTTTAACATCTAAGAATTCCATACTTTCCTGACTAATATGTTCTGTTAGTTGTAAATTAAGGGAATTCATATTGAGTTTGTCAATGAATTTTTTAGCTGAGATGGCATCACCATTCCAAATAAAAAAAATATCGTCAATGTACCACAGCCACAGGGCCACGTTGTCAAATTCTGCCAAATCCATGACGACCTGCTCCTCCCATCAGCCCATGAAAAGATTTGCATAGCTGGGGCGAAGCAGGTCCCCATGGCAGTGCCCTGTGACTGACGGTACATGACATCATGAGTGATGTCACTGACCATGTCATGAGTGATGTAATATGTGACGTCATCAGCAGTGCATTGCAGGCGCGCAAGTTATAGTGAGTCCAACTAACTATAACGTGGGAATTTCAATGGTTTTATGTCAGTAAAATTTCCAGCTAACTATAACTGGTGTGAAACATATGGTTTTTTCATTGAATTTAATAGGTTTTTTAAATGCTAATTCCTAACTATAACTGGTGTGAAACCTATGGTTTTTTCAGTGAATTTCATAGGTTTTTTAAATGCTAATTCCTAACTATATATAGGACCTCAAACCTATGAAATGTAATGTTTTATAATGAATCCTATATTGTATATTTATATAATACTATTTTATTATTTTTGTTTATTTTTTAAAAAAAAATTTTCCCTGGTGCGCTCCCGGGGCGCGTACCGGGGAGCGCCCCGGTCAGCGCAATTTTGCCGCACGCCCCGGGGTGCTTACCGTTGAGCGTTCCGTTAGCGCTATTGGCGCGAACGAAAACATCATCATGATGTATCACGTAGCTGCGTCCGCGTGATACGCATGGCGTAAGCGCGCCCGGAAACACCCACGCGCATACGAACGCACTGCATAAGCGCCCCGGGGCGCGTAGCGTAAGAGCGTCGGGTCATGTGACCTGAAAATAACACTTTTCATTGGTTCATAACAGTTTTGGTTTCATAATGATGAAACCCCTGGTCTTGTGACCTGAAAATAACACTTTTCATTGGTTCAGAACAGTTTTTTTCCAAATGATGAAAGCCCCCACCTTTTTTCCTCATTCTCACTTTGTACTTTGAGTGAGGAAGACCTGTTTCCAGAGCTATTACTACCTATTTCTACTCAGAAATGGCTACAGTAGCAGCAGCAGCTGGATCATCTGCCCCACCACCACCACCACCACCACAAGGACCACCAGAACATCTCATTGGTGGTCAAGAAGAAGAGGAGGAGGAGGAGGAAGAGGAGGAAGGGACAAGGCAGTTCCTGCAAGAAAACATTCCACCATACAAACCTAAGGAACACTTTATATGGGAGTTTTTTAAAATCCCAACTGGTTTAAAAAAAGTAAACGCTGCAAAGGTGACCTGTCTCATCTGTGGTGCTGTGCTATCCAGGGGGAACCCTACAAACAAATATTCCTTTGGGAAACATACAATGATTCGGCATATGCAGCGTTTGCACCCTATTAACTTTTCAGCAGCAGAGATGAGAGAACTCTGCAAAAACCTACCCAATCATCTGGCACAACCTCGACAACCAAAGAACCCACTCCATCGGGTCCAGAAGCAAGTCAGTTGATTTCAAGTATCCAACCAAAGTTTGGGGGATACAAAATTATTTGTGTACATTGTGGGAAATTAATCACTTATGGTGAGCAGAGCATTACACTCATCATGCTTGCTGGTGATAACCACAAATGCACAAAGAAGCCTTAATTTTTTCCTGTTTTTTTTTTTTGCTCCAGTTGAGCCGTTTCCAAATCCCTGTTTTTTGTTTTTCCCTACAAAAAATATAAAGCTGTTCATAAAAGCCAAAAAAAGTAAAACATTTTCAAAAAAACAATTAAAAAAATATAAAACAACAAAAAGAATTTAAAAAACAGTTCTTTTTAGAACTACCTCCAATTTATAAAAAAAGGCTTCATTTTTTTTAAAGTCTGTCATTCTTTTTTCCCCATGGTACGCTCCCCGGTGCACTCCCCGGTGCGCGTACCGGGCGCTCCCCCCGCGCAAATCGAAAAAAAAATAATATTTTTTGCCCCGCGGGGCCCTTTTATAGCCCCCACATAAAACCTAGGGGGTCAGGGGGGGTTCTACTCTGCCCCTTTATGGTCATTTCCCCCTTTGTTTTTGCCACCTCTTGTGTCTCGATTTTACCGAGACACAAGATGGCGGCCGCTCCGGACTGTTTGGAATGTTTACAGACACCCGAGAGCCAATCAGCTTTCCGTGCGCAAGTCGCGTGGCGCGTCCGGTGCGCTCCCCGGTGCGCGTACCGGGGCGCTGCCATAGATATATATATTTTTTTAACCTAAATTACTCAAAAACCATTGGAGCACATATCTTGAGACATAGCAAAGGCACATCGGGCTACCAGTCCCTACAATTTTGCCAAGTTTGGTGGAAATCCATTCAGCCGTTCGGGCTAAAAGTGAGTTTGACCGCCCTATGGAAATTAACATGGGGAAAACACATTTTGCTTGACAAATCCCCCCAACACTTTTAAGGAAGGACCGGAGCTCCGCGAGGCAAATTTGAGGAAATTTTCAGGCAGATTTGTCAACCGGCGCCAAAGTTATTCCAAAAAGAATTTTGAGATTTTGCATTGAAAAAACCCTAACTATAACTACCTACTGGCGACCGCCAGTAGGTAATATATATATATATATATATATATATATATATATATATATATATATATATATATATATAAATATATACATATATATATATATAAATATATATATATATATATATATATATATATATATATATATATATATATATATATATATATATATACAATGCGGCAGTCTAACTGGTCCGTGTTCGAGGTTTTCTGTGCAGCGCTGCGCTGCGAGCAGGCGAGAGGCTGCCAGTGAAACGCGGTAACCGGCAGTATATATATATATGGAAGACAATTTCGGTGAAGAAATAGGAGGCCAGAGGGGGCTTCAAGGGAACAGCAGGTTTTAATGGGTTGCTGGTAGTGGCAGTAAATGCATTTCGGCATCAAGGCCTTCCTCAGTACCCTTCACTGGTTCTTTCCAACTGTTACTTCATCCTGTTAAAAATGTTCATCTGCAACTACATACTCCTCCCCCTTATATAATCAACACACCTGGGCAGTTCATTTGCAGTCCAGAGAACTACCTCTCCCAGCATGCACTGTGTTGGCAATACTGGGTCGGTGGCGTGGGCGAGCAGATCAAAGACTGTGAGTCTGTGCGGACATGCAGGTGAGTGGAAACAAACCCATAACAGCTTCCCAAAGTCCACAAGTGTATTCCATCTATTTACCAGTACTAGTTCAGCACTTTCTACAACTCTAATACCCTAGTGGGATGTTCCTACAATGAAAATCGACAAAACCCCTAACACTGTTGTAGAAAGTGCTAAACTAGTACTGGTAAATAGATTGAATATACCCATGATTGAGGGTTAGTATGCATCATTCTGAGGTTTAAGGGGATTAACTTTGATAATATCTATTGATGTAAATATGAGAGTATATGTTTTTAGTTCGGAAATTATCTATCCCTACCGCACCCATTTCTTTTCACCCATGGGGGTGGATTTAGCTGCATTATAAGTGTGTAGATGGCCCTGATCTTTGTTTTTCTTTCCGTTTATACCCACTTGGGTGAGCATTTCATTCATAGCCTCCTGAGTGAGTGTTTTTTACAGGAGAATGAAATAATGAGAATAAGTTATTTTAACTTAATTGAAATATAGAGCTGACAAGCCAATATGAAAGGGATTGGTTATTGTCCCCTGTGAGAATTCGTTAATATTCACCATGTGCTGCACTATATGAATGAAGTATCAATGTTCATTTATAACCGCTATTAAGTTTATTCTTTCATTGAATGGAACATAAATGAAGAGTGACTATAATATTGAGGTGTCATCCGGAACAAACGGATTATAAAATTATGTTTGTAATTTATGTATTGCTGTTCGGGGGCGTGTGAATTCAAAAAAACTTACAATTTGCGACTTTCAATGAAATTAGTGAATGGTTCTACGATTAATATGATGGGCACGTACTTTTACGGATGAAAAATCATGAAAGTTAACACATTACAAAATGGCCGACAACGTTTTATGGTTGTTTGTTTAGTTTTTAGTCCACTTTCTATGTTGGGAATGTTGATCACGTGCTCGTAACATGTTTAAATCTTTGTTTGATTTAGCAATGAATTAAGCTGTAAGCAAGGCGGCTTCGCCGAAACGGGGAGGATGTTTTCTTTGGCCACAATGCGGAAATACATTTTTCTCTACAAGCAGACTCTGGACTGTTGGCGTAATTACTGCGTGGAGTGCATAGGTACTTTGCTATTTCGTGAAAAATTTATGTAACCGGGTTTCCTCCTACCCGGGGATGCAATGCATCGTGGAGTGTACCGGCTTTCTCGGAGGAGGTGAAAGTTGTATTTTGATACAGCCGGTTGACCGTGATGTTTGATGGCGTGCGGGAGAAGAAGTCGACAGTGTGAGTAATCTGATTTGGGCAGCACAGAGTGGATACGCAACCTACGTTGGCACAGGTCAAACACAGGAGTGTGCGCTTTGCACATACTTTCATTGTTTGAGCGTATCCAGTGAAGTAAAACAGCGCCCTTCTGGAAGATTACACTGCCGCAGCAACATGCTTGTTTATTAACCCAGCATCCTGCATCACAGCCGTCCACGTGAATGCATACCGCAATGTGGGTTTAGCATTTCACTAGTGGCGCGCAGCACACGTCGATGAGATCCATGGTTTGGATCTCGTAAAGAGAAAAAGAGATCTGTAAAGAAGTTGCTTGGAGAAGTAGATTGAAGAAGCAGCATTCAAGTTATCTTGCATTTACTGTGTAGCCAAAAATGGAACTAGACACAGAGTCACACAGAAGGCTAAGAGCCAAACCTATGTTTGTGAATATCAGTGAGCAGCTACAGACACAGGAGAAGGTAACGGGGCCCACTTCCTTGCATCAAAAATACTTGAAATTGGAGTGATTAATGAGAAACAAATCTCAAAGTGGTGGGAGGCCATCACATTAGAAAAATATCAGGAAGAAAAACATGTCCCTCGAGAATTAGGAATTTTGATTGCCCCCTCATATGAAGACCCGGATGTGGAATTGGTGGAGGAATGGGCAGGCTGGCGTCTACATTCTATAAAAAGAACCATATAAAGCTTTCTTCAAGACAACAGCTTCATCTCCTTTTTGTCCTGTTATACAAAACTTACACAATTGTTTATCTAACGTGTGCACAGTTCTTATATGTACGGTTTATAGTGTTTCAGCATCCTTTGCTTGAACATTAGTTAGAGGTTATAGGGTTTTCCTCTACACTGTTTGCACCGTCTTACACTATCAACATCTATCATCATACCCTACCCGCACTGTTTGAGCGCCCTGTTCTTCCTGTACATCTAAACCCATAGCAGCGAATCTTCAGACAATCTGATGTATTATTCTAATCGCATGTTATCCATACTTATTAAATTTGCGTGGAAAGGAAGAAATGGGTTGATTAAAGCAATGGAAGAATTAAGGGATGAAATTGAAAAGGAAGAAAATGGCGAGATTTTTAAGACCAAAATGGAAGACATTAAGAAGAAAATAGAGAAATATGAAGATGAAATAATTGCTAAAAAGGAGAGGAAGTTCTTAAGAGATAATATTGATTATCAATCTGGAAGAGTCTTCACTTTCAGCCGAAAGTATGATAACATGAGCCGCAAAGGAATCCAAGACGATTTGGACATGTTACAAGGTACAGGAGGAGCTGACAGCGATGTTAGCGAAAGTGATGTATCTGAGGATGGCACCCAGCAGGCTGTGAGGGTAACCACAAAAGCAACACATTTTTGGAAGGAGATTCATTTAATGAATCAGACACAGAATCAGTTCAACTGGCAAATAGACAGGGGCAGAGGGAGAGGAAGAGGGTTCATCAGACGAGGCAAAGGAAGAGGAAAAACTTCCGGAGATACAGCAACACCCGCAAACAAATCAGGAGGGGTGGATGAAAAAGCTGCTACAACCCGAATGGGAGTGGAAACACAGGGAAAAAAACGACGAGAAAAATGAATGCCAAGAATGTGGTAACTCTTTCTAGTCGTACTCTAACTGTTGTCGAACATGAAGTATTGAAATTTGGCCTCTCATTCTGCCCCACTAATACATTTTACTATCATCAGGAAAGGATTGATTTGTATTATTTTACTAGAAAACCGCGTCTACATAAATGGCACAAACTTAAAGTAAAAGGCACCTCACAGCCAAGGGCTAATACTGCCGGGGCTCCGGCAGTAGAATCTATTAATGAGATAGAGACTTTGATTGCTCTATAGGAACTTGAACGGGACAATGTAGAATTGCCACCTATTAATGCTCAAACACTGAGGTATGAGGTCAATCTAAGTTGCTTGAATGATTTAAAGTCGAAATACACAGTTAATTCTGTTTTACCTTCTAGTGGTATTGACACATTCAAAACTTTAATGATCAATGACCTTAAAAGATTGGCAAAAAAGAAATCATGGCCCCACGACAACTTAACACAAGAACAGAGAATAGCAATTAAATTGCTCAAAGAAGATGGTAATATAGTGATCCGACAGTCGGATAAAGGAGAGACTGTTGTCATTTTAAATGTTGAAGATTATGTTCAAGAAGGTTTAAAACAAATTGATCAACAAGAGTGTTATGAGCAGGTCCCCAAAGCTAAAATAGATGAGTCCAATGCCACCTACTATGGAATGTTGAAAGACTGGCATACAAGTGGTATCCTTGAGTGGGAGGAGTATGACTTTTTGTTGAATAGGAATCCCAAAGTGGCAATCCTTTATTTGTTACCAAAATTACACAAAGATCCAACTAGACCACCAGGGAGACCCATTGTGTCTTCTATGGGTTAACTTTTAGAGAATACGTCGAAGTATATCGACTATTTTCTGCGTCCGTATGTAGAGTCTTTGCGCTCATACTTGAGAGATAGCCGGGATTTATTAAAAAAGATTAGGTACATTACATGGCAGGATAGCTTTTTCCTAATAACCCTTGATGTGTGTAGCCTGTACACCTCAATCAGACATGATGATGGTGTGCAGGCATGTGAACATTATCTAAAGTCACGTTCAATCTCATTTTACAAACATAATGAGATGATTCTTTGGATGATTAGTTAGTGTCTGGAGAATAACTTTTTAATTTTTGATGGCTTGTTCTACAGGCAAAGACAGGGCACGGCTATGGGCACCTGTTTTGCTCCCAGTTTTGCCAACCTGTTTATGGGTTGGTGGGAGCAGCAGGTGCCCATGGTATATCGTCAATATCGCAGCCATGTAATTACGTGGCTGCGTTATATTGATTACTTATTCGTCATCTGGAATGGGAGTGAGGAGCAAGCCAGGTCATTTATTAGCATCTTGAACACCAATGATGTCAATCTCATGTTTGAAGGAAGAGTGAGCGCCACAAAGGTTGACTTTTTAGACCTACGGATCAAGGTGGAAGATAACAAATTGACTACCAGCTTGTTTCGTAAAGAAACCGCCGGCAATACCCTATTGCACACGGAAAGCAGTCACCCGTCCACCCTAATCCGCAGTATCCATTATCAGGAATTTCTTCGGGCTCGAAGAAACTGTAATACTGAGGTAGATTTTGAGACAGAATGTGACTGCATGACCAGAAGATTCTTAGAGAGGGTTTACAACTCTGACTCTATCCAATCCTCTCGTAGCAGAGCGGCTAAGTTTAAACAAGAGGAACTGTTGGTTCCATCCAACATTGAACAAGAAACCAACACTATCAGATATATTACTACCTTTAACTCGCAGGTTGCAATATCACCTTTAGGAAGGGTTACTCTCTCAAGGATAAATTATGTAGTAATGATGTCATTAGAAGGAAAGATTTCAGCCTAGATATCAGGGGCTTTTTCACGTGTATGTCCTCCAAGGCGTGCAAATATAGCAGCAATGGGAAAAAGGTTTATTATATTGTAGGGGACATAGAGAAGCCGATTGACAAGCATTTGACGTGTCTTTCAGACCATTGTGTCTACGTCCTAAATATGCCAATGTGCCAAGAAATACGTTGGCAGCACCATGTTTGCAGCAAAAAACCGTGTTCTTGAGCACATGAGAGCTATTCAGAACAAGGATAAATTATCACCGATAGCGAGGCATTTCGAAGCGCTTCATAAAAGTAATCGTGATGTCCTACGCTATTTTGAGATTGATAGAGTGCTTCCATGTGCCAGAGGGGGCAATAGGATACGTAAACTCCGACAGTTGGAATCTCAGTACATTCTTGATTTAGATTAGAAAATCCCTGGGGGTTTCAACTCGGAGGAAGAGATGGCATGGTATTTGGGGGAATAGCCAGACTGCAACTTTAAAGCTAGCAACAGGTACTTGGTCGTGTGTTTAGAAATGTTCAGGAATATAATATGAGAGGCTCATTGTTACACCTTCTGTGTATACTCCAGTGTTAGATTTTATGTCAGTTTCACTTTTTTTAAACTGTATATAGTCGAGATATAACGTTGTCTGGAATTGAAGTCAAGGTCATGTTGCCCTCTACATTATTATTTTTTGTTTTTTGTGCACAGGTATGAAAAAGTGACACGGAGGATATTCTGCCACAGAAAAGAAGATTGGGTTGGGACCCCAACCACCTCACTTGGGTTGATAACAGGGGTGTTGGGGATTTTCATTGTAGGAACAACCCACTAGGGTATTAGAGTTGTAGAAAGTGCTGAACTAGTACTGGTAAATAGATAGAATATACCCATGATTGAGGGTTAGTATGCATCATTCTGAGGTTTAAGGGGATTTACTTTGATAATATGTATCTATTGATGTAAATATGAGAGTATATGTTTTTAGTTCGGACATGATCTATCCCTACGGCACCTATTTCTTTTCACCCATGGGGTGAATTTAGCTGCATTTTAAAAGTGTGTAGAGGGTCCTGATATTTGTTTTTCTTTCCGTTTATACCCACTTGGGTGAGCATTTCATTCATGGCCTCCTGAGTGAGTGTTTCTTACAGGAGAATGAAATAATGAGAATAAGTTATTTTAACTTGATTGAAATATAGAGCTGACAAGCCAATATGAAAGGGATTTTTATTGTTACCTGTGAGAATTCGTTAATATTCACCATGTGCTGCACTATATGAATGAAGTATCAATGTCCATTTATAACCGCTATTAAGTTTATCTTTCATTGGATGGAACATAAATGAAGAGTGACTATAATATTAAGGTGTCATCGCGAACTAATGGATTATAAAATTATGTTTGTAATTTATGTATTGTTGTTCGGTGGCATGTGAATTAAAAAAAACGTACAATTTGCGACTTTCAATGAAATTAGTGAATGGTTTTACGATTAATATGATGGGCACGCACTTTCACAGATGAGAAATCATGAAAGTTAACACATTACAAAATGGCCGACAACGTTTTATGGTTGTTTGTTTAGTTTTTAGTCCACTTTCTTTGTTGGGAATGTTGATCTACTGCACGTAACATGTTTAAATGTTTGTTTGATTTAGCAATGAATTAACCCGTGAGCAAGGCGGCTTCGCCGAAACAGGTAGGGTGTTTTCTTTGGCTACAATGTGGAAATACATTTTTCTCTACAAGCAGACTCTGGACTGTTGGCGTAATTACAGTGTGGAGTGCATATGTACTTGCTGTACAGTGAGAAATGTAGGTAACCGTGTTACCCTTTGACCCGGGGATGCACTGCGACGTGGAGTGTCCCGGCTTTCGCAGAGGAGGTGAACGTTGTGTGTGTGTGTATATATATATATATATATATATATATATATATATATATATATATATATATATATATGTGTGTGTGTGTGTGTGTGTGTTTATTTAAGTATTTGTATAGAGCCAGTCCTCAACTGCCTTTTTCTACTGCAGCTTGTGCTACAGCCCAGGAAAAGGGATATACCATGAGCCACTGTGGATGTGTGCGGGGGCAGTACATGAGCCCCCGAAGGACACTTACTAGTGTCCTTTTGGGGGCCTGCTTGGGGCCCCAAAGTCCTTTTCCACTTGGCTTTTCATAGCGGTGATCCCCATGGAAAGAGAGTCAGAAAGAATATCCCATTCCCTACAGTGGTGCCTGAGCCCCAATTGTAGGGTCACGAATTAGACCACTGTCCCCAAACCTCTGCGCTCTGACTGCCGATATTGTAATCTGGTGAGCAGAGCGATTCCCAGGATGTCGGACGGACCACTACCGTCGGCCTGTTGGTGTCTGTGCGCTCGACATTGTGATGAGTCCCAAAGTACTGTGTTTGCCAAATGAAAATCCTCCATTCACCTGCCTCATTTATGGACTTGTGGACCTTAAGTTTTCTGTCAATGGAGCACCTAGTGCCTCTGACTAAGGAAAGCTTTCTCACATGGCAGAAGATGCATAGGCCTTCAGAGGAAGGATGTAACAGAGTTTCTGTAAAAACAAAAATGTTGAAAAAGTTTGGTGAACATCCAACAAAACTGAGGGAATATACCATCAAATGTTTTGCACTTTGAAAGCAAATGTCTAGACAGTGGTTTCTTTCAATGTACAGATATGACTGCTGGGGTGGTGATCATCTTTAAATATGGTGAACAGTGGCATATCAAACCCTAACTCAGACCCTAAGTTACAATAGTGTTAATTACATTTAAAATAAATAGTTTTCTCTGTCTTGTAGTTCCAACTGATTTGCAGGACCTGTGCATTTGTTGGACAACTTAACTATGGGCAAGGTGCCTAGACTGATTCCGGGCACCCCCGCAAGATATGTTGGCCTAGAGCCCAACTAGCTCCAAGTGCCACCCTAACTTTACCAGGGAGCGAACAGTTTCTGGCAACTACTGAAAATGAGGACCCTGACCCCTCAGGGAGGGTTTGCAGCCATTATCCCGCATGTTTTATCCCGCGGACCTTCAGGCCGCATACCATTTACCCGCAAGGACATTGACCTCGCATACCATCATGCCGCATTTTTTCAAAAAGCATGTGCATTTATCACGCATGCCTTTACAACAAATTTTGTTGTAAAGGCATGTATGGTAAATGCTTTTGCATTTTGAAAACCACGATGACGAGAGAGGTAAGGGGGTTTGGGTTATTTTTTTAGGGGTGGGGGTTGTGCTGGGGTAGTTATTGTGTAGTGAAGTGTTGTGTTAGCGTAGTGTAGAGTTGTGGTGGTTGTTTAGTTTAGGGTCGTGCTGGGGAAGTGTTATAGGGGTTAGGGTAGTGTTGTAGTGTTTGTGTAGTGTAGGGTCATGTTGGGGGTAGTGTTTTAGGGTTTAGGGTAGTGTTGTAGTGTTTGTGTAGTGTAGGGTCATGCTGGGGGTAGTGTTTTAGGGTTTAGGGTAGTGTTGTAGTGTTTGTGTAGTGTAGGGTTATGCTGGGGGTAGTGTTTTAGGATTTAGGGTAGTGTTGTAGTGTTTGTGTAGTGTAGGGTAATGCTGGGGGTAGTGTTTTAGGGTTTAGGGTAGTGTTGTAGTGTTTGTGTTGTGTAGTGTAGGGCCATGCAGGGATAGTGTTTTAGGGTTTAGGGTAGTGTTGTAGTGTTTGTGTAGTGTAGGGTCATGCTGGGGGTAGTGTTTTAGGGTTTAGGAAGTGTTGTAGTGTTTGTGTAGTGTAGGGTCATGTTGGGGTTAGTGTTTTAGGGTTTAGGGTAGTGCTGTAGTGTTTGTGTAGCGTAGGGTTATGCTGGGGGTAGTGTTTTAGGGTTTAGGGTAGTGTTGTAGTGTTTGTGTAGTGTAGGGTCATGCTGGGGTAGTGTTATAGGGTTTTGGTTAGTGTTGTAGTGTAGGGTCATGCTGGGGGAAGTGTTATAGGTTTAGGGTAGTGTTGTAGTGTAGGGTCATGCAGGGGTAGTGTTTTAGGGTTTAGGGTAGTGTTGTAGTGTAGGTCATGCTGGGGGTAGTGTTTTAGGGTTTAGGGTAGTGTTGTAGTGTTTGTGTAGTGTAGGGTATGCTGGGGGTAGTGTTTCAGGGTTTAGGGCAGTGTTGTAGTTTTTGTGTAGTGTAGGGTCATGTAGGGGTAGTGTTTTAGAGTTTAGGGTAGTGTTGTAGTGATTGTGTAGTGTAGGGTCATGCTGGTGTGTAGTGTTTTAGGGTTTAGGGTAGTGTGGTAGTGTTTGTGTAGTGTAGGGTCATGCTGGGGTGTAGTGGTTTAGGGTAGTATTGTAGTTTTTGTGCAGGGTCATGCTGGGGGTAGTGTATTAAGGTAGTGTTGTAGTGTATGTGTAGGGAAGTAAAGTGCTTTATGGTAGTGTTGGGGTCGTGCTGGGTTGTGTAAATCTAGGAAAAGGACTATGTGTCAAGGGTGGGTGGTGCAGGGGTACTACATTACAGTGTAGTGTAGGGTTGGGTAGGGTACTCTTACTTACCTTAACTACTTTAACAACGAGTATACCTTTAATATGCATGCCTTTTCGTTGTAAAGGCATGCGTGTTAAAGGCATATTCGTTTTAAAAGTATTCGTTCTCTTTATTTGCGGCCTAATAGTACTTGCGGGATCAAATTTGCGGTTTGATGATATGCGGGATGTTTGTCTGCGGTCTGACATCATATAATCCTCAGGGAGCGTGGAAACAGAACAGGACCTTTCACTCAGTCATTCATGCTTACATGTGCTCAGAGAAATATAAAGAATACACAATGGGACGTTTTCAATATATTTATTGAACGAACTTTATTCTTGTATAGAACGCATGTGCTGTGATATTTAGTAGAAAGAAAGCCGACAAATATGATTACAAGCACCTAAAGCGTAAATAGTAGATACAGTTCTACTATGTTGCTAAAACATTGTATGTATGCAGGCATATAAACAAGGCAGTAATCTGGTGTACTCCTTCTATGCAGAACCCTATTCTAAGTGTGACTAGAGTGTGTGTGTAGGTGTGAAGCCAAGAATCCCCCCAAGAGACGATCCAACCCTATTAACTGGCATGAGAGAATGTAAGAGCCCTTCTTGATCATGTACTGGACACCCCCTCGCGGAGATATCTGACCGCTGCATGGTGAAGTCTCAGCATGCAGTAACCCTCGGTGTCAGCTGAAGTGCCTCCTCTCTTAATCTTATGGGATGCTCTTTATTTAGCATAGAAAGCAGCCTTGAGATGTGCATTTAGATTAGTGATGTTATGGATATGTAGATAGCCCTGTTGCCCCGCGGACGAAGATAGAAACGGCATTTGTGCATACTGCATAGAAGGGCCTTGTACATGATGTTCGAGGCATGTTGTGCGAAGCTAGATGTGTAAACAAACTTTTTTCAGAGAAGCTAATCCAACATTGTCGTGCACGCAAATATGTGCAAAAGGTCATGCCAGAAATGTCATTGTGAAAAATAGGACAATGTAAGAAATGAACAGCTGAACATAACACCTCTGTAATGTTGATATTAGGTGCACAATATTTTAGCAATTACTATTCTTGTATTTACAATGTAAATATGTAACTATTTAGGAGCTTGATACTTTTTAATTGTGGAATCATTATGGTTGATAATGTGCCCCTCATCCTCTCTGCAGTCTTTTAACTAACTCATCCAGCAGCGAACCAACCAACTTTGACCCTCTGAATGGAACAAGTATTAGTAATGAATATGAACCAAGTCTGTTTTCCAAGATTGCAGCCACACGTGTCTCCTAGCTGCATCTGGGGATCCTGAAGTTGCAGGTAAAGCACATGAGGAAGCAACCAATATATCCAATAAGAAACATGCTCTTTTATGGGGAGTGCGCTTGTAAAGTCTGCACCTCGCTGGGTATGTTAACAAAGTCGCTGAAAATCTTTCAAAAGAGTCCAGATGGTATAGTTTACGTAGGTGTTTGAGCATATGGAAACATTTGTGGCCAAATATGAGCACTTTGCCACACTCACTTTTTTGTACAGTGGAACTGCAGGGAAGGAATCCTCTGAAACTATTGAGTCTTGGAAGGACAGAGCCGCCATCAACAAGAAATTCACTTTCAGAATACAAGGAAAGTCATCCATAAACTCTTGCATAGGATCTTGCCTGGAAAGAAGCGTTGAAAAAGAATGATGGGTGACCTATTACCATCCATGAGACAAAACTCTTCATTTAACTGAATGCAGAGGTAAATTCTCTACCTTTATTTTGGTATTGAACGAAGAAATCCTCCTCTTTCACCTGAGAAGAAGGCACAGGGAAAGACAATTTACTTCTGAGGTGCTGTAACACTTCAGTGAGCTCTGTAATATCAGTAAAGTACCCTCTCACTTATTACTCGTGGACATAAGTTTCATTGTTTTGCACTGCTCAGTCCTCATGACTGTAGCAGCGGCCTTCCCGTTTCAAGAGAAACTGTTTTCAATCACTGGGTGCATGGTTGTAAAGAGGGGATTTTGTTCAGGAATATTACTATGCTCAAATTCTTCCATGGTAAAGGGAGAAGGAGACAGCTCATCAGCATGATTCATTTTGTGAGCACGTTTCCTTACAGGTGCCATACTCGCCACAACAATTCACACACCCCTTCACTGAGTTTAGGATTTGCCAGAACACTAGAGCAGAGGACAATGAATGGGTAGACTTAGGAGAGAAAGAAACTTTTATATTCCACCACTACGGTCTCCTAAAGCATAACTCATGCACTTTACAGATGGCACTTAAAGAATAAATGTGAACTCACGAAAATACCCTCGCCTCTCTTAAACAAGGATAAACATGCATTACTTGAAGACAGGAAACAAAAAACAGGAAGTAGCCATATTGGTTTCCTCTTTTTGTAGAAGCAATTACTAGAGGAAGTATGGAAGCCCACTTAGCGGCATAACTTTATTAAAGCATTAATAGTTAAATTGCTCCTGATGAAAGGAACAAGTTCTAAACGGGTAAGTCTGGGACGAGGAAGATAAACAAAGTGATAATGTAAAATTCCACATATTGTCAGGCTTTAAATAATGCCAGCATTACAGCGAATTTACGAGGGCTACATCAGTAATTAAAAAGCCCTATGGGTAATGCATGAACATACTGTTTTAAATGTAGGTATTTGTAAACGCAAATTTTGGATCCCAAAAAATTATATGAAAAAAATTAATAATAATTAAAAGGCCCATTGTACGAGTTGTAGGCTTTGGTAGCGGGCTCAAATTGTAGTATTAAAGCCTGCTGCTGGGGGCTGTATCGTTCATTAAAAAATCCTTTAGCTGATGAGCGTGTTGACGTGAGCACACATTTCATTCATACCCAATATCTAAGGTAATCTTCGTCTTGAGCACACCGTGATGTGACACACTATTGTGTTCTAGTCTTATATTTCAGTTTCATGTTATTTTCATTTCATATCGAACATTTCCTCGTTCAATCTTCATGGCAATATATAAATGTCAAACAAACCTCAGGTAATTACTTTCTACCTTACTTTCACACTTAGCCCTGTTACTATATTAGGAAGCTGTGCTCACAGACCGCTTCTGCAAAGGCCAACAGCTGGTTGGTATACATGCGCATCCCGCACAAAGTGAATTCTATACCTGTATTTTTGCATCAAAGGAAACATAATGATAAATATGACTTCCATATTGTTCCGTTTATCGAGAGATTTCTACCAAAGCCTGAAAGAGATGTTTTTTGAGCTGGATAATTAGTTTGTGAGCCAAGTGATCGAAAAACAGGTGCACAGATGGCGTAACACATTTTCCTAATCCTTTACACTAATAGTAAATGTTTCTGTTCTCTTTAATTTATGCAACTATATTGCCAGTTTATCCAACAGCATGAAACTCTACCAGAGAAAAGCACAAAATAATGTTGTTTATGCCTGGGTGTAATTTGTACGGGAATACATGTGAGGGCCGTTGATGGACCCTTTCTGCGTTTGCGGACAAATCCAGACCAAAACAATGCGCTTGTTTTGGAAGAAATTGCAGCCTACAGTGCAAGCACAGCTCTGTAGCTCTACTAAGCAAGCTCAACTTCATTTTAATGAGCTGAGCTGCTTTCGGCTCAAGCAATAACTCTCAGTTACCGATTTAATGTATGTAATGTGAATGCTATCATTAGTGTAGCTGGGGCAGTGGCTAGATGTATGAAGATCCCACTGCTTCCAAATAATGACTGTCATTTTCTACCCTACGGGGATGGGGGACACATTTTTCATGCTTTCATTAGGACCCTGGGTAACCACTACCATAAACTTTGCAAGTTCGTTGAAAATGGCTGACCTGCCACCTACTAAACCTCTGCACAGGCAGGAAGAGATAATAACATAGCACAGCAGAAAAAGTCATAATGTGTAAACATTATGGGGCAGATTTCGAAGAAACTCATGTATCTTTACAGATGCGTCAGTTTCCCTGCGCCTGCATGCGAAACCCTTGCGCCACCATGGAGGTGCCGTATTTACAATAGGGTGCACCATGGTGCAAAGATTGACAGATGCGTCCGAAATTCTGACACATCTGTTGGCGCAAAAGTCATTCATTGCTGTTGTCGTGTATAAAGCACAACACAACTCCAGCAATGCCTGGGAGGCCTATTCCCAATACACTGTGTCACTCATTACTCCTCTTCCAAGCAGGCTTAGGGTTTTGTCCTATAAGTGGCGCAGTGAAATCTTGTAGATTTCACTGCATCTCTTCTACGAGTTTCTGGTGTGGGAACGCCAACCCTGTATACATTATACCTGATGCAGGTATAATGTGGAGCACATAGTACACATAGTACACATAGTGGCGCACATAGTACACATATGTGCTGCAACGTGGCACATTGTATGTGCCGCCACTGTGTCACAAAAGGTCATGCAACGCCAGCACAAACGTGTCGCAAGGGACTTGTAAATCTGACCCCTAGTGTGATGCACTAAAGTGTAACATCAACATCTAAGTGTGACACACATTTGTGCAATGTATGTACATCAAGCATGCATTACATAAAAGTCAACCTACTGAACCTGAATCGCAAAGCTATTTCTGGCTTGCAACAGGAGCGGCCAGTGCAGGTAAAAGTTGTGGGTGGGGGGCAGGATGGGGTAAAACTCGACAGATGACTACGAGGAAAAATTAATTATTTATTTCATTTTCCCTGCCACCCCGCCCCACTGCTCTTTCCTACACGGGCCACTCCTGGCTTTCAATCTATCATTACAGCTGAAAAGTCTCTCGTTGATAGGAAACATCCTTTACCACACAACTTTTACCCCGCGGTGCTTTTACAACGCAGGTTTTACAACGAAAAGCATTACAACGCATTGCACTGGGGGGAGCTCTAGGATAAGTAATAGTTTAATTTACAAACCAACACCTTCCCTACTATCCACGGGGACTGGAGTTGGAATACTAAATTAAACTATTCACTATCCAGCACCCCCCAAAACAATGCGTGGTAATGGCTTGCGTTGTAAAACTTGCATTGTAACAGCATGCGTGGTAAAAGCATGCGTTGTAACAACGTACATCCCTCATTGATAATTGTCAGTTATCCACAAAAGCATAACTAGAAGGCACAAATGCATTTACTAATGCATAACTTCACACCACAATGCTTACAATTAGACATCAGAAATCCCATGTAGATGGCAAGGAGGGTATGTATCACTTACAACGCAACTTTTACGTCGTAATGCTGTTACAACGCAGCTATTACAACGCAGGATCCATTACATCGGATGCCATTACAACGCATGGCATTACATAGCAGATGGTATTACAACGCATACCATTACATCGTAAGTATTGGTAAGTATATAATTTTTTTTATTTTATTTAATATTATATAATTGATTTAATTATTATTAATTATAAATAAAAATAAATAAAAAATATTTATTTATGTTTTTAAATATTATAAATTAAATATATTAATTTAAGTAATTTTTTTAATAAGTATGAGTATAGGAGTATATGTTTTGGGGTACTGAGGTATATGTTTTGGGGTGTTTGGGTATTTTTAGGTTTTAGGGCAGGGTTTGGGTTTTGGGGTACAGGGGTATTTTTAGGTTTTAGGGCAGGGTTTGGGTTTTGGGGTACAGGGGTGTTTTTAGGTTTTAGGGCAGGGTTTGTGTTTTGGGGTACAGGGGTGTTTTTAGGTTTTAGGGCAGGGTTTGGGTTTTGGGGTACAGGGGTGTTTTTAGGTTTTAGGGCAGAGTTTGGGTTTTGGGGTACAGGTGTGTTTTTAGGTTTTAGGGCAGGGTTTGGGTTTTGGGGTACAGGGGTGTTTTTAGGTTTTAGGGCAGGGTTTGGGTTTTGGGGTACAGGGGTGTTTTTAGGTTTTAGGGCAGGGTTTGGGTTTTGGGGTACCGGGGTGTTTTTAGGTTTTAGGGCAGGGTTTGGGTTTTGGGGTACAGGGGTGTTTTTAGGTTTTAGGGCAGAGTTTGGGTTTTGGGGTACAGGGGTGTTTTTAGGTTTTAGGGCAGGGTTTGGGTTTTGGGGTACAGGGGTGTTTTTAGGTTTTAGGGCGGGTTTGGGTTTTGGGGTACAGGGGTGTTTTTAGGTTTTAGGGCAGGGTTTGGGTTTTGGGGTACAGGGGTGTTTTTAGGTTTTAGGGCAGGGTTTGGGTTTTGGGGTACAGGGGTGTTTTTAGGTTTTAGGGCAAGGTTTGGGTTTTGGGGTACAGGGGTGTTTTTAGGTTTTAGGGCAGGGTTTGGGTTTTGGGGTACAGGGGTGTTTTTAGGTTTTAGGGCAGGGTTTGGGTTTTGGGGTACAGGGGTGTTTTTAGGTTTTAGGGCAGGGTTTGGGTTTTGGGGTACAGGGGTGTTTTTAGGTTTTAGGGCAGGGTTTGGGTTTTGGGGTACAGGGGTGTTTTTAGGGTTCAGGGGTAGGTTTGTGTTTTGGGTTAATTAAATTATATTTACCTTTTTTAAATTAATTAAAATATATTTAATAAATAAAATTAATTTTATTACATTAATTACATTGTTAAATTAAATTAATTACATTAAATAAATTATTTCATTTAATTTAATTTAATTTCAATTATAAAAATATGTACATTAAGTTAATTTTATTATTTTAATTAAATTAAATTATTTCCATTTTTTATTAAAATTACATTTATTAAATAGATATTATTTTATTAAATTAAATTAATGGCTATTTTAAAATGTATTTTAATTAAAATATTTATATTAAATTAATTAAATTAACTTAATAACATTTTTAAAAAAAAGGTATACTTACTTATATTTACGATGTAATGCCATGCGTTGTAATACCATCTGCTATGTAATGCCATGCGTTGTAATGGCATCCGATGTAATGGATCCTGCGTTGTAAAAATTCCGTTGTAACGGAATTCGTTGTAAAAATCCGCGTTGTACTGACACCAATCCGGCAAGGAGTGGTGGATCAAAGCGTGGTTTACGTTCAGAATTTGTAAATGCCCACACACGTGATCATGTGAACATCCACAATATCATTCCCTTTCTCACCCTGGAAATGGTCGGAAATTTACCCCAGCAATGGTCTGTAGTAATCTCCTTCAAGAGAAACGGAAACTTCAGAGGGGAGTAGAGGGAAGATTTTCTCCATGGGAAAAATGGTTTCCCCGTGGAAAAAAGCGAAATTATGTATAATTGAACACATTTTTTAAGGCATTATTGTACAGCAAGTGCAATTACAAATTGCAGGGATTGCTATTTGTATGAACGTAACACAAAACTGTCAATAGTACGCATAGAAACCTTTGACTGGCACATCTTTCTAGTTGTGCTACTGGCAATGTTTGTGAATAACAGAAAATAATAAATTAATACGGTTTGCAGTAGTTCTACTGTTAGATGCCATTAGTTGTGGTAACAGTGAAAAAGGTGCTTGGAGCTACACACCTTAAAGGAATCCCTACTTTTTAAGTTTACCTTTGTGAATCAAAGCCCTGTGTGTATCCTGTCTAGGACAGCATCTTTTGCTGTTATTGCCCACAGAGAACTTGAAATATCCAACATTGCTCTTACATGCTATGTAAGGCAAGAGAACCTGACACTGTTCCTGTAATCACAGACTTCGAATTATTAAAAAAATACTCTTAAGTGTGAGGTAACATCTGAAAAACTCTCTGAAGACATGCAATCAATGAGGTCTGAAAATATGTTCCTTAGAAATAAGCACCTCCAAAGCTTTCAAAAACACCTCTGTAAAGTTACATAATAACCAGATAAGAAAAACCGCTGCCATTGATCTACAACATAGGAGGTTGTTTGCACACTATTTGGCAGTCATTTAATAAGTGATTAGAGAAATGAGTGAGAGTCAGGCAAGACAGAACAGTAGCGACATTCACCCTGAAAACACTTATCTCTGTGCAGGCCTGCATGTGCCTCATACTTATTCAAGAGATCACATTAAATTCATGAATTAATGTATTTACACCTCTGTCTAAGGGGAGGGTTACAAATTTTAATGCCAACAATCAAAATGTTCAGATCAGAGAGCTTCATTAGTCTCTTAATCAGAGGCAATATATTTCTATCTACTATGAATTATGATATCATTTCTACCACTTGCGAATGTGCGCACCACATTTGCTACTGAAATCCCAAAACTTGACAATTTAAGATTCTGGTACAAAATAAGGAGACCAAAATTAGGTGGTCATGTAAAGATCTGCCAAAAGCAGATGACATAGTGATTTCCGCATACCTAGTGGCGCTCACTATGCCTTTAGTGCATCTGCCAGAAAACCATGTACCCTGAAAGCAGAACAGTGTGCAAAGCGAGTGCCATTTGTTTTTTGGGGGATTCACCCGGAAAACTTTACTGAAACAAAGTAGTAGTTCCTTTCATTAAAAAATAATCAGTAGTACTGTCATGCAGGGGATTTTCTCCATGTGAGTTAGGGTCATAAATAATTTTTCTGGCATAGGACCATTATCGCTCCCAAAACAAACCCTAGTAGAGAAATCCAGTAAGTGTTTCCTCTCCCTAAACAGAGCAGGGCAATTGCTACTGCAACCCAATGGCCCTCCAGCAGATGACACTGCTCGAGCACTGCCAAACTTTAAATGAGGGCCATAGGGCCATATGTATCAACAATCTGATTTGCAATTCTCAAATAGCGATTTTTTAGAAATCGCTATTTGAGAATCGCAAATAGGGATGTATGTTCAAAATCGCAATTTTTTTGCGATTTCTTAGTATTCCTTAATAGCGATTAGCAAATTGCGAATCGCAATTAAGAAATACTTTCCCATTCATATCTATGGGCCAGGAGGCTCATAGGAATGAATGGGAAGTTATTCTCAATTTGCGATTCGCAATTTGAGAATCGCAAATTGAGAATAATTTCAAGGGTGCAGGGGTGTCTAAAGGACACACTGTTGCACCTCTGAAATTAGCATGGGTGCACATGTGGATGTGCTTCACATTGCACTTTGAAAAATGCAAAAAAGTGCATTTGTCAAGGAATTCGCAAATTACCACCAACTTGAAGTTGGTGGTAATTTGCGATTCCTTAAAGCTAATTTGCTTTTTTTTAATGCTTCTTGCATTGCATTTAAGGAATCGCAAAATGTGTGATACCTTAAATGCAATTGCAAAATAAGGAATCGCAAATTTTGCAATTCCTTATTTTGCATGCAGATTTCTTTCATACATACCATTTAGCACTAATGCGTTCGCAAACGCCGAAATTCTGCAAATTTCGGCATTTGTGAATGCATTAATGCTTGATACATATGGCCCATAGTGCTTACGATACTTTAAGACACACACACAAACACACACACAAAAAAGAATGGAAGAAACACTCAATATATACTATATATAATATGTCAACGGGCAGTTAAAACATCAAAGCACTATAGACTACCTTTCCAGAACATGTGATAACTTGTTCATGTTCATGTAGAGATTTGAATGTCATTCGATAGTCCAATTTATATGAGTGACCATTCATGGTGGTGATATGCTTTTGTTGGTCCAACCTCTCTACTGACATCAGGCCTGATTAGGATGGCGGTCAGACATAACGGAGATAGGGACCGGACAACATAGTGTTGGCGTCCCATTGGCCAAATTACAATGCAACTGCCACTGTGGCGGTCGCATTGTACATGTTTGCCATTCCGGTGGGTGCTGCTGGCTGCAGCACCCGCCGCAATAGGAAAAAGGCAGGTTTTGCATTTCCCAGCGACTGCCACATGGTGCATGGAAATGTAGGTGGGCACGATAGGTGCCCCCCAAATAAAAAGCCAAAGTGCCTGGGGGAAATGGGGGCCCACTATGGGCCCCCAAAGTCCATCCTTGCCAGCTATTCCATGGCAGATGAACCACTATGAAAGGCTGGTGGGGATGGACAATCATATTATCATTGGCAGTGCCTGACAGGCACTGCCACCATTCTGGGGAATGGGCCTGCTCTGAAAGGCAGTTGGAAAAGGGCTGCCTGTCGGAACCGTGGTGGTTGGTCTGTCTGACCGCCACATTTCTGTCCGCCATAGTAATCGGGCTTGCGGAAAACCGCAGTACGATGGCGGTGAACCAGCCACCAGAGGCCTGCCAGTGGTGAGTTCACCACCATCCTAATCATACCATAATATTTCTATCACTTTTTTAGGTCTGGCAGAAACAATGTTAGCTCTTTGTCAGGTCTCATGACATCATATAGAATGCTACATAAAGAGAATGGGAGAGAATCAGCCCTGTATGACAGTCATTGGGAGATGGAGCATCCAGTAATGAAGTGTGGGATTTTTTAAAATTTACAAGGGAAAGGAGTCCTGTTCCGGGGCTGCAGCCTAAGGAGTAAATAGCTGTGGCATGCGTCCAATGTGGCTGGTATACCAGATCCTTCCTGATGTCGTATTCACAGTCTACTGACTTGGTGCAACACACCTTTAAGATCAGGGACCCTGGCTGTGGCTTCTGCTGTAGAGATGGGATCACTGATATAATATTGATCCAACAAATATCTAAACACAAATCTATTGGAAATTAAATATTAATAACAAAAATATCGACTCTGTATACTTAACTATATTAACCACAAATATTGAGAACACAAATATCTTTGCTAAAAATATCTATTTTCACATATATGAAAACAAAAATATCAGAAGCAAAAATATTGTTACCTTAAACCCCTTCGCTGCCAGGCTTTTCCTTCCCTGTGCTAGTCCTTTTTTGGCTATTTGGGGTAGTTCGTACTTAAGCCCCCGTAACTTTTTGTCCACATAATGTATTTACGCCAAATATGCAGCCTTTTCCTCCAACATTCTGAGAATTATAAAGGTGCCCAGGGTTTGTGGAGTTCCATGGAGGTGACTGAGAAATTAGCCAAAATACAGCTACATGTTTGGTTTATGGGGAAAAATGGGGAAAAGTGCTGCAGAAGAAAGCAACTGTTTTTTCCTGCAAATGGTATCAATAAAAGGTTTATAGTGCTATAATCACCATATTCCTAGCTTTAAGGAACAGGCAGATGTTTGTCAGAAAACCAACATTTTCTACACCGTTTCGGCACTTTACTGGGACATAGCCTATTTTTACTGTTTTTGTGCTTTTAACCTCCTTGGTATACACCTGTTACAACGCATTCGTTACTCCGCACTACCATTACAACGCGACTTTTACAACGCATACCATTACAACGCATTGCGCTGGGGGGCGCTCTAGGATAGGGAATAAGTATAATTTACTATCCAACACCTTCCCTAGGGTCCACGGGGACTGGAGTTAGAATAGTAAATTATACTTACCACTATCCAGCACCTCAAAGCGCTATGCGTTGTAATGGTATGCGTTGTAATGGTTGCGTTGTAACGGTAGGTAGTTGTAATAGTATGCGTTGTAACATGGTACATCCACCTCCTTTCAGTTAGTGGTAGAAATGGGTATGAAAGCAATAATGGATCCTTGAAAGCTATTTACTTCTGAAAAGAAGACAAAAGCCTCAATTCAGCAAGGGGTCATTTGTGGAGCTCCTTCAGGTCTTCTTATAGAAACTAGCAGTTGAAATATAAAAATATTGAAATTGAGTTGAAAGAAACAGACAATTGTGCCAACACTTTCATCTGTAACTTCTCTTAAGTATGGCAGATATTTTAATGCAATATACGCTTCTGGTTGCAGGGATATATAGGACTTGTAAGTTCAATAAGAACCTGAGTTAAACAAAGCCAATAACTGAGCAGCGACTTGCAATGGTTTTTCATTGTGTACCGGGTATATAGCAAATCGTTTGGTAAAATATAAAGAGTGAAAAATAGGTATCAAGGAAACCTATGCATTTCCTAAATCGAAACAGAATATAGAGTTTAGAAGGAGTGGTTATTTGCACAGCTACGAAATTATAGGCACCCGTACTAGCATGTGAGTTAGAGGACATTTTTTAAAATGACTTATTTTTTACACATTGTCTAATATTCGAAGGCAGAAATTCATAGAAATTCATTTGGTAATAACACTTGTTCTACTAGTCTGTATTCCCCCAAGTCCCTCAATAGAAATAGTACCTCAGTTCTGTGAGTATGCCAAGTGCCCGTGACAGGAAACGGCCCACAACGCAATGTGAACCCATCATATTTTTACAGTGAAAATTGACCCTATTTTTGCAATGTGCCTAGCTGTTGATTTTGGACCCTGCCTCACCCAGCACCTAGGGTAATCTATCAAACCTGTACATTTTTTTAAACTTGACACCCAGGGGAATCCAGGATGGTGTGACTTGAAAAGCACACTTTACTCACATTTTTGTGATGGAAAGTTCTGGAATCTGTGAGGAGCCTCAAACTTCCACCCACTCAGCATTCCCCCAAGTCTCCCAACAAACATGGTACCTCACTTGTGTCAGTAGGCCTGGTGCTCGTGACAGGAAACGGCCCAAAACGCAACATGGGCACAACCCATTTTTCCAGTGAAACCTGACCCTTTTCTCGCCATGTGCCTAGCTGTGGATTTTGGACCCTAGCTTAGCCAGCACCTAGGGAAATGGTTTGCAGGGTTATCCACAGATTTTTGCCTTCCTTCGGTATTTTCTCCAACTTGTTTTGTTGGTTTGATGACTCTGGGCACTTTACCACTGCTGACCAGAGCTAAAGTGCAAGTGCTCTCTCCTATAAAGCTGGTAAGATTGGTCTACACCTGTTTGGCATATTTCGTTTACCTGGACGTCCCTTGTACAGTGGTATCCCACATACCCAGGGCCAGTAAATGAATGCTACTAGTAGGCTTGCAGAGTTGCTTGTGCCACCCACCAAAGTAGCCTTTCAAACTTGTCTCAGGCCTCTGCCACAGCAGGGCTTGCGCACGCAGTTTACTGTCGCACTGATGTGACGTCTGACACTCCCCCCTTTTAATACATATAAGTCACCCTTGATGTAGGTCCTAGTTAGCCCCATGGACAGGAAGCTGTGAGGTAAAAGGTAGGACATGTGCCTTAACTGTGTGGCATATCCAGTGGGATCACGGCAAAGGCACACATTTCCTACCACTCAGCATTCCCCTTGGTCTCCAATAAAAATGATACCACACTTGGGTGGGTGGGCCAAGTGCCTGCGACAGGAAAGGGACACAAACCTGTAGAGATTGAGAGGGAACCAAAGTGGGTTCAAAATGGCAGTTACTTTGTACATTTTTATGATGTCCCTGCTTTGGGCACCCACAGAAGTTAAGTATAATTTTCATCGATAAGCCAAGGGGCACGCTAGGTGTTAGGAAATTTGGACTGGTGCAGTGATCCTACAACTTTCCCACACAGAAATGTCATGAAATATGGTGATGTTTGCAGGGGATTTTGGGTAAAAAAGACCATTCGGGGATCCACACAAGCCACACCGCCAGTCCATGCACAGCCTGGTGTGGCCGCTGTGCTGAACGAGCAGCAGAGTGGGCAGGGATGGTGGGGTGGGCATAGGTGACTTGGGTGGAAAAATAAAATAAATTTATAAAGTACCTCAGCCGGCCGCGTCAAGCTCTTCTCCTCTTCTTCTCCAGGTGCCACAGGCTCCCAGAATGCCCTGTGGCCAATCCTAAAGCTGCTCTCATGCATGAGAGCAGCTTAAGGATCGGCCTGAGCACCTTCAATTCACTCTCCAGGACAGACTGTGAGTCTGTGCCTGCTCTCTCAAACCCAGGTATGTTGCTGGTTTGGAGAGAGCTTTCACTACGCATGATGGTTTAGCTGGCCTGAGATGGCTGGCTAAACTGTCATGTGCAGTGAAGAAAGTGCATCTATCACTCTCCTCAGTCACGCCCTCTGCCCCCGTCCACAAGACTTGGTAAGAAAGTAAAAATAAAACATTGTTTTAACTTGCTATTCCTGACGTTTTTGGGTGCGCAACGCTCCTCTGCCATAGCAAGGAGCTACCACTGTGCACACTGCCAGCCAAGCACCATCCACCCACACCATCAGCCAAGCACCAGTCCATGCACACCGCCAGTAAAGCACCAGTCCATGCACACCACCATGCAAACACCAGTCTACACACTCTGCCACCAAGTGCTAGTCCACGCACACACCAACAGCCAAGTGTGAGTCCACACACCACCAGAAAAATGCTAGTACACACACAGCCAGGCAAACGGCAATACACGCAGACCGTGAGCAGAACTCCAGTTCACACACACACAGAAACTCTCTCCGGTATCAAGTGGATTTCAGCCCCCCTTGGGGTTCAGATGAGCCTGCAAATATTGCTGATCTGCCCCCAAGGGGGTAGAAACAGCCAACATGTATCCCTAACAAAAAGGGGAAGAGACCCTTGTCTATGGGGCTGCTCTCTAACATGCGCATAAGCATATGCCTGGTGTCTAATGGGCTTTCTGCCTCCAGGGGAGGGGAAGATATGGACTATTACCCCCATATGCCTCCCTGGGAAGGCATAAAGATTGTGTCAATGTTTAAGGGGGCTGTGGCATTAGCATGACCATTCTAGGAAGCCCCCACCCTTGGCCCTCAAAAACAACATAGTCCCTGGCTTCCCAGTGGGCTTTCTGCCCCCCCCCAGGAGGCAGAATTGGGACTATTGCCCCCTAATTCACCCAAGTGGGGCAGAAAGACTGTCCAATTTGTTTTTGGGGTGGGCGCACAGGCTTGCCCTTTTTTGGCAGCCCCCACACCTATCAACATTAAAAAAAAACATAATCCCTGGTGCCTAGAGGGCTTTCGATCCCTAGGAGTTAGATAATGGGCTATTACCCCCATCTGCATCCCAGGTGGCAGAAAGGCTGGAGAAAATTCTTTATGGGGTGGGTGCATTTGTATTGCCATTCTGGGCAGCCCCTACCTCTCAACTCCAAAAAATACTCCCTGGCTGACAAGTGGGATTTCTACTCTCCCCCCGGGGACAGATCTGGGGCTATTACCCCCATCTGCCTCGAAGTGGGGCATGAAGACTGTCTAATTAGTAGGGGTGGGGGCTGACCAAAATGGGCATACCAGTGCCCACACCCCTAAATTAAAAAAATATAATTCCTGGTGCTTAGTGGACTTTCTTCCTCCTGGAGGAGCAGATGAGGGCTTTTGCCCCCATCTGCCTCTCGGGGGCAGAAAGACTGTGGCAAGTTTTTGTATGGGGGTAGGGGCATTGGCATGCCCATTTTGGCAGCCCTGCCCCTAAATGTACATAAATAAAAATCCCTGGTGCCTAGAGTGATTTCATTGTTTTCAAATTCATTTGGGTGAGGGCATGGTCTTACCCATTGTGGACAGTCTCCACCCCTCTTTTGTAAAGTGGTGTCTAGTGAGCTTTCTACCACCCCAATAGGGGGCAGATCTGGGCTAGTAACCCTCATTTACCCCTTGGGCAAGACAGAAAGCCTTGGAGGTTATTTGGGGGTGAGGGCATTGGCACAGTGACTCTGTGACAGGGTGTGCATGCAGGGGGGGACATGATGTGCCCCCGTGTTTGCAGGCACCCCCAGTTCCTGTGAGCATGAACTTGACAGTCCATGCCTTGCAGGAACGTGCAATGGTGTTCCCATTGTGGTGCCTTGCTAAAGCTCACATATGAGCCTTAGCACAGCACCACCATGGCCTAGCCACCCCAGGATCACCCAACCTGAATTTCAGTTGGAATCTGGAATGCGGTTACAATATAAACTTAGTGGTCTTGGAGCGGGATGCTGGTGTGATGGCCCGCTTCAAGACCGCCAAACTCATAATTAGGCCCATAAACATATCTGCACAATTAATAAGTACACATAGTGAGGAACTTATTTTTTTACAGAACAACCTAAATAATGAAAAATTCTAAAATTCTCTACAGCCAACAACTTAACGAAACTTAGAGAATGTCAAAGCTAGATAATCAATAGGACCTTTATAATGTGTCCCAAACTATGTACTCAGGTATACACCAAACATGGTGAATATCAAAATACAAATATCAGATTTATATATGTCCTAATACCAAATAAAGAAAGCAGCACTCATTATGAGCTCTTAAACCATATGAAAAATGCCATAAATAACACCAGCCCCAAAAAATAATCATAGACTTTGAACAAGCCTTTTATTCAAACAATTCTAAAAATATACACCCACACATCTATATAAGGCAGTTACTTAATTTCAACCCAAGTATATGGAGACACCTTCAAAGATCTGCGCGAAGGGCCTGACTACGATGCCAGTCAGACCTGCTTCTGCGGTCCTGTCGGAGGTGGTCCAAACTCTTCTGTCTCTTTGACAGCTGTCAGCCGGACCGTCGGATTATGATCCATACCTCCTGTACCCGAAATACCGGTGACTCCGACAGCCTTTCTCTGACCACAAAGATAGCGCTTTGACACAAACAGCAGTCACAGGGCAGTGCGGAGATCTCCAACCGCCAATATTTGGAAATGTTTGTTTCCAAAGACCTGACCGGGGCGGTCCAACTGCCTGCCTCGAGTTGTCAGAAATGATGGATTTGGGGTGCTTCTCCAGCGTGGATCCCTTTATACAGGCCCCCACCTACACCATGGCAGCTATATCCCAAAGACTGTGACCCTGTGGGAGATGGAATACATGTAAGTCCATAGGTCGCATGTATCCCCATTAACTAGACTATGCACAAATCCCCACACTCCAAAAATGGGGGTACATGGTACACAAGGCTTATCCCCACATATGTCATCCATGTGCGTACATATCACATGTTTCCTGTGATTTTGCTCGCACTTGCAGCTACATATTCAGGGGTACGTGCACCGCCATAGATGAAACCTCCAAGGTAGCAGTGGTTGCAGTGTCATACGGCGGGGGAACTTTCCCAGCCTCGAGGGTTGAAATCAGAACGCAGCCCCAGCAGTCGTACAGTGGGTCTGACTGGCATCGTAATCAGGCTCTAAGTGTAGAATATTACACAAACAGCTCATTTGCATTTTAAATAAAATAAATGAAAGCACTAGTCTATGTCCCTGTCACAGAGGTAGCCAATCACTACAATCTAATAAAAGCCCTTTCTATCAGCAACATGAAGACAAACTTGGTGACCTGTTTACAAACACCTTGCACCACCAGTTGGTCACTTCTTCCCAAGTTAAAAGTGATGCAGCGGCGGCACAAGGGACTTGCAAATAAGCGCCTTAGATGGATTTGGGGTGCATACTCACCCCATACTCACCCAAATCAGCCCCTTAGTCTCCTAATGGACTCTTTTGAAGACTCTGGGGTTGGCAGACTGCATCACTCCGGACACAGACGCGAAACCAAATTACAAATACGATGGTAGAATGTCTATGACATCACCTTGGAAGAGGAAGCCAAAACAAAGAGCACAGTGGAAGGATGGTACAATGCCTTCCAAATCACAATAGGCAGAACTTAACCTACACTATATAAATTTAAAGAAGCATTTTAAAAAGACCTAAAAATAGATCAATATGTTAGTCAAAGAAACAAAAAGAATGTACTACATTGTACAATTTAAAGATAAACTCTTTTTAAATAACAAAGGACTACATTACTTAGAAATGATAGCCAAAAGCATACTATAAAATAAATCTTAACCTACCAAAGTCCTCAAAACATACAACAAACTGTAAACCAACATGCCACATTTAAAAATAACTAAATAAATAAACATAATATTTGATTAGGTCAGTCAAACAACTATTTAAAATAACAATATTAATAAAGGCTGATATAATAACATTATTTATACATTTTTAAAAACAAATATAACTATCACTAACCAAAATAGATAAAACTAAATTAAGTCCATTGCATAAAATAATAACAAAGCATAATCCAAACAATTAACCATAACAATCACATGTATTTAATATGGAAAATGTAATAACACATCTGTCACCCAAAATAAATTAAAGAATAAAAAATTACTGGTCTGTAGCTGCAAATCCTTCTCTGACTCATGTAACAAACATTTATAATCCCAAAAAATAAGATAAATGAATCCAAAAAGCACTCCAAAAATTGTAAAAATATAACAATTGTAATTGAAATTCCTCAAAATAATCCAGAGTATCAAGGTCCCATAAAAAACGAACTGTTCCAGGGAACAAAAACAAAAAAAGGGAAATCAGCATAAAACCATGGTATACAACAAACCAAAATGATTTCCTTTAAAAAAAAATGACATCTCCAAATACCCAGAAAACGCATTTGTTGACAAAAATCTGTAAAACCCATTTCATTCCCAAAAGTACATAAACATAACAGGTAATCATCAAAATATAGCTAGCACTACACAACTTATCATAACATAGTGATATATTATTGAAACCGTGGACAAAATGCAATTGAAAATGTAGTGTAAAATAGTAACAACAATAGATCTACATACACCAATAACAAGCAACCGACGATATAAATAACTTATAAACGTCCCTCCTAAATCCCCCTAAGTTTAAACAATCCTTAAAAAAGGACTTACCTGTTTTGACAAACAGCAGCAACTTTCCGCGACCAGGTTTCAGGAAAATATATTAAAAATAACACAAATTAACTACAAAATAGAAGATTGCAGTAAAAATAAATGCAGCCAAATAAAACGAAATAAACACCATATCCCCATTGAAAAGAATGCGAAATATTGCAAAAAAGGTGAGTAAATGTTTTTACAAAAATGTAAATAGTATACATGTATAAAATATCAATCAATGTTATAAAAAGGAACTTTTTAAAAAATATAAATGAAATAATAGCATAATTATATACACTTATTTAATATATACTAATAAAACGTAAAATAATGTTGCACATAAATATGTAAAAAAAATTGAAATGTAAAAACGATGTAAAAAATATGAAAAATAAAAACATATCAATCATTGTTATAAACAAACATTTGAAACATTGTGAAGTATAAATTAAATAATAGTATATAATAAATATTAAAACATGTTAAAATAATTTTGAAAATGTATACGTAAAAAGTTGATAAATGTAATAAATTATTTAACTGATTTCATATTATAAATAAATACTTAAAAAAATGTTTCATATTATATTTTTTACTTGAAGTATGAATGATATAAATTAAAAAATAATATAGTAATAAAAAATTGTAAACAAATAGAAACTCAAAAATATGTACCATGTTTTTAATATGCATAATTGATGAAAGGCAATAGATGCTGAATATTTGATATGTATTATTCCTTCTCCAATCTATACCATATTGGAGAAGTTGTTGGGCACTAAAGGGGTGACTTTACTATCACCACTCCAATCTAAACCATATTATTGAAGGTGTTGAACACTAAAGGAGGAATATTTAGTATTCCCAGTCAAATCTTAACCAATTTTGGGAAGGTGTTGGACACAAAAGGGGTGTACTTTACTATTCTCACTCCATTCTTAACCATATTGAGGAAGATGTCGGACACTAAAGGGGTGACATCTACTAATCCCACTCCAATCTAACCATATTGGAAGAAGGTGTTGGACAATAAATAGTTTGAAATTAAAATATCCAGTTCAAAATAAAAAGAAAATGTACATAACATATTACAAAATAAAAATATTACAAAGGGAATCAATACTATGGCCCTTATTATAACTTTGGCAGTCCACCTGCAGCACTGGCACCGCTCCATCCGCAAAAGGACCGCCAAGGCCGTAGTCTGCACGGCTGCCGGATTCAGAGTTGAATCCAGGTTAAGCGGGCGGTGCTGTGGCAGTCTCACGGCGGTGGGCTGTTAGGCTCATAGGTGAGTCTAACAAGCAGTCCGCCGCCGTGACAGTGTTAACTGCATGTTTCTGCACAGTTTGGCATGCATGCCACACTGAGCAGGAACAGGGGTGCAATTACAAGAGGGGCACAACATGTGCCCACCCGCATGCACTCCCAGGCTGAGATCTGTCAAGGGGCCCTGTTAGGGCTACATTAGTTGCCTCTCTGCTGCATTTTTCATGGCGGCCTCACCAGCATGAAAAGACATTTCCTAATATGCTCGGTGGTATACTCATGCCGGTTGTAGACCAACGGCTTGGCAGGATGCCTGATCCCGCCAGAGCCGGTAGTCTTGTGGCAAACCCACAGTTTGCTGGTGGTTGGACAGCCACGAGTATGGTAGTCCTGAGGATCACCGTACTCGTAATAAGGCCTAATATATTCTCAATTTTTTTGTATAGTATAAAAGGTAATATTTTATTATGTAAAATACAAAACTGCTTTTGACATCAAACTAAGGGATTGGGGCCTTACAGTCAACTTACTGAGACCTATTGAGCAGCAGTATTCAAATACCTGGGCACGGGTCAAAATAAGGGTGCATCTCAAGGAAGATCGCCACAAACTCGAGGCTAAAGCAGGGTGGAGTACTAGCAAACCTGTTTTTCAATTTATACATCGCTGATTTGTCTGAGGCTCTAGACAAAGTCAACTGCCGTTCTAACAAATTGAGAGGTCAACGCACGACACACCTGCGTTACGTGGATGACCTTGTTCTGTTAAGCCAATCATAATCGGCTTAAAGCATCAACTCTCACCTGTGCACCTCTTTACTGGCAAGAACGGTCTTGAAATAAACTATATAAAACTATGATGGTCACTTTTAGAAAAAAAAGGACTTGCTAGGTGGCATCTGAATGGTTTTGCAAATTGCCGGGTATAAATATTTGGGCATTTACCTGGATAGCCAAAGCCCTTTTAAAACTCACTTGCTCTCCCTGAAAAACAAAGGTACCAGCCTCATGTTTGTTCTTACAACTATAGCACAGAAACTTCGGGGACTAAGTCTAGTTCGTCTACTCAAGGTAATGAAAAGCAAAGGTAACTCCAATGATTACATACAGGAGTGAAATCACCCTGGGCAAGGAGGCCACGCCGCTGGATAGGATCATCACTGAAACCTATGAAGCAGCCCTTTATCTGCCAAACAGAACGTCTAATCTCACAAAGCAGTCTTGGGACAGAGGTAGTTCCTTTTAAAATTGGTACCATGGGACCACAATGCAAAGGCAGTTGGAAAGGGATATCCTAATCCCTACGGCGGTGCCTGTGCAGGCACAGCCTCTATTGTAGGGTTAGGAATCGGACCACTGTCCCAATGGGATCTTTGATCCTGTCAAAGGTGCTGGTCCTACCCACTACCTCTGTGCTCCCATCACTGGTATTGCAATCCGGTGATTGGACGGATTCCCTGGATGTCGGCTGGACCGCCATTGATGGCATGTCAGTGGCGGTCCGCCGGGCATCAGGATGACCCCCAAAGACAACAAACAAATCTTAGTAAAGAAACTCTCACGAACATTTGCTTAACTGCCATGACCTCTCTGGGGCAGATGTGACTTGGTCCTACTTTGTAGTTACTGCAATGTCACTCAACTGATGTGCACAACCCAATACACTATTACCAGGACCTCACCTGGGCATCCGATGTAGTCACTGCAGTCTCACTCTTTCTAATGTAGTGTTTAGATGTTGCAGGTGCAGTAGGTATTCAGACGAAAGATTGGTGAGGGATGGTGCAAAGACATGCATTTATTTAGGAAAGAGTGTCTGTGGAAATTGGAGTATCTTGCAAAAATTACAACATCCTATGGCAAATCTGAATTTATGCCACGGATTAATGAGTGATGCAGTGGTGAAGGCTGGTACTCATTAATGGTGCAAGTATGGCCATGCATGCAAGATTTCTAATTGTTGGTGCAAGTACATCTGTGCACTCTTTTTACCTAAATAATGCTGCAAATCGGGGTAATCTGAACATGCACGAATGATTACTGAGTGATGGAGCAAATCTGAATGTGTGTTAGGATTACTGAGTGATGCTGCAATCTGAACATGTACTAAGCATTATCGAGTGATTAATGTGGCCAAGTGGGCAAGATTCTAAATGGTGAAGCAAATCTGAGCAAAATGTATGATTTCTTAGTGCAAATGTAAGTATGCGCTCAATATTTGTGAGTGATGTGGCAAACGTCACCATGTTCTAAGGATTACATTGTAACAGGGCAATTGTAAACCACTAATGAGGATTACTGAGTAATGTAGCACATCTAACCAAACGGTTAGGACTAATGAGTAATGGTGCAAATCTGAACAGGACCGAACAATAACCAAGTGAAGGGGCAATGCTGACCATGCATAATGGTGCCCATTCTTGTGATGTGGATGGCATTTTTATGACGATAGTCCTCAGTTATAAATAATGCTTCCACCGGCTTAAAGGTGGTAATTCTAGATATAATATAGGCTCTCCTGGCTTGATGCTGCAAACCACTAGGGTAATGCTTGAACAGGCATAATTATGGTAATTGTTTGTTTGTTGTGAGCATGTTTCAGCCCAGCCCTTCTGTGATACATGCACTAGCATAACAATGATAAGCTTTTGTATTTTATAATGTTATCACAACTTCTGACTGAAGCCTCAATCAGTAAGAAAATTGTTATGAGCTCACAGCCATTCAAGCATTCACTCACCTTTTGTTGCAGTAAGCAATTTATGCAACCACACATAGATGCACTTATGTATTCAACCATGCATTGATGCACTCACCCATTCATTCATCAGTCCGTGCACTAACTCACCTACTAATTCGCCATGCCCTCAAACACTCATACATCCATCATTTGCCTTGTTATTACAGTTACCAACTCATTCATGCACACAACCACATACATACACACAACCATCAATAGAGATGTTATTAGAATGCTTGCTCAATCATGGGGCGAAGAGGTTACAGGCTATGCCCATCACCTCTGGCCTCCAATGTGTATACATTCTGAGGTACATAGACAGTTGCATAGGGGCGAAGAGAAGAATGGCTGCAATATTTCACATCAGAACTATTATTTTTGTATTAAAGTGATGTGGCACAATGTCACACATCGTTTCTTGGGCCACTGTAACTTTTTCACCAGAGAGTAGATGAGCCTTGGCAGTATTCATAGCACTGAGCATTTTCTCAGTGAAAAAGAATTAGAAATATTTGGCAATAGTCAACTTAACTTTTCCTTTACACATCATAAAAGTATATACTGGCAAAGATTAGTGGAATCACTCCCAATACTATATTAAGAGAACGTTCATATGTGCTATAATTCTTTTCAAAGCAGAAATCAATATTTATACATAGCAAAATGTATCAGTCATTCAAAAGTTGACTCACAAAAGCCTATAAGCTCGTTTTCCCAGAACTTATCTTAACTCAGATATCATTGTTCCAAGAACAGTATAATAGAGCAATTTCTATATATGCTGAAACAGTTCCTGCATCCTGGATTGACAGTGAAACAGTACTGCCTGAATCACAGATGGGATTCCTGTCTCTCTGAATAAAATGGCAGATCCTTAAGTCCAAAGTTATTCCGAAGTTACCAGGGAGAAGATTCTTAAACATGAATAATAAATGTGAATTAGAAAACAGATTAAAAGCAATTGAGTTTTTTTTTTCAAATTCATGTCTACCAAAAAATCATACAAATGCTTTACGAATATGTAAATTACTTTAGAGATTAAAGGACGAAGAGTGAGAGAAAGAATGAGATTGAGACGGACAACATTGAGAGAAAGTAAAAGAAAAAGTGAGACAGAGTCAGAAACATTGATAGAGACATAGGGCTTGAGTACGAGTTTGGCAGAGTCACAGAGGGCTACCATGCAAGCTCCCCACCGTGAGACCACCAAACATATAGTCACAACGCTCACACGATTAGCTCTTACATCCTGGTCTGGTGGGGGGTGCTTTGACGGTCCCATGGTGGTGCATTTCTAAGGCTCATATGTGAGCCTTAGACAGACAGTGTTGTGGGACCGCCAAAGCAAATTTCAGCACAGAAAGAAATACACCCTGTTGTGCATTTATTTCTGTGCTGGACCTGGGGGGCAGATGTACATGGAGGCACAACATGTGTCCCTTAGCATGCACTCTCATGCACAGAGGCAACAGGGGACCCTGTAGGACCCTCTTAGTTTCCTCACCGCCACCATTTTTCTGGTGTGCTCACTGCCATAAAAAAGAGGGCAGTAAAAGTCGAAATATGCTTGCCTGTGCTGTAACATCACCACCAGCATATTGCAGCCTCTTACCACAACACCGCTGTGGAGTCATGGATTACTGGTGGTAGCAGTGGTCCTGTGGTGATCTGACCAAACAGAATAATACGGTGGTCGGAGTGCTGGTGCGGCACTGGTTCGGCAGCATTATAAGGCCCATAGACAGATAAACAGAGTGAGATGGAAACAGAGATGTAAAAAGGGGAACTGAAAGAGCTAGAGGTAATTGACTGATTTTGTTTTATTATATTTATTTTATTGTTTTTATAATTCGCACAAATGACCAATAAATGCTATATAGCAGATGTTACAGAGCACCAGCTATATAAAGAAACAGGAAGCAGAGACTACAGTTAACCTGATCACACTGGTAAAGAGAAGTAATACATTTGACAGGGATAAAGAGCATTATGGTGTGATAGAGAGAAAAAGAGAGAGAGTAATAGAAAGAGAGAAGTGAAGGAGAGTAAGGGTCTCGTTACGATGGTGGTCGGATGAGGGTCTGACGGCCATTGTTTTGGGCTCGAGACCGTCCCGCATGGAGTTAGCAGTCCAAACAGCCCAATTAAGATACAACCATCGTGCAGGCGGTCATAAACATCCCCTTTTCTATTGCGGTTTGTGCTGCAGCCCGGAAAAGGGCCGCAGCACAAGCCGCAATAGAAAAAGAAATGTTGTTAAACATCCATGCACCATGTGCCAGGCACCATGTATTGTCTTTCACACAGTGCATGGATGTTTGGGAGGGCACCACATGTGCCCCCCAGGCCACATCATGGAGTCTTACCTTTGGGAGCTCTGCAAGGGTCTCCCAAAGTCAATATACAACAGCCTTTTTATGGAGGTCCAACCACCATCAAAAGGCTGTCGGAAACTGACATCCTAAATCCTACTGTGGTGCCTCTGTGGGCACTGCCTCCATTGTAGGGATAAAGCTCTAGCCGCCACCTTATTGGGCTTCTAGAGCCTGTTAGAGGCAGCGGTTCTTCCCCAGCCTGCTGTTCTCTGACTGCTGGCATCATAATCCAGCGATTGGACCACTGCCCTTGATGTTAGGCAGACCGGCACAACAGTCTGCCGGTGGCGGTTCACCCGACCTCGTAATCGGGCTCATAGAGTGAAAGACAGTGATAGAGATAGAAAGAAAAATTAGAGAGAGTAAGATAAAAAGAGATTGTGATAAAGAGAAAGTGAGACAGAGGGAATTAATTAAAAGTGTGTGTTTCTGTATGTATGTGATTTCGAAAAAGAAGCCATAAAACCCCAGATTAATGAAACAATTAATGCAATGCAGGGTAGCATAGTTGTACTGGATTATGCAAAATGGATATAGCAGAATTGAGCCATATATAGCTCTCCCTGCACTGGTGCGCCTTAGGCTGCATGTGCCAACTCACACACCCTTGCACCATAGTGACCATTCCAGTACAAACACTATCCTTTTCCACTTTTCCTGTTTCGTGTATGTGCTGTACAACGGAGCATGCATGCAATGTAGGCATGAAAATATTTCTCCTTGTCATGCCTACCACGAGAAGGAGTATGATTTTGGAACACATACCGGTCTACAAATGTTTGTAGATAGGGATTTGCATCTAAATCAATGAATATTTGCATGGGAACTTTCATGTACCACCCATGGACCGCCCCCTTGATGCACTGTAGCGCGTAGCGGTTCAAAATGCAACTTTGTGTTACGTTGGCAAACTAGCCAATACAGATCCTGATTTGCAATGAAAAATATATCCCACCCTATCACTCTGCACCAAGTTTGTCTCACTTTGCACACAGAGTTAGTAAATCTGAGCCATAGTGTCAGGGTATGAGAGACAGATTATTAAATTAGTGACAAATCCAGGGATGGTATGAGTGCATGTGGGAGAAAGAAAGAGTAACTGACCAAAGGTGAGACAAAGACAGAGAGAGGAACAGCTAGAATGGAAAAGAGAGACAGAGAGCAAGAAGGATCCATAACAAGTGTGAATAACTGATAGAGAGGGAGAGATTGACAGTAAGGGAGAAAAAAAATGCAAATAAATTCCTATTGGAAAGAAGGGACTAGACGTCTTGTCACTTAAATGTTTCATAGTGCTTTTATGTCACTATATCATGCACCTCCTTGTGCACTGCTGATATACACAATCCTGTGGGGTTTTTTGTCAGATAAACATTGCTTTGTATTGTAGTATGGATGGTGAGTTCATCGTCGACATTGCTAAATTAGCATGAGCTTCACCGCCTTTAGGCTGCTTTTGTGCACGACACTACACATGTTTATTTTGCAAGAATTTGTTTGTGCCCTTTTTGCATGAGAACTGTCTGCTTTTCGCATTCTCTGCTGAGCTCTGGGGCTCAGTCTACACACAATGTACAAGGCCGATAAACAATGCCCCTTGTTATTCTGTTCTGGTCAGTCCCTCACACCTAGACATAACATGACACACAGCTGCACTACTAAAACTCGTATGCTTTAATATTGCAAGCTAACAGCTGCGGTCGGTAGTAGGAGTTCCTGCAGGGCGATGACGTAGGGAGGAGGAGGGGCAGGGTGGAGGCTAGTAATGTATGGATTACGGAGTTTAACAGGTAAGTAAACATATAAATAAATAAAACAGATTTTGTTGCGTGCACTGCATCATCAAATGCGATGCAGTGCGCGCAACGAAATTTTCGGAGGTGATACGTAGATTCTCGGCCTGCTGGCCCATTGCGGTGTGCAAGATGGAGCCTTGATGCTATGCGATGATCCAATTGCAATGCGAAAAGATGGCGCCCTGATGCGACAATGCGATGACGCTGCGATGTTGATGCGTAGATGCCCTGGCAGCCTTGCGGCGTCTCTGTACTTTTGAGCCGCGACAGGCCCTGCGACATGCTTTTCCGGTGATGCGATGGCGACTCTCTCGATGGCGTCACGCTTCCCCGGTGATGCGATAGCAGGCAGCTTCGATGAACACACGCTTCCAGGGAGATGCGGCGAAGGCTCGCTTCTCCGGCGATGCGACGATTTCAGCTGCGGCGGCGACACGATTCTTCTCGATGCGTCGCGCTTCCCGCTCCCAGCGACACGCAAATGTCTGGATTTTAGAACTCCCAGCAAGGAAATTCAGAGGGGAACTGGAGATGAAGTCTTTTGTCCCTGAGACTTCAGCAGAGGCAAGCACAGTTCAAGCCCTTGGAGAATATTCTGCAGATTATGAAAGTCCTTAAAAAGTATCTTCTACTTTCCTTGGCAATGAAGTAACCACTGCAGGCCAAACCCAGCAAACAGTACACTGGCAGAGGGGCAGTAAAACTCCTGCAGCTTCCTCGGTTCTTCTTCTTGGCAAAAGGTATCTTGTTCCAGAAGTGATTTAATTTCTTGGGATCAGGGTCCCAATATTTATACCCCAAAATCTATTCTTCTCTGAAGGCAGAGAGGCCTCAGCCTAGTCCAAACCAGTTCCTGAGCACTTTGTTTACATGACTCCTTCCTTCCTTTCACTGTGCAGGGCAGAGAAATCAGCCGCCCCACAGGAGGTGGAGCCAGCACAGGGGAGGGAGATCACAGCTCTGGAGCACTTTGTTGACAAGATTCCTTTTCTCTTTTCACAGTGCAGGGCAGAGACATCAGACAAGCCACAGGAGGTGAAGCCAGCATTGTAGAGGGAAGGCACAACCCTATTCAGGTCCCAGGTGCAACTCCTCCCTCCCATCTAGATGCAGATCTCTCTATTCACAACTGGGCTGCCCCAGCCTCTCTCCTGGAATCCCAGCCCTATCACTCACAACCCCAGACAAGGAATGCACACCCTGGCAAAGGCGCCAAGACGCCTAGGCATGAGTGTGCTTTATAAGAACAGTCAGTCAGACAGTCAGTCAGGCCTGGACAGTTAGGCAAGAAAAAAACCTACTTTCTAAAAGTGGTATTTTCAAACACGGAATATTAAAAGCAACTTTACTAAAATATGTATTTTATCATTCTGAGTTCAGGCATACTAAATTCGAATTTCTACCGTGTTCCCTGAGTCCGTTAGGATTATAAGAATGTAATAATCTAACTGCCCATTCTAGCCTATGGAGAACAGGTAGCCTTGCATTAGTGAAAGAGGAAAATGGCTGTAATTCACTATTAGGACATGCTATGCACATCAGAGTATGTCCTACCTTATACTTACAATGCACCCTGCCCTTGGGCCTACCATAGGGGTGTCTGACATGAAGCAAAGGGACGGTTTAGAGACTGGCAAGTGGGTGCACTTGGCCAAGTCGACATGGCAGTGCTAGACTGCTCACAGGTCTTGCAATGGCAGGCCTGAGACATACTTTACAAGCTGCTTCTGTGGGTGGCACAACCAGTGCTGCAATCCCACCAGCAGCATTTAATTTACAAGCCCTGGTTACACATGGTGCATTGTACTAGGGGCTGACAGGTAAATCAAATAACCCAATCATGGAATCCCCATTAGTACATCAATTTAACATAGGGAGCACCTGCACTGTGGCACTGAATAGCAGTGGCACAATGCCCAAAGCATATAACTAGCAAAAACATATCAAAACAGAGGAGGCAATCCGTCAAAATGGAAGGGAGACTCCGCCAATGATGCCAGGTCTAACAAATTCATATTTTATTTTGTTTATTAAACATACTGAATATTTCCTTTTTTTTGTGATCATATGCCAAAAGATGTGCCCAAAATCTACTATACTCGTTCTGCGGCCCTGCATTCTGATGATTGGCAACAGCAGTGTATAGACTCTGATCTGATCTTAATGGATGCACTTTCCACAGATACCCTCACGGTTAGTCAGTTCAGTTCTCTTAACTTGATGGCCCGTACAACTGATCTGAGGGATATGTTCTTCTGTGAAAAGGCATAATCATTGGACAAATAGGTCTCTATTGGCACAACTTGTCTAGCCACTCTATACAGGGCAACCAAAAAACCTGACGGCTAGTGGTTGCTGGTCGTGGAGGCTCAAGCAGTGAGGGACGGAGGTAAAGCTTAGCGGTCACATCTTCGGGCAGTTGATGGCGCAATTAAAAGACGGAGGATGACAGAGATGCCACAGCTTTTTGAAAATAAATAAAAAGGATTTTGCGGGTTCATGCCGAGCACTTAAAGACATACCCATGTCACCTTGCGTTGCGGTGCTTCAGGGCAGTCTGACAGCCTGCAACCCAGAGTATCGACGAGAGCGCCGAGCCATAATACATTCGGAAGTCATAAAATCTTCGAAGTACACCCGCCCGACGCCCATACAGTGAGTTGTTTTTAGGGCTACTGGGGGCATAAATAAAACTTTTGCTTTTCATATTTTGATGCCCCAGGGAAAGGCACTGGCGGTGGCGGGCTGACTTTGCATGATGCGCCAATAGCCACAAATGAGGACGCAGCAATAGCCGCGAATGAGGGCACTAGAGGAGACGGGGAGAGAGCCTGTATTGAGACAGAGAAGGGGGTCTCACAGTGGGTGCGGGCTGCTTTAGAGGTCAGAAGGGGGTGCAGAGCAGCTGCCAGACTCTCCCATACTGGTAGGACTCAGTTTCCCAGAACCCCCAGGAATGGCCCAGAAAAAAACAAGCAAAGGAGTCCTCATGTTAGACTCACCCTGAGCCCAAACAGTGCAAGTGCAAGTCTCATCGAGGAAGGCAGGGCAGCTACAGCTGATGACACTTCAGGGAGGTATAGGGGAAAGAGCATAGGAGATATTACAGAAGGGACCCCAGCACTCAGATATGCTCTTAGAAGTACAAACAGGAAGCACAATTTAAAAATGGCTGACATATTTAATACATCTGACAAGACAACCAAGAGCACAAAGGCAGTAATCGCGCTGTAAGGTGTCCCAAAACTGCCACTATAACAACGCCTAAGAAAAGGAGATACAACAAAAACCTTAGCCTGATGCTACCAAACCTTATAACACAACCGATTCAGCTTAAGACAAAACCTGTTCCTTCATTAAAAGAGTATTTTAGGTCAGTACCTAGTACCCTTATACTAAAACCAATGAATGGTGTCCTGGATATGGCCATATAGAAGGGCCTTATAGCTTCCCAGAAGGGTTCTTAAGTGTTAATAGGTTCCAAGTACTGGGGGGCCAGCTAGAAGCAGCTGAAGTGGAAGGCTCCATGATGGCTGACGCGAGAACTGCAGCGAAAGATAGAGACTCCATTGCTGACATTCATGTTAATACTGTACCTACAAGTGGGAACGAACTAAAGGTGCATCAGAATCTAGATAAAGGAGTGGAGAGTACATGTTCCTCCAATATGAATAATGACTCTCTTGCACATCAGCTGTTCTGCAAATTTTTCAATCTTTAAGTCAGGAGATAAAAAATGGTTTCCGGGTTTCAGAGAAGAACCAAGGTGAAATTAAGACTTTCTGTGAAAAGTTGGAAGACAAGCTTGATTCCCTGGCTGTAAGGACCACAGCTTTAGAGTCTACAGTCGCAGAATTGACAGTTCAAACTATGAAAAACTCAAAAGAAATTGATAGAATAAAAGATCGTGAGCAGGTGCTCCAGGAAAAAATAGAATCCATTGAGAAATAATTTATGTCTGCTCAAAGTTAAGGAAGGGGTGGAAGGGAGGAATATCAAAGAATTTGTGGTTAAATTGATCAAACAAGCGACTCTAATTGAATTTACGGAGCAAGATCTTATCAAGGACATACAGAGAGTCCATACAGACCCATTTAGATTAAACCCAAACAAAACCAGACCAAGGAAGATTCTGGTACATTTCTAACTTACATCCTGGAGGACGAAATACTAAATAGGTCATTAAAAAAAAGCACTTTAACTGCAGAAGGGATAACGTTCCAGATACGGTCGGATGTCTCTTCGATAACTGCTTCCAGACAGTGGGAGTTAGGAAAGCTGCTTGACCCCTTTAGACAGTTAGGCGCAACAGCTCAGCTAAAATTTCCTGCAACCTTAAAAATAATGAATATTAACAAAATGCGGGTGTTTAAGATAGTGGAAGAAGCAGAATACTTTTTACAATCAATATATGGGAAGGGAGGTAGCAATCAGTTAATTCTTTAGACCTTTCAGATCTCCCTTTATTTTTTTGTTTTTGCTGTTTATGTCCTCGCTATTTAAAATACATATATTTCTTGTTTTGTAGAGCAACTGCCATTTAGTCAAAAACCGTTCCAAAAACCGGGGAGGGATGCCTCAAGGCCAGAGTAGGGCCATAAGAGGAAGATTTGGGGTCCTCCAGGGGAGCACTAGGGGGGGAGAGAGGAGGGGTGGGGGGCAGTCACTGGATGGGGAGCATTGGGGAAAAAAACCAAACAAATAAGTCTGAAGCGCCAAAATAGGTCGTCTAAGAAAGATACCATTTTTATCCAGAGAAATGTCACAACTTAGGTCTGATCAGGAAACATACCTGAAGGTTTTATCGTGGAACTTGAATGGGCTGAGGGTAAAATATAGAATGGAGAGAATTCTACAATACCTTAAAGACACCCCTGAACAAATTCTTATTCTTCAAGAGACTCACCCCACAGAAAAAGAGATAAGAGACATGTGTAAAACTAAAAAATAGATCCAGGAAGTAATATGTACCACACAGCAACTGACTACAAAGGGAGTCGATATTCTAATTAAAACCAACGCAGACCTTGCAGTGGAAGGGGCTAAAGTAGATAAAAGGGGCAGGTGGGTCATTGCCAAGATTAGGTACCACATGCATAAATTTACAGTAGCAGGTTACTACGGACCCAACCTGGATGACCCAGTCCCGCTCCGGGAGATGCTGGCAGAGTTACTAGTTTTTCAGGATCCCCTAATCCTGGTCAGAGATTTTAACCTGGTGCTAGATCCCCTGATGGATAAAACCTACATGAATAGATCACCACATAATTGCAAGGTGAGATCTCTTCTAACAAATGGAATGCAGCAAATGGGATGGGTAGATGTATGGAGAAAAAGAATGGGGAATAAAAGGGGGTACACATTTCATAATAAAAAATACGGTCATAAATCTAGGTTAGATTTCTTTTTGATTAGTATGGAGTTGTTAGACTGTGTGACAGATTCTAAACACCTAGGAGGTCACTTATCAGACCATTGGGCAGTCTTTTTAGTATTAAAACTACCCACTATGCAGGGTACTAAAAGATGGACCCTGGATCGAACCATTCTGTCAGAGGATGAAGTTGTACAAAAGTTGATAGAAGAGACAGAGAGCTATTTTGTGACTAACTTAGAAACTTCTCCAATTGAAATGGTATGGGATGCATACAAGGCATATCTGAGGGGGCAGATCACATCTATACAAATTGCTAGACAAAGGAAGTTCAGGGCCAAGATAGCAGGTATAGAGGCAAAAATTCGCAAGTTAGAACAAGATCTTTTAGCCCAGAGGCTCATGCTCCAGGGAGAAATTCAGGAGGAGTTGTCATCATATAAGTTAGAACTAGCGGGAGTGCTTGACAGCAGGGTGAGGAAACGGTGGGAGGCCAGTAATCTGGCACACTTTGAATATGGAGAATCGAGTGGGAAGCTCCTAGCCTGGAAAACTAAAAAGGATATCAGAAAAAAACTGGATAAAAGGAGTTTTATGTGAGACCTCTTGAAAAATATTGGAGAATCCCAAAGATATTGAAGAAGCTTTTCTATAAGCATTTGCACAGGTTTATAAGGAAGATCTAACTCCACAAGATAATCTGATTCACTCATGGGTTGATCAATATTCACCGAATAAAATCGAGGAGCAAAAGTATAACGATCCTAATAAAAAGATCAGTTTAAGTGAGATAATTAAGGCAATCGAGACGGGGAAAAAGGGTAAAGCGCCGGGACCTGATGAGCTGCCAGCCAAGCTGTACAGAGTTTTAGCGGTGGTCCTTGCCCCTGTCCTGCAAAAGTTATTTGCACATATTTATGAGGATAGATGGAAGGCGCCCCAGTCATGGAATGAGGCAACAGTGGTCCTGATTCTAAAACCATCAAAGCCATCAAGCCAATGCGATTCTTACAGGCCAATCTCTCTGCTTAATCTTGACTACAAGATATTTGCCAAGATTTTAGCAGAGAGATTAAATGGTGTAATAGGAAAGTTGCTTCATAATGATCAAAAAGGCTTTGTTAAAGGGCAGAGCATTCAGGACATGACGCATAATTTGGTTGGCGCTATAGACATGGCAAATCGGCATAAATTGCTGTTGGATATCATCACATTAGACGCCACAAAGGTGTTTGATCGTGTCAACTGGGCCTATCTAGAACAAGTTTTGGACAGGTGTAATTTGGGTGAAAATTTTTGCAGAACTATCTTATCGTTTTATCAAAAACCCATAGCCAGAATACTGGTAAATGGTAATCTTTTGGCACCATTAACAATCAAAAGAGGTACAAAGCAGGGGTGCCCCTTGTCACCTTTACTTTTTAACCTCTATATTTAGCCGCTGGCGGAGAAGTTTAGGTAGCAGGCCAGCATAGCTTCCTTTAAGTTTCGAAGTTGGGGAAAAAAAGTATCTTTATATGCGGATGACTTGATGCTATATACATCTGACCCAGTAGAGGCGATCCTAACAATATAAAACATAGATTCCCAGTTTGGCCAGATCTCTGGTTATGAGATCAATCAGTCAAAAACAGAGTGTATGGCTTGGAACATAAATGTCCAACTTCCTATATTGAAAAGAGAGATAAGGTATCTGGGTATCAGAATCACACAAGATATCGATCATATCACCGCCAAAAATCTAGCTAGGATAGATAAAGAAATAGCAGATTCCTTAAAAGGCTGAGGGTTTATTCCTTTGACATTAATAGGTAGAGTCAACATATTGAAAATTATCCTCTTACCAAAACTTATATTCCTATTTCGGAATATCCCATTAGCATTTAAGGAGTAGAAGTTAAAAAAATACAAGCTAGAATGAATTCTTTTGTCTGGGCCTCCAAGGGCATAAGGATTTTCATGGAAAAAGCTGCGAAGGAAGAAAAATAAAGGGGCGCTGTGTGCACCGGACTTGAAGCTTTACGCCTGGGTATTTTTATTAAGGGCAGGAAAGATGCTCCAAAATCAGCCTGATGACTCAGATACAGGAAAAATGCTTAAAGAAATGCTATGGGACATTAAAGGAGGTGACCAAGCCTTTATGTGTAAGTTTGGCGATCCACGCTTCTTCAAGAAGGTCCGCTTATAGCTGCTGAGAGATATAGCAACCATCTGGTACAAAATTTGAAAGGTTTTGAAAATTGGTTATTAAAGTGCCCTGGCTCCTATATGGGACTCACCAGGATCTCCAGAGTGGTCCAAAGATGCACTCGCAAAGCCATTGAAAGCTGCCGGGATAGAATGCTGGGCTCAGTTAATGCTAGAGGGCTGTCTGATATCATGGGACGAGATAAAAGACATCAGAGAAAGAAAACTATCAAAATTTACTTATCTTCAAAATGAGAAGCTGGAGCCAGGCATCTGGCTCAGTTGCGGGCGTCTCAAATGAGTTGGAGAGGCCTTACATGAGACAAAGCGGAACAAGAAAGAGACAGCAAATCTATACTGGACAATGTTGGGTATGGCTGACGGAGACTTCACTTTACCGATTGAGCTCTGGGGAGAATGCTTGCCAGATGAGAACACAGAAGAAATATGGCAAGTATCTTACGACTTACTACATTCTACAGTATCTGCTGCCAATTTAAAAATAAACCATCTTTTTTCTCTCCACAGAGTTTACTGGTCCCCATTTAGGCTGTCAAAATTTTTGAAGGGTCGTACCCCCTGCTGTCCGAAGTGTCAGCAGGAAAAATCTGATATTATTCACATGTTTTTAAGGTGCCCAATGATATACACATTTTGGGGTGCGGTTATTAAAGGTATGAAAGCCATGTTCAGTTTTGAAATCCAGGTGAGCATTATTTTAGTTTTTTTGGTATTTTCCCGAATTACGATCTACTACCTCGAGATGTTAGTAAATTGTCTTTTTATCTAATCTTACTTGCTCGCAGAGAAATTTGTAAATGTTGGCTTAAAAGTACCGCACTGACCTACCTAGACTGGGTAAATGCAATTACATTTACATTAAATCTAGATAGGCTTAATTGGAAAAGGAAAAAAGCTTTTTGGCTGAATATTCTCCTTATATAAAAAGTATTCCTTATTTATTTTATGACATTTTGTACCCAAGTAATTATCAGACATTATCAGAGGAACTGGATGAAACTGTGAAACTATCTGTTTAGGGAGAGGGAAAATACCCCTAAATCTCCTTTATATGTTATTACAGTAAATAGATTACCTTTTTCTAATTGCAATTCATTAATTTGTAGAAATATCTTCTTTAGAATGTAAGCATACACCCAACCTGAGGTGATATGCTTCCTCACAGGGCTGCTCCTCAAATTGGCCAGATGTAATTGTCAACATGGGCTACAACCTAGGAGGCTTTTTTGGCAAAGAAGATTTTAGTAGATTAGTCATGAAGCTTCTTGGATCACTCCCTTCCGAGCCCTCTGGAATCCCAAGAAATCGAAGATTATTCCTCCTTGCTCTATTTTCTTGGTCTTCAGCCTTTATCATTAAGTCCTTAATTATTCCCTCGTGCTCCTCTGCTTGGAGTTGTAATCTGCCGACGTCTGATTCCAGGTTTTCTGCACAAACTTCTACCGAGCAGATTCTATCAGAGATTTCCTGGCATGTGTTGCCAACTTTATTGATAGCGCCTTCCAATTTTTGAATGGCAAAATGGTTTCTTTGGCTATCTTTCTTTACGTCCTGATGAAAATTTTTGATTGATTCGAGGACTTCACAGAGTGTAGGTTCTCTATGCTTCGTCTGCTCATCGTCAACCGGGATGTCAGAGATATTCTTATTTCTTTCAGATTCACCGTTTGTTTTACGATGAGGGCTTTTACGTGAGAGTTTGGTTCTCACTGTTGTATGTTCTGGATTGCTCCCAGGATCTGTTGTTTCATCATGAATTATATTTGGGTGCCTTTTATGTTTACTTCTTTTTTTCCCCAATTTTTTTGTTGGTGTACAATCGTATAATAGGGCATTTTTAAATCCAATATCTGTCAGTGAAGGTACTTTTTTGTCCTGTTCCTCCTGTCTGGGATTCTCGCCAAGATCACTCTCTTCACTGGATTTGCTGGATTCACTGTAGATTGATATTCCTGTCTCATAGATCTCTGATTCAGAGCCATCGGAGACTTCTGCTGAAGCATACCCCTCCGTTGCTGGGTTTATATTCGAGGCTTCTATTGAGGTGCTGCCTTTCACCAATGGATTAATATTTGAAACTGCGTCTATGTTAGGGCCAGATCCGCTTTCTCCCCTCATATTTTCATGTTCTGGATGCTCTACTGAGAGTAAAACCTCAGCTGCTGCAGTGATGGTCTTATTTTGTAATCCCTGTTGATCCATTGTGATTAGTGCGGTTTCATTTGGAAGGCAATTTTGTTGTCTTTCTTTGATTGCTGGGCTGAATATGTTTGAAATTCTAGGTTGGGAGCCTATTGAGTGCCCAGTTATGTTAGCCGCAGCTTTTAAGTTTTTGATTGTCTGTAGTCTTTTGGCCTTTTTCTCCAAGAGATCAAGATTCTCTCTGTTTACCAGTTCCTTTTCTGCTTCTTTTGCTCTCTGTTTTTCCTTGGCTTTCTTTTTTGATTTCTCGGCTTCCTTATGCAGTTTCTGTTCAATCTGTTCATTCTCAATGTTTCTATCTCTTCCATCAGGCTTGGGAGCTCTTATTTTACCATCATTATTTTCATCATTATTTTCCATCGCCTTATAACCCCTGGTTTCGGGTCGTCTCTGTGTTTCTTTTATCTTCTGAGATCCTTGTAAATTACAGATCTCTTTGGTATTTCCTCTGTCATCTGAGTTCTCTTCCCTTTCTTGACTTTCTTGTTTTTCTTGATCGCCCGCTCCTCCTCCTCCTCCTCCTCCTTGAGCCAGGGCCTTTGCGTTTACTTTTGTATCGGTTATTGTATCGCTCTTTATCTCAGTTTGATTCTGTTTTTGGAATTGGGCTTGACTATCCCTGGCTTTATCCGTATCTTTACTTTTGTCTTTTTCTTTAATTTTCTCCATATCTTTCTCCATGATTGTATTCAAAGTCTGTATAGTAATTTCCGTGGTATTTGCCAGCAGTACTGCAATGCCTCTGAACCCGAATCCTCCGCCTCCGCCTCTAATCCTTGTAATTGGTTTAAGTAAGCTTGAGAATCCAGCATACACTCTCTTTCTCACAAGAATCCCAGTAATCTTGATGTCTAGACCTGTATTTTTTCCCACTTGTAGGTCTGAGGAAATCAGATGACAATTTTTGCTGACCACCAGAGAGCCCATATGTAGTTCGCCTTCTCTTGCTCTCTGTATGTTATTATGAGATAATGAGATAATTGTAAGATTTTAGACTTTTTTCTTTGAATTTTTCTTTACTTTATTTTCCTTCCCATTATTTTCCACTATTTTGTCCACTATACTGCCCCTGTGTTATACTGTGTTGTACTGTGCTGTATTCTCGTATTATAGTCCTCTAAAGCTCCTATTTCTTTTGTTACTTCGGTTCCCCCACCGGCCTGGGCCTTTCCGAGCTTCCTGGGCTGACGTCGTCTCCCTTGGCAACGACGCGGTATCCTGCCTTCTTACGCTCTGCCGCCGTGTCTGCAGATGACAGATGGCAGAAGGCAGCAGTAGAGGTGAGGCGGTGAGCGAAGCACAGAAGACAGAGAGGCAGAGAGTGAGAAGCACTGAGCCCTGAGCACCGAGCTTGTTGAAGAAGATCAAGCTCCACTGCTAATGAGGGTGAGGAAGGCAATCACCGCTGAGCGGAAAGCAGGTAAAGTCGCTTTAGTCCAAGAATCTCTTTTCTTTTCTTTTTCTTTTCTTTCACTTTTTTTTTTCACTTTTCACAGCTTTTCTCACAGCTCGCACCGCCGCACCGCCGATTGATTTCTTTCTATTGCGCTTCTATTGTGCTTCTAATGTGTTGTGTTGCAATCATTATCATCATTGCAAGCGTTGAGCATTAAGTCCAGAGAGTCCAGAGAACATGGAGCTTTGGTTGCTAGCTAGTTAGTTACTATTAGTTAGTCGCACCGTGCACCACGCAGCTAAACGAAGCCGGTATGAGCTACAACGGCGGTCACAGCTTCACTTTGCTCCCATTGCGATAGCCCCCGCTGGCAAGCTCAATAACGGCGTCTCTGTCTTTTGAAGGTCTAAAGGTCTGAAGGTCTGAAGGTTGAAGACTGACAAATTAATCAAAATAATATATTAGGCATTCTCAGGTCTAAGGTCTCAGGAGCAGGCACTGTAGCGACCTCTCACACCGACGCCACCTTGCCTTTCCAGGATACCGCACTCTCTTCTTTTCCAGAACTCAACTCCTGGGAAATGGATAAAGAAGTATGCCGAGCACATCGCTTTCCACTAACACTACCAAAACGGTCAGAGAAATCTCCAAAATATCCTAGAGCTTTTTTAGTCAACTTTGGAAACTTTCTGGTACGTGACACTATATATGACTTGGCAAGGCCAACGGCTCAAAGAGAATATAGGGGCTTTAAGTTTTTCGCAAGACCAGATTTTGCACACGCAACAGTAGAAAGACGATGGCGAATGCGGCAACTTTTTGCCCCTTTTGAAAAGCTAGGAGCAACGGTCTATCTGCAAAATCCGGCACGTTTTAAAATAACGTACAAAGGCTCAACGAGGAGCTTCACAAGTGAAATCCAGGCGGAGGCCTATCTTAAGGAGGTTGAAGCAAGAACGAAACAAAATAATGGTAACTGAATAGAAGAGGGAATCTAGTACCGACAAACTATTATTATATGATATAAGGTTGACACTCTCTAGAATCAAACAATATCAGGCCAGGAGCAGGTTCAGGCGCACAGAACGCACGGCCACCAACAGCTGGGTGAGTCTAAACCCAGGTTGCCTCAAAGGGTGGCAGGAGGGGGGGGGGGCAAGAGGGTGGGGTAGGGAGGGGGGGAAAGGGGGTGGGGAGGCGGGTGTGGGGGGAGAAAATAAAAAACTGAAGAGAGTTCGTACTGTTAAAGTGATTTCGAATGAAAGAGTAAATTTGAAACAAAGGATATGTTCTCATTATGTATATCGTATATGCATCAGTTATTTGGACAGGTTGATGTTCTGGAAATATTTAAAAACTAGATATGCCTAAACTAAGGATTGGATCTCTCAATATAGGAGGATGAATGATTGGAAAAAGAGGGGGAAGTTTGAACAATATTTAAATATGATAAACTTAGATTTAATATGTCTACAAGAGACCCACTTACCCTGGAGCAAAAAACATTGGTTGAATTTTAAAGGCTATGAATTGCTGTTATGTACATCCCAGACTTCTAAGATAAGAGGTGTGGCCATAATTGGCAAAGTGGGGTTAGGGGGGGCCAAAAGGTGTAAGGCGGATTCACTAGGAAGATGGGCAATTTGCGAAATGAATTTAGGTTTCACTATTTGCTCAGTATATGGATCTAACACAGACGAGTCAGAAGTCTTTAGTCACATTGAAAATGAACTAATTGACTGGCATACCCCCATAGTATTATGTGGCGATTTTAACATCTCTGCAAATTTTTTGGATGGTAGCACATACATAGGCAGGAAGCCAAGGGTGTTTAGAGCAATCACTTCATTGATGCAGTCACATGGCTTAGACGACGTCTGGGGAAATTTACGGATTGGAGATCCAGGGTTTACTTATTTTTCACATCCCTTCAATAAATACTCGAAATTGGATTACTTCATGATCTCGACCACCCTACTTAAGAGCCTCCAAATAAACAAACTTCCCAAAATCATGTCAGATCACAATCCCCTAGTCCTAAATATGGTCATCAATAAACCATATAAGGTTCCTAGACCTTGGTCATTTGATAAAAAATTATTAGCAGATGTCTATTATATCGCTCATATGAAAACATGGTCTTAGGCCTTTTTCGACGCTAATAGGTATAGTGCATCAAGGGCAGGGGTGTGGGATAGCTTCAAGGCAGGAATAAGAGGAGAGACTATAAGCTATACTACCAACGTATGGAAAAAGGTTAATAGGGAAAGGGAAGCATTGATGGGAAAACTGAGTGAGGCAGAGACACAACATAGACAAGATATAACTACAGGTGCTCAATCTGTCGAGAGCCTACATAGAGTAAACTCCCTAAAAGCAGAGATTCAGAAACAACTAGCTAGAAAGGCGGCAGCAAATTATCAGGCACAGATATCACGCCTTTATGAAACTGGTGAGCAAGCAGGTAGAGCTCTTGCCCTGCGAATTAGACAGGTGGCAAGTAAGAACATAGTGACACAAATTGAATATCAGGACCAAATATACGATAAACCAGGTGAAATTTTGGAGGGGTCTAGGAAATTTTACCAAGAATAATATCAGGAGGAAGCAGCTGCAGAGGCCCCAAATATAAGCTGGTTAGACATGGGTAGTAAGTTAAAACCAGTCCAGATCGAATCTCTGGAACAAGATATTACAATGTCTGAGGTATTAGAAGCTCTGCATGATCTCGCAAGCGGAAAGGCGGCGGGCCCAGATGCTATACCGGTAGAGCTATATAAAAGTCTAAGGGAGGAAACAACACCAATGCTTTTAGATCTATTTAATGGTGTTATGAATACCGGAACAATACCTGAGTCCTGGCAAGAAGCAAATATAGTGATCTTTCATAAAAAAGGGAAACCTAAGACCAACCCGGGCTCCTACAGACCAATGTCATTGATCAACAGTGATAACAAGCTATATGCCAAAATCATGGCCACTCGCTTGGGAAGGATGATTGCGTCCTTGGTTTCCCCCTAGCAGCATGGGTTTATCCCAGGAAGGGGAACCACAAACCATATTAGGAGAGCTATCACCCTATTTGACATCAGTGCTGCTAGGGGGGAGGGGGTCGCGATGATCCTCCTCGATACGGAGAAGGCATTTGATCGCGTCAGATGGAGTTTCTTATGGAAGGTTCTGGAGGCAAGGGGATTTGGCCCTAGATTTTGTCAAGCCATTCAGGCTATGTATTCATCACCTATGGCAAGAATTCAATCAATGGGGGAAAGATCAGATAGGATCAACATAACAAGGGGTACGAGACAGGGATGCCCATGCTCTCCAATCTTGTTCGCGCTCTACATAGACCCTCTAATCACACAATTAATGAACAGTGTGGCTATTAAACCAGTAATATCAAATGGGTTTCAGACTAAACTTCTCGCATACGCGGATGACTTAGCAATCATCACAAAAGACCCAGAGCTAGCTATGAGGGAGGCAGTTAATATAACCGGTCAGTTTGGAGATGTGTCGGGCTACAGACTAAATGTGGACAAAACACAGGTATTATGCTCTAAAAAAATAGCCAAGGTGGATGGCAGATATGTAGAATCTGTAGTTTATCTGGGTATAACAATAAATGCAGAACCAGGTAAAATAATTGACGATAATTACACACCTCTTATCCAATCTATGAAAACAGAACTAAAAAGAATGGACTCATTACAGCTGTCACTGATTGGGATGGCTAACGTTATAAAAATGACAATGTTTCCCAAGGTGCTGTATAAATTAAGGTCAATCCCATTTAAAATTGACGAGAAAATTATTAAGAAGATTGAGGCTATATTCATGAAATTTTTGTGGCAATATGGTAAAATAAGGCGATCAAACAGATATATTTCATTACCACAAGATAGAGGAGGGTTGGGATTGCCAGATATTAAGAGCTATCATCTTGCATGTCTCCTCACAGACATGGCTATCCTACTTCATACGGGGTGCCCAACCCTCAGGCAAGTGGTGATACCATCAATTTTTCAGCTATTGGTGGGAAGTGAAGCCGTAGGGCTTTTATTAAGGAGAACTCAGAGGAGTTATTACAAGGAAATTGGATATAAGACGCTTGAAGATCTATGGTATATATGGAAAACTGTTAAAAAAATTCTAGATATACCCACTATCCATCACCGCACACCACTTTGGAACTCAACACTCTTTCCAAACCTTAGTAGGGATGGAGCGTGGCGTCATTGGGAGAGTCGTGGTATAGTGGAGCTTGGCCAATTAATGATTAGAGATCACTGTAGAACACTTGAAGAACTTACACAACACTATTCACTACAAGGTTATCAAGAGTTTAAATACCTACAGATTGTCAATAGAATTAAATCAATTAGGCTACATATCACTTTGCTTGGGAAATTTGAACTAATTGAGTATTTGAAGTCGGGGGGCCATAGAATTGGAGATATATATAAAATATTTAACGACGCATCGATGGACGATATTGGAAAAATGGAAACCGCATGGTCCAAAAAATTGGGGGATCCCGAGGTAGATCTTGATAAGGCACTAGCTATGGATAAGAGGTTTCTGCGCTCCTCGAATCTCAGGGCCCAACATTACAAAACGCTATTTAATCTATACTATACGCCCGAAAAATTATTCTCTTGGGGGAAAGCGGCAGATAGTAACTGCCCCAGATGTGGAAATGGTACAGCAGATATTATACATATGTTCTATGGCTGTGAAAAATTAAAAACTATTAAAACTGAAATAGAGCGGTTTTTAGTGGGGCTACTTGACGTCAAAATTAACTTATCCCCAACCCTGATAATAATTAGATGTGATGTGAAATTAAATATGAGTACTGAGGCCAAAGCTTTAGTTTTTATTTCCGTAGCAGTCCTTAGGATTTTAATTAGCGCAGCCTGGAAGGATACAGAAGCTCCTACTTTTCAAATGTGGTTGTGCAGAATGTTGGGTATACATAACATTGAGGAAGCATTATATGACTTAAAGGGAGCTAAGTTAAGGGATATGGGTAAGCGACTTTGGGCCCCAGTGGGTACTTGGAGGACAGTAAAAGTACAAATGAATGATTTACTGGTCTTGTAGATATTTAACCTGTCAATTGATTGTTTATTGTTTACTAGCAGCCCGCCCCAGCGTTGCCTGGGGTAGAAAGGGGCTGGGGGCAGCATTATAAGCCTCTGTGCACTGCACCCCCCCCCACATTGCCCAGTCCGCATCCCTCCCGCCTCCCGCCTTCAGCCCTGACATTTGCTAAACCGCCTCCCGCTTTGAGCCCGCCGCCCCCCGCCCCGACCCGACATTGAGCTTAGCATTGAGCATACCGACCATATGGTTTTAATAGGTATTTCCAATATGCAAATGCAGAGAATTTTTTTTTCCTATTAACCACCTTAAAATCGCATGCTGATACATTATATTTCTTTTATTTAGAAGGCAGGCATGTTATATAAATACCGACCCGACATTGAGCATAGCGCGAGGCGGGAGGCGCCCCCGCCCCCCGCTTTGAGCCCGCCGCCCCCGCCCCGACCCGACCCTGAGCATAGCATTGTGCATACCGACCCGACATTGAGCATCGCGCATAGCGCCCGCTTCTCACCGCTCCGTATTGCTGTTGCTGTGGTGAAGTCTGCTACTCCCCTCACGCAGACGCTACTCATGTCCTCGCTCTTCCTGTTGCTTTGAACGACGCTACTCCCCTCACGCATACGTCGCGGCCGGCGCTACTTGCAAGGGACTACTTTATTTTTCTTTGTAAATATTTTAAACAACGTTTTATTTTTATTTTTATGTAGCCTATGTCCTTCTGCTTGCCCTGAGGTTTTCTAAGATGTCTTGGGTGTTCAGATTGGTGGTGTAGTTTTCGAGTTTACCTTGCCCAAAGGTGCAAGTTCTCTCTTTATAATAGTAGTATAGATTATTCTTTCTGTTTTTTCGCTTGATGGTATAACGCTATGCATCTATCTATATATTTATGTACGCATTTATGAATATGTATTTACCGGTATGAACTCTCAATAAAAATATTTTTTTTAAAAAGGAGGCTTTTTTGGCCCTATATATGTCAGATGATGTACTAACTGTGTCTGACTGAATAATTCTAAGAGCTGGGAGATGTGAACAGAAAAAACTAAAACCGCCCAATAGAGGACAAGATTTTATTTGTGTCCCTGGGTGTTTAAATAAAAAAATCAAGGGAAATCTTTCAACCCTGTTACGCTCTCAAAATGTTTTTGGTCATAATAATCTTCCCTACGAGTATAATGGGGCATTCATCTGGACTTGACCCTCTCTGAAATATGATCTATCATAGTTTATGATAAAAATCTTGTGCTATGGTTTATAATAAGACAAAAAAGTCTATACTTTACTAATAATAACTAAATAAAGGGAAAATGTCCACCGTCTCTAGGTAACCCTGAATGTTTGTGAATCTATTTCTCAACAAGGGGGGTAGCTAGTAGAACAATCAATATTTTCTTGCTACTATGTATTTTAGAAATGCATACTAGGCCTCTGTTGTTTTTTATGGGAGTGTTTTGCAGTACCTAAGAGTAGCCATGTGCGGTACCTGACTTACTCCAAGCCTGGATTGGAGTACATTTATTTACACCTGTTGTGATACCTTAACGGCCATAGCAACTTTAAAAAGTGCAGTTTGTGAAGAGCAATGACCTTACTCTTTTGTGGGTTACAAGTTTGTGAACATGTCCCTCACTTAACCCCTTCTTATATTTCCTTAAGTCTTGACATTTAGCAGTAAGTATTCCTTATTTTCCAGTCAGTTCCTTTTGTCCCACCCAGATTTACTTCTTGAACATATACCTATGTGTGCAGATTTCACTGCTATCATAGTGTACATCTCCACACAGAAAAGATAGCCGAGGTAAAGGTATGTGAGTAGCATTTGCCATACGTGAGTAATACTATTGTAGTACTACCTTACGTACTCCAAAATGCAGATTGTGAACATGCCCAATAATGTATATCTCAACAGCCATGCTCCCAGGCATTTACTATGTGGCCTGTGAACTAGAACAGCTTCATGCCCTGCCTGCAGGACTGTACTGGCCATTCTGTTATTGTTGGAGGTCTGTCTCCTACAGAGTCTTTTCAGGGTAGTATGGCCTGCCACAAATCATGCCCTGACGGCCCTTTTCCTGTCTCGGTGTCATGCAGCAAGGGGCCGATTTGAACATTTTGGCCAGGGTTGAGTTTTGTTTCTAATTGGGCCTTGCCTGCAGCTTGATTGTGCGCCAGTGCAGCCGCCATCAACTTTAGTGAACTTCCAGTCAGTGTGTAGACAGGGATGCCACCCCACTGAACTGGTCTCCTCTAGGAAAAAAAGTGCCTTCACTCTCTTTCATAATAGAAGCAGCCCTCTGTTGTCACAAGGTGGTCAAACATGTGCATTATTTATTTATTTATTTACTTATTTATTTATAAACTATTCTAATTCTAATATCAGAGACACAATGTTTGAAAGTAGTTATAACTCAATGAATTTTCAATCTTCAGCCCATTTGTTGGCTAAAACAGAAAGTAAACATTCTCATACACTTACAGATGGAAAACTATCAAAGTACTGTAATGAAGAAACGTTACCATCAAACAGTGTTAAGATAAAAGAACATGAGGTTGCTGTTTTATTTGCTGCTCTACGCTTTTTACTGGTAGCCTCCTTATTTTACCTTATCTCAGTCAATAATGTTAGATGATGTGCTGATGTAAAGCCCCTATGGTCCGACTCTTTTTTATGTAGACCCTAACTCCATCTTACATAATGGAGGTTATCATCTTTTCAATCTTAAAAAATGGAAGTTGCCATATTTCCTTATTTATGCAGAATCATTGTCATGCCTGCCCTTAGACACAGTTGTTGTCTGACCTTATTTTTCTAATCTTTCCATTAATGGCACAGATACAATGCTTTATGTGACTTTTGTCTGAGACAAATGTCTACTTTTCACTATGGCAAGGTTGAATAAGGACAATTACAGACATATTGAAATAGTGGAGTCACCTTCATGAACATAACCAATGTCAGACATTCTTAAAGTTATATCAGAAATTCCAATTTCTGATAAGATTTAGTATATAAGGACTGCTACTTGACCACTTGTCAGGAGAGGTCCTTCGCCCATATTATCGCACAACATTCTGCTAGAGACAGTCTCATCTACCTTGCACTATGAATGTGCTGCATCTTGTCTGAAGTTGATGGATCAGAGTCCCAGAGGAAGACTGCTACCCCAGCACATGTTTACCCTTTGCAGGGTACAATGTCTTCACGCCTCGCTGATAAAGACAGTCTTTGCTTTCAGGAAGGTATAGAATGTGTCTCTTCCTCCTATGAAACTCTAGACTGCAAGGTTCTCTGCCTTCCATGCTTTGTTAGTGTAGTGTATAGTAGTAGATGTTGGGGCGTTAGGTACTAGATGACATTTTAACCATGTTAGAAATGTTCATATTATTGCCATGCCTTCTGTTGTTTTTATATTATTTTGAGTAGTATTTTGAGAAACAGGTTGTTCTTGTAGTAATAAATATTTTTCTCTTAAAAAGTGTTCTTTCATCTTTGTGCAGTGGTTGTGGATATTGTGAATAATAAAATAGGTCTATTACTGTTACATCGGTGTCCCTAATGCCTTCATAGCAATTTTTAGTAACCAAAATGCAATAGCTCTATTTCAATAACAAATTCAGTAGTGTTCTGTGTGGCTACAATAACCTGTCTTTGACATTCATCATTAGTGCATCGAACCAAGTTCAACCACGTCACACTTTGGTGGGAAGGCATACCTTGTAGAGTAGACTTTGTACTCTTTTAGTACTTCTAAATGCTTTACACATATCCTAAAGTTAGCCTGTCTGTTCAGTGTCATAGCCTCAAAGGGTTGAGCTCATGTTTACTGAAATGTTTAGTAGACATCAACCCCAATCTAATAATCAATTTTCTCACAGGTGCTGAATAATGTCACAGGCTGCACAACCGGTTAGAGCTGATAATTATTGTCCATGAACTTAAGAGTTGAGACTGTACTGCATGGAAATAACTGATGAGTCAGTCTTATGGTGAGGATCAAATCCATCCATGTGGCTGCCCTTGGGTTCTGAGAGCTTCTGGCATGCTTTGTTTTCTGACAATAGTGTGGATGCTTTGAGAAGCTGATCCAATGCTGGGATAGAAAGCTTCTCCTGGGGCCATGAACAAGATCCAAAGACGCGTTAAATTGCTTTACAACACATAGTTTAAGAAATAGGAATATTTGTTTGAAAAACAAACCCCGATTGCCTTTTAAAGCACATGCTTTCAAAACGACTTAAAGGATCCAAATTAAAAATTAAATATGTACCAGTTGTAGCTAAAAAGGTGAGTCAAACACATCTATTACATCAAGGAGATATGCTTATGATTTGGATCGTCCACAAACTACGTAAATATTAGCAATAGATGCTACACGCCATTATTTAGATGCTTGCAAACCAGCGATTAATGTTTCTCTCAGCTAAACCAAGTATACTTAATTAATGGCTTAAAATGACACTTCACACCTCCAGGGCATGGTGAGGACATAAATAAAGCAGAATATTGAAAAAAGATTAACGCGATCTCGTGGGGAAAATCCGTTTTATGCAGGTAAACAGGATAAAATGACAAGCTCCCTAGTAAGAACTAAATTGTAGAAAAAAAAGCAATAGCAAAACACGAAATATGGATTCACAGATCATGGAAACATTTCATTATCCTAAGAATGCTAACAATGCACCTCTGATTGTTGAAGAAACATTCTTTTCTGGAAGTGCAGTCAAAGTTATCCCAGGAAATGCAGTAAATCACCTGAATGAGCTGGCAATTGGGTGGTGTGAACGATGCAGGTGCACCTGCTGCAGAGTTTCTTGTGTGTCTAGCAGTTTTCAGGCAACAATGAAAATGTCAAGGGAAATTCGGTGCTTAATGTTCGTGCTGGAGAGAGATCTTCTGTCTAGCTGGAGTTTTTACTCATCATAAAGTAGTACAGAGGGTTAATGTGCCTGCTGTGAAGAACATGTACCATAGAACTGTTTTTTATGTGGATAGCTCAGTGGGTTACTGCTTTTGGCACAGCGATCCTTCTGATACTTGCAGTTCATATGTTACAATCCTAATATAGCACAGTGAAGGATAAAATGTCGTCTAAGAGCTGTATGCAAACTACATGACATAGGTTAGAATCTTACGTTTTTCCCCATCCTTCTATGTTCCTAATTTTCCATAAAAAGGTATGTTTGGGTAGAAATACATTCTTATCAGTAAAGCCAACCACAATCAATGTAGTATGTATTAATTCTGAGTTTGTGCTTCACCAGACCAAACACTCTTAAAATATACTACCTACAAGTATGGTTGACATGTGACTTCTACACCTGTTGTCCTCTTTTTCTTAGTTAGCATTTCCTATACACTGATTTACACGTAATTTATTGTCTCTGTATAATGTGTGTGTGATGTAAAGTGCTCTGAAGCCCTAAACTAGTATGAGGAGCCCTATACAGCATATGAAAAGCAAGTGAGAGGGTATGGAGAGAGGAGGGGCAGTGGAGAGTGGTAGTGAAGGAAATCATGGTGAAGGAAGTCATTGAGGGCACCAACAAAGTTCGTCATACTGGGTACCATCAGAGCTAAATCCAGCTCTGGTAGCTGACACTGTAGGTCACTTAATTCAAACAACTCACCTGTCGCCTATAAGGCAGAGACAGGCCTCTTCAAACTAAAATGGTGGATCATGATAGCAGATGTCTCAAAGCAAGGTGGATGACTGCACACAGAGATCAGATGCAGAGAAAAAGCTGTAGTGCAGGGACTCGGTAGTCTGTTAGCTTTATTCAGCTCTTCTTTGGATCTTCCATTGAGCTCCCAGAATGACGCTGTTCTGACGGTCACCAGTTACTGTCCATATGACACACCAATGTTCACCCAGGCATTATTTGAGAATCTTTGGGCTTAACTCAGAGTTTAACGGAGAAGAACTCAATAACAAATATTGTGGTGCCCCTTCCCATCCACTGGGTTACATGTACAATTGACAATAATGCACTGGTAAAGTGGTTGACGGGACATCCGCCATGTTTGCGATGGGGTATCCTGACCATGGATAAGGACCAATGTTTATTTTTCTAGTAGTAGATAAGTGTTTGAACAACACCAGCAGTGCAAATCTCAATTCATTAATCCAGTACGAATTTCTTCAGGGCGGATAATGATTGTTTCCAGTACCAACTTAGTAAAAAACAAAGATCAAGTGGATTTGGTGTATCAGACACACATTGGAGTCTGTGGAAGTGGGCAATCAGATGTGCTAATAAAGGCATGTGGGACATCCTTCTGAACACCTACATTTCCCTCCTCTTTGGTTCCCATGTGACCTCTTTCTCTGAGTACCAACCAATGTATGTGAGGCTCCGCAAATGTCAAATACTGCTTTCACCCTGGCACTCCTACTGCAGTATTAGATTTGATGTTCTGTGTAGCTTGCTCTTGGTATCTCTGTTTGACGATACCTCCTGAGCATTCTCCATAACTTCTCAAACTGTTTTTCCACAGCTCCACCATTTCGAGGGTATGTTTCTACTCCTTCAAAGTGCAGATCTGCTTCTTTGGAACAATCAGCCAAGCTATTCCTTTCAACACTCATTTACATTATGGCACTAGACATGTCTTGTAGACAAGGTCATCTTAAGGGAGGTAACCTTAAGAGAGGCCATCTTAAGACAGGTACCATACATGAGACTGACAAATAATTATGAAGAGACAGACAGTTGATGCGAATCAAGAAACTGTTGAGAAGGGACAATCATATCATGAACATAGGCAATAAATGGATAGCAGAGCCACTGGGGTTCATAGAGTTTTTGTAAGATGTTCTTTACCCAGAGGCTGATACTTTTCCTGAGGAAAAGGTGAAACTAAATGAGCGGACACATAAGGGAATTATGGGGCTGTCCAGTGTCATTAGTGTTAAGGGTGTGTATCAGCTGATAAACACAAGCATTTTGCTCTACAGAATACATTTTCTACCTGCACCCTGGAAGCAGTGATCATTTGGAAATCTGGATATTTTTCCTTAAATTGGTTTGTACAAAATTGCTACCTCAGACATGTTTAAACTTTGCTTCCTCAATTTTATCTGCAATTAACTTTTGAACTCTTGGTGTCACGTATAGTGTCACGTGACATGAGGATTAAATGTGGCAGTGAATAGAGAATTCGTATCAAATAAAGAGTCTGCAGCCATTCAGGGTTATAAAAAGGAGAAGACTTCTTTATTCCATACAAAGGAGCCAACATTCTGCATCTCTCTCTCCAGCAGTTCCCAACCCCATCTAGGAACCTGAGGGAAGAGATGATGGAAGGACTAATGCTCCAACACTACAGGCAGCTAATCTGAACATTGCGCTAATTTGGTTGAGGGAAGTCCTTTTCCTTCTAATTTCTTATTTAGTCTTCGTAATCACCATGAAACCTTTTCGTGACAACAGAGGAAAGCTGTACAATTTAAAGCAGAGGCATATATTTATTGCCATCAGCAAATGACCAGCCATTCCAAAAACTACAAACTACCATCCTTTACCGGTAAAAAGTCAGAAATAGCATGCCTTCTACGTAGATTCAGTACATGACACAAAAGTTTAAATCTTGCCATGAAAAGGGAAATGGGATGTGATCGAGGTTGCCAACTATCCATATGTGCTGCCTTCACCTTGGCATGTGTTCCAGCACAGGTGGGTGTAGCTCGATCTGGCGCTTGAGAAGCTCTTGCAGTGGATCTCGTGGCCTCACTGCTTCCGGTGTCAATATATTGCCTCTCCGAAGCAGCATCCAGTTACCCATATATTCTGTTCCCTAGACATGCCGTGATGACATTTTTAAATCAAAATAACACAGCAGGATTAACAAACAGCACACGGCTTTGCTGTACATCTAAAAAGACGACAGCCATCATTAGGTGGAGAGTAGTTGTGGGCCAATGTCCTAAACTGTAGCAGCAGCAGAGGCTCATTGCACGACTTTCGGTTTCCACCATGGACAACTTAGCAAAGATATCAATCCCAAGACAAATGTTGGGGATCCGGAGAGAGCTGAGCTTTGACGGAGAATTAGGGGAACTCTGAAGTGAAATAACTAAGGCTAGCTATGGTCAAAATGTCACTCTGTTCGTGGCTGTTCACACTGCTGCAAAATGCCTCCTCTCTATGTTGTGAGCTGAGAAGACAGGATCTCTCCCAGTTAATCAAGATACATAAATTAGCTTTAATAGGCAAGAGAGGCTAAAATAACTGGCCACATTAATTTGTGTGACCTGTTCTCGAATATTCCATCAGAAAAGCAAGTCTGTGTGCCCTCGGAATATTCGATCTCTTCCCAAGCCAACACTTTAGACACTATTCAGACACCCTCCTCTCAGAAATTACTAGAAGTAGTGTTTACTAAACGCCTCAGTCTAATGACGAAGTGCTAGTGTTTCATTTCTTTTTAGCTCTGCGTTCAGGCAGTAGAAGGAAGGTAGGAGCAAAATGCCTGTTACAAAGACCGATATTGGCTGCAAGTTTCTTGGTCCAGTTTTGGCACTGGAACACATGGCAAGTGAAAGATCAGTGAGATGCTCTCTTGCAGTATCAACAGACAGATGCATATGGAAATCAAGATGTCAAACCAAGCAATCAAAATTTAAATGATGTTGAATCCCATTGTAGGTCAGCCGTTGAAAAACACAGCCGTAGAGAGTATGAGGCCTTCAACCACAGGAACATTGGAAATCCAGGAAATTCAGAGAAAGAAGTGTATCGCCAGGTTTTCAAGGTATGGCTGTGATGGCTCCATCAATTAATGAAATAAAAGAAAGAGAAACTAGATCTATAATTCGAAATATTAGAAAATGGATAGTTTGAGATGTTTTGTTTAGTTTATTCGACCATTAAATTATATGGTCATAAAATGTATTCATGAAAACAAGCACATCAAAATATTTAATAGTGAGCGATACAATACAACACTAGTTTAAAACAAATTTCTTAAAACCAAAACATGGAACTTTTACTGGAATTTTCTACCTGAAATGTGCTGCTTCCAGTGGCGGTTCACACGAGGTGGTGGGTGGTCAGTGGCTTGACCACCCACCACCTCGTTTAGCTCGCGCTGCACTAGCGCTGTGTATTTTAACTATTTTCCCTCGCTTTCAGCTGGGTTTGTATCTGCTTAGCGCTCACCTTGTTTTTATACTGCACTGCCTCCTGCTGCTTCCGCTTGTAGCGCGCGCCCTCTGGCCCCTCTCTCTGCATTTAAAAAGTGCACTTCTGTGCCTACAAGCACCACCACTTTGGTGGGTCCGGGCTCTGGGGATCGTTTTTGGGCGCCATTTTGGATTGGGGCTTTACTCTTAGCGCCGGCCGCCATCTTTGAGCGGATTCGCGCGCGCAGGGTGACGGGAGAGCCTACTTAAGGCGGCTCCTTATGTGGCGGTGTCCTTGACCACCCACCACCTCGTTTAGCTCGCGCTGCACTAGCGCTGTGTATTTTAACTATTTTCCCTCGCTTTCAGCTGGCTTTGTATCTGCTTAGCGCTCACCTTGTTTTTATACTGCACTGCCTCCTGCTGCTTCCGCTTGTAGCGCGCGCCCTCTGGCCCCTCTCTCTGCATTTAAAAAGTGCACTTCTGTGCCTACAAGCACCACCACTTTGGTGGGTCCGGGCTCTGGGGATCGTTTTTGGGCGCCATTTTGGATTGGGGCTTTACTCTTAGCGCCGGCCGCCATCTTTGAGCGGACTCGCGCGCGCAGGGTGACGGGAGAGCCTACTTAAAGTCGCCCCCTTCCGCGCAGCGGAACGCGCAGGTGTACGCCCTCGCTTAGCCTGAGTCGTGCCAGAGTCCTGCCCGTCTGCGCCCGTCAGCGTCTCGGAGGCGGCGAGGCGGCTGCGGACTCTGACTAGGAGCTGGGAGGATGATACATTATACCTCTGCTATGCTTCGGTCCTTGCGTATTACATCTTGCCTGTGTCGCTCGGTGTTCCCCAGCCGACACAAGGGTAAACGTCGTTGCCCAGCGTGTGGCTGGTCGCCCACTGGGTCACGTTGCTGCACCCCTAGAACATCCAAAGTGCATGCGAAACATCTATGTCTGCTGCTGAACACTAGATCGGTAGGAGGACATGCTCAGCACATTTACGATCTTCTTGTGAGGGATAATCCTCTCTGCCTACTCCTGACCGAAACTTGGTTGGGAGAGGCGTCCAATCCGGACGTCTTCTCTGCGATCCCTCCATCCTATAATATCTTCCGCCAAGACAGGGCGAAGGGCAGAGGGGGCGGAGTTGCGGTGGTGGTGAGGAAGAACATTTCCTGTTCTGTTCTTCCTGTTAACCCCATTGAGGGCTCTGAATCCCTGGGCTTTACGCTTAGACTGTCTTCAGTTCAAGCACTTAAGGGTCTGTTAGTCTACAGACCCCCTGGCCCGGTGGGCTCCTTTTGGGAGGATCTACAGACAGCCATCTCGGAGCTGGCGCTCTCTGCACAGCACTGCTTGCTGGCAGGCGATTTCAACTTTCATCTCGATGTCACGGACGATCCGAATGGGGCCAAACTGCTGGATATTACATCTCCGCTTGGCCTGACACCGTTTGTGTCAGGGCCCACACACGAGAGAGGGCATACTCTAGATCAAGTGTTCTCTTCTGTCCCAATTGTTGACATTGAAACTCGGCCGGTGCTCTGGTCGGATCACAGTCTGATTGGGTTTTCCGTGTTGGAAAATGGGCGGTCTGACATCTGTGCCCCCACGGTGCCCAGAACGGCCTCGAGAGCGCTGCACAGAGTGACGCCAGATATGTTGGAGCAGGCGCTCACGGAACATCCCTGCCCGCTCTCGGGGGATCTAGAAAGAGATACTGAGGCCCTGCAGTTATGGCTGACTGAGAGGTTAGATGATCTTGCACCAAGGGTGACCCCTCGGTCCTCGGTGATACGGCAGTCGGCACCGTGGTTTACGGAGGCGCTACGTCTGGCTCGCAGTCAATGCAAGGTTGCTGAACGGGCCTGGCGCCTCAAGTATGATGGGGAGGCCAAACTCGTCTATAGATCGGCGGTGAAGGCCTATCATCGTGATATTTTGGGTGCCAAGCGGGAATATCTTGCCAGGAGGATTGAGACGGCGGCGAACTCCTGTAAGGAGATCTTCACGATTGTGAAGGAGTTCACGGCCCCTTCCTCCTATTCTCCCCCGCCTGTTTCTTCGGATGCGTGGGCATGTGATCTTGCCACTTTTTTCACCGACAAGATTAAGGCTATTCAGGCCTCCTTCTCGGAGAGCGTTGTGGAGGGTTGCTGTGGCCCCGGGGCAGGACTTGGAACATCGTCCCTGCCTACGGCAGTACTGGCTGACTTTCCACCTGTCTCCAGTGATATGTCCCGGGCCCTGCTGGCCAGTCTCAAATCTGGTTCCCCGCTTGACCCCTGCCCTGCCAAATTCTTGGCCGGGATGGCGGCAGTGGTGAATCCCCTGGTCAACCCCATCCTCAATGCCTCCTTGCGTGAGGGGAGCGTCCCTCGCTCCTGGAAAAGGGCGATGGTGATCCCCCTCCTGAAAAAGCCTGGTCTTGATGCCGAGGTTTTGGCCAATTATAGGCCAATTTCACTGCTCCCGGCCCTGGCTAAGATCACCGAGAAACATGTTCATGGTGTCTTGTCGAGCTTTTTAGAATCTAACAACTTGCTCCATCCGTCCCAATCCGGGTTCCGTCCGAATTTTAGTACGGAAACGGCGTTGGTGGAGGTCTCTGAGATCATCAGGGAGACCTTGGATGTGGGTGGCAAGGCCATGCTAGTCATGTTGGACCTGTCGGCGGCCTTCGACACCGTCCCTCATGAGGCGCTTCTCGCGAGGCTTCATGACATCGGCCTAAGGGGGACGGTGTTCAGATGGTTTTCATCTTTTCTGGAGGGCCGCCGCCAGACGGTCTGGGTTTCCCAGAGCTCCGCCGAGATGCCGCCATTGGGAGTTGGGGTTCCACAGGGATCTGTGTTGAGCCCGACATTGTTTAACATCTTTATGTCCCCCTTGGCGGCAGCGGTGGAGGCTTACGGAGCCCAGATCGTGTCCTATGCCGATGACACGCAACTCCTTTTCACATGTGCTAAAGACCAGCCATTTGATGGGGAGAGAATTCGGGACTGTCTGGATATGGTCTTTGGCTGGTTCCAGCGGAACAGTCTAAAGGCCAACTCCAGTAAGTCGGAGGTATTATTCTTCGGCTGTGTCACCGATCCCGAGTGGCGGCAGTGGTGGCCGGCCGCCATGTGTCCGCCGGCACAATCATCCCTGGTGGCCAAAAATCTAGGCGTTAAGCTTGACAACAAGCTTTCTCTCAGATCGCATGTTCTTGGCCTGGTTGGCACCTGTTTCGGCATTCTGAAAATGCTCCGCAAGTTTCTTCCACTTCTTTCTGCGGAGCATAGAAGGATTACGGTGCAGGCGCTTATCGGATCCAGGCTAGACTATGCCAATGCTCTTTTCCTGGGCCTTCCTGAGTACTTGGTCCAGCGTCTGCAGGTGACACAGAACTCTGCAGCGCGCGCAATCTTTGGTCTGCATAGACGCGCACGGGCATCTGGCCTTCTGCGGACGCTGCATTGGCTCCCGATCCGTAAACGGATTATGTTCAAATCTTTGACGCTGGTGCATAAAGCTCTGTTTGGCTCAGGCGCAGGATATCTTCAGAAGAGATTGGCTTTCTATCGCCCTGCTCGCTCACTGCGCTCGGAATCCCTTTTCACGGCGGTGGTTCCTCGCGTGAGGAAGGCCCGGATTGGGGGGCGCTCCTTTAGCCTCAAGGCCTCCCAGCTGTGGAACTCGCTTCCACTGGAACTTCGCAGCACTCCCACCCTGCTTCAATTCAGAAGGAATTTGAAGACTTGGCTTTTTAACCTTTCTGTTTAGGTGGATTTTCTTCTTTGTTCTCCCCTGGGCTTTTGTTTTTTTTTTCTTGTTATGTTGTTATACACTGTAGCTTCATGTGGAAAGCGCCGGGACACTCTTTTAGAGTAGCCGAGCGCTATATAAACATATTTTAACATAACATAACATAACACAGGGCGTGCTGTAGGGGCAGGGTACGGGGGGCGGGGGGGTAGTAAACTCGGACATACGACGGAACGGAGGAACGTAATTATTACTTTCCTCTGTTCCATCGTATGTCCATATTACTTACATTCCTCTGTGAACCTATTCAACATATTTTGTATGTCTATGGGGGACTTAGAAATTAATAGTGTGTCATTGGCGAATAGTAGGGAGGAACTGGCTGGCCTGCTATTTTCGGGCATCCCCTTTGCAGTTGTGAAGCAGATTTACAAGCCCATTCATATATAGTGTAAAAAGGGTTGGAGCTAGTGCACAGCCCTGGCAAACACCACTGGAGATGTTTATACGTTCTGTTAGTTAACTCTTTACCCCACCTCACTTGTGCAAAATTCCCCTGGGGCAAATCAGAGGCCATTATAATAAAATGATCATCAAATCAAAACAGGAATTCATACGGTCAGAACTGGAGAGTGCTAAAAACAGACCACGAAAACTCTTTGAAATCCTAAAGCAACAATCAAACAAATTAGCCAAATCTGCCCATGAGAACTCAAAAACACCCCTTAATTGCGGAGAATTTGCTACATTTTTCACAGAGAAGGCGAAATCTCTTGAAGTTGAGCTCAAAGACGCTGTGGCAAACATTCCCACTGAACTAATGCCTACGATAGATATCGCCGCGACAACGGAGAGTACCATAACAAAAAATGAGGCAAGATGGGACACGTTCGAATTGTATGACCAGCACAGTATCGCCAAAACGCTCTCCAAAATTAAGCCAAACAATCACTATCAAGATCCCCTTCCCGCAAAATATGTAAAAGAAATCAATCACGTTCTGATTCCGATATGGACCGAAATTATAAACGCCTCACTGTCACAAGGGATCCTCCCTGACTGCCTAAAAACAGGTCAAGTTGCCCCCTTAATCAAAAAACCTACAGCAGATAGATCAGACCCAAACAACTATCGCCCAGTGACCAACATCCCACTATTGGCCAAACTAATTTAAAAATGCGTACAGAACCAACTAAGCCGACACATCATCAAGTTCTCATTGCTTGATGAATGCCAATCAGGATTCAGAACAGGTCATAGTACTGAAACTGCGATCCTCCATATTGTTGACGATGCGCTACAGGCACTCGACCAAAACAAAGCGTGCCTACTGATTCTCCTCGATCTGTCGTCGGCCTTCGACACCGTAAATCACGAAGCATTATTGTCCAGGCTACGGGATAGGATGGGTCTATCAGGAATTGTGCTGAAATGGTTCATCTCTTTTCTACAGAACAGATCACAACGATTCCTGGTCAACCAGTCAATTTCACCTCCCTGTCCTATTTCAATCGGAGTCCCTCAAGGGTCTACGTTATCCCCAGATCTGTTCAACCTTTTTGTTGAGCCGCTTACAGAAATTCTCCAAAAAGCAGGGATATCGTATCACATGTATGCAGATGACACGCAAATATATCTAAAGATCTCGTCCCTACAAGACTTGGAACGAGGAAACAAGGCTTTAAAAATGGCTATGCAATGGTTAACTACCAACCAGCTGAAGCTTAACGCCAACAAAACGGAGTTCCTACTAATCTCACCAGCAAGGAGCCGTACGGAAATAAAGGAATGGACGAAAGTGATGACTGCGCTAAACTGCACCCCAACATTAATCAAGTCAGTGAAATCTCTAGGAATCACTCTGGATGAGAATTTAGACATGAAAGCCCACATCAACGCAATGGCCAAGAATGCTCGATTCCACCTGAACTACTTAAAAAAACTGAAACCTTTCATCTCAGAGGCGGATCTCAAATTGGCTATCCAATCCTTAGTTATCTCTAGGATTGAATATGGCTGCACCACCTTAGCGGGCTTACCAAAAATGTCCACAGCACCACTGAAAGCATGCCTAAACGCTGCGGCAAGAATTATCACCGGATCCAGGAAATACGACCACATATCGCCACACCTGAAAGCTTTAAGCTGGCTACCCTATGAAGCCAGAATCCAAATGAAGATAGCTTGTATCACTCATAAAGCGCTACACCACAACACACCAGGTTACCTAGCAAAGAAACTCCAGCTTTCGGGAGGGAATCGGCCAGCGAGGAGTACTGAAGAATTTCTACTACGGCCAGCCTTTTTCCACAAGAAAAAAACCTATGACAGAGCGTTCTCAGGAGCTGCCCCCAGAATATGGAACTCAATTCCTCCTATCATCAGGAAGATCCAAAATGTAGAAGCATTCAAGCGAGAGTTAAAGAGCTATTTGATGAAAAAATACACTACCGAGAATTGATCTGTCTCGAACTGACAATGAACTAAATATCATACCTGTTTACACACTCTACTTATGACAGATATATATCCACCTACGACCTTATTTATCATCTACCTCCTATCATCTACCTCATAGTTGCTTACACATCTTCTCGTGATTGAAGTATATCCAACACTGCCCATATTTTTACCTACCTCTTATCATCTACCTCATATTTGTTGTCTGTAGAACTGTTTGATATATATGTCTTTCGTCCACGCCTCATATGTATTTCGTCCACGCCTCATATGTATTTCGTACCGATGCCCGTATAACTGAGTGATATATATTGTCTGTCGCATACGCCTTTATGTTAAGCGCTCTGATACCCACGGGTCTTGTTCGCGCTATACAAAACTTTCTAATAAATAAATAAATAATAAATAAATAAGAGGATCACTAAGTTCAACAACTCTATTGGCATCCCCATTTCCTTTAGTGCAAGCTATAACTTCTCTCTTGGTATTAGGTCAAAGGCTGAGTTGAGATACACCAATACAAAATATAAGTGACACTTATTAATTGAGACCCACTTCCATAATATCAGTAAGAAACTAAACACCTGATATACGGTACTCACATTTGGCCTAAATCCTGCTTGAAGAACGGACAATATCGGTTCCTCCTCCATTCAGGTCTGAATCTTAACCAATAGCTGCTTACTGACATTTGTTGGCCTGTATCTAATGATGGGTCTATAATTGGCAGGACCCCCTCTATCCCTTTCTTGTAGATGGGGATGATCTCCGCCCCATTCCAGGTTTCTGGGATATCTGCCCCACTAACAATTGCATTAGAGATTCTATTAAGAATGAGACCCCAGACTTTTGGTTTGGACCTTTTTTAGATCGGCAGGAATTCCCTCTAGGCCTGGTACCTTTCCCTTTTTCATACTACCAATGGCAGCAATAGTTTCCTCCATAGTGAAAGAAATAGGGTCGTATATCCCCATTTCTATTACTATAATCCTTTTGTCTGGCTGTTTAACGGGTTCTTCCCCTGCTGCGTCTAATTTTGAAACATTATATTCCCAGCTTTTTGGCTGTATGTGAGGATACTTGGGTAATTACAAATTTAGTTTTTAACACTGCCAAAGCAATATTCTGATAATAAAGTTTGCTGCAGGTATACCCCAGGCAGCCTTTTAAGCATTTACTGCTAGGAACCATTCAAGTATCTGTAAGTGTGCCCTGAAAATTATCAGGTTGAAGACCGTGGTGGGAGTATTAGACTCCATCATGAAAACTCTATGATGAAGCATGCCTTCCAGATTTCCTGAAGGGTGAGGTTTATAGTAAAAATCAATCATGTGCTGGCACCGCCCAGACAGACTGAACTCGTGGGGGACCCTTGTTTTGATTTTTATGGGCTCTAATAAGAAACCATTGTCATCTGTGAAAATTATTATGGCCTGGATGGTTCCTAAGTCAAAGTCAATGGTGGGTCTGTGTGGCTGTATCTGGTGATTTATCAGCAGCACAAAGATATACAATTAATGTAGAATGTGGCATCCCTAAATAACCAGACACTAATAAACTGCATTTTACATTGTATACATTTAGAAATAAGTGCTTCTAAATGAAGCATTGAACAATAGTTTTGCAAAACTTTCTTTAAACTTTACATCATCACTGTCCTCCTAACTTGACGCTGGCCAGCAACCACAATGTGAAAATTGTTCCTTCACCCTAATCAAAGCCTCTGCATTATGCCTGTCATCCCCGTTTTTCTCAACGGGCCAGCACACAGGGGATTCTCTCATGTCCAGTATATTTTGCATTTCTTAATATTTTGCATCATATATTGTATCTGATTCAGCCTACTCACATGATGCCATCATATGTCACACAATATCAACTCTCAACTCGTGGTCTTCTGGTGAAGATGCAATATCACATGGTGTGCACACCAGTGATCTGGAAACACCAGCAGAGAACAAGTTTATGGAAGCGCTGTGTATCTGAGGTTCAGCAGGGGTTTAAAAGTGGACTCCAGAGGTGGCCTCAGACGTTTTTTTAATTTTCTTTGGGGGAAGAGTGGGAGGGCTTGCTTGGGCAGTGCTGTGCTCCAAGCCCTGGCCCTCTGCTTGGCCTCCACTACCTTCATGGTTAGCCAGCTGGAGATGGGCCCAAAGCCCAACCCCCACTCCTTGAAAGCCCTGCCCTATCCTCTCATATGGCAAAACTATATTCAAAGTTGGCATAGCTGCTTCTTATTTATGTATCTGGTTTCTGATGCACCAAAGGTCATATGGCCGAATAAGGAATGCTTCACGAAAACCTTCACAAACACAGACTTTGAACAGAGCCTCAGATACATGCCCTTGAGTTGATGGTTAAATATAATCATTATTGTAAGAGAAACACGTGGTGTATTTGTTCTAAATGACAAAGAATAACTCCACATGGGCAAATTAATATTATTTGAAACTTTCGCCGCATAGTTGGAGCGCAAGTACTTTATACAGTGCTTATTTTTTTAAAGACTAAGGGGCATATTACCAAGCATAAGCGATAATTTATCGCTATGCTTGGTTAGCGGCAATAATTTTATCGCCGTGCTTCGCCTATTTTATCGCTTAGGAGCCTTGCTATTATCAAGGTTTATCTCCTAAGTGATAAAAATCCGCAGAAAGGCATGAATATCGCTGAATAGTCCGCGATATTCATGCATTACCGAGCTAATGCTCTTAGCCATGTTATCCACCTACCATTGGATAACATGGCTAAGAATTGCTCAGGGCTGGTAATCGGAGATAGCGATGTTAGCGACTGTTTTCAGTCGCTAACATCTTGGCACGCCCACTTTGCCTATCATTAGCGATAATTATCGCTGACATGCAAAGTGGGCCCCTAAATGCCCGCTATCACCTACAAGCTGTCGCTAACTGGTGTTAGCGACAGCTTGGTAGTAGGGAAATTAAATTATCGCCGCATTAGCGGGAAAAAGTCCCGCTAATGCGGCGATAATGGCCCTTGGTAATATGCCCCTAAGTGCTGAGGCGCAACGTTTTTGTTCAGAAGCCCGCATCTCGAGCCATGGAATGTTGGGGTGTCGAATACCAAGGTTGCATAGACTTGAGTCCACCTCATACCTCTTTAGCCCATCACAAACACTCCCTGGCCCTTTAACTCAACCTTGCAGATTCCCGCTTTCTCAGTTTGGGACGTATTTTTCGTCTTTCTCTTCTTCCTTCACCCTTGTGTGTTTTTCTCCCTCTTGCTCTGGCTCAATGTCTGGTGAGGAAAAATAAACACTGGTTCCCAAAAATGAGTGCGGGCGACCCCGCGGCCCCACCTGCATCAACTGACTCAAATTAAGCACTGCTTTCCAACTCTAACGCCTACAAGGATCCAAAGCAAGGGTTAGAACAAAGGCATATTTAATTATTTAGAAATAATCTACGAGGCGATTTCAAAGTGACATGGCGCTGTACAGTATGTCCAAACCTACCCTAAAAATAAATTCATAAATGCACACCATGTTCAGGCAGTTAGAAACGAAGTAAATATGTTCTCATAAATATTTTCCAGCCCTTCCAACAATGTATGCAGCGCAGCTGGAAACATACATGCAGATTCTCCCAGCATGAAATAAAACAAACATATGTCACTTCATTCCAGATGACTTAACTTTCATAATCTGTAATCCTGTAGTAAACTGGTGACAGCCCATTCGTTATGCTGATGCATTAAGGAAGTGCACCAACGAAAAACCCTGGCTCTCCGAGGACACTCACATAATGGAGTATTAAAGAGCATGAGCAACAATCTCGGCAGCGATATTATTTTTTTTATAAATGTCTATATTGTGACCGGGAAAATTCTTCTTTTGTACAACCTTTTGCAGACAAATGACTGAGGAATTTATCCTGAAGACTACTGAGCTATTTGTTATTTTTCAACTGGCTCTGTTAAACTTTAAAGAGCGGGTTAGAAAAGAGCATTGCAATCAGTTATTTGAATCGGTTATTTCTTCATTTGAAGCAACTCTAGGACCAGATGTAATTGTGGTGACATTCACGTAGGTGCCATCTATACATTCACTTTTAGCTAACTGAAGAAAGCAAACCAGGGACAGATTTTCAAATGAAGGGGCGAGTAACATGTTTTCCTCAGGGATTGCTTGTAATTTTCGCAACAACTCTACTTGAAGACTGGATGCTGTATAAGCCCTTGGGCACTGAACTCATGCGAGATTCCTGCTCAATTCGATTTTCAAGCAGTTTTAAATTCATGACTTGGGGAGAGGATGTAGCCTACCGGCTAGGGCGGTCAACCACAGTTTTGGGGAACCAGGTACGAGTTTCGGCAAGGACAAGCAACATACTGTGATTCTGGACAAATCACCAATTAGCTAGTAGCAAATTGTGTCGCATTTGTGACTCTCAATTTGCGACTTGCTAATTGGGATGCACAACAGTGCCTGAGACACTGTTTGCGATTCCCAATGGGGACACATATTGCATGCCTCATGCATATTAATGGCATGACCTGACCAGCTCCACTCACACCTTTTGCCAACCACCAAGCATCCTCCGTAGCAGAGGACTCACTAGGTCCTTTCTCTTCACCCACACCAGAACCACTCTCATGTTCTCTTCTGATGAGGGCCGCCTTATTCAGTGGCGTCTCCTTGTGGGGGTGCTGCGGAGAGGTGAGGCGGGGTGGGGGAGCGGCAGGGTGGGGGTAGTAAACTTTGCCTTATGGCTGAACTGAGTTAAGTAAATAAATAAATAAATAAGACAAATTACATTGCGCACGCTGCAACGCCAATTGGCAAAGCAGCGCTTGCAATGTAATTTCTTTTTATTTTTTTATGTACTTAACTCCATTTGGCAGTAAGCCGAAGTGTACTACCCCCCACCCTGCCCCTCCCCCGCCCTGCCCACCACCCCTCAGCACTCCCACGAGGAGCCGCCACTGGCCTTATTTTTGCACCACCTTTTACCATTTTCTACCAAAATTGAATTATTATTAGAAACCTTCACGACATGTGTGGATGGAAAGAACTTGGAACCTAGCCTCTTTTGCCTTGAGGGCCTTTTGATCTCCACTATATCACCAACATGAAAAACCACCTCCTTGACATTGTGAAAGGTATCAAACATCATCTTGGATTTCACTTGCTGTTCATTCACCTTGCATCGCATCTCATTCCAACTAGGAATTCTCTTACAAGCCTTAGTCTAATCTAGGACCCATGCAGGGGATAAAGCGCAAGATGACTGTCTACCTCTCAATAATACAAACGGGCAATTCCTATAGAGGAATGAAGGGTGCTGCAATATCTCCACGGCCTATCTTGGATAGCCCTTATTACTTCTACTCCAGCCACCAAAGCCAACTGGACAGTGTCCTTCCCCATGCGGTTAACCCTTTCTACCATACCGTTGCCTTGGGGACTGTACAGAGCCACAGTGAGATGTTTAATACCACGGTCATTAATTAATTCTTGCATGGCATTAGATTTAAACTGCACCCCATTGTCAGTAACCATAACCTGGGGATACCCTTCCATCTCAAACAAAGAGGACAAGAATCCTATAGATGCTTCCATATTAGGTTTCTTCATAAACTTACACTCCACCCATTTGGAGAAATAGTCCACAACTACCAAAGTATATATTCTACAAATTGGCAGATCAAACATAGGCCTAACAAACTCCAGGCCCAATTTCTCTCAGGGGCCTTTGGAGTACTCAACCAGGCAGAGAGGAGCTTGATAACCCCCAGAGACTTGTCGGCCTGATTACAAACAGTGCATTGAGTGACCCACACATCCACTTCATTGTCCATCCCTGGCTACCAATAGAAATCACACACCGTTTTCTTATTGACGGTTCTGCCAAAGTGACCATGATGTGCAAGATCAATCAAACGCTTCCTTAAAAAACTTGGGGGAATAAGTCTGTTCCCACGCAACACCAACTCGCCTTCAATGGACAGCTCATCTTTAATCTTGTGAAAGGATCTAATCTCTTTACTCACATTCCTTTTATGAACACAACCATTTAGTGATGAACTATCTTAATTTGGCTTGACAACTGTCTTTATCAGAGTACTCCTTCCACTCAGAAAAGGAAATACTTTTGCTAGCAATTTCCACACCATCTACCTTACCAACAAGGCATTCAACCTCATCAACTAGCTGCTCCTCTGAACCTTGAATTGGACACCTGGAAAGAAAATCTGCTCTGGCATTCTTTGCACCTGGGATGTGTTTTACATCAACATTGAATTCATTCTTCCTTGCAAGTTACCTTACTAATAGGGGACTTGCCTTGCTCAAATTCTTCTCTAACAGTAGCAATACTAATAGAAGGAGATCCCCACAGATATGTTGCAAAATGTCTAGTGGCCCACACACAGGCCAGCGCCACACGTTCTTCTGTACTATAAATGCGCTCTGCAATGAAAGACGTCTGGAGGCAAAAGCTACTATGCATTCTTTACCACCGCTAAATTGTGAGAGTACTGCACCCAGCCACTAGCATCAACAGTCACGATAGACCTAGCACAAACCTTGAATGGTGAAAAAGCAGGTGACTTAATATTCAGTTATTTTTAAAACCTTGAACGCTTCACATTTTTTAGACCCACAAGCAAATTCAGCCCCTTTTTGCAAGCTTGTCCTAATGGGTTCAGTTTGTAATTCATCTCTATGAACCAGGAATAATACTCACACAGGCCTAAAAAAGGCCCTAACTGATCCTTATCTGTAGGTTCTGGGCTCTTGTTAACTGCATCGACTAAATCTGACTTTTATCTTATATCTGCCTTGGATAAAATGTGCCCTCGATACTCCACCTCCGAAGCCATGAAGCAACATTTGTCCTTATTTATAGTTAGGCCTTATCTTTCCAGTGTTTGCAAAACCTTGTCCAACACACCCAAAAGCTCCTTCTCATTTTGTGTAAATATCAGGATATCATCCTGATATGCCAAAACCAGTTTGTTGTCCCTGAAAAGCTTAAACATTAGGTTCTGAAAAACGGGCGCATCCGAAGCTAGGCTGAATGGCAGTCTCAGGAACATATATGCCCCATAAGGTGTAATAAAGGTGGGTCTGCCATTAAAACACAAGTCTATCTTGTAATACGCTGCTCTGAGATTAATGGTGAAAAATACCTTGGCATCACCGAACTGCGCTAACATTTCTTGAATTTTGGGCAATGAAAAAATATCCACTAGTGTGTTCTTGTTGAGAGATTTGAGGTCAGTACAATAGGGGAAACCCACTCTGAGGAGTCAATGGGCTAAATGACCTAAACAGAACACAGTTTGTCCAGATGCTCCTTCAACTGGCTTCTGAAACTCATCTGAACATTTCTACCTTTATGCACCATTGGTATTCCATCTCTTTTTAAGAAAATGTTATGCATGAATGCCTTTATCAACCCAAGCGGTCTTCAAACAGTGAATCATGAGCCTCAAGTAACTTTGCCAATGTAAATGGTTGACCAATGGAATCTGAATGTAATTTAGTAGACTTATGGGGTTGCTTTACTGGATTCACTAGGGGTATGGAACACTCAGTACCTGGTCTGAGCACCATGCCAAACGCTGCTTGATCTCTCCGACCCAGGATATTGTAACCTTTTATTGCTACAAAGATTTTGGAGGAGCTATACCTCCCTTTCAATGCCAGAATATCCACAAAAAATACCCCTAAAATCAATACTATGGCCACCAAAAGCAATAGTGTGTATGTCAGGTGGCAACAACTGGATGGAAAACTACTCAGATTGGTATCATTTATCAGTAATAATGGTGATAGGTGACCCCGACTCCACGTGACCTTGCTGGTAGGTCGCTCCCCCACCACACAGCTCCGCCTGTGTGTCCTGACCCTGCCCCAGCTGCCGCTGCTGTAGAAGTTGAGGCCCTCCTCCACCCGCAGGCTACCACCTGCGCCTCATCCCTGGTGGCCAGTGGTAGGCTTTGGGTTTGTATCACTGTTGCTTTCTATCTGTCTTCCCTGTACTGCCCATACTGTCTTCTGGTGTTTATGGCCGCTGTTGCCTGTCTACCCCCTGTGCATGCATTCTTATCTGTGCCCGTTTTCTTGCCTTCCAGTCCCCTGATTGCACTCGTTTTCTTGCCTTCTGCTCCCCTGATTGTACTCGTTTTTCTTGCCTTCTGCTCCCCTGATTGTGCTCGTTGTCTTGCCTTCTGTTCCCCCTGATTGTGCTCGTTTTCTTGCCTTCTGCTCCCCTGATTGCACTTGTTTTTCTTGCCTCTGCTCCCCTGATTGTACCTGTTGTTCGTGCCTTCTGCTCCCCTGATTGCACTCGTTTTTCTCGCCTTCTGCTCCCCTGATTGCACTCGTTTTTCGTGCCTTCTGCTTTCCTGATTGTACCCGTTTTTTGTGCCTTCTGCTCCCCTGACTGTACTCGTTTTTCTTGCCTCTACGCCCCTTTGTGCCTCTGTGCCACTCGTTTCCCCCTGTTGTTACCTTTCTGCCCTTTCTTGGGACTTTTGTGCCTCTGTGCCACTCGTTTCCCCCAGTTTTTTGTGACCTTTGTGCCCTTTCTTGTGACCTTTCTGCCTCTGTGCCACTCGTTTCCCCCCGTTTTCTGTGACCTTTTCTGCCCTTTCTTTTGACCTTTCTGCCTCTGTGCCACTCGTTTCCCCCTGTTTTTTGTGAACTTTCTGCCCTTTCTTGTGACCTTTCTGCCTCTGTGCCACTCGTTTCCCCCCGTTTTTGTGACCTTTCTGCGCTTTTTTGTGACCTTTGACCCATCCGCGCCTGGGCCACGTCCAGCGTCAGAACCCCTGGACCCCGCGACCTCCACAACACCAGAATCCACTACGACGTCAGCACCACCCACGCACTCAATGCCGGTCGAAACCACACCTGCTTCCGGGCCGCCCCGAAACGGATCCACTGACCCTTCTCCTGCCACAGCTGCAGCTTCACCTATGACAGAACCACCAAACCTCCAAGGACTGGACCCAACCACCTCCACTGCATACTCTTCAACACCCGCTCCGCACGCAAACACGCCGTCAAGCTCTGGGATCTGCTCAACACCTCCGCCCCAGACGAGACCTGACAGCTACAAGATCATCCGCAGGGATCGCGCCAATGGAATCGGAGGAGGAATAGCTATTGTCCACAAGTCCACCCTCAATGTCGCCACCCACGCAGATGACACCCTCAACACCGCCGAACACCTGCACTTCCGGATCCACACGGACCCCAACACCACCCTCAGAGGAACACTCATCTACAGACCCCCCCGGACCCCAGGCTCAGTTCAGCGACTCCATCACCGACCTCGCCAGCACCCATGCACTCGCCTCCACGGACTACATCCTCCTCGGGGACCTGAACCTCCACCTCGAGAGCAACAACGACACCAACTCCGCCACCATGATCGACAACCGCGCTAACCTGGGCCTCAGACAACTCGCCACCGCACCCACCTATGCCGCCGGCCACACACTGGATCCCGTCTTCTCCACAGGCTCCCATGTCGCCTTCGACCACACCACCGAACTCCACTGGACCGACCACCCCTGCATCCATTTCACCTTCAAGAGACCAACCACGCACCACCGCACCCAACAGCTGCCTCGCTGCTGCTGGAGCAAAGTCTCCGAAAACCAGCTGATCACCTCCCTCACCAAGAACCCACCCACCGACCCCACCAACCAAGAGGCCGCAGCCCGAAACATCAGACAGTGGATCGACGACTGCGCCAACACCCTCGCCCCTATCAAGAAACCCTCCAACAGCCACGCCAACAAGAGAGCCACCTGGTTCCCCGACGAGCTCCAGACCTCTAAACGCCCATGCCGGAAACTGGAGAAGACATGGCTCCAAGAACGCACACCGGACAACCACGCAGCCCACAAGGACGCCACCCGCAGACACCACCACCTCATCAAATTAGCCAAGAGATCCTCCTTCAAAGATCGCTTGGATAACAATGCACACAACAGCAAAGAGCTCTTCAGCATCGTAAAGGAACTCTCCAACCCCAGCGCCAACGCCAACAACATCCCGCCCTCACAAGAACTGTGCGACTCACTAACCATCTTCTTCCACCGCAAGATCGCTGACATCCACGACAGCTTCAATACCACGACCGCCCCGACTACGCCAGACTCCACCTCCCCTGTGAATACCACCAGCGCCAACCGCCCGACCTCCTGGTCCAACGACAACGACGACGAGACACGCAAGGTCAGGAACTCCATTCACTCAGGATCTCCGTCTGACCCGTGTCCACACCACGTATGCAACAAAGCAGACGTAGCCATCGCACCCCAACTACGGAAGGTCATCAACATCTCCTTCGAAACAGCGACATTCCCAGAAAGCTGAAAGCACGCCAAAATAAACGCCCTCCTCAAGAAGCCCAAAGCGGACCTCAAGGACCTCAAGAACTTCTGGCCCATCTCCCTGCTCCCGTTACCGGCAAAGGTCATCGAGAAAATCGTCAACATGCAACTGGCCCGCCACCTCGAAGACAACAACATCTTGGACCAGTCCCAGTCTGGATTCAGACAAAACCACAGCACTGAGACAGCCCTCATTGCCGCCACAGACGACATCAGGCGCCAACTAGACAACGGCGAAACATCAGCCCTAATCCTCCTGGACCTCTCAGACGCCTTCGACACGGTCTGCAACCGCACTCTAAAGACACGCCTCCTAGAAGTCTGAATCCAAGAGAAGGCTCTTGACTGGACCACCTCCTTCCTCTCCGGCAGAACCCAGAGCATCCGCCTCGCACCCTTCCGATCCGAAGCCACTGATCATCTGCGGCGTCCCCCAGGGCTCATCCCTCAGCCCAACGCTGTTCAACATCTACATGGCCCCCCTCGCACAAGTGGCCCCCCATCACGACCTCAACATCATCTCCTATGCTGACGACACCCAGCTCATCCTCTCCCTCACCAAGGACCCACACACTGCCAAAACCAACCTCCACGAGGGAATGAAGGGCGTCGCCGATTGGATGAGGAGCAGCCGTCTGAAGCTGAACTCGGACAAGACGGAGGTCCTCATCCTCGGACCAACCCCCTCAGCCTGGGACGACTCCTGGTGGCCGACCACACTGGGAACAGCACCAACACCCACACCCATCGACCATGCACGCAATCTAGGATTCATCCTCGACTCCTCCCTCTCCATGTCTAAGCAGGTCAACGCCGTCTCCTCCTCCTGCTACAACACCCTTTGCATGCTCATGTACAAGTGAATCCCGACTGAAATAAGAAGAATGGTGACTCAGACCCTCGTCATCAGCAGACTGGACTATGGCAACGCACTCTACACAGGAATCCCCGCCAAACACCTTTGATGACTACAACACATCCAAAATGCCTCCGCCTGACTGATCGTCAACGTCCCCTGCTGCAGCCACATCAACCCCCATCTGAGAGACCTACACTGGCTCTCTGTTGACAAGAGGATCACCTTAAAGCTGCTCACCCACGCACACAAAGCACTCCACAACGCCGGACCAGCCTACCTGAACAGCAGACTCAGCTTCCACACCCCCACCTGCCAGCTCTGCTCCGCCAGCTTCGCCCTCACTGCTGTCCCCCGCCTCTAACGAACGACCTCCGGCAGCAGATCCTTCTCCTACCTCACCACCAAGACCTGGAACACCCTCCCACCCACATACGGCAGACCCAAGACCTACTCGCCTTCAGAAGACTCCTCAAGACCTGGCTCTTCGAGAAGTAGCAGCACCCTCCCCCCACCCCTCCCCTCAGCACCTTGGGACCCTCACGGGTAAGTAGCGCGCTTTACAAGTACTCTGATTGATTGATAGATTGATTGATTGATTGATTGATCACTTTGATTTGACCTATAGACACATAACATATAGGGTCACCACTTCCCGCTTTATCTTGATGGATAAAATTACTCTGTTGTCTCGCTCTTCTGCTAAATCATTACAGGAATAAGAGTCCTCCTCCAGAACAACCCCCACCTTTTGAGCGGCCTTGCATACTTTCACAAAATGTTCAACTTTCTTACATTTCAAACATAGCATATTAGCTGCTGGAAAGTTTTTTTGCACTGGCCAGGTGGTTGCATGAGCCACACCTGAAGCAAGCATTGGAACTACCACCTGGTCTCCCACTTTTCTTTACTTTATCAAAGGAATTGGCTTTGGCTTTGAGTGCAATCCCCTACACCTGTTCTGTAGAAATATGTTCCTTGCTTTGTTCAATTTCTTTGAAGCATGCGTTGACCTTTCAATTCCTCTAGCTACTTCTAGCATTTCCTGGAGATTGGGATTCTGACAGCATAACAATTTCAGCTGAATATTCTTGTCAAAACAATTAACCATAATATGAAATAATTATCCAGGTTCCTATCAACTTGGCACGTGAAGGCCAAAACTCTCAACTCAGCTAAAAACTTTTGATGGACTGAAATTGTGATTGTGTCCTGGTGAAAAACTTTGTTTACCAATATGATACTGGTGTCATCCTTCAAATGATTCTTAAGTTTTCTAATAGCTTCTGCATAAACATCCCATTTTGTATCAGGAGACTAAAGAGCTGGGGGTAAGTGCTTAAAAACGCGTTTCCCTTTCGCCCATAAATAATTCTAGAGTAGGAACAACTTCCATCTGGCATTGAATTTGTCTCCATCAATTGCAACTAAGTAGCTGTCAAAATGTTTAAACCACTGAAGCCATTTGTATTTTTTAATACAAGGTTCAGTTAAAAATGGTGGTGGAATATTAGCATTTTGCATGTTGACATACGTAGGAGAACTTACACCACTCAGGTAAAAGAAGTCACTGGTACAACAATGTGATGTGCAATGCAAATTTCCTTCAACCAAGCTAATGCACACCCTCAACCACAATATGGCATTAAAAGTAGAGAAAGACATAAATATATTTGTCTCAGCATCAAGGTGAAGAATGGCCTTCGGCATGCCCATCGCCGGTGAAAGGCTACTACTGAGATCGCAAGGCATGCCTGCTGCCAAAAATATGAAAATATATCAGCTGCATAATTTGCAGACTTTATTAAAAAAATGTTGTTTGTAAATTAACATACTAAGCTTAACTAAAAACGCACTGATATATTTTGCTGCGCAGTGAAAGGACCTTCCCAAAAGTCAGGTTGTCACCTTTCAATTGCCTACTGCTTTCTTTTTAGGGGGGGGGGGGGGGGTGTTAAACTGTTATTAATTAGGTGGAACCTTTGTCGGGGCAGCATTAACATGTACAAGAAAGGCAATTTATTAAAGTAACACTGTCACAACATGTACCACATTACACCGCATAATTTGCAATTTCTTGATGCATAATTTAGTCAACCGTGTTGCGTACTTTGATCTTCCCCTTCACATAAATCCACTGCCCCTGACTGTAAGTCACCAGATGCGCAAAACATTGTTTTCTTACCAAGAATATAGGGTTTACTTTTTCTTTAATATTTAAATGAGGTTGCGCGGTAGACATTGGAGTCTGTAAATATTTACCAAGCCGTGACATCATCAGAAACCTAGACTACAGTGTGCGCCAACACATTAAACGTCATAAAACAATTCCAATATCCGGTTGTAAATGAAGGCCTTATCTTATCTTAACACGAGCTCGGCGAATGTGGCTCAAACACAAATAAACTGGCTGAACAATTGTCACCACATAAAATCTATAATGTATGCGAGTCAATTCAGGTGTCTGCATCACTTAATTTCTGCAATTACTAAGCGGGTAATGATTGAGGCTCGTCATACCCTCTGCGCCTGGACCCACAGGGAAAGGCGGTAATAGGAAAACATCTAGCGAGGAGTGCTATGTAAATAAAAGCTTCACGAGTAAATCAAGAGAAAATCAATGAAGTGTTTTTTACAGTCGCGCGCCTCTTGTTGCGCTAATGTGTATTTTATAACCTTCAACAGTCCTCATTAAGTCTTGAGGCCACTTTAACTGGAAGAATGAAGGGCGTCTGGGCATGCAGCATGCCTTATGGGTTGCACAGTCTTTCATGGTGTGAGGGTAATTTATCAAGATGGTGGTTAGCAGCACTTTACATATTGAAAGTGCAGTTTCATTGCATTTTGTGGCGTTCAGTGCACCAGTGTTCCCGCTTCACTTTAACAGAGGACCTTATATTACGTTGGTATGCGTTAAATAGCACCTCGGTACAAATCAAGACCTTCCGGGTACTTTAAGTGAACTTTTTTGCACATTTTTAAGTCTGCGAGGCTACTGTAAGAACAGGAGGACTAATTTGTTGCAAAAAAGGCTTAGTTGATACAAGAGCGATATATACACAAAATGTATGGCATACGTCATCTGAAGATGCCTTTGTGAACACGTAGAAACGCTTGCCATTCCTTTATTGGGGCTCGGTACCAAAAGGCTGCCTGTAATCGCGTGCACACTTAACAACAATGACGTCACGTCACGTCAGCCTACCCAGGCTGTTAGGAGACGGTGAACAGGTCGGATCATAGAAATGCTTGCCTGTTGATGGAAGCCAGTTTGGAGGGTGTTGTGATGCTGTCTGTCTTTTCCTCGATGGCACTGACATGGGGGAATGATATCTTAACTGCAGGGTTCTGCATGCATGCAACCATCCCCTACCCCAGCGGGTACAACACCACAGCCCTGCACCCCATCCCTGCCAGTTATATCAAAGTTGCCAGTGTTTTTGAGTGCTAGAGCGCCTCTTTTCCAAAGGTCTCCAAGGACCTTGATGGCACAACAGTGTCAAAGCATCGACAGGACAGGGCAACTTAGAGAATAGGGGTACCGTGAAGTGCAAGTGGTGACGCATTCATGAAGAGCTGAGCTGGATATAAACAGCCATGTAAGAACGTGCATTTATTATACTGCCTTTCTACAGCAATGTTGGATGACTGCTGTTACTCAAACAACGTGGCGTGAAGTAGGTGTGGTATAGTTCTGTAACACCCCCCCCCCCCCTCCCACACACCCACACACACACACACCACAGACACACACACACGCCTCCACCCCCTTCTTGGCGCTTTATAGCTGGCATTCGATTTAGAACTTCAAGGCGCTGACACGCCAGTATGACGTGAAACGCGGGTCTCTAGGGGGTACTCTCTGATATCAACCGACTAGAGTATGCGGTGCAGCCATACCTCTGACACGAATGACAGTTAAAAACGTCAAAATGGTTTCTGCTGGAACCAGTCGTCACTGGAAAACTATACGATTTTAAACCAACAGACACCATCAACGGGTCTAAAAGGCATATAGAATGAGAATTAATTTTCTTTAACAGTTCGTCATGTGTTCACATAGCCATACGGTAACGATTGGACGTAAAAGAAACCAGCGGCGCACTTGTATTTGTCACACCTTGTGAAACACACCAAAATCAATCAGAACAGTAGCTGCAATAACAAATAAATGAGTTCCGCTGCGTTTACAGACCTATGGAAATGTAGAGCGCGTTACAAAAATGCTCAGCCCATTAACTCCACAGAAACATTCAAGCAATTTCTTCAAAAGAGCAGCGTTTCCGCTGGGGAAGAGGGTTCCAGGCATTCGAGGCGCCCGAGCGGCTTATTACATAATATGGTGCTGCCGGGGGTGCAAAGTGCTGCACAGCGGGATATCACAGCCCATCCATCATCTCTTTATCCTCTCACAACCTTCTGACAAACTTTGCTTAGGAGTGCGTGCATGAGACAAAAACATACGCAGGAATGGCCAAGTGTTAATGCAGCCGTAGATGGCCTCTGTGGCATGCCGCGGTGGGGAGTGTCAATCGAGTGACAAGGCGTCGGAGTTTTAAGCTGCTAAACCCCCAACCACTCACGACCAGGCAGAGCGCCGAAGTGGATTAGGACGCCCGTATGATGAATCTGAGCGTGACATGTCCCGCAATGCCCCAGCTCACCCTTTCATCCAGGGAAGAGGCCAGGAATCCTTGGATCCGGCCAAACCCAATGTCCCACTCCCAGAGTGTAGTAGACCAAGAGAAAAGTCTGTCTACCCAGCTGGGAATCACGGCACCATAGAAAGATCCCAAGAACAATGACACGGAAACGCGTGATCCTCTGCGCCGAGCCCCATAGCGCACACTACATGAAGGTGTGCGAGTCCAGGACTTGGACCAGGCCACCCCAGACTCCAAATGTTTACAGGCCCGGCGCGAGCACTCCTAATGTTTACTTTACATTTGGCAGGTCCTTGCAATTCTTTAATCATAGTATAAATCACAGAGCAGTGGCGCACTCGCTGGCCAGCGTGCCGAGAGTGCCGAAGCTGCTGGTACAAGGGAGGCACTGGCTGGGATCCACACACGCAGACCACCTCACCACACCACTGATGACGTGCGCTGCCGACCACCTCTGAACGCAGAACGCAGGGCTTCACAGCCGCCTCCCTGAAGCTGATCACCGTCGGCTGACAAGCCATACCTACTCTCACTTCTCAGCAGCCTTTCTCAAACAAACACCAAGTCCGCCAAGAAGTGAAAACCTGCCGCGGGACTGCATGCGGCAGACCGCGTCTCTACATCAAAAGCCGTGCCGCTTACTCCGCAGGGCACAAAGTGCACCATCTCCGTGGCTACTATCGGTGCAGCAGGTGCAGTGGCAGCGGGGTCAATTGAATTCTGATCATTTCTGCATTTCTACTACCCCAACAGCTGTCAAAGGAGCCATAGTCCTTGTTTGCACCAGGGCAAATGACATTATCGCAAAGCTAGTTAATGACTGTCTCTCAAGGTGCGAGGCACCAGCCAGCCCCTGCCAGATCCCAGGTCTATCATGCTTCATATATAACAGAGAGCATATTTCATTCCACTCGGACAACCCCTCGCACATTCTTTAAGCAACATATTTAAGGGCGTTTCCCTTGGGATGCTGGAGTATGTCTGAGGTGAACACCCTCCACCGATGAGTCATTATATCATGGATGGGTTCGCTTGCTTCTTCGAGGGAAGGGGGTTGATAATTACACAATATCTCGTACGGTATATGCCGTGTAGGTCTGGTACTGTCAGGGTGGGCTGAGACCAGGAGGGCTCCACATGCCAGTAAAAGTAGAAAGAATGAGCCTTTACACCTCGAACCCCACCATCTAAAGTAAATCGCGTCACAGATGCAGTCTGATCACATTAAACTCAACCGTGACCTTCTAAAAGCTGAGAAACGCTACTTTAACAACCAGTTTACCAAGCAGTGGGACCTGTGGAGAAGCGAAGGACAGGAAGGCACACCGACACGCTATCTTGGATCTAGACACGCATAAATATTCAACCCGAAAGGCAACACAGAGCAATATACACGCAAACATACACACAGGCGTACAACGAAAAGACCCAGACATGAATAGAAATAACCAGAGCGAAATCAAGCACGCGTAAAGCTCACAGGTGTAGATGGTGCTGGCTAAGCACTGCTCACCGGCTGTATTTAAAGTGTCCTCGTGCCCCGCGCTGCTCACCGATCCCTGGTGCTCTCCTCCTGTCACTCCAGGGTTCCCCTCGCAGGTGGATCCCAATAAGTCTTCTTCAGCCTCTTCTCCCTGCTGAGAGTCACTGGCGCCCTGCACAGCGGTCCCCTCCTCCACGCAGCTCCTCGACCACGATACCGCACCTGCGCAAGTCTATCTGCGCACCTCGCCTCTCAGCGCTATCTGTCTGGCTCGCTTCTCGGCGCTATGTGCGCAGCAAGACCTCAGTCCCCTGCTGCCTGCCCTCAACGCCTTGGTGTCAGCGGCGACCCCCTGGTCGCTGCTCCCCTGTCCCAGCAGAGATACCCGGCTCCCAGCAAGAGCTGCACAGAGAGCACCGGCCACCGCACGCGGCAGCGCTCCCAATTGGCTGAGGGCTGATGACCTCACTGCTCGCGGCACCGCCCACGGCGGAATCTCCTGCCCTGTCGGAAGCTCAGAATATTAGCGGCGCTTCAGCAAGTGCGTAACTGGCTCCTCAGCAGACAAGGAAATCCCTCCACCCCAAGTACCGCTCGGTGCTCACTTCCCAGGCTCCCCCCAACACTGGTGGGCATCCACTCTGCAGCTGTGCCCCTCCCCCTACATTCCCCATTCGTTTTCTTGTGCAAAGTCTACTAGACAGGGGTTCTGCTGAAAAATGCGAAGTGCCCAAAACAAAAGCAAACATTCGCTCAGTGCGCAGTTGATGACGGGGCAAGAGGCAGTGACAGGTTACCTACGCCCATTGTCACTGGAACAGTAGCCGAAATTAGTCATAAACCTATCCAAGAACATTTTTCTGGAAGGTCCACATATTGAGATAGAAAACAAAGCCCCTTTCCGCGTCAAAAAGATGAGAGATATACCTTAATGATTTCAAAATTAAAACATCTAGGAGCACGAATGGTGGTAGAGTACACTGGCACGGCCAGCCTCTCTAACTATATATCTTCATTTCTTCTACATTATACCAGTTACTATGAAACAAAACTCCTGTCTGAGTAGTGCTGACAGCTCAGGTCCGGGCATTGATTCGCGCGCGGGCAGCTGAGGAGGCTGCTGAGTGGAGAATGGGGAGTTCACCTTCTTGGCCGCGAGCCACCACGTCCATTATATATTCAGACACCACGGAACCTGCTGAGCTCAAACTGTCACCACGGGCACAGCGTGATCCAGCTGGAAGAGCGTTAAACATTTACAGAGCAGCGCGTGCGGGAGGGACTCCGAGGCAGCAGTGAGGAGGGACTTGCGACAGACAGTACCAGTTCCCGAGCAGTTCATTCTTTCAAGGGATGCTGGTTCGCCCTGAGGTAAAAGACGTCAGACCTATTGTACTGGACTGTTTGTTTAAGATATTTCATGGCGACGCTGCAGAGTAAGCATAACAGCAGTGCATGTTCAAGTTTGAAATATGTTCCCAAGACTTTTGAGCACCTGGAAGAATGGGCAGACCTTTCTCTGCATTATTAAAATATTTTAATAATTGTTGATGAACGTAGCAGTGAATACAAATAAAACGAGGATTGTCAAAGTAAATATTTTTCACTTTTTGTTTAGTAACATATTTTTACCATGCTGCACTAATACACACAATTACAGCATTCCCAGCTGCAGTGCTTTCATTACACAGAACCAACAAGGCCGAGTATGGACAGCAACAGTGTACATGTTCTCAAACACAGAACACATGTAGCAGCACATGTGTCACAAATATCAGTCATATGTAGCAGCAGTAAGCATTCTACCAAAAAAATACAACTCTCTCTCTGTCTCTCTCTCTCTCTCTTTCTCTCTCTCTTCTCCTGTCACACATTATTGATGAGTCTTGTTCTGTAGGCCACATCTGGGTTTTTGTGCTGTGTTCTACACTGCTCATCTGGTGTGCTATTTTATTAAGTACTTGAAGTTTTTTCCAGTTCTCTGAACACCATCTACTGTATTGATTTACATTTAAAGGCCCCTTTTGTCATATTGTGTCCCAGTGTAGGTCACCTCTTCTATGTTGTGTTTGTTGCTAGTGGTTACGCCTCCAGTTTTATTTGTAGTTCCAAACACCACCTCTGGGGTATCGTGTTGGAGGCCACATCTGGTGTGTTGTGTGCCGTTCTGAACACACCCTCTGTAGCATTGTGGCCAGTTCTGGAGGGCTTATCTAAAGTGCTGTCTTTAGTTCTGGAGAAAACCTGTAGCTTATTGAGTCCAGTACTGAAGTATTGGTGAACTAACACAGAACTGGCACTGGTGGTCAAATCCCTCCATCCTCTCTCTCTCTCTCTCTCTCTCTCACTCTCTCTCTCTCTCTCTTTCTCTCTCTCTCTTCTCCTGTCACACATTATTGATGAGTCTTGTTCTGTAGGCCACATCTGGGTTTTTGTGCTGTGTTCTACACTGCTCATCTGGTGTGCTATTTTATTAAGTACTTGAAGTTTCTTCCAGTTCTCTGAACCCCATCTACTGTATTGATTTACATTTAAAGGCCCCTTTTGTCATATTGTGTCCCAGTGTAGGTCACCTCTTCTATGTTGTGTTTGTTGCTAGTGGTTACGCCTCCAGTTTTATTTGTAGTTCCAAACACCACCTCTGGGGTATCGTGTTGGAGGCCACATCTGGTGTGTTGTGTGCCGTTCTGAACACACCCTCTGTAGCATTGTGGCCAGTTCTGGAGGGCTTATCTAAAGTGCTGTCTTTAGTTCTGGAGAAAACCTGTAGCTTATTGAGTCCAGTACTGAAGTATTGGTGAACTAACACAGAACTGGCACTGGTGGTCAAATCCCTCCATCCTCTCTCTCTCTCTCTCTCTCTCTCTCTCTCTCACTCTCTCTCTCTCTCTCTTTCTCTCTCTCTCTTCTCCTGTCACACATTATTGATGAGTCTTGTTCTGTAGGCCACATCTGGGTTTTTGTGCTGTGTTCTACACTGCTCATCTGGTGTGCTATTTTATTAAGTACTTGAAGTTTCTTCCAGTTCTCTGAACCCCATCTACTGTATTGATTTACATTTAAAGGCCCCTTTTGTCATATTGTGTCCCAGTGTAGGTCACCTCTTCTATGTTGTGTTTGTTGCTAGTGGTTACGCCTCCAGTTTTATTTGTAGTTCCAAACACCACCTCTGGGGTATCGTGTTGGAGGCCACATCTGGTGTGTTGTGTGCCGTTCTGAACACACCCTCTGTAGCATTGTGGCCAGTTCTGGAGGGCTTATCTAAAGTGCTGTCTTTAGTTCTGGAGAAAACCTGTAGCTTATTGAGTCCAGTACTGAAGTATTGGTGAACTAACACAGAACTGGCACTGGTGGTCAAATCTATCCCTCCATCCTCTCTCTCTCTCTCTCCTCTCCCATCTTCCCTCTCCCTCTTTCAGTCACCTTCCCATGTCTGATGCAATTCATCTAAGGGAGCTGGTGAAAGTAACAGAGGCACCTGAGTGGCCTGCTGCCCTAAAAACACTTTCCAGGGGCTCCAGCTCACTGAGTAAACACACAGTGGAATAAAAGTCCTCTCCAGCTCTGTGTGCTGCATCTCAGCCACGGCCCGTGGAGGGAGTTGCGGTGGGGCAGAAAGGTGGGAAGGGGAGGGGCAGGGTGGGGGTGCTAAAAACAGGAATGTGGATAATTAGAGGTAGGTAAACAATTTAATAAATTAAAAGAATTTCAAAGCACCCTGCATCGCAAAATACGGGTATGACTCGAGGAGCTGCAAGCGAACCAGGTAGAACTGCTAGAAAAGTTACGCTGTCACAATTACCTAGCCCACTCCGCCTGCTCCCACTCTTCATCTGACAGGGCAGGTAAACTGCCCCAGATCCATATTAGGCAAGAACACCCACACCATCCCTTACATGCTATTAGGGACGGGATCGGACAGATGACATACACACGGCGGGACATTCACGAGGCCAAGATCAAACATTAGACTGCACTTTATGCATCCAGCGCACACAGTGACTCCCAACAAATAGGTTTTTTTCCTAGACTCAGTACAGCTGCAAAACCTGTCTGTTGACCAATTTCTGGAGTTAGATTTCCCCCTGTCAGCAGAGGAGATCCTGGAAGCACTTGTGCCCCTAGCATCAGTAAAGACACCTGGACTAGACAGGTTCCCCTCAGAGTTTTTCAAGGATTAAGGTGAGACACTGGTACCACATCTACAAGCAGTCTACACATCAGCACTCCACAATGCAGCCTTCCCTCCCTCTCTTTGGTCAGCTAACATCGTCTCCCTGTTGAAGCGCGGCATGGACCCCATGGCCCTGGGGTCTTACAGATCTTCAGCGATCCTAAACACTGCTTATAAAATCCTGGCGACAGCACTTGCTAACCGTCTTGCACCCTAGGTGCCCTCTTTGGTACACACAGATTAGAATGGTTTCGTCCCAGCCCGGAACACTGCACTCAACCTTCATCACTACTTCAGAGCATCTGAATATGCCCCCCTCTACTGGCCATGCTCAGGATGCCTGGTGCTCGACCTCGAGAGAGCATTTGATTCCCTTGAGTGGGACTATCTCTTTGCAGTGCTGCCAAGGCTCGGCATGGATCCCTATTTCCTCAGCATGGTTTGTCTATTATATAAACGCCCAACGATTTACGGGAAAACTGGGCCCTACATATTGGACACTATCCAGGTGGATCACTGGACTCATCAAGGCTGCCCACTCTCCCAACTCCTTTTCTCCCTGGTGGTGGAGCCCCCTGCGGCATTCATTCGTGCCCGGGAGAACATGGGTATTCCCCTGGGCTATAGCATGCATACGATCTCCTTATATGCCGTCAACCTCCTATTATACGCAATAGATCTCCACATGATCCCCCACTTGTTAGACTCAGCGCTATCACAATTCACCACCGCAACCTCCTATTATACGCAATAGATCTCCACATGATCCCCCACTTGTTAGACTCAGCGCTATCACAATTCACCACAGCATCAGGGCTGAGGGTCAAAGCAGCGAAATCCCCCCTCTTCCCATTCTCGTTGTCCACTCAAGATCCGAGGTACTCGCTGGGGGGGTTCCAGTGTCATGGTGCATTGGCGCATTCCGATACTTAGGTATCCACATATATCATGCCAATATCAACCTGTTCAATGGGAACATCACTAGAGCCACACCACCTCCATTTACTCACAGATGGCATTCTGGAAGATACTTCCTCTGTCTATTTTGGGTAGGATGGCCCTCACGAAGATGGTGATTCTCCTGCATCTTCTTTACTATTCCGCAACACTGCCTCTAAACATTCCCCCCTCCTACTGCAGCAAACTGGAAGCAAAGGTCAGGGATTTTCTCTGGGGGCGTCCAGGCACAGGGTCTCCATTAGAAAGCTGTACCTGCCGACGGGATAGGGTGGGCTAGCGATACCTAATTTCGAGCACTATTACTTAGCAGCTCAGCTGCATTGTGTAGCTAGATGGCTAGCTTCCAGACACCTGTCAGATACCGCCACACTGCAACCACCAATGAAACTTCACACTTTGCTTTGTATGTTTCACCCTTCAGCCCAGAAAAGCGGACTCCTTGCTGCTCTCCATAGCGTACAAAAGTTACTGCAGAAGCCTATACATCACCCGCCACACTGCACCATATGCCCCGGCTATTCCTTTACTGGGATCACCAAGGGGTGGGTTGTACATCACAGCAGTGGAGTTGACCAGTTGGGAAGCAGCGGACATTCACAACACAGGGGACCTTTTTATAGCTGGCGCCTTAATCCCATATACAGACCTAATCTCAGAGGATGGCCTGCCCCCGGGGCAATTCATATTACACTGTGCGCTCATAGCTTCACTTTCAATCAGGTGGGGTAGATTAACAACAGAACCCCCCATGCACCACCTGATTCAGAACTTACATATAATGAGCACAAGGGGGACACTTGATACATTGGTTTGCCTCGTCCCTCCGTCAGTCCCACTGACCCCCCTGAAACAACATTGGGAGGAAGACCAAGGGCATGCCCTGTCAGAGAAGGAATGGGTGGCAGTGCGGAAAGCCCAACATGTGTCCCTCGCAACCAGTGCTTCCGGCAGTTTCAACATTTCGCATACCTCTGCCCGCCCCAGATAAACAAGTAGTTCGACCAAGCTGACACCAAATGTCCCAGGTGCCGCCTACCAGATGCAGGTCTACTAAACATGATCTGGTATTGCCCGGCCCTGAGAGAGTACTGGATTGGCATAGCAGCCACTTTATCCCGCTGCACCAAACGTGAAATTCCCTTTTACTTAGAGGTGTATGTTTTGTATCTTTTTAAGAGGAGCGGGAAACACAAGGGCACCTCACGATTCTTAGACCTGGGCCTAGACACAGCGACACACCTGATCACCAAAAGATGGAAAACACCAATGGCGCCCCATACAATGGGCTGGCTCCGCTCCTTGCTCAATTGGGCCAGGGCAGAGGGGGTGGCTTTGCGGAGGGAGGACATGCCGGGGCTCCACAAGTTCCTCTTAGCTATAGACTGGGGGCTATTGTGGATGAATTGCAGAAGATAGCTACATCCGCAGTAGACACACAGGAGGAAGCAGGGGTCTCATCAGCTCTAAGGTAACATGCCACTATCACCACTGCGATGCCCCAATGCTGGCACCTCCCCTCAATCCCTGCTTAACCTGGTGAATCATATGACCCTATTGCGTGCTATAAGCAGTTATTCACCTGATGCAACACTTTACGGCTTCAGGTCACGGGTGGTTACCCCTTTCCTTCAGTTAAATTATTTTGTCTATTTTATGTTGTACCCTCTGCCCACTGTTCAGAGATCACACCACACATAGACTGGGGCTATAATACAAAGCAAGATCGCAGAACATACACTAGCACTCTCTCCCAGATATCCTAATGTTACTGATTCCCTTATTACTTCATACTGGACACACTACTGACCTGCTATCACTGCTGTGTCCATGAGCACTTGACTTGGTATTGTATTATTCCCAGTATAAGGTGTTGTTGATCTATTACTCTACTGCGCTGTTAAAATTGTAAACAACAATAAAAAGATTTAAATAAAAAAATTAAGTGGAATCTTTGTCTTATAATGCTGAATTTTGTGTTTAGCAGACAACAATATTTGGTGGCCTAAAGCAGCATAGGGGCAGTCCCATGGATATTCAGAAGTTGTTCAGGATGCTAAGTGCATGGATGGAAAATGCCTTCAGTCTTCTTTTTACTTTTTTTACACTTCTCAGTCTGCAGTCTAATGGTGTCCTTACTGAGAGAGCGCCGAAAACCATCAGGGATGGTTAGTTTTTCTGCAAAATAAGCAGGGGTTGCTGTTCGAGATTGCTTTGTACATGATGCAGCTGGGTTTGAAGATGGTGAGGGAACTTCACCATGTGCTTTGTTTTGCAACTCAAGAACTGGCAGGGCTTTTACCCATATCCGGCAATGCATTACATGAACAATTCCAGGAGAGCAACACATTTCCCTGTGCTGGAGTGTGTCTGGTAATTTGATTACTATGGAACTGATGAGTTCGGATTAGTCAGAGGCTAGTTGTAGATCTCATCATTGTAAAATATATATTTGTTTGTAATACCTTGGTCCGATGAGCGGAAATAGAAACCCCTCACTTCTACTCCAAAGCTAAGCGGAGAAATTGACAGATGCCCGCATCAAATGAGGTTGTGCAAAAGGTGCCATTTATGAGAAAACCCATGTGTTCCAGCATAGCAGCAAAACAATAGTACTTAAAGTTGTGGAGAGCCAATCCATCACTCTTAGGTGTTTTACGGAATCTCGTTGCATTTCTGGATCTTTTATATGCTCGCATTAAAGTGCTAATGACGGAATAAACCTTACCAAACCATTTTACTGGTAAAACATGAGTATAACCATTAAAAGATATACAATGTTCAATAGACCCTTGCACAATATACCAATGACCGTCAGGCCCAACCTGTATTCAATGGCAATTTGTTATATTTGTTTCAATATTCTATAAGAATGGCTCATAGTGTAATACTGTCAAATCACTAACACTGGCAACAGTTTGACCCCACGACTATTCACCTAAGAGACACAATAGGCAGCAATAATTTATAAATAAGAGTGACATGCGAGCTGTATTAAACTTGCTCTTTATTATAGCCTTATAGCCCGCCGTAGAGGGCTATACCGGCTATTAAAGGCCCTCTCCACCGTTAAAGGCCCCGAGCCAAAGGCGAGGGCCTTTAACAAGGGAGAGGGACTTTAATAGCGGTATAGCCCATCTACGAAGGGCTATAAGGCTATTAGAACATTCTGTCACTAGAGGATAGAATGTTCTAACAAAAAAAAAACAAAGCCTTTTGGGAGCGTGCAGGGATTGGAATCCCCTCAGGTTTCCTGAAGCCTTTGTTCACAGCCAGAGCTGTGAACAAAGAAACATTTGAATGTTGGAGCTCCAGGTTTATACCAGCAATCATAAGCCCAGAGCACTCCATTGTTTTCAATGGAGCTCCCAACATTCCATTCTACTGATTTCCACAGTACATGAATTTAACAATAGTGCAAAATTTCTTTCACAGCAACTACCATCTTAAAATTGCCTGAAACACTCTTGGCTTTTAATTTTGTCTCTGAATTTTGACTGTCACCTCCATTTTCAAAAATGCATTTGGCTTCATTGGAAATGTTTTATGGCCCTGTTGTGGGTATTGATGAACATATATTCTGTAGGGCTTCCCAGCATTCAATGAACTTTGTACTTTGACATATTCTCCTCATAATTGGCTGCTATTTTAACATTGCTTACTACACTTCTGACCTTTTAGTTTCAATAGATTTATTGTCGCACCACATCACATGATTATGCCCACATTGCCTCTATCTGGCAATACTTACTTTCAAAACTGTTATGCGCTCGCTTGTTTCACTCAAGAATGCTACCAATTCTGCCATTTTTCATATATAGCTCATATCTACATTTTACTTTAAGATCCTATGATTAGAAGCTATTCTCATAATCTGATGCTTTATGCTTATTTAACACTCCTCCTGTTTGCTCTTTTCTCAATACTGGTATGTTGTGCGCTTGACAGTTCTCAATATTGGTGAAACAACTCAAATAAGTAATCCTAATAAACAATTACAATTCATCCTCTACTTACCTCATATGGGCAAAAGTAGGAGGGTAAAACTAACTTTATCTTCTCTACCTTCCTGCAATAACTCTAAAGACAAACAGATTATGCAGCCTGCATCGAGGAGTGATGCTATGGATCAACCTGCAGTCTCTAAGTACAGTCTGTCAATGTCATACGTTCCCAGATTGCACTCTAGAAAAACAGGAATGAATTCTAATACTTCTAAAATCAAAAGATCAAAGAAAGACTCTTCTTCTCCATCAAATTTACCTTATTGGTCTCTCTGGATTTAAAGCTTTAAAACTGTATATGGAAGAACCTAATAAACAACTACAGATTTTAGAAGATAAATGGTCTCATGTGGAGAAGAGAGCCTCTGATATGCAAAAATAGTATATTGGTAAAAATAAATAAATCTTCTCAAAAAGCAGACAGAGGACTTGGAAAATAGAAATAGAATAAACAATTTCAGGATTCATGGGCTGCCAAAAGAAGTTGAAGAAAATGACTCTACTACATTATTTCAATTTTTTTTATCCCAAAAGCATTGGACATGGACATTGTATTCAACTTCTTGAAATATTCAACGACCACACAGACTCGGATAGAATCAAAAATTTCCTTCATCACCTTCTAAACCTGAAGGAGGTATACTTTTATATTTTAGATATACTGCTTTTCTGAAGGATATTTCACAAGCTAACAGTAAAATTAATATTTAATTGTCAGGTACTAGCAGTTCATCAAATTTTTTTTCCCCAAACTACAACAGATTGACATAGGAAGTTTTGGAAATGTGACTTGACCTCAAATCACTCAGCGCAAGATTTTAATTGTTGCATCCTTATCTGTTCAAAGTCACATACAACAACAAAACTACAACTTATGATGACCTTCTGAATGAAATTAAAACAATGTTATGATAATTGTGGTGGAGAGGTGATGGAAATATTTTCTTCCTGGAAAATTTAAGCTACTGTTTCTCATAAAAAAACACTGATGATTTATTTTTCCTATTTCAGAATCTAATAACCATTCCTTTACCATGTCATCTTTATCTTAGGTTTTTCACTTTATATGGTATGTTTCCTGTCATCCTGTTCATTCCCCATGCTATATATCTAGTCACTTTTTCCTGGACTTTCCAGAGTGAAGATTTACAGTTTCCATCCTCTTTTGGTTCCTAAACCCCCAATTGTTTGAGTTCCTGAAAATAGGTTGTTTTGTTAATATTTTGTTACTTTTTATTCTCTCTCTTATCTCTCTTGTTTTCTCTTCCTATCACTCTCTCGTTTGTTTCAATACTTAAAAAAATCCTTATTATTCTAATATACTATTTCTGTTTTACTTTTTCAACTGCTCTTCATTTAAACTCTTATGCATTTTATTTGCTTATTTCACACACGTGATACATAATCTTCTATATATTTAGATGCCATTTCTCTATAGTACTTGAAATAGCTTCTTGGAACAAGAAAGAGATTTATTTTCCTATTAAAAGACAGAGATTCTTCAATCATTTGTCTAAACGTTTAGTAGATGTAATGTTACCAGAAACTCCTTAAAATGAAGCAGAAAAATAGAATAGAAATTGGATTGGTAATGACCGGTTACTTACCGGTAATACTCAGTACTCCGAGTCGTAGACCTCCCCGTAACAGTCAATACCTCATGAGCATAGCTCCTCGCCCCAGAACTTCCAAGCAAAACACAATTAGCCCATCCCTACCCTCTAGGCTACTACCACATCCTGTGGCATATAACCCATGACCCCTGTAATCACATCCTGTACACCCAAGCTCAAGAAGCAGGACAGGGAGGGAGGGATGGGAGCCAGGACTTTGACAGGCAGGTCTACAACTATGAGTAATGAATATTACCGGTAAGTAACTGGTCATTACCTCCTTGTCAGACCTCCCTGTCACTGTCAATACCACATGAGAAGCTACCAAAGCACATTCGGCTACACCAAGTAGCAGAAAAAAGACTTTATTAGTACAAGCAGAAAACTGACACCACCTGAACAGAACGCAACACAGCGTCCCCAAACACAGCAGATCCAGTCCCACCCACCACCAAACTATAATGGGGCATATAGTGTGAGGAGCACTCCAAGTAGCAGCCTTGTAGATCTCAGCCATGAGATTTATTGCCAGCTTATTGAGCTCTGGCCATTGGTGCATCTTCCCATGCCAATTAAACAATGGGTTTTGATCCATGTAGGCTTGTTTGGGTCATCCAGATAGTCCTAAAACATTGTTGCTGCCACCCTATTGACCTATTTTGCCTTCGCCTCTGTACTTGATTTAAGCCCTGTCACTTGAAACCAAGTCAATGCATAGTCCAATTCTTCTGCTCCTGTTGTTGCTGGTGTTCCTTTTGCTGGTGTTGGCTGCTGTGAGACAACAGCACTGCCCTCTCTGGAAATGTAGTCTGTACCCTTGAACTGCCCAGGCCTCTAATTTCCAGCCATTCTTCTTTTAGGTTTCTCGCTTGATCAACAATCCTGAAACATACATTGCTGAAAAAAGAATGAAAGTGACCAGTATTTTTTAGTACTGTGGATCAAGTATTGTGGCACAGGTTTACTCTTTGGATGACAAGATGTCTCTTTGCAGTGTTGGATCAACAGCCAAGGGAAGGATTAAGCTCTTAACCAAATCATGTGCTCCTCCTTTGTCGTTCACACCTGCAAATCTTTGCAACTTCTTTTTTACCTGGTCCTGTAGCAGATGAAAATATGGGATACAGAGCTCATCGTACTGCCCTTCTTGCTCACTTCCAGTGTGAAAAACCTCAAAAAGAAGTGCATCTGTGTCAGGAATTTGACTAGGCCCCATTTGTTTGCATCCCTGGTTATTCTTTTGCAAGTGTAATTATCTCCTCTTTGAATGACATTGATCACTTTGTACTTCTCAAACAGATTTTGCAACATGTAATAGGTTGAGTTCCAACATGTTGGCACCTCCTGTATCAGGGCTTTAACTGGTAATATAATAGCATGCTGAATGAACCTCAACTGCTTCTGGGCTTTAAAGGAATAGCTGAAATGAGTACAGATTTTTCTGTAGGAAGTCAGTGTGTTGCTGGCAATATCTTCTTTGTTTAGAAAGCCCTGCACAATCAGGCTGATGTAATGTGCCAAACAAAGGTCCATGAATTAGCCACCATCTGCCATTCTGCCATGGCCTTAACTATATTAGTGCCATTGTCAATAACAACACATCAAACTCTGAGACTTCTACATCGCAGCCATTTAAACACCTTGCTGTTAAAGTCTTCCAAGATGTTTGTAGTTGTATCGGGTTTCTCCATGGAGAACATGGCTACTGTTGCACCCTACCAAATACCATTAAATGCTTCTTCTGCACTAGGATTTGAAGATATCTATTGCCAAACCCCCACAAAAGAGATCCAGTGTGCAGTGATCACAGGTAATCAGTGACTTGACAACGGGTCCACATGTCTGTCTTCAGGTGGATAATGTGAACAGCACTCTGCTGCAAAGTTTGTCCAACCAATTGAAGCACATCATGAGGGAGGGAGCACTGGAATAGCAACTCTGGCAAAAAAGGTCCAGCTAGGAACCTTCTGTTTTGGACGGATGGTCACTACAAATTCTAAAAATCCCACTCCTTCCACCAAAGAAAAAGGGAGGAGGTCTAGCGCTAACATTTTAACCAGCCTCCCGTTGCGCAAACGTGCCATTGGTTGGTTGTGTTTGTAGGGCCCCTGCTGCCTAAACACGCCCATAATGATCCTTAAAAATTAATGCTGGTGTGCACCTATGGCATGCAGGGAGTTTAGGGGAAAATAGAATAATCCTTAAAAAATGAATGCTGGTGTGCAGCTATGCGCATATGGGAGGCAGGGAGTGGATTGAGCGAAAATGTAAAACAAAAAAAGTAATTCGAAGAAATTAAAAGAAATTAAAAATAAATGAACAACTAGGGGCCCATTAGGATCATGGGCGGATAGCACCGCCCGCATGGCGGTGGCAATCCACCCCTGATCTGACCCGCCCGCCACCCATTTCCCCCTGCCATATTACTATGGCGAGGGGACCGCGGTGGACGGAAAGACCGTCCGCCGCTTTTCCGCCCGGTCAACGGAAAAGGGTTTAATATGGTGGTGTCTGTTAGACACCGCCAGCCATATTAAGATGGGTGCGTAAAGATGCCTTTCCGTGGCAAGCATGTGGGAATTACTGCGGAGGCCCATTGTGGGCCCCCAGGTACTCTGAGGGTTGGGGGGTGCACATGGGGGGTACCTATGGTGCCCCCTTCAGTTCCATGCACAACATGCCTTCCTGGCATTGTGGCGGGCAGTGCTGAGTGTACCGCCCGCTACAATGCCAGGAATGCAGGATGCGCCAGCCACTGTGGCGGGCACATCCTAATTGCCCCCATGGGACCCCCGCCCTTATGGCGGGCGGTCCCTTTTACCATTTGTCCGCCCGCCATCTTAATGATGCCCCTAATTGCTGGTGTACTAGAGGACTATGAGAAACTCATTGGGAGGCAAGGAGCGATGGAAAAATGGAAAAATATGCATATAGTATTAATCACTGCCTATATATTGATATACTACAATGACACTAAAGTATATTATACTGATATCAGGGAAAAGTTAAAAAAAAATCATAAAACAAAAAGGCATAACCCTCTCATATTAAACTCCCAAGAAAATGCTTTGAAAACTGAAAAAAAGAATCACACAGTGGTTGGCTGCACAAAATGGCCACCAGCCACACGGTCAAACAACAAGAACAAGAATGGAGGCATGGAAAGAAAAATAACACATGCTGTCCTATGACAAAAACACATTGGCTGGCTACACAAAATGGCCACCGGCCACATAGTCAAACAACAAGCAAGGAGGCATAGACAACAAAGAACACATGCAGGCCTATGACAAAAGCACGCTGGATGGCTGCAGAAAATGGATGCCGGGCCAGCCACATGGTCAACCAACAGCAAGAAGTAAGGAGGCATGGACACAGCAACAAACTCATACAAGCTTACGGCAAAAGCACAATCACTGTCTATACCAAATGGCCGTTGGCCATATGGTCAAACAACAACAGGAAGCTGGATTAGGATATAGTCTTATGGCTAGAGTGGTCAACCTAAAGCTGCAGAACTGGGTTCGAGTCTCAGCAACGATTCTCAACATCGTATGATACTGGGCAAATCACTTAATCTCCCTGTGCCTAACAAAAATTAATGTGTCCATCTGTAAAGAAACTGGTGCTCAAGTAAAGCCCTCTGATATCCGATGTCTTGGTTCTAGTTCACGCTATATAAAACAAACAAAAAAAAAAGCAAAGAGACATGGGTAACAAGGAACACATACAGGCCAATTCCAAAAACACACTGGCTAGCTACACAAAATGGCCATCGGCCACGTGGTCGTACAACAAAAACAAGCAAGGAGGCATTGGAGCCAAAAATAAGAAAACAAGCATGGCGATGGCAAAATCAAACTGACTGGCTACACAAAATGTTCACCTGCCACATGGTCAAAACAACAAGCAGGAAGGCATGGACAACAAAAATCACATGCAGGCCAATCGCAAAAGCACACTGGTTTACTAAACAAAATGGCCACCGGCCACATGTTCAAACTACAACAATAAGAAAGAACTCATGGACAGATCAAATAACACATGCAGGACTATGGCAAATGCACACAGGCTGGCTGCACAAAATAGCCACCTGCGACATGATCAAAAAACAACAACAACAACAACAACAATCAATGAGGCATAGACACAACAAAGAACACATGGAGGCCCATGGCAAAAGCACACTAGATGGCTACACAAAATAGTAGCTGGCCACATGGCCATACAACAAAAATGAGGTATGGACAAAAAGAACACATGCAGGCCTATGGACTTTGACGACACAAAATGGCCCCTGGTTACATGGCATGGAGAACAAAGATAAATGGTGGCTTATGCCAAACACTGGCCAGCTAAAGGAGGCATGGTAACATTGAAGAAAATACTACCATTGATTCAGCAATGCCAAAAACGAAAATTAAGTGAGCTATAAAAAAATGTTAACAAACGATCCTCCCAAGGCATCTAATATTAACCAACCAAAATGACACTTTGTTGCAGAAAAAAAGATATGAAATACAAAAAATATCATTTTTTTATTCTATCTAATGTCATCCCTGCCCTAAATGATCTTTCCAAACAACATATACCACAGAAACAGATGTTTCATATACCCATTACAAGTACTGGGCCTACTGGCCTGATGGCCGGTGGGCAGACTAGGCCTGTTGGTAAAATTAATGAATAGTGCAAATTCAACAAACATTGAAAAAATGTACTGAAATGAGCAATCTTTTTCACTAACAAAGAGAAAAAATTTGATGCAGTAAAATTAGTAGACTTCTCTGAAAATCCTGTCCACCCACAACAATCAAATAAAAAAATTGAATAAAAGTACATAAAGTAAATACTGGTGCATGCCCTCTATAAAACAAACAGCACCCTTATACAAAACAAAATATAAACTCGTGATATCATAAAAACAAAGTCCCTAATTCCAATGGTATGTATGCAACAGAAAAAGAGAGTAATCCTTTCACAGCTAAATCAAATGAAAAGTGTCCAGGAGTTGGGCAAAGCACTGTGAGAAGCCTGATTGACAGGAAGAGGTAGTGGGAGTCTCTGGGGCACTTCCTTCTTGTTGAAAAAAAGTACAATTAAAATAAATGCTTCTTGCACTAAAAGTCAAAGTCAAAGGATCTTTTTTCGGATATATATAAACATCCATAAAAGTACAGAATTATCACACAATCCACATAATAAATGATTAAAAACAGTGTAAAACAGTTTAAAATATACAATTGATTTGAGTGATGGATGCTGGGAAATAGATTTGAAGGGACCATCGATCATAACGTTACAAGTACATCACTTTAAAACTGGGTTCATGCTCAGTAATTGAGACAAAATTGTAAATTGATGGGCTAAGTATAAGATATAAAAAGTATATACACTGATCAACTATAAGCAATGTAGACGATGAGCTTATGAACAGATCTAAAGTGCAAGGTGCAAAGAGATATTCGAACGCTAGCAGGAACCACACTATTATGCAAATAATTCAATTTTTTAAATTTTTCAAGGCATGTTCATAGTTGTGCGAGAACGTATGGCTGATAGGAGAAAGCAACTTACTCTAAAAATTACTTCATCACAATGCAAGAGTAATATTCCCTTAAATGCTAGATTAAAATCCATCATGGCATGTTCTTTAAAATATTGGATTAGATAGAGTTTTGTATATCTAGCATAATAACCACAAAAGAACAAAAAAATGCAACAAAGATTGCTTACAGCCACGATTACAGGGACATTGCAAAGTTTCTAAGTTTTTATTAAAACCCAATGGAAATGATAAGGAGAATCTGATGCTACCATCCCTAAGACGGAAGAGCAAGCATCTGTTCCACCTCCTCAAGTTTTTTTGAAAGGTATCTCTTGCACTAAAATACAACCTGAATGGTCTGTTGGAGTAGAATTGTAACTTGAAAATGTCTATTCGAGTAGATTTAGCTGCTTATTGAGTAGAGAATCTGCCGAGATGCAGCCTCAGCCTCTTGTGCTTGCCAGCATGATGAAAATGTCGCTGGAAGGCTCAGTGATTACCAGAAGCCGTGCTAGCGGGCAGCAAATCTCATGTGTACTCACTAGCGGCTGGCATATCTCATAGCACTCACCAGCGTGCGCCAAAGCATGTCTTGCACATGCCATGTCAGATAGCGGAATTTAGCTGGAACTCTGCGTTACATATGTAGCGTGGAGTTCCCGAATTCCGTGAGGTGAATTATGTTTCCATCCAGGCCTAGTAATAATGAAATAAGAAATATATTTCACCAAAAATAAAATGTAATTAAGAAACATTAATTTAATTAGACTACTTACCATATTTCCTACAAACTCAGCAGCCCACAACTAAAATATAACATAAAGTAATATTAAACTATTTACACAAATAATGGTCAATTAACTAATTAAAAACTCATTATTAATAATCTATTAATATTGTAAAAAGTCTATCCTTATACCTGAACAAACCCAATATCCCACAACAAATGTATCAAGTTAATAAATAGGTGACACAATATTTACATAATTAACAATAACTTATATAAATAATTAACAATTAAAAACTAATTTCGAAAGCATTCTATTTTTTTATAACTTCATTAACTTCCCATCCATACTCATACAAACATAACAACTCGCTACATAATTATTATTTATTATACCTATTATTAACATAAAATTGTAATTAAAATTTTTGAAAGTAACACAAAAACTATTTACACAATTTAATAATCAATTTAAATAAAAGTACAAATGAAAAATAAATTAACACTAAATTAAACATGTTTATAATTTAAATAATTTCCCACCCTGTCACCCTTCAAACCCAACAAGCCACTATGACACTAAATGTCACGAATAACATTAGAAGAAAAAAAATCACTTAAAATTACAAACTAGCTTAAAAAATTTATAAGGGGTGTGGTCAAGATGGCGGAGAGGTAGGATATACTCTGCATTCTCTCCCCCACCTGCTGATCTTTAGCACTAGCCCTAGCCCTAAAACTCACCGAAAGTTGATGGCTTGAGATCGATGGCACGCTGACACACTCAGCGACCAGAATCCTGTGATCCTGGGTCTCTGGTTGCCGTACTTCTGGCTGTTGGCCCGGCCCAAGGGACAGAGCGACAGTGCATTGCTGCCGGCGGTGCCACTGTGGCGCCACCACGGCTGTGGGGTTGGAACTCCACGCACCCGGTCGTGAAGCACCGCAGATCACTTAGGGCCAGGAGTCGGATCCTGAAATTCCTCCCCCTGCCTGGGTCAGGCGAACAACGGCGGCGGATAGACAGTTGAGCCACTGCAGTCATTTTGAGCGGTGAAGGCGACGGCCCTGCCTGAGCGTGACCGGAGAGAGCAGTGATCCCGGGGTGTGCCTGAGGCCGGCAGCGAGTGCAGCGAGTAGAGTGAGCCATCGGGGGGCATTTCGGCCTCTGGCAAGTAGAAGCGAACCGGAGATCTGCAGCGGTGACTCCCGCCAAATTCCCTTACCCTGCAGCCGCCATTTTGAGTATGGAGGCGGCGGCCCCGCCTGAGCGGGGCTGGAGAGCGGGGTTACCCCGGGGTGCACCTGAGGCCAGCAGCGAGTACAGTGAGTTTTCCGAGGCATCAGGAGGCATTTTGGCCTCCAACACGAAGAAGTGAACCGGAGACCTGCGGCGGTGAGTCTCGCCGTCTTCCTTTTCCCTGCTGCAGCTGCCATTTCGAGGGTAAGGGCGGCGGCCCCGCTGGAGCGTGGCCGGAGAGAGCAATGACCCTGAAGTGTGCCTGAGGCCAGCCGTGAGCGGAGCGAGCCATAGGGAGGGCATTTCGGCCTCCAGTACCAGGAAGTGAACCGGAGGCCTGCGGCGGTGAGGACCCTCCATATTCCTTTCCCCTGCTGTAGCCCTCGCTCCCCGGAGCCAATGGGGATAGTTGGACCGCCTTGAACCACGCAGGGGGCCAACTTGCTGATTGGGCCTTCGTGGTGCTTTCAGCCCAACACCTGCCGAATGGGACTCTGTAGGCTCCGCTCCCTGCTGGTGCTGTCCCTGCTGATGCCCGGCCAGGCACCGGTGCCTGGCCGGGCATCGGATCTGTGGAAGAACCAATGTAACCTCCACAGGGGCGTGATTAGACAGAGTCGCCACCAATATGTCAGCCAAGAGCGTGGCATCGCAAAGGGCTTTGGAACCTAGGAAATAATCCAACCTAGTGTACGTTTTGTGGGCGCTAGAATAGTACGAGAATTCCCCTGATCGAGGGTGTTGGTGTCTCCATAGGTCTGTGAGGCCTAGGACGTGTAGTCTCATGAGCCCTGTGGGTGAAAGGGTACCAACCTGGCTTGTGTGGTGTGCCGACCTATCCAAATCATTGTCAAAGACAATGTTGAGAACCCCCCTATTCATATGTGACGTTCCGGGGTTGCAGTGGCATCAGTAAGAGCTTTGTGCAAGAATCGTTCCTGACCTTCGTTAGGGGCATAGACAGAACCCACAAACAAAGTGTGGTCCCCTACTATTAACAGATGAGTGAGAGGTCTACCTTTTATCTGAAGATGGCGAGACTCACCGCCGCAGGTCTCCGGTTCACTTCTTTGTGTTGGAGGCCAAAATGCCTCCTGATGCCTCTGAAAACTCACTGTACTCGCCATCTTCCTTTTCCCTGCTGCAGAATTTCCTCTCACACAATGATAGTCCAGGTATCGTTCTCTCTAGGCAATGGGAGGCCCTTAAAGTGGTCATTGGGGGGGGTATCATTGCCATTTCTTCTGCAGATAATGCGGATCGTAAAGCAAAAAGGGAGGAGTTGACACAGAAAGTACGGGAACTGGAGCAGATGCACCAGCGTACTGGGGCACCCCGCATATGCAGAATATGCTGCATTGCGGTTTAGGCATTCCTTTTACACCGCCGAAGATATATGCGGTCGCCTACTCGTGCCCAAGTTCTGGGAGGTTCGTTTGCGCAAGGGTGTTCAGGTGATTAGGGACAGTGCAGGAACGACATGCTCGGATGATGCGGCTATTGTTGAAATCTTCCACAACTTCTACCCTCAACTTTAAAATGACCAGTTTCTGGAGGATATCAATGCCTATTTGGCCCAGGCCCGACTTCTCACCTTGACACCGGACCAAACAGCCCATATAGAGAGAGAGAGATCAGGTCGGAGGAAGTTCTCACAGCTATTGCTTGCTTGAAACGGGGCCAATCACCTGGTCTCGATGGCTACACTGTGGCCTTTTACAAACAGTTTTGCACAACGCTTGCCCCGTTGCTCATGCAGCTCTTCAATTCCTTTGCAGCACCTGGGGCGATTCCCTCCTCCATGTTGGAAGCAGTGATAGCTGTCATCCCTAAACCGGGGAAAGACAAGGCAGAATGCAGGTTGTATCGGCCTATCTCACTTTTGAACGTAGATCTGAAGCTCTACACCGCACATTGGCCAGCCGGCACGCCCCCTACATGCAGAGGCTTGTGGACCCTGATCAGGCCAGGTTCATACCGCAGCGACAGACGAGTGACAATACGAAATGTGTTACACACCTCATAGAAAAGGCCTCCTATATACCCAGGAAGTATATGCTTCTCACAACCGATGCAGAGCAGGCCTTTGATCAAGTACATTGGCCCTATCTTGAGCAGGCAGTGGCTCACATCGGCTTGGGAGAAAAAGTGCAGATGCACATCATAAATTGCAACAGATGCCCCACAGCGACCATACGGATCAACGGGCACACTTCCACCCCATTCCCCAATCATAGAGGCACGTGGCAGGGATGCCCCCTGTCGCCCCTACTCTTCACTCTCTAAATGGAGCCCATGGTACAGACGGTCAGGGATCATTCTCAGATCACGGGCATCCGCTTTGGCGGGGACACACACACCATAAGTTTAAACACAGACAATGTGCTAGTCACCCTAGCGAATCCCGAGAGAACATTGGGTACCTTTTTGGAGGAACTGGACACTTTCACCAGTGCTTCTGGGTTTAAGGTTAACCTGACCAAATCGATAGCGATGAGTCTTTCCCTGTTACCCCTAGAAAGGGTTGACCTACAGGCCCGCCATCCCCTGCAGTGGTCCGATGATATCTGGGTATCCACCAGGCCCCATACTTGCAGGCCATGAAGACAAATAATTACTCCCTTCTCCACACACACATCCTCACTGAACTACTGAGGTGGAAACATCAACAGATCTCAGGGCTGTGGCGTGTCGCAACTGATAAGATGACAATCCTCCCAAAAAATCCTTTATCTGTTCCAGATGCTTTCCTTGCCACCCCCTACTGGCTGGCTGCGGAGGGTGCAGTCAGAACTTTCCCTTTTCATATGGTAGGTGCGTAAGCCACGAATAAAGCGGGTAGTAGGCTTTCTCCCACCCCATGAGGGGGACTTGGGATCCCTCATCCCATGCTCGACTCTACTGTTGCGCAGCTTCGACATTTAGTCGAATGGAGCCGGGCTGAATCTGAAAAACATTGGCTATTTCAAGATCGCGCTGTCGTAGGTACATCTCTCATGAAAATTCCCTTTCTCTTGAAGGCCCACCACCCCCAATCTGTATGCTTCACAGGTGACACGCACAATCCTCACAGTCTGGGACCGCTAGCATGCACCATGACCGTACGACTTTCCCTTCTATACTCACGTCGATTTGGGATAACCTTGACTTTAGCCCCGGGATGGGCTCACAGTCTTTTTCAAATGTGGTGAGAGGCCGGATGCCACACGTTAGTCCTCTTATTCTCCAAAGGTGATATTACCCCCTTTTCACAGCTCCGGGCCGATTACGGCCTTCCAGAATCGGAATTTCCAGGTACGACACTGGGCTATGCACCCCAGCAACTGCCCACAGGTGGCTAGGCTTCTTACTCCCTATGAACAGTTGCTTATCACGCAGTCTTTGTAGTGTAGTTCCTATTTTCCCAATAGGCTCTGCGCATTGGAATAACATAAACAGCAGTGTAGACGTAGGACTGAGGTCATCTAGGTCTCTACTGACTATGTTAGACTTAATTTAGGTTTGCGCCAGCTAGCTCAGAGGTCATTGGAAACTTTCTTGACTGAATAGGAAGGGATCAGCTTCCCTGGCTCAGACAAGAAGGGATTCAGCTTCCGACAACCGCATAAACATGACAACTTTGCTCCCTCAGAATAAGAGTCAATCTCTAGAGTCGTGTGAAACAATAGACAGTTATTTCACTCAGTCAGATGTGCATACTTAGTTTCACCAGAGTGCAGAGAATAGAGAGACGGGCGTTTTGAATTAAAGGTATTATTTATTGAGCAGTCTTCCTTCTCATGCAAGAGAAATGAATTGCCACAATTGCAATACTTAATGTAAAGTAAAGTACGCACAGTAAAAGGAGTATTATGAAATAATACTGTAAAAGCATTGATATGGTTTCAAAGCCCTGAGACACTTTAAAATGGATAAAATATATATACATATATACATAGGCTAACGTGCTCAACTGGTGCTTCTAAAATACGCCTACCCCGGTGTACCTGACCTAAGCATAATACGCGGGAAGGAGTAAGTAAGTAGCAGTTTGAGTTAAGTAAGTTTTGCCAAGAATCTGACTCAAGAATTCTCTCTAAGGGTTTAGTCAGCACTGTACCTTGGGAATAGAATGTAGGAGGTCTGGTCTCAGGACTCGATATCCCAGTCACCTGCAAGGGTAGGCTGGAAACGCCGGAGCTGGATTTTCTCGGCAGGAGAAAAGACTGTGTCTTTCTCAGCGCGTCAAAGAGGAGGGGCAGCATCTGTGGGCTCTCTGCAAGTAGATTAGCTGCTCTGCTCCAGGACCGCCACCGTGTGTTTGCTTAAGGCAGCGTTGGTATAGTTATACCTGAAAAGTGCCGAGTTTGACGTAAGGTTGGGACATAAGACGTCAATAAAGATGTCACTAAGAACTGGCCGTTCTTACAATGCTCGCAGGAGTTCAATTACAAATAAAAACAAAGCAAGCGGGGATTTCCCAGGTTGCTGGAGGTTTGGTGTGTTGAAAGAACTCGTTGTGCTTTCTAGGAATCTAAGGAAGTAGCTTTTGCCATGCCTTGGGCTGCAAGGGCGATTTACTGAAACATGGATCTGTTTCTTATGCCATTATAGGGGTATTTATTGATTATAGCCGTGTAAGGGCATAAAATGGTAATATTGATTCAGGTTCCTAGATAAAAACACTACACCCACTCCACGATTTTATGTCCATCAATTACTAAAAACTAAGCAATAAAGATATATGTGTATTCCAACCCACCCCAAAATACATTTTGCATTCGAAATGGTGTATGCGAAATACACAGAACGTTATAGGTACTGTACGTTTTTAAGCAGTGTAATCATTCAAAAAATTGCATATATCTTTAGCTGAACGATTTGCGAAAATTACACATGAAATAGAAGCTCTGTTCTTTATGAATAGTTCTACTGTAAGCAGAGTACATGTGCCAAAAAAAAGGTAAATATTTTAGGATTTAGAAAAAATAATTTCGTTTTTAGGGGAAAAAATGGTTCCAAATGTTTTCAGTAGCTTTTGTTTTTCAAAGCTGAAGGCCGAATTCAGAGTTCATGGGAACGCTGTGTGCCTTTTTGCTCAAAAGTTATTCTTTTGGTTCAGGGGAGAACATTACTTCAGATAGATGTGCAAAAAAAACAGTCTACAGCTTCAGGTGAAAGTTCGACCAAGGATGATAATGCTGTAACTGGGCAGTCGTGAGAATTATTGATATCATCGGTGTCGGGATCAGCAATGCTCGCAGAAGGTCGTACCTGGGTGATGTTGCTCTCATTTCTTGCTTCACTGCCACCACCTAATCTTAGTGGAGAAGTCTCAACGAATGCCGTCATCAGGATTGGTAACCACTGGGGACAACACGATGCATGAGCCGTTACAGGACTTAGCAAAGTATCGATATCCATTGGTACTGCTGATTGTAGTGTAAGACAGGTGTCCAACACGCATTCTTCTCCGCATAGCATACATAGAAGCACAGGTAAGATGCAGTTCTGCCATATAGGTCTGAACGAAAGAAACCAGGTCATATTCAGATCTCTTATCCAGGCTAATCCAAGGACTTTAGTTATGCGGTCCCGGTAGCGTATTGCTAGGATCGTTTCTTCCATTGTTGCTGGAGTCATGTCTGCGTTTTGGCTTGCCATATCGGAGCAGAAGGGTCAAAAATAAGATTCCTGCTATGAGTCCCATAAGTAGTGGTAGGCCGCCAAAGACCAAATGGACAAACTTGGGAAAGATGCCCAGGACTGCTTCGAAGGGTGTTAACAGTCCCTAAAAAATTGTCTTAAATACATGTGCGATACCACTGGCATCTGACATATTTAGGATTTGGCTTAGCATTTCTACGAAATGCACCGGGCAATTAGTTGATAAAAGTGTATGTATCTCTGCCGTTGTCCTTGCAACTTGAAGATCCTACGTTGCTTTTGATGACGAAATAGGCACTGTTGTCTGTAAAAGCACAGACTTCATTTTGCTTAAAGCATCAATTCGTATCGAAGAGATATTCAACGGAGGCTAAATCGTCGCCTCGGTATCAGTAGGGACGGTTGGATACAATGCTTGCATACAGCAAGTGACCATGGAACTAACGCTTACGAGATATGCTTTTCCTGGTACCATGCCACAACAGCTGTGGTCCATTATTAGAACGTAACTTCCATTAAAAAGTTGTCTAAAGAATGGTTCTATTTGTGTTGCAGGTGTGCCGTGCTGGTGGCATAAAAGGTTATTTGAAGTCCCCTCACAGGCCCCATGTAAATTAATACCTTGGCACAGAAGTATACCGCTTAGTGATTGTTTACAATTATTACCACTAAGAAATACATTCTGATTTTTGTCACTATAACATGTGTGTGTATAAGGTAATTTCCATGATGACTTAATGTACCCTTTACCCAACCTTTCATACTGACCTACTGGTATATACTCCTAGCATTTTTTAAATTGGAAAGTTGTTATCGGAATTGTGATAATTCCGTCTATTATCCATTCAATGACAGGTCTTTCTGACATTGTCAATGGTAATCTCTCAAGTTTTTCAATGCTCAGAATCGTATAGTCTGCTCCTTTTTGTGCCAAACTGATTTGTTTATCAGTAAGGTTAAAGATAGAGAACAATGACATTGTGTTGATTAAATGCCAAGGCACATAGCCTGAACGCAGATTTTGCAACGTCCAGTCTAGCTGTACAATAGAACGTAATTGGGACTGACCATGTTGTAACATTAGCAAGTCCTGATCTATTATATCTATAGCAGATGATACAATACTGTCCAGTGAATATATTCTGCAGGACAGAGTCATTAACCCATTGTTCACAACAGAAAGTGATTTTTCCAAATTAATACGATCAATTTCTCGTATTTTTTCTGCTGTCTCAATTTGAGTCACTTTCCATGCTTCATTGTATGCAGCGTATATACTGGCCGCTATGAAACGTTTTTGACGCTGTTTGCGTGATCCCATTGTGAAATCGCGCAAGTCAGCACCGTCTTTAAGTAAAGTCAGGTGTTGCTTAATTTCTGCCAGTGTGGATGTTTGTAGCCATTCAAGGCATAGTTTCCCTACACTGTATGTTGTTACTATCCCTGGATGTTGTCTCTGGGAGTATCTAGGGTCTGGTCTGGTCATTTTTAACCCCTGTATTTTGTTCAGGAATCTATCTTGACATTTATTTGTGTCTGTTGGCCAGATTAACCACTTTTTCCCATCAGGATGTGTTCTATTTTGATGTAACTCAATATCTGTGGTTGTGTTATCAGGTATTGGCTTTGGAATAGACGGTTTGTTTAAGTCTTTGATTTTGGCTAGGCCAAAACAGGTAGTTTGTTGAATGGTGTCATTCAAGAACATTATTTGTTCTGGGATCATGCAGGCTCGAAATAATGCTTCTAGGCCTTGTTTCAATGTTGTTTTTCCAAAAATCAAAACCAAATGTAAATTTTTTTCATAAAATGTTTCCGAATAGATCAATTTAGCATTTGTCAGCATGCTTTTTGTCCCTGTTTTATCTAACAGTTTGTAATAAAATGTTTCTGCATCACTTGTGTTAAACCCTGAGAAGTATTGGAATTTCTCATAGAATGTTTTTGAACTGCTTTTAGGTGGAGTTGCACAATGTTCCCATTGATTATATTTAAAAACATTTCTAGGTTGAGCAGATTTATGCAAATAGTGGTCTGCATAGTGGTTATAGCAATACATCTGTTCATAATTCGATGAACCTTGCAAATAATCATGTTCTGTAAATTTTGCTGACATTACCAAATCTGACATTATATTATTTATGCTTTCAAAGTCCCAATCATCAGAGAATGTACTTGGTTTAACAAAGTCACTTAATGAAACCTTAAACTGATGAGGATATTTCAAGAGTTCGACCGGCCCATATATTTCGTAATCCGTTTTGTCCTAAACTACCCCTCCGGGTATTGGAATGGCTGTTACATTCACTGATGACAGTTCTCTTTTCTCGATGTGAGATGACTTGTATGGCTTTAGGACCAAGTTGATGTTCTTACTTGCTATGTCCATTGTACTGTATTTTCCCTCAATGAATTTTCCCAAACAAAGTACCATGATGAGCCAAAGCAGGAGGAAAAGTACACCTAGCACAATCCAAAATTCTAACCATGGAGAAACAAGATAAGTTTCTTTGAGTTGGTGAAAGAGTTCTATTACTTTGTCTTTAAATGTTTTTGTTGCTGGCGTTACTTCAGGGTCACTTTGATCTTCAGAAAAGTTATCGAAATTGATGAAGTAGCCAGATGCAGTTCTGTCAATTGTTGGGATTGGTTTTTCAATTTGTCTTTCATTAGCACAGTCTGAGGCTACATCGTTATAGACCGGTGTTTCTCGACGAACTGTATCAATTTGGGTTTCAAGAGGCACAAGTTCCATGGCATTGTTGCATAGTCCTTTTGTATTCACTGCAGGTTTATCAAATGTGATTAGTCTCTCAGTTTGAAGCTCTTGGATAGTAGCACATTTTGGTATTCTGTTATTTCTTAGGCATGGGCGGAAAATCCGTTCCGCTCGCGGATTTTGCGGATTTTCGGGAAATCCGCAATCCGCGAGATTTGCGAATCTCCCACAAAATCCGCAAATCCGCGAGCAGCGGATTTTGCTCGCACTGCTCGCACTGTTCGCGTGAGTTCGCGTGAGTTGGCGCCCCGCGAATAAGTGCAAAATTGCAGAAATACGATTTTAGCAAAACTGAAAGTAACTACTTACCAGGTTCAAAAGTTCAGGCTCATCATTAGTAGCCATTTCCTGTAGTGCTTCCTGAGGGGCCCCTCCAGAGTTCAGTTGCCAGTTGAAACTATTATGTGACCCTGCTCTGAACCTCAGAATAGTTACACATATGCCACAAAGGTCCTGAATTACAGCTAAGGGAGACAAGCAGGAGCCAGGCTGGAAGTTAAAATCCATTAATCAGCCCCTAATTCATTATTGTCAGTTGGGGCAGGGCAGGTGTTGTAACTAATTTTGCAACAATGAAAGCACTTAGCAAGTGCAAAAGATCACTAATCAGGGCGCACTAAGGAAGCAGGTGCCAGCTAAAAAAATATTCTGTGACACATTAATCAGCCCCAAATTAATTCAGGTCACTTGAGGCAGGGAAGGTGTGCTTTGCTTTGCCGAAAATAATGTACACTGGACAACCAGAGGGTGTGGTGATGAAACAGAGGGTGGCATGGGTGGGCCAGAGGGTGGCATGAGTAGTCAGAGAGTGGCAGTGGTGACAGAGAGTGGCAGTGATGAAGAAGAGTGTCCCAAACAGGCTGGACACGTAGAAACAACAAGTTCGCGAAACTTGCGACCCGACAGGTAAGTTCGCAATTTGCGAAAGTGTACAAAACCCTCACGAACTGGCAGAAACACGGGCGAACACAAAAAAAAAAAAATCCGCAAATTCGCGGGAATTCGCGGATTTTCCGGATTGCGAATCCGCAAATCCGCAAAATTCGCGAACGCGAGATCCGCAAAATTCGCTCATGCTTACTTGGGAGTCCACTTGGCCTACTACTTATTATTGGCCACATGATTGTGGTTTTACCAAGTCGATGGATACAACTCGGTTCTCCTTTTTACCAGCAAGGGGTAGTAGTACAACTGATCTCGTTCCGTTGACTGCTAAGACAGGTACTGCTTTTCTGTAAGAAGGCCCAAATTCCTTCTTCACTGCTATTTTCTCTCTGACCAGATCCCCAATCTTTGGAATCCAGACAGGTCTTGCTGGGACAGGTGGTGTGTCTTCAGTGGTTGTTGGCTGTTGTTTTAACTTTATGTTGCTCAGGGCTTTTCTTGTTTCATTTAAGTCCTGTAAAATAGCCAAACGATCTTTGATGTCAAAGCATTTTTTCTTATCTTCTACCACTGAAGTTTGACTATCTAAATCCTGAATATACATTCTAGTTCCGAACAATAGTTCGTACGGGCTGAAACCTTTTAGAGAATTTCTTGGCAGATTGTTAAGACTACGTTGGACACTTGTTAAATGCTGGACCCACCCATCACCCGAACCTAGTACCTTTGCCGCTATAGATTGCTTTATGTCTCGGTTTTTTCTTTCCACAATATCGTTTCCCTCAGGATGGAAGGGACAAGAGTACTGCAACCCAATGCCCATACTGGTCATGGCCTCCTTATAAGCTCGAGAGCTAAAAGCAGGACCCTGATCAGAATGTAGCATGGCTATTGCGTATGTGCCGATAAAGACTCTCAAATTTATAACAGTTCTGGCGTCAGCCGAGCGCTGGGGCCACATTTTAAAAGTGAATTTAGTCTTAAAAGAAATTAATAAGACGCTGGATTTTAAGTATAGATAGCCTTATGCTAACTACAGAAATGGCCATGGCAATACTCCGGTTGGCTCGTTACTGCGATCTCTGTTGCAGTCTGGACAGCTTTTTGCAAATTTATAATGTTGCAGGCTCATCCCCGGCCACCAGTATTCTGATTGTAATTCTGTCAGAGATTCCTTAGTCTGGTTGTGCCTTGAACCTTCACCCAAGTGTGCGTCTGCTATTAATAAGATTCTCCTGTTCATGTTTGGAATTACCCTATCCCCCACTCCAGGGATTTGAGCAAAAGGAACGGAGTTTGCGTCTATTACGTATGTATAATTGAGTGGATAGTTCATGGGTAGTGCTGCACAGTTGCCTTTTGAAGACGTTTTTACCGCCAGCATTGTTTCCCCGTCTATGTATTTTTCTGAACGCCTTTTTGTGGCTATGGAAGCCGGTTTAGTTGCTTCCACTGTGGCTGTATTAGCCAATGAATTCCCTGCAACGTGAACGCCATCACGTTCATGACTCAGAGTATGTATCACGTGAGTCTTTTGTAGTTCTTTCTGTAAAAGAACTACCTGTTTCCAAAACATTTTATGCTTGATTGTGGCACCTGTGTCATCTTTGTAATCGTTTTGAACCCAGTTCTGCAAATCATTATTGTAAGATTTGACGCAGAAATGCGAATCGCACACTATTAGTGTCGGGAATTCACGATCGGCATTTTCAAGCACCATCTTTAAAGATCTGATTTCAGCTCTCTGAGCCGAACAGTTTCTCAGTGATTCAGTTTTTGTTATTTTTGGTCTGAATTTACCGCACAGCCAGCAACCTTTAACAATCGCGCAGGCTTCATTGTAGGATTTATCATCTACATTGTAATGCTGTACAAATCTGCCGTAGAGATTATACAAGAGTATTGTAGGAGAGGCAGAATTTCGATTGGCAGGAGATATTCTTCTTCATAATTCAAATCATTCAGTTTTTTCATGTTCGGGACAAAATAGTATGTCACGTCTTCTGCTGCAAGAGAATTTTCCCACTGTATCCATTTTGGATCCAGTGCCACCGTTTTTAAATTAACTGGGCTGAATAATACCTCAAAGGCTGATTCTGCTGTATAAACAGTTATTCTTTTGCCTTCGGCTAGTGCTCTTTCTTTTGCTATAGCCATCTGAACCGCCTTCACAGTATTTTCTGTAAGACTGAATGTTTTTTTCCGCTTTTGTGTGATTTGTAAGCTATGGGTACCGTTTCTCCCTCATTAGAGGTCAGGTACGTGAATCCGCATCTTCCTGTGATGACTCGGATTACAAGATTGCTTGTATTGTCGCGTGTTTCTAATTTTGTTTTAGCTAACATGTCTGTCTGCAGTGATCTCAAAATTTCTGTGTGTTTTTGAGTCCAATTTATTGATTTGAAATCAGGTTTTATTAATTCGTAGTGAGGTTTAACTCTCTCCACATAATTTAGAATGTAAGTTCTTCCGAAATTCAGGAAGCCTAGTATCGATTGTAAGTTCTTCAGCGTTTTTGGTGCTTGGAGTACAGCACACTTCTCTAAGAAGTTGTCTGCTAGGCTTTTGCCTTCACTTGATAATTCGTATCCTAAAAATAGGACAGTTAGATGGGCAATTTGTGACTTTTTAAAGTTGAATTTGTAACCCTCTGCTGCGAACCCAAGTATTATGGTGTTCACTTTTCTCAAGTGAGTATCCAAGTCGTCGTCTGTCAGATAGATGTCATCGACATAAGATAATGCCTCATCATCATACATTTGTAGTAACTCTGTTACTCTTGCTGAGAATAATCCTGGGCTGTTCTTGAATCCCTATGGGAGTCGGCAGAAATCTTTCTGTGACCCCATTATTGAGAAAGCGGTTAAATACCTGCTTTCTGGTGCGATATTTTGACAAAAGAATCCATTTGAGATATCTAATGTTGTTTTGTATTTTTTGCCAACTATATTATTCATTAGTGCCGCACTATGCGAATTTTGTACCGCAAATGTTTTGCAACATGAGTTAAGGTGTCTGAAGTCCAAGACTAGAAGATATGAATCGTCTGGTTTGGAGACAGGAAACAAAGGATTGTTCATTTGAGAGGTGCATGTTTCAATCACCCCTTAGTATTCAAGTTCATCTAAGATCTCCCTGACCTGTTTTTTAGCTTCTTGCTTAATTGGGTACTGCCTTTGTGCAGTTGGTTGACTTTTTAATTGGATTTTGTGAGGAGGAGAGTCCTCGTCCCATCCTACATGATTCTTATATAATGCAGGTGCTTGAGCTACTGCCCATTTTCTGGGATATATATATTTACTATGTATTGGAATATAATTTGAGAAGGCAGGCATAATCATTTCTTCGCCATGAGGGCACTCCCTGACAAACTCTGGGGGCCAATCTTTCTCGCCTAACAGGATGTCATAGCCTTTTGAGAGGTTATCCCAAAACAGACCCCTTACCTTCCTAGTTTTATCTCCCTCTATAAGCAATGTTATTTCGTATATTTTATGAGGTTCGCTAACTCTGGTATCTGCAGTTTCCACCGAATGTATTCATTCGTGTCCACTGTCTCCAGCTAATTCATCAGGATTTTGCGAGCTATGGTGATTTCTGCTGCGCTGTCTAGCATTGTCTGTGCCCACTCTCCGTTTTTCAGCTGTGTCCTCAGTATCCTCGGCATGTTCGATTATTTTAATACTGGCTACCTTCTTTTTTGGAAATTGTAATTTTTTACTTTGAGCCGGTTCCTTGTCTTTGGACTTGACGTGCTCTTCCCTGTGTTCTGATCGTCCTCTCCTTTCCGATTTCTGCAAAAAAGATCGAGAGGGACGTGTATCAATATCTTGATATCTATCAGGCTTTTTCAAATTATCCCTATTTCTAAGGTTGTATCTTTTTTCAGAGGGCTCCCTTTGGGGAGACTGGTGTCCTCGGCTAGGAGCTCTTTCTCTCCGCTGAGGAGACCTTCCTCTGGACTGGAAAAAATTTTCTTATGGAGTGGATTGTTTTAATAAATATCTTTTCAGGATTTTCAAGTAGTTGGGGTTTTACCGATTTCCCACCCAAACTATCTCTACCTAGCTCTTCACAGGATTTTTCTATGATTCTGGCAAGTTCAATTGGTTGATCTGTTATATCTGTTTCTTTCAATTTTTGGCGGATCGCCACAGATGCTGCTTCTCCTTTTATGTTGGCTAATAATATAGCCGAGACCTGCTTGAAGTCTTTCAGTAATTTCCTACCAAGAGTTAAAGCGAGTTCTGGACCGTATTCATTCTGAATTTGTTTTAGCACATCTGGTATTACCGCCAGAGACGGAACACCATGTGTTTTTGTGTAAATGGAAGCAAAGACTGTACCCCAAGTGTCACAGTCCTCCACATGTGCTGCGACCCCCATTGGAAGGCAGATAGTCAGAATTCTGTGTTTCTCAATAGGGGTAGTATTTGGGAATACTGCCTCTATTTGAGTTATTTTCTGTGCTAGCCAGAATGGAATTTGTTCCCGTTTTGCGGGTGTTTTTCCCAGACATGATTGTATGTTCTGTGGTGTAATTTTATTTGTGTTACCCTGATGAGGGGTCAGCTGTGGAATATTAACAGCTGGTTGGACTGTTGCAGTCCGCATTACATATTGGACTAACTGTCTGTGAATTTTAATTAGTAATGTTAGCTGGGCTAAAAGTTCCTTGTCTGACATTTTTTCGATGTCTGGATGAGGTGTGTAGCTGGCTAGAACCTGCCACGTTGCTCCTGGTCTACCTAGTGGACCGAGCCTGGTGATGTGATCATTATGTTTTAGGGCGCCTTTAAACCAGAGCAGGTGCTCTTGGTAATTTAGTGGGATTTCAATATCCTCGAAAGGAGTATATTCATCCGGAGGTTCCTCTATTTTGTAATAGTGGAATTCATGTGTTGTAGCGTTTGCCGCTGTAAAGTTTATCCATGAATAGAATACCTCTCTCTGCCGATATTCGTGTGCCTCTATCACGAAAATGACTGCACCACCTCGTGATGACAGTCCGTTTTCTATAAGTTTTAAAGTTATTGTTTTTCCTATGTTGACCGGAATGAGGATAGCATTCTGGTCATTCTGTAGGAGACTTGTGTCATCCTCTATTAGTCGGGCTGCTAATCTAGCTGCTTCCCTTTTGTCTTCACTCCCTGGCATTTTTACTGTCAGAAAGGTTTTTGTTGCAGATCAAGTTTCAAGGAGACAAAAGATCAGGTGCACAATATTTTGGAACACTGTATCCTTCAACGTTGACTCAACCATAAACTCTACATAGGAATCTCTTCCTACTATGTTCTGGCGGATTTTAACCTTTCACCCAATCTAGACGTCTATTGGAGTATTTACGGGAGAAAGGGTCTGCGTGAAAAAGCACGACCGAGTTACTCTAACGTCTTGCGTTAGTTTTATCGCCTTACCAAACGTTGGGCGCCATGTAGTGTAGTTCCTATTTTCCCTAATAGGCTCTGCGCATTGGAATAACATAAACAGCAGTGTAGACATAGGACTGAGGTCATCTAGGTCTCTACTGACTATGTTAGACTTAATTTAGGTTTGTGCCAGCTAGCTCAGAGGTCAATGGAAACTTTCTTGACTGAAAAGGAAGGGATCAGCTTCCCTGGCTCAGACAAGTAGGGATTCAGCTTCCAACAACCGCATAAACATGACAACTTTGCTCCCTCAGAATAAGAGTCAATCTCTAGAGTTGTGTGAAACAATAGACAGTTATTTCACTCAGTCAGATGTGCATACTTAGTTTCACCAGAGTGCAGAGAATAGAGAGACGGGCGTTTTCAATAAAAGGTATTATTTATTGAGCAGTCTTCCTTCTCATGCAAGAGAAATGAATTGCCACAATTGCAATACTTAATGTAAAGTAAAGTACGTACAATAAAAGGAGTATTATGAAATAATACTGTAAAAGCATTGATATGGTTTCTTAGCCATAAGACACTTTAAAATGGATAAAATATATATACATATATACATAGGCTAACGTGCTCAACTGGTGCTTCAAAAATACTCCTACCCCTGGGTGTACCTGACCTAAGTCTAATACGTGGGAAGGAGTAAGTAAGTAGCAGTTTGAGTTAAGTACGTTTTGCCAAGAATCTGTCTCAAGAATTCTCTCTAAGGGTTTAGTCAGCACTGTACCTTGGGAATAGAATGTTGGAAGTCTGGTCTCAGGACTCAATATCCCAGTCACCCGCAAGGGTAGGCTGGAAACGCCGGAGCTGGATTTTCTCGGCAGGAGAAAAGACAGCGTCTTTCTCAGCGCGTCAAAGAGGAGGGGCAGCGTCCGTGGGCTCTCTGCGTCTGCTGGGCTCTCGGCAAGTAGATTAGCTGCTCTGCTCCAGAACCACCACCGTGTGTTTGCTTAAGGCAGCGTTGGTATATTTATACCTGAAAGGTGCCGAGTTTGACGTAAGGTTTGGACATAAGACGTCAATAAAGATGTCACTAAGAATTGGCCGTTCTACAAGTGCTCGCAGGAGTTCTATTACAAATCAAAACAAAGCAAGCGGGGATTTCCCAGGTTGCTGGAGGTTTGGTGTGTTGAAAGAACTCGTTGTGCTTTCTAGGAATCTAAGGAAGTAGCTTTTGCCATGCCTTGGGCTGAAAGGGCGATTTACTGTAATATGGATCTGTTTCTTATGCCATTATAGGGGTATTTATTGATTATAGCCGTGTAAGGGCATACAATGGTAATATTGATTCAGGTTCCTAGATAAAAACACTACATCTCCAGACAAGAAGTCAATCTCAGATCTGTATAAGATGCTACTGTCCAGATACACTCATACTTATCATGCGGGGCGTGTTATAAGTCGCGCCATACAGCATCACATGTAGGTCTCACTGAAACGCTCATCAAGTTAGTCTGTCACTGGTACTACAACCCAGAGAGACTCCACCAAGCTGATGTGATGCAGAGCCCTGACTGTTGGTGGGGGTGTGAGAAGAAGGGCACACTGGTTCACTTGCTGTGGGACTGTGAATACCTTCGGACCTACTGGACGCGCATTTTAGACGACGTGGACAAACACCTTGACACTGAGATTCCTAGGCTCCCTGTGTATGTTCTATTGGGGGTGCCAAATCCACTTACCTACCCCTTGAAATCCAGGCGAGGGAAACAGATAGCCATAGCACTGGGTACAGCCATCCAGAACATATCAATTCACTGAAGAACCCCCCGCATTCCTGCACACACAGGGTGGTACCAACGATTATGGCACATGTAGGGCATGCAAAAGATCTCCCTTACCCTAGCCGGGAAAGGCTCCTCTTTCAGCGATTTATGGCAGCCATTCCTCACTCTGCTTACACAAGAATTTCAGGAGTTGTTATGTCCGAGATACCTACGCCTTCTACACCTAACAGCACCGGAACCGTCTGCGTAGAATGACCAGCCTCTGAGACTGATGTCGGAATGGACCAAGGAAGGGTGGGGGGTGGCTCACCTTGTGCTTTCTTTCTTTCTTCCTTTTCTGTCTCTCGGGGTGGTCGGTGGGAAGTACTTGTTTAATGTTGATTTTTGTAATACCGATGCACTGCTTAGTATTTATGGTGGGCCTTGTGTGGCCCTTTATGTGTGAGTTCACCTCTTGTATTATTATATACAAAATAATTAAACCATAAAAGAATTATAGAAATCAAACCCATGGTGTACCATTTGGAGAACATGGTGGCCGGCAAGCGACAGGTCGCGGAGGCTCCAGGAGTCGGGAGTCTCTTTCCACTGGCACAGAGGGAATTCTCACCCTGACAGTAAAGGGATTGCCAAACTTGGTGCAAAAATGGTAGAGAGGATATTTTTTGTTTTGTTTTCTCCCACTTACCTCATCTACGGCAGCAACGGTGTCGGCGGCGGCTGCAAGACTATCGGGACAGGATCTTCAGTGGACCCTAGCAGCACCCGAGCTTGGCAGGGGACAGAGGCCGGTTGCACAGAACCCCTTCCGGGTGAACAGAGGCAGAGGCAGCACAAGTGTGGCGGGCTTCCACAGGGAGCCAAGAAGGTGCTTGGAGGAGGTCAAGAGTGCGGGTTTGGTGCCAGGTAGGGGGAGGACATCCATCAGCTGCAGGATTCACAGGAGAATAGCAGTGAAAAAGGGAGGAGTGTCCCCTCTACAAGGCAGTTGAAGAAGAACTTGAGGGGGAAGAGTAAAATGTATCTGGAGGTAAAAGGCATTGCTTTGACATATGATACCAAGGGTGGGACGCTGAACAGCATTATAAGGGCAGGTATTCTCTAAGAAGCTTACCTACAGGTGATCCTTTATTAGGTTGCGGAAACATTCAAGGCAATTTTGTTCAAGACGCTGTTACTATAAAAAAATGTTAAATACCCAGTTAGGTTGAGCTGCAGTTAAGGATTTGGTAAGCCCCAGGAGGTGAAATCTAGGAACACAAGGGTAGACCCCCAACCGCACACATTTAAAAGTTACCTCCTTATTGCGAAAGGTGATGCCAAAAACCCTAATATTAAAACACCCAGTTATTTCTCCCCCACCAGCACCTCACGTTTCTTAGAGGGAGAGGACATTCTTAGTCCAAATAGGTTTCAAGTCTTGGTGGATAACCCACAGACCCTGGAGGAGTCTATTCTTAACACTCAGAGGATGGAAAGTGCGAGTTTGGATACAACTATGAACCCTCCCCCCAGGGTGAAGAACAGGGGCTTTACAGCCTGGTCAGAATGGGCAGGGTCAGGGTGCAAGTCCCGAGCTGGTGGTAGGGCCATCAATTCAACTAACATCTCAATCGGTCTCTGACCTGATCCAGTTGTTAATAGCAAAAGTCAGGAGCAGATTTGAGGCCTCAGAAATTAATCAAATGGAGATTAGATCTGCATGTGATAAGTTGGAAAGGATACTAGATGCCCTGTCAGCTAGGACTTCAGTGCTAGAAACAGTGAAGGAACTGACTTCCCAAATTGAAGAAAACAAAAAAGAGATCACTTTGCTTAAGGAAAATGGAGTGGATATCTAAGAAAAGCTAGAATCCATGGAAAATAATCGAAGAAGGAGTAACCTCAGTGTGTTAAAAATTCCAAAGGGGCTATGGAAGCCGGTTTCGTTGCTTCCACTGTGGCTGTATTAGCCAATGAATTCCCTGCAACGTGAACGCCATCACGTTCATGACTCAGAGTATGTATCACGTGAGTCTTTTGTAGTTCTTTCTGTAAAAGAACTACCTGTTTCCAAAGCATTTTATGCTTGATTGTGGCACCTGTGTCATCTTTGTAATCATTTTGAACCCAGTTCTGCAAATCATTATTGTAAGATTTGACGCAGAAATGCTTCAGTTTTTGTTATTTTTGGTCTGAATTTACCGCACAGCCAGCAACCTTTAACAATCGCGCAGGCTGCATTGTAGGATTTATCATCTACATTGTAATGCTGTACAAATCTGCCGTAGAGATTATACAAGAGTATTGTAGGAGAGGCAGAATTTTGATTGGCAGGGGATATTCTTCTTCATATTTCAAATCATTCAGTTTTTTCATGTTCGGGACAAAATAGTATGTCACGTCTTCTGCTGCAAGAGAATTTTCCCACTGTATCCATTTTGGATCCAGTGCCACCGTTTTTAAATTAACTGGGCTGAATAATGCCTCAAAGGCTGATTCTGCTGTATAAACAGTTATTCTTTTGGCTTCGGCTAGTGCTCTTTCTTTTTGCTATAGCCGTCTGAACCGCCTTCACAGTATTTTCTGTAAGACGGAATGTTTTTTTCCGCTTTTGTATACAAGTGTGATTTGTAAGCTATGGGTATCGTTTCTCCCTCATTAGAGGTCAGGTACGTGAATCCGCATCTTCCTGTGATGACTCGGATTACAAGATTGCTTGTATTGTCGCGTGTTTCTAATTTTGTTTTAGCTAACATGTCTGTCTGCAGTGATCTCAAAATTTCTGTGTGTTTTTGAGTCCAATTTATTGATTTGAAATCAGGTTTTATTAATTCGTAGTGAGGTCTAACTCTCTCCGCATAATTTAGAATGTAAGTTCTTCCGAAATTCAGGAAGCCTAGTATCGATTGTAAGTTCTTCAGCGTTTTTGGTGCTTGGAGTACAGCACACTTCTCTAAGAAGTTGTCTGCTAGGTTTTTGCCTTCACTTGATAATTCATATCCTAAAAATAGGACAGTTAGATGGGCAATTTGTGACTTTTTAAAGTTGAATTTGTAACCCTCTGCTGCGAACCCAAGTATTATGGTGTTCACTTTTCTCAAGTGAGTATCCAAGCCGTCGTCTGTGAGATAGATGTCATCGACATAAGATAATGCCTCATCATCATACATTTGTAGTAACTCTGTTACTCTTGCAGAACTCTTGTTACAAAATGCAGAATTTTCAGCAGGTGGAAGATGTGGAGAAACTCATAAAGTCAATCTCAGATGCAGGGATAAATATTAGATTTTCTTCCCACAAGTCTGCCCTAATATTTCTGCCCACAAGTCTAATCTAATATTTACCCCTAGCCCAAACTCTCTATACCTTATCCCTGCATCTGAGATGGACTTTATGAATTTCTCCACATCTTCCACCCGCTGAAAATTCAGCATTTTGTTATTATGCATCGCCCACAATGTAGCAGAGAATTTCAATTGTGCCATGGCGCCTCTTTCTTCTCTCTGTCTTTTTTCTTAGGAGATTTCGGGTGTTTTCTTTTTCAGGATAAAGTAATTGCTAGCGGCACAATGAAATAAGGTGTTATTTTGTGTCCCCACAAGCTTAGGCCATGGAGAAGGAAAAAGGAGGTTTTTACGGGGAGGGTGATTTAGGGGGTTATGGAAGGAGTATGGGTCCCGGGGTAGGGAGCAGGGTGAAAAAATTCAAAACAATATGTCTCTTCGCCAACATGTGGTTCTTGGCTCCCTTCATGTAGACAGACTATGGTACAAGGGATGAGGGATGGCCAGAGTGTTCAGTTGGAGATTTTATTTTGGAATGCGAATGGGTTAAGAGTCAAATATAGGAGGGAAAAGATGATAAAATATTTTGAAGATGCCCCAGCCCGGATCATAATTTTGCAGGAAACTCACTTGACTGACATGGAATTGGAAAATCTTTTTAAGTCAGGAGGTTGGGTCCAAGAGCTTATCTGTACCAGCCAACAGTTAACCATAAAAGGGGTTGCGACTTTGGTAAAAAAGAACTGTATATCACCATAGAAGAATGCAGAGTAGACAGAGATGGTAGATGGGTTATAACTAGAATAAGGTGCTACCATAAAAAATCGAGTTTTAGGGTATAATGGTTCAAATATAGAAGACCCCAGTTCATTTAGAGGATTATTGACGGAGATGCTAAGCTTTCCGGACCCAGGGGATTTCAATGTGGTGTTGGATGGTGGTTTGGACCGTTCATCTAAGACACGGGTACTCATAGTATGGCCCGCGGGCCCGCCTTCCTTGGTGGCCCGCGGACCTTGCAGACACCGTACCAGTGTCTTCGATTATTTTTTTGGGAGAGTGTCTGCAAACACTGCCAGTTGCAGCAGCGAGACAGAGACTCTGCTGCTCCGTGGGGGCCGGGCGATTTCAGCCATAGAGTGGAGTTGCAGGGGCGCTAAGAGGAGAAATACAACACAGCCTCATTAACATGCCAATGGTCTTTTAAAGACCTGTTAAGTGCTCGGGTGCGGCTGTGTGTGTGTGTGCCCCGGAAGCTGTCTCAGCCCGGGCACTCACAGGCAGGGTGAGACGACAGAGGGGGAGGAAAAGGGAGGGAGAGAGAGAAAGAGGGAGAGGGAGGCAGGGAAAGGGAGACAGAGGGAGAGGGAGGGAGGGAAAGGGAGGGAGAGGGAGGCAGAGGGGAGGGAAAGGGAAAGGGAGGGAGACATACGGGGAGGGAGACAGAGGGAGAAGGAGGGAGGGAGACAGGGAGAGGGAGGGAGGGAAAGGGAGACAGAGGGAGAGAGAGGGAGGGAAAGGGAGACAGAGGGAGAGTGAGGGAAGGAAAGGGAGACAGAAGGAGGGAGAGTGAGGAGGGAAAGGGAGACAGAGGGAAGGGGTGGGAAAGGAGACAGAGGGAGAGTGAGGGAGGGAGAGGGAGACATAGGGAGGGAGAGTGAGGGAGGGAAAGGGAGGCAGAGGGAGACAGAGAAGAAGGGAAGGAGACAGAGGGAGAGGGAGGCAGAGGGAGACAGAGGGGGAGAGAGGGAGGGAAAGGGAGGCAGAGGGAGAGGGAGGGAGGGAGAGAGGGAGAGAGAGAGAGGGAGGGAGGGAAAAGGAGAGTAAGGGAGACAGAGTAAGGGAGACAGATTGAGGGAGACAGATTGAGGGAGACAGTGAGGGAGGGAAAGGGAGGGGGAGAGAAAGAGAGTGAGAGAGAGAGAGAGAGAGAGAGAGAGAGAGAGAGAGAGAGAGAGATATGCCGGGTTTGGTGGCTCAGTGGACGAAGGTGCCCGCTGCAGGGACCAGTGATCAACGTCATGGTCAGTTTCTTTTTGTTTAACTAGCCCCGCCCCCTCCCCCACTGACCCCACCCCCCGGTTTGGCCTTCGGACGCAAACCACACTGTAAATTTGGCCCAAACCCATGATCTAAGAGTAGAGCAATACCAAATAGCAAGATGCAGTCTTTATTAAAGTCCTCCATGAAACAGTTAGGCTGGTTGGACATTTGGAGAGAAAAAATTGGAGCCAAGAAGGGCTTCACTTTTAATAACAAAAAGTATGGCCACCAATCAAGACCATATTTTTTTTAATAGATCAAGGGTTGAAGGAATGGGCTAAGGATATTAAGCATCTAGGAGTGCATTTGTCAGATCACTCTGCAGTAACCCTAGTTTTAGATCTATCAATTAAGCCAATTCAGAGGAGATGCACAACAGACTGTGCCTTACTATTAGATGAGTCAGTAACTTAGAAGTCCCACAAGTTTTTTACGATTCATTTAGACAGTGCCACATTGGTGGGGGGAGTATGGGATTCGTATAATGCTTTTCCATACAATCATTCAAAAGGAAGAAATATAGAGCAGAAGTAGGGGAAATAGAACAATATATTCAGCGGTTGGAACAACAGATATCAGCATCTGGGTTTGAGCAAGATTCGGGTCTTTACAAACCTGTACGCAAACTCTCAGGTTGGAGCTAGCTAGGGTGGTTGAAGAGAGATTGCAGAAGAGGTGGCAAGCCTGCAAACTCACCCATGTATTATATGGGGAAGGGTGTGGAAATCTCTTGGCTTGGAAAACTAAGAAAGATCAGGCAAGAGGTTTTATAAACCAACTTAGGTGTGAAGTGCCAGAAAACGTCCTACAACCAGCGAAGAAGTTATATAAAAGACTGATTGAGGTTCACATCCCAGTAATTGTGAATTTCTTTTCAGACATCTTTGAGCAAGGGAGTGAAATACCAACATCCTGGAAAGAGGCCATAGTAATGGTGATTCTTAAATTTGGAAAACCCCCAAATGTTTGTGACTCCTATAAGCCAATTTCGCTTTTGAATTACGATTATTAAATCTTTGCTAAACTTTTGGCAGAAAGGGTAAATGGGGTGGTGGGAGATCTCCTACATGAGGACCAAAAAGGCTTTGTTAGTTGGAGGGGAATTCAGGGTCTAACCTACAACTTAATTGGAGAAATATATATATAGCTATGGTCCATAAAGCTCCTCTGGCTGTTATCACCTTAGACACTACAAAGGCCTTTGATAGGGTAAACTGGTCCTATATCCAGAAAATATTAAGGTTGTGCAATCTAGGCAAGAACTTCTGTCGGACTATAAAATTGATTTACCAAAACACAACACCTAGGTTTCTGGTAAATGGGAATCTTTCTATCCCATTTAAGATCTCAAGGGGAACTAGACAAGGGTGCCCTCTATCTTATCTTTGTTTCAATCTATATATCGAGCCCTTAGCAGTGAAAATTAGAAATTACGTTAAAAAATCCTCCTTTAGGTATACAGGCTGGGAGAAAAAGGTGACCTTGTACACCGATGATCTAATTGTTTATACTTCAGACTTGTCTGCCTCGGTTCCCATGATAATTTATCCAACCACTCAATTAAGGCGTATTTCGGGCTATAAAATGAATGAACAAAAAACAGAGATAATGGCCTGGAACATGAATGTACACCAAGAGAGTATTAAAAACCAGATGAGATACTTAGGTATTAGGATCACACACAGCATCGAGAAAATCACGGAAATAAATTTCAATAGGGTCAGCAAAGATATTTGCAAGTCACTACTAAGCTGGACATATTTACTGCTGACAATCATTGGAAGAGTGAACTTAATGAAAATAATGATCCTTCCCAAACTCACTTTTCTATTCCAGACATTTCTTTGGTCTTTAGAGAAGAATGTCTTAAAAAACTACCGGCTAAGATAAGTAGTGTTATCTGGGCCTCAAAGGCACGCAGATTGCATAGGAAAAGCCTGACAGGAAGAAGATAAGGCCTGTGTCTACCAGATTTGTCTTATTATGCCTGGATGTTTCTCCTAAGGAATGAGAAAATGCGTCTGAATGAACCTGATGGTTCAGACATTGGTAAAATGTTATGGGTGATATTATCAGATGTGAAGGTTTTATCTACAAATTTAAAGATCCCAGATATTTTGAGAAGGTGCATCTTAAGATTTTATATGGCTTAGCAATTACTTGGCACAAGATCAGAAAGGAGATACATTTCAGCTACCATAGAGCATTGGCACCAATATGGGGTGTGCCTAGCTCCCCAGAGAAGGCTAAGGACAGTCCAGAGGCTCCTCTGAGGGAGGCAGGAGTGATGTGTTGGAAAGAACTAGTTAAAGATGGGACTTTACATCCTTGAAATAAGTGGTCGGAGCTGGAGTCCATGCTGGCCGGTAAAGTCCCAAATTTGTATTGGCTTTTGATGGACCTTGGATGACGATTTTAGACTACCGACTAACATGTGGGGAAAGAGCTTGCTTGCCGGGGCTGCAGGTAGAAAACTTATGGCAAGTATTTTGTAACATTCTGTACTCCATGGTGCACGCCGCAAACTTAAAGAGAAACCATTTTTTTTGTCTTCTCAGGGCCTATTGGACACCCCTAAGGTGATCTAAATTGGGTAAGGGTGTCACTCCGAAATGCCCAAAATGCTGCCAAGAAAAGGCGGATGATAAACATATGTTCCTGGAGTGTCCTGAGATTCATTGTTTCTGGGCAGAAGTGAGTAATTGCATGTCTATGATGTTCGGAGTGGCAATTCAGGTAAGCATAGCCTTTGTTTTCTTTTGAGGTTTCAGGCGCTATACGAGTCTATGTCTGTCAACATAAGAAAGCTGGGTTTTTATTTGATATTGCTTGCTCAAAGAGAAATATGTAAAAATTGAATGAAAAATTTACCTCCGACCATGATAGATTGGATTAGATCTGTAAAATATACAATTAGACTAAATAGAGCATCAGTAAATATAGAAAGATGATTTCTGGTCTCCATGTGAAATTTAGCTTAAGTCTGACTTGAATACTGTCCTATGATTATGACTTTATACTGTGTATCACTGCTCTGGCAGTTTTTGCACGTGGTCTTTGGCCAGAGCAAACCACAAAGGGAGAGGTTCTGTGTAAAGAGCACTATCATAGGTTTCTAAACAAGGATCTCTGGTAGGTGCTAATCAAGGGGGGCCCCAGAGTCTTTATTTATTTATTTTTTATTTATTTTATTTATAAAGTTTTATATAGCATGAAAAAGATCCAGAGGGATATCAAAACGCTTTACAAATGAAGGGAGGAAGGACATAAATCCAGTATTGACCACCAGTAAGAATATAAAACTGGAATAATCACATATATCCCAGACATCTAAATGCATAGTTTTCAGACAAATGACACAAGGAGAATAGTACAATAAACGAGTATGTAACAGTCTAAGAAAGGGGTATACAGTGCAGGAAAAAGCATGGACCCAGTATCAACAACATGTATGAATACATAACAGGAATACTCGCATGTTTCCCAAACAAGTGAATCACGGAGAATATTATGAAAAACCTGAAAATAACAGGCAATGTAGGGACACACAAAATGCAGTAAAGACAAGCAGCATCACATGAGGGTACAATGGTTATAGGAACAGTGGTTTTCAGCGAGTGATCCAAGCCCAAATTAAGGTAAAAATGTGTTCATTAGGAATCTTTTGGCTACAAGTTTGAAAACGGTCGTTGAAGAGATTGTGTGAACTACTGCCGGAGAAGGCCCGGAGAGCGGTTCTCTTTTTCTTAAGGATGGGTGGTTTCAGGAGGAGGGTGATAGCGCTTCTTGATGCTCTCCCATCACAAGATAATTAAAGATTTTTGGCAGGGTACCTGGGAGTTTTGAAATGCAGGGCTTTGTGCGCTAATACAGCAATCTTTAGCTGAATTTGTGCTTTATAATGCAACCATTTAAGAAATTTTAGGATTAGGGATATGTGCTCACTTCGTTTGGTACCTGTGACCAGTCTGGCCGCAGCGTTCAGTGATGCCCTTGGTAGTGCCAGGGTGTATTTGGGCAGGCAGCAGAGCGTCGCGCTGCCATAGTCCAACCTCGGCAGGACCAGAGCTTGTACCACCTGCTTGAAGTTCTTTTGTGGAAGGAATGGTTTGATGTTTCTGAGTGTCCTCATCAAGTGATTAGCTCCCTTACACACTTTGCTAATTTGATTTTTCATATTCAGGTGTTTGTCCAGGGTGATTCATAGAGATTTGGCTGAGTTTATAATGAGAAGGGTGCAATTGAAGGCTGTAAGGTGATTCAGCCAAGGGAGTAGATTAGGCATGTGGTTTGGAGGAGAGATGAAAAGGAATTCAGTTTTGGCGGTGTTGAGCAGTAGATGGTTCTCAGTTAGCCAGTTTTGCGTAGCGTTTTGAGGTTCTGCAAATTACGAATTCGTTCGTGCTCAGCCTCCATTTTGAGATTGCCGCCATTTTGTGTTGCCCTCACTCAGGCAGCTTGGCGAACGCGATGTTTCTGTCGTTTCTGCTTTGCGTGTCAGGTGGCTTCCTCGCCTATGTTTACTAACGAGTGTCAGGGTCTGGCCGAGTACACTAATTCCTGTCTGAGCTGATTAATCCCCGTCCGGACGACATGTCATTTCACACCATTGTTTCCTTTAAGTTATCTTATCTGCTATCCTTCGCTACATGTCTCATGCATTCTCCTGTTTCTCGACTATCCTTCTACAACACGCAGCTGTGTTTTCTCTGCTTATAAATCGAATTGTGTGGATTTGCTTGTGATTTACTTAAGGGGTCGAATGACAAACAGAACCGGGAACTTGAGTTGCTTAGATCTTAAAACATTGTCTATAACATTTGCCTATAGCTTATGCTTGTGTGTGATTGCATTTTGCATTGTATTGTATCATATATAAACGTGTGCGCCACAGAGTTAAGTGGCAGTCTCTTTTGAACCTCGTTGTACTCTAAGACCACTGTACTAGCTGCAGCTAATAAATACCATCTTCTACGCCAGACGAAGAGTCCGTGTCTCTGTTTTGACAAGGCGGGTGAATCCCCGGGATTTCAGACGAACGCTGCGCCACCGGGCCTTAAGGCTGCGGTTCTCCAACTGGCGCCCAACGTGGGGCGACTTCAGTGGTAGCGGTTGAGCCCGAGGGTCGTGAGGAGCCCCGTAAGAAAACTCTGGAGGAAGCGCACCACGTGATCGACCCCTGTATGTCGGAAGTGGACCGAAGGTCTTTGACGGCGCGGCTACTCCTCTCCGACGGCTGCGGACGACTGCTGCCCTGACTGTCGCCCTGCCTTTGACCTTTCTGAGGTTTTGGTAGAGCGAGACGATAGACGGACCTTCACTGGTGCAGAACGATTCATAGTTAAGTATTTGGTGGGTCGCTCCCACAGACCTTTGTTTTGTTTTATTCTTAGTCTCTGTTCAAATATTGCAATAGCTGAAGCCAAGGGGTAAGTACGATTGTACTGTTTCACTGATCTACACCCCTTGTTGTTTGTGATCAGTCTAGAGAAGTGACGATGCCTGGGCTGAGTAAGTTCAAAAGATTTTGTTGTTTGGGTTGTACGAGGGATTCCCAGTTGGAGGAATCATGTCCGATCCCTCCGGTTGGAACTCCGACTTATGAGCTCTATTGAAACATGGTATTGGTCCCATTACCTTTAACGAGACATGGGCCCGATATTCGAAAAATAGTGTAGTTTTGAGATGGCCACAGAATGGTAGCTTTGAATCTGCTATATTAGATAATTCAGAAAGGATTCTGTTTAAAAGAAAAGCCCGGCAGGCTATGTTTAACTCCTTTCGCCTTTGGCGTAAAAAAGCCAAACAGAAAGAAATCAAACAAGCGAAAAAGGATAGGAAAGCACAAGACATGTCAGTCCTGCAAGCTGCCCAGCAGTTTAAGGACAACGAAGTAGACGATGCAAAGGAGGTATCAGAGAGACAACATTGTATGGCGATAGATAGATGCTATCCGATGTTGCCTACTTCCTCTTCAGATAAAAATAAGGAATTAGAAGAAGATTCCCTAATGTCTTGTTTATTGAATTCACCTCCGCCCTATGTTCAGAATGCGAATGCACCTCCGTTACCCCCTCCCGTCGCTCAACAAGTGGTTGCTCAATTACCGATTGTCCAGCAACCGGCTCAGCCCCTTAATGCTTCCTTGCCTGCTTCTGCTCCGCCCTCGCAGCTTGTACTTCAGCCCCCACCTTCTCCCGCTCCTACTCTTCAGTCTGCTACGTTTCAGTCTCCGTTGCCTTCTGCATCTGTAATACCTCCTATCCTTTCGAGGGATTCTCCTATTTCACAGAGGAGGATAGCAGATGCTGTTTCAAATTTATTTTCTCCTTTTGTTAGGTCTATAAAAATGTCTCCAGCTTTCTCTAGATGACAATCTTGTTGTCAACTTCCTTTTGCAGATGAGAAAGTAGCTTTGGGTTCTCTCGCTTGTAAATGGATTGAGCATGGACTAGAGTATAGTACTGAAGGTATCATGAGTTGCTTTCATCAATGGAGGGAGCCCATGCAGAGATATGTTTTCAACATTATGTGTCAAACGCTTGTTAGAGGTTGGGAAGATATGGAGTTAGATACAGTTCCTTCGGACCTCCTGAAATTACAAGCTGATTTTGATAAAGGTTTTATTGTAGGACACCGAGTTGAGGAAGCAAAAACTAGACTCATTGTGTTTCGAACAATGTTTCTGTCTTTGTCTTTTTCCGAGGCTGATCCCGTCAATAACAAGGGTAGCAAGAAATATCCGATGCGTGAAGTTCCTCCCGTATGGAGAGAAGCTGTGATTGGCCCACCCCCTGTCCCTGCTTATTTCCAGCGTTTATGGGTTAACAAACCCTGGAAGAGGTCTGAAGTATTGGCGCTTAAGCAAACTCTTCCTGACCCCCGTACAAATCCTGCTGGATATTGCAAAGAATTGTCTCAAACAGTTGACGCTTGTATTATGAATTTGGCTGACATTGATATGTTATTTGGAAATGTTATTCCGCAAGGTATATGGGCACGGATTCGTAGGGAAAATCATTTGGCTGAATTGGGTGGTGATTGGGCTGCTATTAGAGCTGCGGATGCGAATCAGGTGGGTGGTGCAAAGCCCGAGGATTTGATTACGGCTCTTCCAGGTAGAATAATTGAATTGATGAAGACAATGATACCTGCAGTGCGATTAAATTGGGATAAGTTGGCCGCATGCAAGCAAAAGAAAGATGAAAGTGTCTCGGATTCCTTCACTCGCTTCAAAGAAACTTTTATAGACCACAGTGGTCAGGACTTGAGTGTCGAAGGTGGTCAACGGTTGTTTGTGGACAAGTTTGTATATAATTTGCTTCCTGAATTATCGAATAAATTAAAGAGTTCTGAAAGTGCATGGGCTGTCTCTTCTCCTGCTAAAATATTGGCTACTGCACAGTATTATGAGAATAGGGATAAGGAGGAGAAAGAGAGGCAAGAGAAGAAAAATAAAGATTTGAGAAGTAAAGTTCTTTTACAGCAGGCGTATCCACCTCGCTCGAATCAGCATCAGCAGAACTCTCACTTTCAGCAGCCTCCACAGTTTCAGAGATTGTTACAAAAGCCTGAGTATTTTACACTGCGACCTTCATTAGGTCCTAATCAATGTGCATATTGTAGGGAAGAAGGACATTTCAAGAATAGTTGTCCGTTCTTATTACAGCGTAATAATGGGATGTCTGCTTCCCGAGGTCGTGGTAATTTTCAGACAGGATCTAGAGGTAGAGGACGAGGTGCGTCCTCTCAGGAGCAGCGTTCCCTTGTCCCATCTACTTCGAATTACTTTGACCAGCAGACAGTTCCGTCTACGCAGTATTACAATGATGATTACTACGTTGAAGAGAGGGCTGACAATTTTCAGACTGAATAGGACAGCCATGGACAAAGTGAGGGAGTTGTGTCGATTCCAGTAGATCAAAATAGGCCGTATGTCACTGTCAATGCAATGGGTGTTTCAGAACTGTTTCTTTTGGATATTGGTGCGATGAGAAGTTCTATTATTCATTCTAAACTCCCTGGGGCACCTTTGTCTGGCTTAATAAATACTTCTGTGGGATTTTCTGGCGCTCCAGTCCGTAATCCGGTGTCTTGCCCCTTGCCTGTTTCGATTGGTCTTTATGATTATTTTGACAACTGGTTGCGGTGAGAATTTACTGGGCTTGGATTTGTTAAAAAGACTGCATGCGACATTGTATTGTTCCCCTTCTTGTGTGCATCTCACGTTGGGAAAGAGATTGATGTCCCCCATGTATTTATCTCAGGACAAATTTCCCCCTGAGTTACTTTCTCTCCCAGAAATTCTTTGAGCCATGGGCCCGAATGACGTGGGTCGTCTTGCGATCCCACCGTACGTTGTCACAGTTAAAGATAATGTTAGAATGCCACGCATTCCTCAATATCGTATTTCTAGTGATGGAGAGAGAGCATTGTTGGCTATTGTTGATTACTTCATTCAGAAAGGTGTGGTCGAAGAGACTAGAGCAATGTTTGTAACAGCCCTGTTCTTCCGATCCTTAAGAGAACGGATCCTTCACAGCCTCCTGTCTATAGATTTGTTATTGACCTAAGGAAAGTCAATAAAATAGTGGTACCACAGTTCCCTGTTGTTCCGGACATTACAGCTTTATTGACAATGATTCCTGTTTCAGCTACTTGGTTCTCGGTGATCGATCTTAGGAATGCTTTCTTTAGCATTCCCATTGCTGAGGAAAGTAGGCATATCCTTGGTTTCTCTTTGGGTGGCTGAAGCTTCCGATTTAAAAGAGCTCCTCAAGGCTATTGTGAAAGTCCCTCTATTTACGGTAAAGCTCTTAAATGTCAACTTGATACTTTGTCTTTGCCTCCAGGTGCCACGCTTGTTCAGTATGTGGATGATTTGCTGGTGGCTGCTGATACGGAAGATGTGTGTAAGAACGTGACTGTTGCGTTGTTGCATTATTTGGCTGTTTTGAATCACAAAGTATCGCCCTCCAAGTTGCAGTATGTCCGACAAGAAGTAACCTATTTAGGTTATCTCTTGTCGAAGGGGGAAGGCGATTGACCCCAGAACGTATTCATGCTATTTCACAGATGTCTGTACCCAGCACACAGAGAGAAGTGCGAGCCTTTTTGGGTATTACTTCCTACTGTAGACAATGGATTCCCAATTTTTCACTGTTGGCGAAACCATTGGTGGCATTAACGTTGAAAGATACGCCCTATCCGCTCCCTTGGACGGATGAATGTCAGAAAAGTTTTGTTGATTTACGTACCCCCCTGTGTTCCGCTCCAGTGTTGGGTACCCCAGATTATAGTAAGACCTTTTCATTGTACGTTCATGAGAGAGAAGGTTGTGCATTGTCAGTTTTGACACAGCAATTCAGAGATAAGCAGAGGCCATGTGCCTATTTCTCCGCTACATTAGACCCAGTAGCTAAAGCTTTGCCCAGTTGCCTTAGAGCTACAGCAGCTGCGGCAATTTCTTTTAGACAGTCTGCCGGATTGGTATTGGATAACACAATTATTGTTATGGTTCCACATGCAGTGGATACTTTGTTAAATAGAACTAAGACGCAGCATCTCACGAGTGCTCGTTTGTCTGGTTACAAGCTGACACTTTTAGCGAGTCATATACATATCAAAGGATGTAACACGTTAAATCCAGCTGCACTGTAGCCACTCCCAGATGAGAAAGACGATCAGGAAAAGCATGATTGTTTTCTTCGAACAGAAGAAGAAACGAAGGGGAGGATTGATTTAAAGGACACTCTGCTCAAGGACCCGGACGGGATCCTATGGGTGGACGGTTCTTGTTTTAAGCTTCCAAATGGAGAAACCACTTCTGCCTATGCTGTCACCACCTTATGCACTATTGTTGAGACGGCACGTATTGGACATAATGCAGCCCAAGCAGCCGAATTGATAGATTTGACTAGAGCGTGTGTGCTGTCGAAGGGAAAGAGATTGAATGTGTGCACGGATAGTCAGTACACCTTCGGTGTTGCGCATAGTTTCGGAAAGTTGTGGAGGGAGAGAGGATTCTTCACCTCCCACGGGGCAAAGATTCAGCATGGTCAGTTAGTGACTGATCTTCTTGAGTCACTTACTTTACCAGCACAGATAGCGATCATAAAGTGCAGCGCACATAAGAAAATCACAGATGATGTGGGTCGAGGAAATGCGTTTGCAGACGAGGTGGCGAAAGCCACAGCTAGAAACACTACTAGTCGAATGTATGTGGCAGGTCCCGCAAATTGGGTGAGGGAAATTGGAATGTGTGAAGACACGATTGAAAGTGTGAAAACGATTCAGGGAGAAGCTACTGAGAAAGAATTGAGTATGTGGAAAGAAAGGACGGGAATGTTAGATTCGATGGGTTGTTGGACGGAGTTGTCGGAACATCAGCGATGGTTGTTAGCGGACGCTTATGTGTTTACGGTCGTGACTATGGCTCATGGCCCAGCTCACATTAGTGCAAAAGGCATATGTAAGCTTCTGGCTCCGGTATGGCAGAATGAAGAAATCCCGAAATGTGCAGAAAATGTGGTTAAACATTGCATTGTTTGTTTAATGCATAACCCAGGAACAGGAACCACAACTCCAGCAGGTCATTTTGCTCCCCCGTCATATCCCTTTGAGGTGTTGCAGATCGATTACATTCATATGGATCGCTGCAACAACCTCAAGTATGTTCTGGTGGTGGTATGTGCCTTTTCCCATTGGATAGAGGCCTACCCCTTGAAAGATAACACTGCTCTGTCAACTGCTAAAGTGTTAATTAAGGAATTCTTCCCTAGGTTTGGTTTTGCCGCGCATTGTCTGGAGTGACAATGGAAGTGAATTCATGGGCCAGATAATGCAGAAAGTATGTTCTGGCCTTGGAATCAAACAAAAATTCCATGCGGCAAACCATCCACAGTCAGCGGGTTTGGTTGAGTGTTACAATGGTACGCTCAAGCTTAAGATGGCAAAGATTCAAGCCAGTACAGGTCTTGCTTGGCCTGATGCCTTGCCCCTAGCTCTTTTGTCAACCAGAACTACAGTGCACTCTCGTATGGGACTTAGCCCATATGAAGTAGTATTTGGATGCCCAGCTAATGTTTGGGGCATCCCCCGTCCCAAAAGATACTCAGACATACCATATCCTCTGTTAATAGACTATTTACATGATTTGACTACTAAATTAAGTGTTATTCGTCAACAGGTACAGAGTGTTCTGCCGGAGGCCTCCACAGATCCAGGTCACACCATCTTGCCCGGTGACTGGGTCTGTGTGAAGAATTTTCAACAGACTACGAATATGGAGCCTCGTTGGTCTACGCCTACGCAAGTTTTGCTCGTTGCTCGCACGGCTGTCAAGGTGGTGGGCAAACGAAGTTGGGTGCATGGAGTGCACTGTAAAAAGGTGCCACTTCCATTACCCTTTGATCAGTGGATTTGCAGTGGTGTAAGAGAATCGGACACTGCAGCAGTTCCTTGTTTTGTTCCATTCAGTGATGCTCAGATTTATGGGACTAGGGGCCAGATGTAGGTGGCCATTTACCGGCCGGTAACGGCCGCTCTTGGCCGTTACCGACCGGTAAATGGGTTTTTGGGATGTAGGGGGCCAATTTTACAGATTCTGTAAATTTACTGAATCGTTAAAATACCAAATCGGTATTTTTACCGATTCGGTAACTCCTAGATGTAGGTGGGACTCTTCTGAGTCCCAAAAGCCTTTCAGATTCGGTATTTTACCACCCAATCCAATTGGGTGGTAAAATACCGAATCCAGGTGTGCATGCATATGTGTGCATGCACACCTATGCCATGTGACAGACAGACATGCCCTTAGGGCAGGTCTGTGTGCCACATGGCACACATGCCTGTATTTGGGGTGCTAGAGGGTGTCAAAGTGACACCCCCTGCACCTTTGCTGGAATCGGTATTTACCGAATCGCTAAATACCGATTCGGTAATGCCCATTGATTCCTATGGGCTTCAATGCCCATAGGAATCAATGGGCATTACCGAATCGGTATTTACAGAATCTGTAATACCTACATCCCCCTCCTCTATTTTACCACTTCTTAAATACCGAATCGGTAAAATTCCGTATTTAATAAGTGGTAAAATATAATTACCTACATCTAGCCCTCAGTCTGAAAAAGCGGATGACGACATTCTTCAAGCTGCTGTGCATGTGCATCGTCTAATAGATACCACCAACCCCGAAACATTGTTTAAAAATCAGACCGTGCCGAGCAAAACAAGCTACAACTTAAGACCAAGACCCAATGAACTGAACTCTTGCACACTTTTTATTAATTAAAGACATTCTTTTTGTCCTTTTTGCTTTTGTGTGATATTAGTATTAGATGTGCCATCTGTCTCCGTCGCAGGGTCATGGTAGGAGACTCAGACTGTAACCTGATTCTGTTCTTTTAGTAAGTGGCTAGTGCCTCAGGATATACAGAAGTAATTTGCTGAGTGATTAAGGAAGAGTGCCGTGAGCGACATTTTTTTTAGATAAAAGATGGATGGTACAAAAATTGTAGGTAGGGAAAATAGGAAGCAAGAAATGAGATCAAAATATTGTAAATTTTTACGTAGTCGATTTGACGTAGCTTTGTGTGTTCTTATGTTTTTGTGTATTTTATTAGCCTGCACAGGATGGATCGTCCACATTTTTCAATCAAGAAATGTTGCTAATACTATGACTTCTTTGCCTTCTCGTCTTTCTGTCTTTTCACACAAAATGCATACTTTACCCCCTCATGAACAGATAAGGAGAGCCGAGTATATGAACAATACGTTTATTCAGTTGTTGCACCAACATCAGTTGGCCAATAATATGACTGGTTGTTGGGTGTGCGGACTCATGCCACACAATACACAAAAGGGAATGCCATATTTGGTTCTTCCTTTCTCATACGAAGGTTCAGCTTGGGCCTATTTGGCAATGTTTTCAGTCGCATACCACAACAGACTTAGAAGCCCTGTGAGATCTCCTGGAAATGGATTAGATTTTAGCCATAGCTCCTTGATAAAAAAGCATAGTGGTAATGGCCAAGATTGTAGAGAAGAGTAAGATTCCATTAGATGAAAAGAAAGCTTATGATGGATGGAATGTTACCCACTATGTCTCCACTCAGGGACAAAACTAGAAAAGGCGAGTCTTCCCCAGTGTGGACTGTGCCCCATAAAGGTAATATTTGTCTCCATATTAACAGCAAGAAAGTTCTCTCATCTCTCGATTTTCCTCCGCTAGTTTTGTCTCAAGGAACATATTTTGTTTGTAACAATCGAGCTTATACTTGGTTACCTTCTAACTTTTCTGGAACCTGCTACATAGCTTTCCTCCTTCCCCCTACATATACGGCTTCGTCAGACCATCATAGAGTTAGACATAGCAGAGGCGTATTTGATGCCAAAGACACGGCAGAACAAGAGGGAGGAGATTTCCTTAAAGGATTCCTTCCCTTTTGGGGTCCGATGGTTAACAGCAGACACATTAGGCAATTGGTTCGAGTGGTTGAGACCACTATTAATGTTAAGGCAGGTGCGATAGGTTACATTATGGCAGAACTTCAAGCGGACCGTCTTATGACGCTTCAAAATAGAATTGCGTTAGACGTGATCCTAGCAGACCGAGGAGGTGTCTGTAGATTGATCGGATCTAGTTGCTGCATTTATATTCCAGACGACGCTCCAGCAGTATACCAAGCCATTTCTAAATTGCACACAGTCTCCGAGTCGATACATCAAGACGAAGGATATTGGTCTTTTATGGGATGGTTTTGGGGAATATTGTCAACTTGGGGATGGAAGATTTTAATGTTTCTTGGAGCAATTTTAGCTGTCATATTCTCTTGTTGCTTATGTGTTCAGTGTGGTCCTGCAGTTTGTGGCCTGTTGGCTACTTTATGAGTTCCACGATCTGCCGCTCAGAAGACAGAGAATATTAGAATGATGGTGCAGCAACAGCTTGAAGATCTCATGAACATCAGTGTTGACTCTGACTCAGATTAGCATGAGTTGGTTTGTTTTTGCCTGAGTAATGGCAAAAGGAGGGTCTAAGGTTCTGCAAATTACAAATTCATTCGTGCTCAGCCTCCATTTTGAGATCGCCACCAATTTGTGTTGCCCTCACTCAGGCAGCTTGGCAAACGCAATGTTTCTGTCGTTTCTGCTTTGCGTGTCAGGTGGCTTCCTCGCCTATGTTTACTAACGAGTGTCAGGGTCTGGCCGAGTACACTAATTCCTGTCTGAGCTGATTAATCCCCGTCCGGACTACATGTCATTTCACACCATTGTTTCCTTTAAGTTATCTTATCTGCTGTCCTTCGCTACATGTCTCATGCATTCTTCTGTTTCTTGACTGTCCTTATACAACACGCAGCTGTGTTTTCTCTGCTTGTAAATCGAATTGTGTGGATTCGCTTGCGATTTACTTATGGGGTCGAATGACAAACAGAACCGGGAACTTGAGTTGCTTAGGTCTTAAAACATTGTCTATAACATTTGCCTATAGCTTATGCTCGTGTGTGATTGCATTTTGCATTGTGTTGTATCATATATAAACCTGTGTGCCACGGAGTTAAGTGGCAGTCTCTTTTGAACCTCGTTGTACTGACGACTTCTAAGACCACTGTACTAGCTGCAGCCAATAAATACCATCTTCTACGCCAGACGAAGCGTCTGTGTCTCTGTTTTGACAAGGCAGGTGAATCCCGGGGATTTCAGGCGTACCCTGCGCCGCCGGGCCTTAAGGCTGCGGTTCTCCAGTTTAGGGTAGAGTTGAGTGAGATGATGTTGTCCGGGGATGAGATTTTCAAATAAAGTTGTGTGTCATCGTGTCCATATGGAAGAGAATGTTCCTGGAGTTTGGAGAATTAGCTAGTGACTCTAAGAAAAGACTGAAAAGGATAGGAGATAGGGTGGACCCTTGGGGGGACACCCATAAGTACAGGAGAGGGCTGGGAGAGGGAGTGCTTTGCCTTGATTCTTTGTGATCTATGGTGAAGGAAGGACGAGAACCATTGTAACATCCGACCTGGGAAACCCATCCTGTTCTTCAGAATGGATAGGAGGTTTACGTGGTTCACCGTGTCGAAAGCAGAAGAAGGGTCCAGGAGGATTAAGAGGCATGAGTCATTTTGATAAAGCAATTTAAAATGTCATCCATCACTTACGAGAGAGCCGATTTGGTACTGTGCCCCTTCATGAAACCAGATTGATGCTGGTTTCGGAGTTGGAAATTCTCCATGTGAGCACAGAGTTGGGATTGTACACATTTTTTCAAGTAATTTGGCTGATGTGGGAATGTTGGAGATAGGGCAGAAATTATTGAGGTCCGAGTTATCTGCGTTATATATTTTTTTTTAATAGGTGGTACCTGCGCTGCTGTTAAACAGTCTGGGATCGTTAATTGTGAAAGAAAAGCTTTTACAATTTTTGTCCAGATGGGGATGAGTGCATTCTTAATTTCTTTAAAGATGGCCGGAGGCAGCGGGTCACTAAAGTGGTTAGATGGATTAATGTTCTGAAGAATCTTGTTGATGTCTTTTTCACTGAAAGGGCTAAAGGAGTCCCATATCGCATTATTCTCGTATTCAGGTTGATAGATTTGCTCTTTTCTGAGAGGTCAAGGGGTGGTAAGGACCTAGGGGATGGTAGGAGCACCTTTTTGATGGTGAGATCAATGGATTTAAGCCTTGATTTCTCAGTGAAGAAAGCAGCAAGATCCTTGCAAGAAGGTGGCTTTATACAGGGTCATAGTTGTTTGGGCCTACAGTAGATTGCTCTTTGACCAACTCAAATAGTTTCTTGGGCCCGCTTGCGGCTTGAGCCATTTGATGTCTGAAGTAGTCTGCCTTGGTGCTCTTGATTTGTTTACTGTAAAATTTCTAATCTCTCTAAGGAGTTTTAGTTGCTCAAAGGAGGGATGTGATTTCCAGGAACGTTCAGCTGCCCTAATGTTGCGGCGTTCCGTATTTAAATTGTCATTGTACCTAAGTTTGGATATTTTTATTTAGGCATTTGTTTGTTGGAGCAGTTCAATGTCGTTCAGGATGTTGGAGATGTTCGAGTTGTAGGAGTCAGAGAGTAACTGAACATCAATAACTGCTTGGAAGTAGAGGGCAGATTTACAGTGGACTGTTAGATCAGCTTAGTTTATTGATCTGAGGTCCCTTTTCCAGACCTTTGATTTCGTTGGTTGAGCCTTATTCAATGCCACCTCCCTGTTTATATAAAACAAGATGCAGTGGTGATCAGACCAGTCACAAGGGGTAATGGTGTCCAATGTGATAGTCTGCCCTTTCGAGATAATGAGCTCTAGAGTTTCACCTTTGTTGTGAGGTGGTTGGGCACAGTGCTGAGTCAGATCGTGATCATTCAAAATGTTTTAAGGCAAGTTACCACTTGGTCATTGGACTTAGACGAGTGAAGGTTGAAATCACACAGGAAAATTTCGGACACGGCTGAGTGGATATTTCCAGAGATGACTTCCATTAATTGACCAATGAAGGGGAGATTGTCTCCCGGGGGTGATAAAAAGTGTGAAGTTTGAAAACCGGCAGGTTATTACTAGAGACGCTAAGACAGAGGTATTCATAGGAGGAGGCCGAAGAGAACTCTAAGTGAGAGATCGAGAGTGTGTTCCTATGATTTGACACTAGTCCACCCCCCAGCTTCCGGTCCAGCCTAATTATGTCATGAATAAGAGGTACTAGCAGGTCTAGGAAAGGGGTGGAGGCGGGATTTAGCCATGTTTCAGTGAAGTTGATAATGTCTAAATCTTTTTGTTGGCTGAGGTCAAAGATGTCTGAGGCATGTTTAATGGCTGACCTGCAATTGAGTAGTACACATTTAAGTCGTGGAGGATGGGTGTGTGACGGAGACTGATTGACATTCACTCTCTTGGGGTTGTCTTTATTGATGACTCTGGATTGCAAGGATGTTCTCTGTATGAGTTGGAATGGATGGATTATATTTTGTTTGGCAGCATGAAGTTGGAATGGGACCTGGTAGAGTAAGAGTTGTGCAGGTCATTGAGTTCAGTGGGTGCCAAGTAATTCTCACATATTCTCGGGCAGGATGGAACATTAACTAAGGGAATGGTTTGCGAGACGGGGGGCTAAGGACTGGCCCAAGCGATCACTCCCATTAAGGGTGCTCTAGGCAGGTTTGTAGAGGTGAAGAGGGATCTAATCACAGAAAAGATGAAGTTGGGGAGCTTTTAGGTCACGTAGTTCAGTAGGGGGGAGGTGCAGCTGGAGAGATATATCGTCCAGACGCGTAACCCAGTCAGAAAGGGGCAAGGGGTGTGTTTTTGGATAGGGATCGGAGAAAGAGGGTCTTGGTGTAGGCCCTTGGGGTCAAAGGTGAAGGGGAGTGGCTCCTGGGGAGGGAGTTGATCCAGTAGGACTAGCGGAGATCATTGACCTTTTGATAACAAGTTAGGGGCATTAGAGCGGGTGATTTGCCCACTGAGCTGAGGGTCAGATAGAGTCCGGACAGGAAAGAGCGGGTTCAACCAATCATGGTTGATGGGGTGCTCCAACATAGTGAGAAGCGCGAGGAGAGGGATGGGGGAAGAAGGATTAGTCGGCGAAGGCAATGATAGTTGGTCACATGGGGATCTCTCTGAGCGAAGCACAGATAACGTCGGATTGGCTGGGTCAGCGACTGGTGAAACTGGTATGTTTCTCACATTCTACGTCAGGAGTCTAGAGGGTAGGGACACATCAACAGGGGATTACTTCTTTATGTGAACATCTAGAGGTGATGAGTGATTTAAAGAGAGTGAGGGCCTACTCAGAGTGATGGGGGAAGGACTAGTGGTGACTTGAGTGATGGACGGGTGAGAGAGGATCTCATTGCGTTTTGCTGTGCGTTTTTGAGTACAAGGAAGATAATAGCTATCTTAATTGAATTGACATTGAAGGCTTGGATTAGGATGTTTCCATTGTTATAGAGGGTGATGGTGGCATTGGCATTGAGCATGGACGAAAGAGCAATAGTAAGTTTCAGACCGTGAGGTGTTTTTCTGGTACCTGATATTCGATATTCGATATTCAATAGAATCGAGTAGAAGACTTTTCACCAGCAAGCTCTTTTCCTGGTGTATAAAATAAGGTCATAGACTCAGCTGCCTTTGTTTGTGCAGACGTAGACGTCCAAGATTAAGGTTTGAGGCCTAGCCCTAAGAAGGTGATACTTGTGTTTTTTGGCTACATTTTTCGACAGGTTGGGTGGGTAGTTGATGATGAATGCGTTGGATGCTGAAGGATCGGGACTTAATTCCATTTTGAGAGTGTGACAGATGCTCGTGTTGATATGTTCGTAGTTTGTGGAAGGTGTTGGGAGGAGAAGCCGTTACCAGGAGAGTGGGATAATGACAGAGGGACCATTCCAGGATGGCCACACCAAAGCAGAAAGTTGAACCACCCCTTTTCCCTTTCATTGTCCAGACCAGGTGTGTGTTATAGTGACAGCAAGCCCACTCCACAAAGGCCGTCTAACGCAGAAGGTTAGGGCCAACCCCTTTCACTTTCAATGCGTAGCCAAGCCTGGGCAAGGGCCACCACAAACTCCAGTGACCATGGGACAAAATAGGTGCCTAAGATCAACAATAGTGAAATGCACACCGAAAAAGAGTGTTCCTCAAAGTCAACAGACACAGATAGGGGTGCAGTGTGAGGCACCTCTAGAGAATCTCCGAGCCTCGCACTCACCTCCTCGAACCTGGCATTAGGGTGAAAGCCGGTACACAGTGCAACCATGATCATTTCACACACTAGGTGCAACTGTCAAGAGGAGGTCAGGCATTTGCCCAAACATCAACCAAAACCCCAAAAACAAACTGGATTCTATCAGGATACAGCATGTCTGCTATAGCCTGAAACACCGGGTGCGGCGGCCATGTTGAGGTCAGGCAAGCACATGCAAGGGAGACCCTCCTTTGGTGCTCCAAATGCTTCCAACAGCTGAGACGAACCACTCAACATTAAACCCTGCGACCCTCTTATGTCCCTGCCCCCATCGCCAACCCCGCCGTTACCTGTTCCAGTGGATCTCGTTTGTGTACCGAGCATCCACCATGACCGAGTCAGGTATCTGAGCCACGAGCATCCTGCCAATTTTGAAAACATCGGCAGCACAATGGCATTGCTCCTTTGCTGGCCGCACCTCCTGTGAGTGTGACGGTTCCGGTGCTGGGCCGCTGGGACTAACAGGGAAAAATTTTAAAGCTAACGATTCCAAGCGGAGGAGCTCCCCCTTGCGGGCGAAGGAGGACTAACATAAAAAAACCTCACAATACTAACAACTGAAATAATATAATAGCTAAAACTCATTACAATTATTTAAAAAATGATATTTTGTACTACTATATTACTGAAAATTATATTCAAAACCACAATATTGTGCACCAAACTATGAGTTCTGATGTTTTAAACTCAATATTTTTTCCAAACACCTTACTCCTGCTAACCGCAGATACAGTGCTTGTGCTCGCGCGTCTAACCCTGACAAAATTGGTATATTTGCTTTAATTACAAGTCCCTAGTAAATGGTACTACATGTAATCAGGACCCGTAAATTAAATGCTACTAGTGGACTGCAGCACTCATTGTGCCACCCACTAAAGTAGCACAGTAAAACATGTCATTGGCCTGCCACTACAGCCTGTAGTGCAGTTTAAAACTACTATTGGGACCTGGCACAATAAACATTTTGCCAAGCCTAAACAGTATTTTTTAATACTTAGAAATCTCCCCTAAAAAATTGTAGGTGAGGAAGAATGCTATTTGAAAAGTAGGACATGTGTACTTAAGTTTTAAATCATTTAGTAGTGAAACATCCACCAAGTTTTTTTACAGTTGGAGGGCTAAACTTCTATAGGCTAACACTAGTTTACCTCATTACATTTAATAAGTGATAAATTCAGCATGGGAGCAACTAGGAAAATTGTGCTACATGATATGCTGGAATGCCACTGAGGCGGAAGCTAACCCAAATGGCATTCTGGAGAACCTGAAGGTACCAGGGGTGTGACAAGTGAGGTTAAATGACGTAAAGATGGATGCAATTCAACCTGATGATAGGCATTCCCTCTCCCTTATTCATGAGATATTCTTTTTGATAAGAGATGCTTCAGTGTTTAGTATACTTGCATATCCTCAGCTTTCAATGTTACGGCTTCCCGCAGAATAGAAACATTGTCTCATAATGTAATTTATAAGTCCCCCGGAGGGACCAGGGCAGCGGAGAAAATGTAGGTTGATTAATTACCGGAGCTGTGACGTGAACTTTTCAATACATTCCTAAGCTCCTCACTTTCCTTCCCACGATTTCTTTCTGCAATAAAGTAGTAGAACCCCAATACCCTAAAAGATGATTCTTCACATGTCCGTTCACTTGCCCGTTGGCCAGTGGCCTCAGAGATCATGAACCTACAAGTTTGAACTGCTGGTTTGGTTGCTCCAGACTGGCCCTAGCTCCTCTGAAAAGGAGCCACTGATCTGACCTTCCTGGTCCGATCCAGAAGACATCTTCGAGTCCTGCGTGGGTTGCATTTGCCAAGGCTTGCTGACTCCGACTCGAGAACCAACACCGCCAACAGCAAGAACCTTTGTGGGACAGCTCGTGTTCACCAGCTGGTCATCCTCGAACCTTTCTGGTCCACGTGGCAGCGGAGACAACCTACTGGACAGCACCTGATCGCAACCCGACATTGCCTGGTTCCGTCCTGGTTCCATACTGGTCACTGGCTAGTGACCTAGACTCTGTCCCCTCTGCTTTCAGGTACTCTAAATCTTTGATCTACTCTTGGATCCAACCGGACTCTTCTCTCCTGGCCACCTGCAGCATCTTTTCCTCCAGGCTCCATAGAAGTTCACGAAGAAACCCGACACACTTTGGCACCTATGCACCCGCTTCCTGTGGGTGAGATAACGAGGGTTCTCCGGTGCATCTGTAGTGATTAACATCCCTAGTGTCCTAGTTTCAAGTGGCTAAGTTCTAGTCCAGTCGGAAGTCTCCTAAACCTATAACTTTCTGATTTTTACGCACCATTGACTTGTATGGTAAAACGCGGTTGCCTATAGACACTGCACCCGCATCCTGTGGGCCTCCTATGTCCTAACCTTCGTTAGTCCAGTGTAGGCCCAGCGATTCCCAAGGACCAAGGCCTTACCATTGTTCGTGACGTGGTACTTATACCACTTTTTTAATATATGGTTAGAGTGGCCACCTAGCCTTTCCATAATTGTGCAGCTTATTGTAGGCTATACTGAGTTCTTTGTTTAACACTTGTGCTTCTGTGCTCATAAAGAGTACAGGGGATTATTCTAGAAATAAATACATATATTTTGTAATATATAACTTGTGTGGTGTCCTTTCATTTGGTATTTTAAAGGATTGCATATGGTAAAACAGCTGGCTTCACATGCCCTCTTGAGTTTAGCCTAAGACTGCTTTTGTCCATGCTACCCCTAGGATAGCTGGTCTATAAGGTTGACTTACAACCAATCATCCTAAAGGTCGTTTGGACTGGTGCAAGGTGCTCACTAGAATAGTGATCATCATATACCAGGCCAACTTCTCACAGGTCGCAATATGCTTTGTGGAGCTGCTGCTGCATATCAAGATTTTCCTCACCCCCAGCAGCCTCATGGCGGTGCTCATGCCATGAAAATGCTGGCGGTGCCTGGGGATACATGCACTGGGGCACATGGTGCGCCCCTCTGTGAGGAAATTGCTATGGAGCTCCTTGGGTGCTGCAGTTCAAAGGGTCACATATGAGCCTTTGAACTGCACCACAGTAGGACCGCCAACCGCCAGACCACAAAATGACTCATAATCTGGCAGGCAGGCAATGGCCAACTTTGGTGGTGTGGCAGCGGTGAGTTGTGGTGGCGGCCCGATCCCACACCGACAAAGTTATAATCAGGACCTCGGTGCTTCTGGATACCAGGAGTCAGCACCTTCAAGATATTAATTAGACTTATGGCTTTGTACGTTTCCACTGTGCTTTGCTTGACTGGGTATACTTCGCTGGGTGATGCTGCTTCTTCCGTACTCTACAAGGATTGTCACCAGTGTTACAAAGATATGCAAAGCCTTCAGGAAGTAAACCAGCTAACTTTATTGTGCATCACCATTTCCAGTCAGCTGTCTTCTTAGGATGACAGTTAACAGCTGAGAATGTTCTAATGAATTATGAGGCACTGGATGGAAGGATAGTGAAAGGGAAAACAGAATGTTGGAAGAAATGGTGCAGTCCAGGTAGAAGATAGGAGCAAGTGATATCGATATGAAAAGTAAACTATTATAAATAGATGTAAAGAACCAAATTACAACACAAATACTTTGTCAACTCATGTGAATTGTATTTTCAAATCCTCTTTAAAGGTAAAGTCCGTTTTTAGATTACTATTTTGAAAATGCCACTTTTAGAAAGTTGGCACATTCCTGTGCAAATCAAATGTGACTTTCCACCCGTGTCCAGGGTAGAATGAGTGTTAATGGCTCTCCTGTGGTGTGATGTGTATCCTCCAAGCATTTTGTGAGGAATGTGATTTGTAATATAGTATGGTTGTGTGACTGCATCATATAATAAACTCACAAACCCTTCTTGGGTCCACTGACGTTAGTGTGCAAGACTGTTGCTGAACCATTGGTATCTGTGGCTTCGAGCAGTCAGGTTTTGACAAAGGAACACGTGCAAAGTATTTAGAAGTACCAAAACAGCTGAATAAGAATTAACCTTGAGACGAAGAAAATCCAACACTATTTTATAAAAATAGCTCATATTTTAATGAATTATTTGGATACCAAAGAGAACAAAATCCAACAGATGGTTCCAGAGATATAAATTATTAAGCAAATAATAAATCACTGCTTTTCATTCAAATCGCAAACAAGCATTGGCAAACGTGTTAAGTGGTGAATTGGAAAGCTTATGGAAACCTTTTTAAAGTTCTGTTCTGTTATGAGGCCGGACAAGAGAGTTACCTTGCAGTCAAAGCACTCTCTAGTCCAGTTCCTGTCTCTTTAGGCTAACTACCATAAACTTCAAAAGAGTGGTCCTGGTGCAGGACATACGGGATGCTGAAGATGCTGAAGGGTGCTGGTGATTATGAGCCATTGACAGGGGTCTTCTTAGGACAAGACCTCGGTACATGAACATGGTGAGGAGATTTTGGCTACCGAGTTCGAAGTACCTCGAAGACTGGTTGAAGTCCAGTCATAAACGAATTGTCAGTGGTATACTTGATTCTGGTTACGGCGTAACTAATGACTCCTTTTAACAGGCAGTGAGCAAACAGTCTCTTGGAGTCACCTCTTCTGTCTGGGGCTCTCATTGCTGAACAGCAGGTCAGTACTTTTTTGGTCATCTTTCCAGTGCAGACATCATCTTAGATCTGGGTGCCAGATGTTCCATTTTTATGTCAACAACTTATCCTCCAGATAAGTCTACGGTCTACCAGATACCCTCCTGTCTGATCATGATGTGTGGCAGAGTGTTACACATCTAGCTATGCCAGAATGCAATATTCTGGATGACAGAACCCCTCTTTTAGTGTTTGTAGCTTGATAGCCAACCATAAAGGTGTGGTTATCTGAGGGCTACATATCCATATGAAAACTGGTTTGGCAACTGTTCCCCATCTCAGGCCACAATGCCAACCTCTCCACCAGAATAAAAGACCAGCCTCTCTTATGTATGTCCAACATTTGTCCTTCAAAGTCTGCTTCCCTATTGAAACTCACCTTTCGAGCCCACACCCAGTTTGAACTTCCTGCCAGAGAGAGGTAGCACCTCTTCCAACAGCTGGAACTTTGTGTTCGTTCCTGAGAGTAGTTCACATCTCCCCATAGGGGATCAGAAAGCTGTCTCATGGTCAGCAACTGTAAACTGTCACTGGATAACTTGGGCAAAGAGTGGCAACTTTCTAAAGTTGCTATATACTTAAAAGTTCCATCAAAATAGATTTAGACATCAAGTTGGGTTTAATAAAATAAATCGTTTGATACCTTGAAGAATCAACTTAAGATGTTCCATTCAAAAGTTATCAAAGCTGAGTTGTAAGCATGTAACCCTGCACTTGCCAATGGGGCTTCTAGCCTTTCTACAGCTAAAGTGAACATTTCACTTTTTTTACTGTTAGGACCTATAAAAACACATGTCCTACTTTTTAATGTACAGCAGCCTGCCTAAGGACTCAGTAGGCCTACCTTAGGGGTGACATATATAGTAAAAAGGAATGGCTGGACGTTGTCATTAGTTTAAATGCCAGGCGAATTAGCAGTACAAAAAATGCTCTACCAGCTAGCAATAGAAGGCTTAGAGTCTTGCTTTGCTTCGTGACACTTGTGGTGGCACAATAACTGCTTTAGTTCATGAGGGACACTTTAACATACAGGTACTTATAAGTAGGTTAATGTATGCAAATTGCGGGTGAGACAATCAGAAATACACATTTTCAGGGCCAGAACACTGGCACTGAGGTCTGGTTAGCAGGATCAGTGCACTCTTAGAGTTGAAAAGTCAAGAGCATCAGTCGAAAACTTTGGGGGTGATCATGCTAAAAGAGACTTTTCCTTACACAGTTGACTAGGGATCTGGGTCTGAGGTGGTGAGGATCTTCCTAACAATATGGTGAGGGAATACCTGGGCCCTGTTTTGATTGTACTTCAAAGGGTGGTCTGGGGGCTGTACACAGTTCTGACTGACTACAGAAAATGCCTACCCTGTCACTGGCAAACTCTGATCACACCTGGGCCTGTTTACCATATGTCTCACTAGAACGATGAGGTGAAGTAGTGTGGCTCACTGGTTAGAGGCGGCAGACCCGAGAGCAGAGGACGGCCCGGGACCAGGGTTCGATTCCCGGCGTGGCAGGTTTCTGGACCAGGGTCAGCGGACTCGATAATTCTCTCGCCTCGGTGCCCACTCTGATCAGTGATCACACTCGGCAACTCTGGGCATTAGCTTGCCTCATCTTCACTAACGGCCCCACCAGACCGCCGGGGATGCCTGGTCTCACCCTGGAGATACCCATTAAGGGACCATCTCTCAGGGAAGCCAGGAAGGGTTTCGCAGCGGTCGAAGCGCCTTGGGACCCTCCGGGTAAGTAGTGCGCTATATAAATGCCTATACATACATACATAACGACTGGATCCAAATCTAGGGGGAAGGGAAAAACTATCATGAACCAGTTAGAAGGAAAGATAAAGGGTTGTCCCACATCTACAGACCCCCCTAAGAACCTGAATTCAGAACAATCCTGGCTCTGAGAAGACTCAGAAGAAGGACTTCTCTGCTGTCTAAAAAAGGATCCCTTGATCGATTGATTAGTCTGCTGTTTGAGCTGCAGGGACACAACACGCTCCAGTGGTCTCTCCTGCTTTCCAGCTAATCAGACCAAACTAGATCTGACCTGGTTCCCTCTGCTGGCCTTTGTGAGAGTTAGCCCTTTCCTCCTTTAGTGCTGTCCTGGAGGTCCTGGACTTTTGGAGTAAGAGTATAAACTTCCCTGCTCAACTTAAGGTTTCACCTTATCCAGCATGGTACTGCACAGAATGACACAGGCTCACACTGAAGTACCTCAAAGCTCCTGAGAAAGTGGCTTCACTGTATCTGATGCAGCGCAATGCTTCTGATAGGTGAACCCAACGCAGCGTGACACAGAGCCTTGCATCACAACAACGCCCAGCCCCCGCACAGCGGACAAAAAGTACAAATCCCAGCAGGCCACATCTGGTCCTGTACCTGACCGGTGCTCCATTGCAACTTCTCAGAATGTTTTCCTTTTTCCGGGGCTAGTGTGACCAGATACCCGCAGTTGACCCTTCATGCCTTGTGGCACTATATTCACTTTAAACACTCATAACTCCAGTTCTACTGAATAGAGTTTTGTTATTTTGGTGTCATTTATTTATTAAAATGTTTTTTATTTTTCTAAATCAGTTTCTGATAGTTTGTGTGTTGTGTGTTTGCTGTATTACTGTTTGAGAACAGCATTAATATTTACATTTTGCCTCCAACTTAAGCCTGACTGTTTTGTGCTAATCTACCAAAAGGATGAGCACAAGTTACTTAGTTACTTTTGTGGTTCACCGAGAAAAGGATTGTAACTATTATTTGAGGGGGGTTCTCATCACCCTCAAGCAGTGCGCCAATTTCTTACACCTAGTAAAATCAAATATCTACAATTACGGTTTACCAGTGGTATTAGGCATACAATTAAGCTTAACTTTGAAGCAGCGTTCAAGAAAATTGATAATAACATTTGTAGCTGAGATCCTCTCCTTCATTTTGGTGGAGTTCAACTCAACTCAGTTCTTTAAAAAAAGTAGGCTATCCCATGATTCCTCAGCAATTTCCAGTTTCCTATTTTAAAATTTCTGAATCCCAATATATTCACTTTCTATGGTATATTAAGAAGTCATGTATTCCAATTTTGAGACTCAAACTCTCCAAAGATGAAGGACGGGGTACATTTTCAGACTTTAAATATTATCGGTATGCGTTTTTGTATATCCTCTTTCTGACACTCTGATTACAATAATACCTTTTCCTCATTATGGGTTAATAACCATAAATGACACACATTTCCATTCTTACTTTAAGGAATTTTTGTGATTTATAATAAAGCAACTTGATTTAAACATATTTCTAATTAACTTCAACCCTTAAATGCATTCTGTCAGAATGAGAACTCCACATTTCTTTACTCCACTATATGGTACAATAAATTAATTAAAATAAAAGAAAATCTATCTACAGGTCTTCTAGGAGGATAAAAGTCCTTGCTGGATTCATCAACTTATTTTGGATGGAAAAATACTTCTGTTTTTAGATGCTCAGGAAATATTTACATTTCCTAATTCTTATAGAAATAAATATATCTTATTATCACATGTACTACTAGATGTGTTTAAAAAAATGCAATGATAATGCTGTCCTACCCTGGCAAAATAATGAGCTTTTATAAAATATTCTCAAATATCCAAAAGCCTTCCTTATTTTAAAAATGTTGAAGACCATCTCATTTGCATGAAGACCAAACTGTAACATAGGGTTGCTTAAGGGTTTACCACTTAAATACTGCTTGGCCTATGTCATTATGGAATAAAATGTGGGGGAAATGGCATCAATCTTTTCGTAGTACTAATGGTAGACAAACTTTTTTCTAGATACAATAAATTTGTATTAACACCTGATCATTTTCACTAAAACAGCCATACTCTTCCTGCTAGTTATTGGTCTTGTGGTGAACCATATGCAGATTTAAAGCATATGTCTTTCTGTTGAAAGATAATTTGTAGTTTTTGGTAAGACATTTAGCTGCAGCTTACCCATATTTTTCAAACCAACATACCATTTGAAATTGTTGATATATTTCTATGAAGTTCATCAAATAATTAGAAATACAATTTGATTAATATCCATCTTTTCGATCTTCTCAGAACTATTGCTTTTCAGCACATTACTAAACATTGGACAGATAATTCTATTGTCTCTTTTCAAGTCTGGTAGTATGGAGTTTGCTACAGTCATAGATTATATTGATCCAATGTAACTTTGTTAACTAAACAAGAGCTAATATTTTTATCCACATCTTAAGTTGACTATAACTTCCATTATCCATTCTGTTGAAATTGGGTCTCTAGTTGGCAGAGGTTTGCATCCTGACCAAGTAGGGACCACAATACTAGTCAGGGTACGCTGGCACACTTTAAATTAGCCTGTGCTCACCCTCTTGTAGATAGGCACAGAGCAGACAGGCTTAACTTAAGAGGCAATACGTAAAGTATTTGTGCAACACACACATAATAACACAATGAAAACACCACAAAAAGCACCACACAGGTTTAGAACAATAGAGAATATTTATCTGAATGCAACAAGACCAAAATGACAAAAATCCAATAAGTAGAAGTCAAGATATGATTTTTTAAAGAACAAACTAAAAGTAGTGCTTAGAAGTCACTAGCATCTAAAGGTTACTTGAGGTCTCGAGGGACTGGTATAAATCGAAAGTTCAGGCTGACTGCGGTGAAGTGCAGTCCAGCTACAGGACCCAGGCAGGGCCTGCTGAAGAAATTCCTTGGCTGGAGCAAGTGTCAACATCAAGAGCCTACTGCCTTGTAATCCAGCTGCACTGAGGCGGTCCTGTGTTGTCTTATTATTATTATTATTATTATTATTATTATTATTATGTTTCTTATATAGCGCCAGAATCGACCCCCGAAGGGGTATCTCCACGCTTGCCTTGGGAACCCGCCCTGGCTTTTCCCTGTGAGATAGCCCCTACAGGGCATCCCCAAGGTGAAAGCCAGGCATCCCGCCGCGGGAGGCCGTTGTGGAGATTAAGCAAGCTTAATGCCCAGAGTTGCAGAGTGTGAACCCATGATTAGGTCAGGCACTGAAGCGAGAATTATCGAGTCCATGGACATTTGAGCTCAAGACCCTGCCGCGTCGGGAATTGAACCCTGGTCCCGGGTCTGACCTCTGCTTCAGGGTCTGCCTGCTCTAACCAGTGAGCCACACTTCTCCACAAACCAACAGATCACTCTGTTGAAGTGAATGTAATGCATCATCGTCGAGGCGGGCAAAGTGTTGCAGTCGAGCTTTACCGGCTGTGCATCTGCTGTTGTCAAGCAGCCTCTGCGTCAGTGTCAAAGGGCGATGAGGCGTACTTTCTCACGTAATAGAGGTGATCTGTTAGTTTTTGCAGATATCAGCCACAGAACCCACTTCTGAGGCCCAGGGCTGGAGGGGGCACCTCAGGTAATGGTAGAACTCACAGATGGCAGAGTCCAGCAGTGCCAGCAGGAAGTAATTTGTGACCCTGAGACTTCAGAAAACAGGAGACAAGCCAGCAAACTCTTGGAGTCACTCTGGGTTCAAATGAGGTTGGCCCAGTCCTTGTCCTCAGCAGGGCAGAGATCAGCAGGCAGCAAGGCAGCTTAGCAAAACCGAGAAGCAGTTCCTCAGCACAGTCAGTCAAGGCAAAATGGCAATCCTCATAGCACCACAGCACAGCAGTCTTTATCGAGCACCAATCTTTCAAGGTCTAGCAGTGTACGGATTTGGAAGGGTCAGAGCCCCAGTACTTATACTCATAAGTGTCTTTGGTGTAGGGGATCCTTTCAAAGCTTTCTAAAGTGCAGAAAGGTCCCTTTCAACCCAGTCCTGTCTGCAAGGCTATCTGTGTAAGGAGGGTGAGAGGTGGGGGGGGGGGGGTAAATCAGTGTTTTGCATTTGAAAAGGACACTACCTATTGAAGTGTAATTGTCAGCCCCTCCCCATTCTTTCTTGCTCAGAAAGACCCATCAGAATGCTGATGAATGCAGATGGGTGCTCAGAATGCAGATGAGCATCACCTTAATGTCTTTGTGCCTATCTAGAGCGAATGTTAAAAGTGTAGCTGTCATCCAGCCCAGTCGTGTATTGGAGACAGGCTGCAAGCTTCATGAAATGTTTAGAGCAGAGACATACCATTTCTAAAAAAGTAATGTAAAATCCAGCGTTACCACTAAAGAGGTTATCATTACCATTCCAAAGACATGAAACATGATTTATTTACTCCTTTGTAACCAGGAATTACAGTTTAAATGTCTTTTAAGGAATTCCTAATGTTAGCCAATCCCCCATGGCATTACAGGCAGAGGCCCTCTTTGAACCATCTTTAAAGACACTACACTATATAAGTTCATAAAACCTGCCTGCTTGAAAAATAACCATTTTTTTGTCATTAATAGACTTTGTTACACTCCCTATAAAATATCAAAATTTGTCCGAGATGCCATACCCCGTTAGCTAATGACATACATATTTCTTATGAATGTAAAGAGTTGGAACATTTTTTAGAAGAGGTGGGGGATACTCGGTTGAGAGTTTTTAAGACCAGGGTGGTGGTCAATCTCTCCCTGGCTCTATTTGGAGATGATGGTCTTTTCTGTCAGATTGCTTCATGGCAGAACAAAGGTCTGTTACTCTATATGATTTTTTTGGCGAGGAGAGAAATTTGCAGGAGATGGAAAGACTCTCTCCCCCCAAAAAGAGAGGACTGGCTTAAAGTAACATTTGTCATGGCCAGGCAGGAGTATGAGGGTGTAGAGGATAAGCCAACCAACATCTGGCATCCTCTAATGAGTTGGGAGACTCACCCAGTTGGTCCAATGATTACACCAGGTCCCCGTACCAAAAAGGGGAGAGGCCAGGCAACCCAAGTGAATGCGGTAAGGCAAGTGGTCGCCAGTTGGAGAATATGGCTGTACAAGATCCGCAACGGCTTGATAAGGTGAGATGAGGCCCAAAAAAAAGATCCTTCTATAAGGAAGCAAGTGGACTTCTATTTTCTTCTCTTTCTCAGGAGATTATTGAATTCTTACAAAATATTTATGAGGCTATTTACTGCAAGGTTAAATCATATGTCCAGAATTATCATAATATATGCACAAGCTGGTCTATTAATGGTGTTTTTTTTCTGTTAAAGGATCCTTACGGCTATGTTTTTACAGGATCTTGTTTAGGAAACCAGTCTCCTGAAATGTCTGATCTGCCAGACAGAAAACCTCTTGAAAGATTAGATTAGCTTCCTGTGGATTTCCCCCCCTTCCACAGCAATGCATTGATACACAGAGAAATGTAAATAGTACATTGTTAATGGACCACTTTTTCCTTAATTTTGTCTTTGAAACCTTCTCACGAAAGAGTCATCTGGGCTCTTAGGAGTTTCTGAATTCATTGCTCAGGCAAATACAGATCAAGTGAGGCAACAAAAAAAGTAGACACCAGCACTCGATCTTGACCAAACTCTGAAGGGTGAAAGTTAGCATACACCATAAAAGAATCCCAAATGCTCTTAATTAAACTGAATCTCTGGGAAAATATGGGGCACTTGAGGTGATTATCTGGAGATTGTAATACCAAGATCTGGTTTAATCTGCAATTGTAAAACTTGTGTTACGTCCTGAGAAAGATGCAAAGTGTAATCAAGCTTAAGGGGTCCTTAGCATTGCAAGCTGACAGGATGCTGGGATGGTCAGTTGAGTCTCCTTCTTGATTGCTCATGGAAAGAGCAACTCCCCCATGTAGCCACAGTGTTGTCCTGCACTTACTATTATAGTTTAAAGAGGTCAAGCGGGTCCCAGTTAAGAAGAACATCCACAAAGGGTAAAACATCTCCTAGGCAATCTTGTAGCTCTTGATTGACAATGAAGATTAACATTAAAATCAAGACTCCAAACTGTCTCCAAACTGTCACTCACAGCAGGGATGAGGATAGAGTCAAATATGAAAATCGAGAAGGAGATTCAGAAGAATTTCCAACCGCATTGAACAAAATCCAGGACAAAAATAGTAGCAAGATCACAAACAATGAAACAAAATGTAATATAGCAAATGCAGTGTGACACATCCATAAATATGATACAAACAGGAACTGACATTATAGGAGAATCTCCACTTTATTTCGGATTGGTAACCTCTGATAAAATTCTCTGTAGAGACCACCATCTCAGAAAGTGTTGTCCATTGCCTTTTTTTAAATAAATTGGGTTACTGATTGACTGGGGGTGTTAGCCCTGATGAAGCAGCAGCCAAACTCCTTGTTAGGGTACGGCACAAGCAAACTTCAAATTCACCTGTGCTCACCCCCCTGGTAGCTTGCCATAGAGGGACCAGGCTTAAATTAAAGGCAATTTCTCAAATATTTGTGCAACACTTCAAAGGGTAACACAAAGAAAACATACCACAAAAGGATCCCACACCAATTTAGGAAAATATAGTAACATTTTAATAAATAAAACAAGATCATAATGACAAAGCTCCAATAAGTAGAACTGGAGATATTCATTTTTAAGATTTTCATGAAAATAGTGCCAAAAAGCACAAAGCACAGACTCAGGATATCTGGTCATGCTGGACAGGGTCAAAATCATGCTTTCAGGCCAACCCCAATGGAGCGCAGGTCAGCTACAGTCACCAGGTTAGGTCCGCTGAAGTTTTCATCTTCTCAAATTCACATCAAGAGTGCCATTTGTGAAGGAGGGTGGCGGTGAAGAGCAGGGAGAGCATTGTGGAAGGCTGTCGGCATAGCACCAAGAGCCAGCCCACATTGGAGCAGGCATTGCTGGTACGTCTCTCTTGGTCCCTCGCTAGTGGTTGATGCTGTTGAACAAAGAGGTGGCTAACAGAGCTTTGCATTGTAGTGGGGTGCAAGTGGTGAAGTATCATGCAAATGCTCATGAAGAGCCCAAAAGCTTGAATATAGCTGCCTTGAACCACACCAAAGATCCAGTACCTGAGGGGCACAACTTGGGGTCAGGAACTGACTGCAGCTCGGTCCAGGGGCTGATGTTGGGGAGTCTTTTTTGCCCCTGAGGCTAAAATCAGGACGTCAGCAGACTAGCCCTTGGATTTACACTGGTGTCCTGGGTTCAAGGGTGAAGTAGCAGGTCCAGTTCTCTTCTCACCCAGGCAAGAGGGCAGCAGACAGCAAGTCAGCACAGCAGGGCAGCAGATCTTTCAGAACACCAGTCCAGCAGAGTGACAGTCCTTTCAGCAGCACAGCAGTCCTTCTACTTGGCATAAATCATAGGTCAAGAAGTGTACTGAGGAGTTGGTGTCCGAGGTCCAGTATTTATACCTAGTAGTGCCTTTGAAGTTGGGGAGAAGCTTCTAGAGGTCTCCAGACTAACTACAAGCCCTTTGTGTGGATGCAGGACACAGCCCATTCAAGTGTAAGTGTGGATGTGCCCAGCCCCTCCCTCCCATCCTGCTGGTGATGGTCCATCCAGGGACACCTAAGCTCCCTATTGTGTGTGGCTCTCTAGGAGGAATACACAATGCCCAGCTGTCAACTACACCAACTCATGTGACCAGAGAAAGGCTCCAGTAATTGAATTGCTAAGTAGGAAAATGCCAACTTTCTAAAAGTGGGATTTTCAAAATAGTAATTTAAAATCCAACTCCACCATGTTAGGGGTTCCATTACAATTCTAAAGACACCAAACATGAAAGCAATATTTACAAATAATAATCACAAAAAAGTTTCAGTGGGTCACAAGCCCGCAATTCAGCTCAATAGCAATTTTGCAGCGTGTCAAACAGTATGTTCACACTGGAACTTCCATAATCGTCCAGCACCGGAACTTTGATAATTGGTTTCCGTTTCCCGTTGAGCATCAGCCCTACTACACGCATTGCGCTGTTTTTCTCCCGATTCCAAGACAGTCTGTCACTTGTCCCTGGCAATTTAAGCCAAATGTAAACAGGCATGCTTATTTTAATATCCTGAAGATGATCCCAGCATTTTCTTAAGTTATTGAAACGCCATCAACACCTTGTACATCATATACATTTTGAAAATGCTCGAATTTTTGTGTAATGGTGTCTCTTGTATACTTTGTTTGTTCTATAAGAAATGTGTTTGAAATAAATTATCTCCCTTGCCTGAACCCCTCACCTAATGTTGTACGCCTTTTTCTCAAGTTGGATGCAGGCTTGTGTCCCACTGAATCTGTTTTGTGTTTATTATCTGTAAATATTGCTTTGACTGTATATTAAACATATGTCCGGCTGGACAAATGTCTACAAAATAGAACTGATTGGGTCAACATTTATTGATCAGAATTTATTTTTTGTTTGGGGACTACTGTGCGAGAAAGAGTTCAATTACCCTTAGGTTCCTGACCGACTGTTTTTGTGTCTCCTTGTTTTTTCATAATATGTGATCTGATATGGGACATGGAGTTTGGAGAATTCTTCTATAGCAGAGGGTGATGATGTGAGAGATGAATGTGTTCCCTTTCTCTGACTACTCTAGCCATTATCTGAAACAAAACATCTATTTGGTCCTGCAGCCAAACCTCAATTTCATTCTTTTTACAAAGTTATGCCTTTCCCTTGCCGCTTATAATTTTCTTCATATTGAAACTTCCAAAGAGGAAATATTTTCCCATACTGGATGATAATGGAGTATTAGGGGTCTAGACTGCCTAAGTGTTTGAGAGCCATGATGGGCAGAATATAAATGACAGAATTTTTTCTTCTCCGGAAAAATGTGGAGTCTGGGATCTGAACCTGTGATACTTTACTTGTCTTACTAGTGGTTGCGGTGGTACTGTCCAATTTCTTGACACTTCTGCTTTTTGCTGGCATATTGAGTGGAGAAAATTGTCTATTCTTCCCCTAAGTATGCTCCCATGGCCACATCATACCTAGTTATCCACGTTCAGTAACAGGCATTCAGGCAATGATAGCTCTGTGGGGAAGTATTTGAGAAGTGCCATGTCTCCTCAGCCACCAGTTGCATCATGTGACACACAAAATTAAGGATTCGTCTAAATAGCATCCCCTTTCACACCTCCTGAGAATCATAGCAAGCACAAAAAAAATGCTTAGAAAATCGAGATTAAATCTGAAAACATCTGCCACCTTTCCACAGGCACCCAGACACGTACGAACCCCCATAATAACTGCCCCGACAATCGGTAATAAAACTCTGAATTAACACCATCCTTAAAAAGATCTAGTAAGCCTTCAAACCCATTATTCAAAATGTACCGAAAATGAAGGATACATCTAACAGCACAATCCAACCCTCCTCAGGTTTCCAGGCTCCTAAAACCCACTGAATTGAGGATAGTTCATGTCTAAAACCTACACCTTTCCACAGACCACTAAACTCACACCACCCACGAAAAATAAATAACTAATTTGAATCTTTACCATTCCATGAGCTCACTTGCAGCAAAAACATAAACCAAAGTTTGAGAGAAACGTTCTGTCATCCCCGACAATCTGTATAGAAAAGAATTGTTATAAAGCCCAGAGCACCAAGGGGCAGATTTACAAGCCCCGTGAGCCACTTTTGCGTCACTTTTCCCTTGTTAAAAATGACGCAAAAGTTGCGCAATGGGCTTGTAAATCTGCCTCTTGGTGCGCAAACGCAAAGCAAAACAATATAACCGTTGTTTTTAAGCCATGAGACCCGCGCAAGAACAATAATAGGTCGCAAGTACAAAAATAGATTGGCTTTTGCCACAGCCCTTTATTTCTCAAACATCATCTCATAGCTAAAGAATATGGAGCGGTCGCTGCTCACAACCAATCATGAGCGATTCTGAGATGCTCTTCTTTAGTTTCAACCATAAACAGACGCCAGCCTATGACAACACATTTCATATCCCAGTAAAGTGAGTACAGTGCCTGCTTCTCTCTGTGTTCCTTTTTACATCTGGGTTAAAGCATTTTACGAGCTCAGTTTCTACGATTCTAATAAAATCTAGCCCAAACATTTTTTTTAAAGCCACTGCATAAGTTGCCCAAACAATCTAGAGTTGAAAGACAATATTCTTCCATATCCGTCCAGCTTAAACGTCAGGAGGGATGCGTTTGCACATCTGGCTTCAGCAGTATCCTTTCTTCTGCTGCCGCACTCTCTCTCGAAAAGTATGAAACACAAGCAGTTTCGCCAGAAAACCTTTACCCAAGTATAGCAGAACCCTCATGCATCTGGTCTCAGCGGAAAGCAGTCTCGGCTCTAGAAACTCGCAGGGAAAGGTGGCTGCATATCTGTCCTCAGTAGAAAGTGGCATTGGTGAGGAGAGGGTGAGCATGGCTGCCACAGCAGAAAACTCTTAAGGAAGTTTCAGCTACTTCAATGGGTTGAATATGGACGTAATGATAACAACAACAACAACGGCAACAATGACAATAATGCTATAATTATTATTACTATTATTATTATTATTATTATTTGTTGTTGTCATTATTATTAATATTATTGTTGTTATTGTTATTATCATTATTATTATCATTACCATTATTATTATTATTATTATTATTATTATTATTATTATTATTATTATTATTATTATTATTGTTGTTGTTGTAGTTATTACTATTCTTTTTTGGTTTTTTTTATTGCTATCATCATGTTTGTTTTTCTTATTATAATGTAATCATAATTGTGCTTGTTCTTATTATTGTCATGTAATAATAATGACAATAATACTGATAATGATGAAGATGATGATTATAAAGACTTGTATTATTGTTGTTTTGTTGTTGTTGGTATTAATATTATTTTTATTAATATTACATTTTGGATTAGTGCGAAAAGGTCCAAGTGGATGAATATTAATAATAAGATGAAGAATACTAATAATACTTAATGAATACTATTATTTTTATTGCTATCGTTGTGTTTGTTGTTATTATTATTATTGGTATTTAAAACTAATTCTGCTTATTTTTATTGTTATCTAATAATCATAAAAATAATAATAATCTTAAATATTATCATTATTCTTGTTGTTGTTTTGTTATTGTTGTTGGTATTAATATTCTTTTTATTATTATTATTATTATGTTTTAGATTGGTGCGAAAAAGTCCAAGGGGGTGAATAGGAGTAATATTAAGACAAAGAATACTTAAGTATTACTTTTTTTATTATTACTGTTGTTGTAATTGGTTTTATCATTAACAATATAATTTAGATCGATCCAAAAAGGTCTAAGGGGGGTGCTCACAGTTTTACTCACGTCACATAAGACACAAAGTTGTATCAAATAATTTGAAACATTTTGCTGTCATGTTAAAGAATTCCTTCATGAGTGATCGCCCCCCAAAAATGCTAACCGGGCCATGTTACACAAGAGGCATCGTCAAACGCACACACAGTCTGGACTCTAGCTGTATGACATGCCTGCACACGCATCACTAATGCATGGATGTAAAGAGTACTTGGAAGTCTGGATAGAGCTCTGTTTCTGGTGCCGTACATTTCATACAACGGTGTCTGGTGCCTTGGTAGCATTTAAAAACAAGTTAAATGCATTCAAGCCAATGCCATCCCATCTTTCATTCACTGATTAACAACCAGTATCTGTTGCTTTCAACTTTAGATATCTCTGAAAATGATATAAAATATAACACTCCCATCAAATGATTACAGTGACCCAGTCTTGCCCGAAAATGGTACATTTACCCCCAGATATCAGTGATATATGTATACATGCTAAAACTGAGGAAATGCATTTGGTGAAGGTAAGTTATATAAGCAATGTATTCCTTTTTGTGTGCCTTACCCTTTTTGAAAACTGACCACACGCCTTATTTACTCCATGCACAAGGGACTCCACTCGCAGAAAAAAGTAACATTTTCATTCAAATATCACCTCATTAAAGCACCCTCAGCCCAATAAAAAGTAATTATAAGTATGAGGGTACCATACTCATGACCGCACAATTTTAAAATACATTTTTAAGTTGGGTGTTGAATGCGTTGCTCTCCTTACAATGCACAAGGTGTGGCATGCCATTTTGCAGGTATTCTTGCACAAACCTCAAACTCATCGACATTAATGAGCTTTGCAAATATCATGAACTTGATCACGGTTCACAATGTCCAAAACGTGAGACAATCGCAGTAGGGAGTTACCCTCAAAATCTGCTGCAGAGAAAAAACAAGTTAGACGGTCTCATGGTGCTTTTGAATAAAATAACAGTAAAACGAGTTGTAGCTAGAATTAGACAGGCTTTTTCCACCACACTGCAGCAACAAATGATGGTCGAATGCTAAATAAATCAAATATTCACCCCCAATCAAGAGATCTGGGTTAAATCAATCCTTCTTTTGCTCGCCTCGTCTCCCCAGTTTGCCCCCAACAATATGCAAATCAGTCTTGACCCTGCTTGTCATGGGAACAGTCCAGCCTGAACTGCCAAGCCGGATCCTCCCAGGACCGGAAACAAGCATTCTGCGACCGGTTTCGGGGCATCATCCCTCATCAGCCAGGCTAGCTTGCATACAGTGGCACAACACATTTGTTGTTTTTGCTCTTTTATTGCACCAGGCAGACTTAAGTCCTTAGAGGCTGGTTTTGACCTATTTTCCCAGCTCCTCAAAGTTAATTACAGCAGGCACAGGGAAGCTTCAAGAGAGAAAGAAAGAGCCGGCGGGTGGAGTATGTAGAGAGAAACTGATAAAAGATGGAGAAGAGCGAGAGGGGGCAAGAAGCGAGAGCGGATGAATGGATGAATGGATGGAAAGTAAGAAAGAAACTGTGTGAGTGTTAGAAATGGGGATCGCTAGTTGGCAATGGTGAGCACATTTGTCCAAATAGGGACCCTTATTCCTAGTGAGGGTAAGGGGGAGACACTTCTAAAAGCACCCCTGCTCACCCCCTTGGTAGCTTGGTTAAGCAGACAGGCTTAGCTCAGATGCAGTGTGTAAAGCATTTGTGCACACATACAGTAATACAGCGAAAACACTACAAAATGGACACCACATCAGTTTAGAAAAATAAATAATCTTTATCTAAACCAAACAAGACTAAAATGTCAAAAATCCACAATGCAGTAATCAAAATATAATCCTTAGAAGGCAAAAACAGTTCTGTCCACAGCAAACTATAGATGCAACACTTTCAACACAAAGTACCTTGGATGCGACATAATCTTAAACAAAAACGGTCACAGGGAAGGTGATGTGTCCGTTCCTTACTGCCACGCAGGGAGGTGACGCGTCGGTTCCTTACTGAAGGAAGGTGATGCATCAGATTCTTAATGTTTGTGAGGTGATGTGCCGGTTTCTTACTGCAGCACCGTGTTCTAGTAGACTTGGCTCCCAAGTGGGATGTGTTGCACACCGGAGGAGAGGCGTCACTTTGCGAAGCTTCGCGTCGTCCGGTGTCAGTGCTGGGGGATTAGCGTCGCCCAGCGGTATTGGGCAAGGTTTCGCGTCACCCGGCATCAGTTCTGAGAGGCTAGCAGCTGTTTGGCAGGACTCAGCAAGGCTTTGCGTCGTGCGGCGTTGGTTCTAAGCGGCTTTCAGCTGTTCTGCGGGACTAGGCAAGGCTTCGGCCATCAGGCGTCGATTCTGAGAGGCTTTTCACGGTTTTGCAATGCTTCACACCAGTTCTTGCAGAGGTTAGCTACAAAACTCAATTCTGAGGCCCCTTGACTGGAGGGAGGCATCTCAGGCAAGGGTAGGACTCCCAGATGGCAGAATCTAGCAGCACCAGCAGAGTTGCAGGGAGTCTTTTATGTTCTTGAGACTTCTTAACAGGAGGCAAACACTACTTCTAGCCCTCAGAGATCTTCCTCAAGCAGGGGATACAGCACACAGCAAAGTCCTTGTCTTTTCCTTGGCAACAAAGCCACTGCAGGCCAACCCCAGACAGCACATAGTAAAGGGACAGTACTTTTCCTTCAGTTTCTCCAGCTCTTCTCCTTGGCAAAAGATCCTCTTAAATTCCAGAAGTGATCTAAAGTTCAGGGGTCTGGGCCCCAATATTTATAATCCATGTATCTTTTTTCTCTGGTGTCAGAGAGGCTCTGTCCTCTCTGGTGCAGCTTCCCGGCAGGAGGTGGAGACAGCATTGTGTCAGACCAGGCCCATTCAGTTGAAAGGAAATCTCCTCCTCCTACTCCAGATGCAGCCCAGGTCTAGTCAGTCCAGCCCTGACTCATCCAGGAACGGCAGGACACATCTCAACCCCCTCCCCACAGTGGCTGTCTACAATGAATGCACCCCCAGCCCCTGTCACTCCAAAGCCAGACAGCCAATTCAAAAACCAGCAGAGGCACACAGGATGGCTAAGCAAGAAAATACCCATCTTTCTAAAAGTGGTATTTTCAAACACAGAATGTAAAATTCATCCTTACAAAGAGATGCATATTTATATTCTGAGTTTATGAATACTAAACTTTACCTTCCTCTCTTGTCACAATGGAAAGTTATATTTATAATAAATACAAATAAACTCCCGTTCTATCCTATGAGACAGATAGCCATTCAATAGTGAAAAACAAAATTCCCTGTAGTTCGCATCAGGACATGTTAAACACTTCAAAACATGTCCTACCTTTCACAGACACTGCACCTTGCCCACAAGGGTATCTTGTGCCTACCTTAACGGTGACTCAAATGTCAGAAATGGGAAGGTTACGGCCTAGCAAATGGGTGCTCTTGCCAGGTCAACATGGCAGTACCAAACTGCACACAGACACTGCGACATCAGGTCTAGGAACCTTTTGCAAGGATGCCTGTGCAGGTGGCACAATCTGTGCGGCTGGCTCACTAGCAGCATTTGACTTACATGCCCTGGGTACACACAGTGTACTGTACTAGGGACTTAGTAGTAAGTCAGACAAGCCAATCATGGAAACACCAATCAATAATTACAATTTACACAGAGTGCATATGCATTTTAGGACTATTCAGCAGTGGTGATGTGCCCTGAGTCCTAAAACCAACAAAAATAGGGTCAAAAACAGTAGGCCAAAAAGCAATACGTCTGGAGATAAACCCGCTGAAAAAGCCAGGTCTAACAGTGAAGCAATGAAGGGAGCAGTCTGGTTTGAACATTTTTGCCAGACTGCTTTTGGTTCCCCAGTCCAGCCCCAACTGAAGCCTTTTCTTCCACTTCCTGCCAACTTCGTAAGATGCCTGCAGTCTTTTCCTAGTCTTTATAATATTGTCAGGCACTGCTTTGTTTCACTGCTTCTCACACACTTGATGCTGCCTCTGAAAGTGCAGCTTTTCCGAATTTGCATAGCAGTTTTCAAGTGTCTGGCTTACATCTGTTCAGTGACTAACACTTTCTTAGTGGAATCCATCATAATGGGTCACAAACATTTTCAACACTTTTTTGCACTGTTCTGATTTAGAATTTCGTGCAGATAGCATTAATTCTAGTTTTGCAGTAAGCACATTTTTACATAAATTAGTGTTAAAGAAAACAAAATAAGGGGCATGTTTAGGAAATTACCATGCAAAATGATCATGCAGTGCAGCAAGTTATCTTGCTGTTCTGCGTGATAGTGAAAGGGCAGGAATGTGCTGTACTTAACAATATACAGTTCATTAATGTCATTTCTCAGTGCTGGCACACAATGTGCTGCCTAGCAACAACACAGGCACCATTGCAGCTTGACTGCATTGTAAGCTGGAACGTTTTTGAGCAGGAAGGGTTACCTTCCTGCACAAAAACAATCCTCTGAGACATTTTCCTCTTTCTATATTTGCTGTAGAATGCAGCACACATAGAAAGAGGAAGTAACGAGGAGAATTACAATTATTCTTTCTCATCATGCCTCACTTGGGGAGTCGTAGCATTTTAATGTATTCTGAGGTTTACAACTGATGGTAAATCTCAGAATTCACCAAAATCCGTGAGTTGATGCATTGGAACATCAATGCTCCACCCATGGTACGCCTCTCTGGGGCAGAGTAACGCAGCCCAGTGATTTGTGCTACGTTGCGTTACTCCGGATTTATCAAGCAATACAAGGCCACGCAAGGTGGCCTTGCATGGCTTGATAAACAAACCTAAGAGTTGCGTCACTTGTAAACCCCATTGAATGGTACAAGGGTGACATAACCCCTACATAAATATACCTCAAAGCATAATATTAGTTGTTATAACTGATGCCAAAAAAAGTTTGTAGTGAGCTTGCCTGCCTCGCGCTCGCTCTGTGAGCAACGCGCGAGGCACTGCTCTCGTGCTGCTGCCTACGTAATGTATTTGGCAGTTGGTGGCTCGAGCGTGACACTTTTGACTGCCATTCTGTGCCTGCATGTCGTGCTGGCGGAAGCCTGAATTAGAATAAAGTTTGTTCTTCATTCCTGATGTCTGATGAGTTATTACACTCATTATTGGCGACGACCCCAGGCTTCCGCAACGGACCCACTCACTTCACTTATCCTGAAAAAGGTTTACCTCGTGTGGTGAAGAAATCGGCGGCGAACTGACGCCTCGCTGTGGCCTCTGCGCAGTGACAGAACATCAGGGAAGGGAAATCGGCGCTGTTTCCCGACGACGCTGGAACTCCCTCCTCATCTCCCTGCTTGAGGCGACTGCGCACTTTCACGTAAGTCGAGCGTGTGGAAGTCTACGCCCACCACATCAGTTTCCCGGCAGATGGCTGCCTCTTAGCCTCCTTAAAGGGGAAGTCACCGTTTCATCGTGTACTTGCACTCTATGGGAATTTAACACGAGGAATTGGTGTTCTGCTGAACGAAACAGAGTTGGACAATAGTGAAAATATTGATGTGGTTTGTTTTTCTCTCTGTTGAGGAAACGGTATACAATAGCACGATATATATATACATCTGGAGGGGAAATATAACTTCCAAATTCAAAGGGAATTCACGCACAAGCCTTAAACTTAAGACAAGTTTGCAATATAATTGACATTGTTGCTCCAGCACATTGGACTTTTCCCCTGTGTTAAGTTCTGTCACTGTGGTGTTTTTTTGAAGCAGATTAATTGCTGGGTTACCACAACATACATTGCTGTGGCATACGTCCTTCTACTCGCTATTTTCTCTTTATTACAAATGATGCAGTCAATTCACCCTCCGCCTCCATTCCTGGATACTCCCGGGGAACCACCTGTGGCATGGAGAAAATGGTTTGATGCCTTTGAGAACTATTTGGGTGCCATTGGAGCACACAGGTTTAGAGCTGAGAGGAAAAAATTTTTGCTTCTTCATTCATTGGGTTTTGAGGGTAGAGAAACTCTCAAACACTTGCCTGAAGTGATTGATGAAGGGGGTGAAGAGACTGATGAGTACCAAAAAACAGTTAGAAAACTTAAGTTAAGGTATGACAAACAACCCAGTGTCGTGGTTCTAAGGCATAAGTTCTTCAAAAGAGCACAAAAAACAGAAGAGGATGTCGACACGTATGTTACAGCTTTGAGAAAAATGGTTGCAGAATGCGAATTCGAGAATTTCAGTGAACAACTAGTGCGTGATCAATTCATTAGTAAATGCCTGGATAAATCCATCAGACAGAAGCTATTATCTTTGGAAAATCCCACCTTAGATGAATCCATCCGCATAGCAAAAAGTATTGAAACTTCACAATCCTCTATCAGAGAACTTGAAAGTAAAAATGTTGAAGTGGTGACTCCTGTTCGCTTTAAAAATGTGGCAAGAAAAAAAGACTTTCAGCAGAGTAATTTTTTCAAGAGAACTGATATCTGCTTCAGGTGCGGTTATCCTTCACATGCTAGAAGTGGAAGGCCATGTCCTGCGAGGAATGCCACATGTCGAAAATGTGGCAAATTGGGGCATTTTGACAAAGTCTGCCAGACAAACAAGAAAAGTCCAAACCAAGTTGCATGCATAAAGGACTCAAGTGAAAGTGACAGCGATGATACCCTATGTGAACTTAAAGACATGGTTCTCGTGGTTAAAGAAGGAGACATAATAACAGGGAATCCTGATGACTGTGTTGATCCTTATGCCATCATTTGTGTTGGTGATAAAAATCTGAGACTTTTAGTGGATTCAGGTGCCAGGATAACAATGATCAGTGAATCCTTATTCAAAAAGAAATGGGAAAATAGACCTTTGCAACCACCTGATCGCGAACCAGTATTCTATGAAGGGAAAAGCATTGAACTTCTAGGGTATTTCGAAGACGTCCTGGTGTTCAAAAACAGGCACATTTATGGGAAAATTTATGTGGCTGTCAATGGATTGGACATTCTTGGATGGTTCCATCAAGGTTTGTTCAGCATGATGCTACGCCCTGGAGCAAAGGAACAAATTTTAGTTGTTCGTGACCAAACTCATGTTGAAGAACTCCTCAATAAATTCCCAAGAGTATTTTCTGGTGAACTTGGAAAAATTAAAGGGTTCAAGCACAAGATAAGAATAAAGGATGATGCTGTGCCAGTCAAACACAAAATAAGGAGTGTACCTTTCAGCATCCGGAATGATCTAGAAAAAGAACTTCTATCTATGCATAAAAGAGGTGTAATAGAGCCGATTGAATCCTCTGATTGGTCTTCGGCTTTGGTTGTAGCAAGGAAGAAAAACAATGATCTCAGAATTTGCATTGATCTGCGCAACTTAAACAAAGTGATTTGGGTAGACTCACACCCATTACCCAACATCACAGAAATGCTAGGTGTAGTTGCGGGGGCTAAAGTTTTCACCAAACTCGACTTGGCCTCTGCATACCATCAAATCGAACTTGACAAAGAGTCACGCCATTTCACTGCGTTCAACACACCATCTGGATTGTATCAATTCTGCCGCATGCCTTTTGGCCTTGCGTCGGCAGCCTCTGTTTTCCAGAGAGTCATGGTCAACCTTCTCAAAGGAATCAAAAGTGTTGCCATATTTCAAGACGACGTCCTCATATATGCCAAGGATCAGCAGGAACATGACCAGGTGTTATCTAAAATATTGTCAATTTTCCAAGAGCATGGGGTTGTACTTAAAAGAGACAAGTGCGTATTCTCTAAAGACAGTGTGGAATATTTGGGTCACACCATTTCTAGTGAAGGTGTAGCACCAAAACCCAGTTTAGTCCAAGCAATTGTAGATGCATCAGCTCCTAAAGACAAAGCAGGAGTGAAATCACTTTTAGGCCTCACGGAGTTCTATTCACGATTCATCCAAGACTATGCCACCAACATTCGTCCCATTTCTAAATTGTTACAAGACAAAAGTGAATTTGTGTGGGATGAAGAGTGTAGTAAAGCGTTTGATTGGATCAAAGATAAGTTGTGCACTGTTAGTGCTTTGAAACCTTACGTGCAGGATGTCCCCTGCACTTTGACTGTTGATGCCAGTAACTATGGATTGGGTGCTGTATTGACACAAGATGTTGATGGAAGTGAACATACCATTGGGTTTGCGTCCAGGGTACTTAGAGAAGCGGAAACCCATTATTCAGTGATTGAGAAAGAGCTCCTTGCATGTTGGTGGGGCATTGAGAAGTTCAAAAATTATCTCTGGGGGCGCAAATTCACTCTCCAAACAGACCATAAACCTTTAGTGTCTATTCTAGGTGATACGAAAGGACGCAGTGCTACTCCCCGCATTGCTCGCCTTGCATCCAAGTTATTGCAATTCAATTTTGATGTTGTTCACATTGCTGGTGGCAAAAATGTGAGAGCCGACGCTTTGTCACGTCTACCCTCCTCCACTAGCAAGACCACACCGGATAATGATGATTGTTGTTATGATGATGGTGAAGATTGCATTATTGCTAGTGTTGAATTGTCACATGTATGTTCTGTGGGGCAAGAAGGTTGGAGGGAAGCTTTAGAAAGTGATCAAACTCTGAAAGACGTTAAAAAACACATTGTCCAAGGTTGGCCGAGGGAAAGAAATGTTCGCATTGAGTTGCAGCCCTATGTGAAAGTGAGTGATGAACTTTCCATCGAAGATGGTCTAGTTTTTAGAACAGAGAAATTGGTTCCCCCCGAGAAAATTAGAGCCACACTGTTAACCCAAGCTCATGAAGGACATCTCGGGGCCACACTTACTAAGCGTAGGGTAAGAGAGTACTTTTGGTGGCCTCAGATGGACAAAGATATTGATGCCATGGTGCAAGAATGCACTATCTGTTCCTCTAGTGATAAAAGTTTTCGAACAGCCTGTCCCCCGCTCACGCCTATACCTCTTCCAGGTGCGCCGTGGGAGAAACTTGGCATCGATGTACTAGGACCATTCCACAGTTTACCCCATCAGTGTAAATTTGCCATTGTCATGATGGATTATTACACGAAATGGCCAGAGGCTAAGTTTGTATCCAAAGTTGACTCGAAAGAGATCATTGGCTTCATGAAAGATATTTTCATGAGAGAAGGGTTTCCTCTTTCTATCATTTCCGACAATGGCGTCCAGTTTGTGTCCACAGAAGTGGAAGAATTTCTTAAAGAGTCTGCCATCACTCACCACAGAAGTTCCCTTTACCACCCTCAAACCAATGGTTTGGTGGAAAGACTCAACAGAGTTATTGGTGATTGTGTCAAATGGGCTATTGTTCACAACAAAGACGTTCCCCAAAGTGTGAGAGCCATGCTGTGGTTCTACAGGACCACTCCACATTCATCCACAGGGGTGTCACCCTTTGAACTACTCAGGGGCAGGAAACCATGCACTGAATTTAGGCCTGCGTGGATGACCAAATGGTTCAAATCCCATTCTACTCCCCAAGAAATTGATGAACAGGTCAGGAGAAAAAATGAAAAAACACAATCCAAACAGAAAGAATACTTTGATGAAAGGAAACGGGTGAAATGCAGAGCATTTGCTGTGGGAGACTGTATAAGGATTAAGAAACAAGGGTTTGTAAAGAAAGGTGATGCGAAGTTTGGTGAAATTGTTAAGGTCGACAAAGTCTGTGGTAATGCTGTTCGTGTCAATGGACAGCACTGGTGGAATGTCAACAAGGTGGTAAAAGTTAAAAGTTTTGATGACAAAATGTTGAACTCTAATTGTGCTAAAAATGTTTCTTGTGATGATTTCCAAAGTAGTACCAGTGCACAGCTTTCAGCTCCTCAATCCTCGGTGATGAGAAGGAGTACCAGAGCCATAAGGGTTCCTATTAGATTTCGTTGATAACTTTCCTTCTCCCTTTTGTTCTCCTGTTTCTCTCTCTTCCCCTGGTTCTTTTCTCCTCTTCTCTTCTCTTCTCTTCTCTTCTCTTCTCTTCTCTTCTCTTCTCTTCTCTGCTCTTCTCTTCTCTTTCTTCTCCTTTTAGGGAAAGGAGATATGTAGTGAGCTTGCCTGCCTCGCGCTCGCTCTGTGAGCAACGCGCGAGGCACTGCTCTCGTGCTGCTGCCTACGTAATGTATTTGGCAGTTGGTGGCTCGAGCGTGACACTTTTGACTGCCATTCTGTGCCTGCATGTCGTGCTGGCGGAAGCCTGAATTAGAATAAAGTTTGTTCTTCATTCCTGATGTCTGATGAGTTATTACAAAGTTACATTCCAATTTTGCTAAAATATCCCACTTTTACCAGCGAACTGTAGATCCAGCACCAAAACTTGGCAATCGCCTGGCACAAGTGTTAAGTGTGGTGTGGATTTTCATTACCCAATTTTGTATGTTTTGTATGTTCCACAGCCCTGAGGAAGTCCACAGACGTTGTACAAAACGTGTTGGCTGTTTGGCAGTTTTAACAATTTTTGATGCAAAGATTAAATTAGTTTTGGAATCACAATTGGATGGGCATAATCATTTTGGAATTTGAAGGTGGTGGTGCATTCCACATTTGTATTTGATTCAGTATTGGTCTTGGTGATCTTGGTGATCACAACACTTTGAACATTGGACTGATTGTGGGGGATTCTTTTGGGGAGGTGCATTTCATACACATTCTTATGTGTATGTTTGGCTCGCTGTTTCGTCTTGGTAGTATTTTGAAATGATGTCTAATTTCCTAGGGTCCTCATTTAGAGTTTGGTTGAGTAGCAATTCACCTGCCTCAGTCAGAGGTTGGTGAAGGACAGGTTTTCAGCCAGCAAATCTTCAGCTAACTTTGCCTGTGGAAAAGCTTGATCTTTCTGCCTGTCTTCACTGGGTCTTTGGGTCAGAGTGATTGTAAACTCCATGACAGTCCGGTGAAGCTAAATTCTTCAATAGCCCCAGGTGCAGGGAGAAAACTCACTGCATGTCAGGTCTATTGTTTTTGAAAAAAGTAAATCAAGATTATGGAGCTCATTTTTGAAAATCAAAGTGTGCACAGTTGGTGCAAACATAATGGCACATGCTCTTCAAATTCTTCAGTATTCAGAGGACCTGCTGCTGGAGGCATTGTTAAAATACTTGGAGATTCGAGGCAGGCAGGGATCGCTGAGGCCTGGTGGATTTTCCCCACCTCTGGAGTTACCAATATCTGGGTAACGGTATCTCAGGGGAGGGGGAATATCCAGCCAACAATGAGTTGAACTGTGTGGGTACACTTTGAAATTATGAGTTTGCTGGGGAATCTCTCATTGCAGTGCCAATTACTCCAGTTATTCATCATTTTAGACCAGGCTTACCCCTGGAGTTCGTCGCGCCTTTCAGCAGCTGAACAATTCCTGGTGAAAGGAAAAAAACTCATATGTCCGATGGGCTGGTAACTGCTGTGACTGGCCTCATGGAATTAAGAGTACACTCATAATGAGGACATAAGTATAGTGAGCAGCGGCGTCACTAGGGTTGGTGTCACCCGGTGCGGGTAACTCATGGTGTCACCCCCTCATGACTTACCGCATGGACCTCCTCCGCTCCGAGTCCGCCAGTGGACACAGATGGCAAATATATATATGTTCATACAGTTTCTCTTTACTGAGGCATGTGATGGAATCACAGAACCATATTTTCATCTTGTGATTGACTGTCTCTTTCACTTTAAAATCTGGTACCTCTCTTCTCTTTGTGGGCACTTAAAAGGGGCAGCATGAATGCTCTATTTTCTAACTGGTAACCCCATAACGCCGATTCTACCTCCAACAGACCAGAAACCCAAAAGAGAAATGGCACAGCCAGTGTACCCAGGGAAGCAGGGCCCCAACCGAAGGAATGACCAAAATAACAAATCACAAGTCAGCAGAAACACAAATCCACAGCCAAAAGCACAGGGACATAAAAGCTGCCACTGCCAAGATGGACAATAAGGCAGCAGGATGAAGACCGCCAGCAAAGCAGGCATATTTCAGCCAAAGCAGTTCACTTCATAGTATACGTATGAAGTGAACTAACTGTGAAGTGAACCACCTGCAAGTGAAATGACGAGTTCAAGGAAAGGCCTGGCGTGCTCCCAATCATGCAGCCGGCTGTGTGCAACTACAAGCACAATGCACCGCCCGGGTCAGGACTAGCCTAGGAAGCTGGAAGGGCAGGGCCGGACAGGGTCTTCTGGTCTTCAATTTATTTATGCGTTTTTATATAGCGCAGACTTTACCCAAAGTCATCAGAGCGCTTCACAATAGGAACAGTAATGAAACATGAGGAGAAAATTACAAGTGAACAAATTACAAAAGCAAACGTTAAGTTACAAGAGGCAAAAGTGACAATTGTGAGCAAACAAAATACATGAGGTTGCAAATGGTGCATTACAGGAGGAAAAAGTGACGTGTGCAGGTTACAAGTGCTTAAAAGATAAACTATGACTGAAGGCAGGTTTTGAATTTTCCAATCCCTGAATGTAAGAGCTTCACATCCACTGTCTGAATGCCAGATGCATTATCTACACGAGTAATTAAACTAATAACAATGTATAAAAGCAGTTACTAATGCGTCTTTCTTACTAAAGGAACACTTTTGTGAAAAATTTGAATAATAAAATACTGAGCAAAAAGCACTGTTTCTAAACTTATACCTTGCAGTTAGCATGCAATGCCTTAAAGATGGTTCATAATTCATTAAGCAGGTATATTACAAGGATGGTAACCTGAGACCTATCTCACTCAAGAAAGTCTGCAATGAAAGCAGTAACTCACTGAGCTTCCTACGTAAAATACAAATCTGTGACCTGCATGGTGCATGCTTCACTTTGCAGCTGGGGCATCACATTAACTCTGTCTCTTTATACTTTGTATGAGTCAGGCCGGCCTGTAACTACACAGCACACAGATCTCGCCAGCAAGTGTATTCACCACCAAAGTTATCTTACAGCTACAATGATTTGGAATTTGTTGGGTAAACAAAGATCTCTGCACCAGGTGTCTACAGTCTAATCCCAATAAACTATTTTAAAGTGAAGTCTGCTCAAGAGAAAACAAAGTACAATTAGAAGAGGTATGATACTGCAATATATGGTATACACTCAAGCACAAGAACAAACGTTACGTTCGTAGGCAATGGTGGCACTTGTGCAAGTATCAAAGCAAACAAAATGCCATTACCGCTCAGTCCCCGGCAACACTCACTCGAAAGATCTGCCAAGGTGCCCTTTTTGTCAACTGGAGAGCATCATTATATTCCCACCCAGGTAGATTTGTCCACACACCCACTGTGTTAATCTGAAGAGGATCAAGTGCACAAAATCTGATAGTCTTTCTGTAGAGCATCACCCCGATTGCCATTGGGCACACCATGAGATGTGCCTGCATTTCTATTGTGCTAGAAGGAGCATGGGTTACACCTTTTGTGAAACAAAACGCCCACTGTACATACAGACAGAACACGGTCTGTCTAAATAACCACCTTAGACATCTGTACTGCTTTACAAAAGAGACACAATGAACACTGCGGAAAGAACACCCTCCGTTTACCATTATAAACCCATAGAATGTGCGAATACCGGTTGTATGGAATAATTCTGGATTCTGCACAACATTGTATTCACAGTGATTGAAGGGATCGGTCAAGTACAGATGGGGGAGAGAGTTGTTTCTTCACCTAGATATTACAGGGGGGCTCCTTCATGTTTAGGCACAGGGATGACTGATTTGGCCAGAATGCAGCTCCGTGTGTTGGGCCTCCCTGCCTAGAAAGCAACCCGGCTCGCCAGCTTCAGGGTCGGCCGCCCTGTACAGGGCAGCATGCAGTGCCAGTGGCGCTTGATGGTGGCTGAAAGGTGGGCTTCAATGGTTACAGCTTTTCGAGTGGCCCGACTCGAGACCTTGTGGGGCTGGGATGGTAAGGTACCCCACTCTAGCGTGTGTCATAGTAGGGTGGTGCCTGTGATACTGTCTGAAGTGAACCCTCCACCCCTATAACGACTTAAGAAAGGGTGGGGAGGGACTGGAGATCTTGACAATTAGCATGCAGGCGGCAGGCCCCGCTCCTGGTGTTTGGTAGTAACTCTGACCGGCTGGCAGGGTACACTACAGCAAGAAAGCACTTCCTATACATCATGAGTTGCACCCTTCCAGAACAACAGTCTTGACATGGCTGCAATTGTTGGACTTGGGAGGAAGTGGGCAGCACAGAAGGCCCTAGCCTAATGCTAAGAAGAAAGTTCATCTTTTGTGTCAGTTCTTCCCCATGCCACTGCCAGCCTGGCTGCATCTTGGCGCGGGCGTCTAAGACATTTTCATGTCCACCACATCGAGGGTGTTGATTAAAAAGGATAATCTCTTTCAGAGCCCTGCGCTGATTACTAGGTGATGAGACCTTGTTTTGTGACTTGACCGTGTTTTCAATTATCACCAGCATTCACAAGTCGCACTTAGGGGGCACATCAATGATTGATTATGAGGTGTGGTGGGGGCCAGGGCCTTTCTTTCGTGACTGTCTGCCCGCCCCGCAGCCCAACTAAGGAAGGTTAGAATTGAAAGCTTTAGCCTGGTGCACGGGCTGCAAGTTCGTTTGTCATTGTGCCAGTAATTTACAGTAAAAAGAAAAAAAGCATGATCATTTGTGTGCCACTGCACTGCCACATTTTTAACTTAGTAAGTTCATGCACTGTCTGTCGAGTGAGTGTTGCAGAGCCTGGCGATATTAAGAAGAAGACACATAAAAAAAGTTAACAAACTGAAAACAAGACTCAAATTTACGTAAAACAAGCCAAGAGCTTTGGGCTCACTGGCAAAGAAAGTAGAGGGTCCATCAAAGTAGATGGTCTCAAAGGTCTTTGGCAGGCTTCGGTGAAGAAATGCCAGTCTTGGACTAAGGAAGAATATGCCTTGGGTTTCCAGTTCAATCACTACCATCAGAGAGGCCGGCAGAATCTCCAAGCACCACCTGTTCTTCCTTGAGGAGCTGTTAGCGGAGCATGAAGCACCTGAATTTGTGTAACACCCTGAAATACCGCAATAGACATGCAATGTGACCCGGCCGGGTCCAACCTCGAGCCTGACCTACGTATGCCTAATGGATCCCAATTGCTTAACGACCAGCACTCCTGGCGAGTCCAAGGGAAGTCAAGTTCCAGCTCACATTGTACAATTATTTTGCTCTGTAACTTGTGTGGATTTTCTAGAATTTCGTCGCAAAACAGTTTAAGAGTTTAGGTAACACATAGGCAGTTAATGGTGGTACCAGTTCATGCCACTATAGCCAAGGGTGCTGTAGACTGGTAACAGCTGGAGTAGTACTACTGTAATAAATTATAAATAAATTATAATCATTTGTGTGCCACTGCACTGCCACATTTTTAACTTAGTAATAAGTTCATGCATTGTCGGAGTAGTACTATAAATAAATATTATTTCTCTCAATCTCTCTCTCACCGTTCCAAATTTTGAAGGCCCAGGGGAGACTGGAGAGACGACTACGAGACCACGACGACGGCGATCGCGAATCGATCAACAACAAAAAGATGATGGTGCCAGGTGGTCTCTCTGATGTCGTCGGACTCGTCGGTCGGTAATTAATTGTTTATTCTCGTGAGTCACGAGTCGTGACCAGGCTGCAGCACCACTGCGCGTGACGGGCGCGTGACCGCCGCCGTGACGCGTCAGAGAGGGAGCAGGCAGCAGGTGCGCACAGCGCGCGGGGGCTGTCCCAGGGCCGTCATTGGTGCACAAATTAGATTGACGGCCCTGGGACCCAAAGTAAACTTAACTTAACTGCTCTGCTGGCCTGGGTACGCGGCGAACCAGTGAACGCCGCGGCCGCGCCGCACGCATCCCGCGTTCGCATCGCACCAACATCCCAGGCAATGACGATCGATCCCGAATGGGATCATCAATCACAGTATCTCTCTTGGTGCGCGCCGCGGTGCGTTGTGCTGCTGGCGGTGCCGCGGTGCGCTGAGTCTGTCTGATGATTAGCACTGCATGCACTGCACTAGCAGTAGTAGCGCGGCCAGCCAGGAGGGAGGAGGCAGCTAGATTGGTGTCACCCCAGATAGGGTGACACCCGGTGCTGTCCGCACCCCCCGCACCCCCCTAGTGACGCCACTGATAGTGAGTGATCGTCTGTCAAAGGAGTGAAGGCTCCTTACGCTGAGGTGACACACTTATAGGCAACCTGCCAGAGTCCAAATAAATAGTAGGTCCCCTAGACAAGTCTTGTGGAAGAAACACTACAAATATTCCGGAGAGTCAACTACTCAGAGTTCACCTTCTGCTAAATTACATTTCTAAAGAGTCTCTGAATCACTGCACTCCTATCCAGGTATCTGTGCCCTCAGAATCCTTGTCCATCATTGTGCCAAAGAATACAAGTCCACCAGTTACTGTGTCACCGACCTTTGCATCACAGATGCTGTAGAGAAAATGCTTGTCCACTAGTAAATATGGGAGAAATGCTTGTGAATCAGCTATCCTAACACAGTACATATTCAATTCAATGTCACTGATGTCCGACCCCTAGCTAAGCTGTCCATCACTCTGTGTGCATTATGACTGGCAGTTCGGGCTGCACTGTTCCCATGGGGAGCTGGGTCAAGACTGATTTGCATATGGTTGGTTCCAAACTGGGGTGGCGTGGTGAGCAAAAAAGCGATGTATTGAACCCAGATCTGTGACTGGGGTGAATGTTTGATTTGTTCAGCATTTCATCCATCATTTGGTCTTTTTTGCGATTATGACAGAGAGTCAATGTTAATCGATCATCAGTCAATTCGGCAGATAACATTGTACATAGGTTTTGGTTCTGACTCACTTTCACCCAATCCCAGGCACGTTTTGAAACATTCCCTCACTTTTCCTCACTTTTACCTGCTATCCTTCACCTCTTTCCTTCCAAGTTGTTTTCCACTATCTACCAACTTTTCCTTATTTCCATCTCCCTCCCTTCTTTGTCCTCATTTACTCTACCTCTTAACGCATGTAGGAGACATTTACTGCAACCCAACTATAAAATGTATGGCACCAGAATAGTTTACCTAAATATTGTTTTTAGAAAAACACCCATGTCACGCCCCTAACGTGCAAAGTGTTGCATTAGAAAGGGGCAATATGTAACAAGCACAGGTAAAGCCATGTAGGGTGGCTTTATGAGTGCTTATAAATATCACGCAGCAGGTTGCGCAGTCGGTGAGTCATGCAGGGCGATGCACCCGCAGTGCAAGGGGCTCCCCAATGGGCCTTATTTACAAGGAAGTGGTGCAGCGCAGCACCACAATCCCTGGCTGAGCTACGCTGTGGCACTTTCAAAGCACAGGGATGCGACATACTTAGAATAAAATGTGGGATTCCTGTGCTCTCCTCTACACTGGCTCACAATGGACTGCCATGTGCTGACGCAGGTATCCTTGCACCATGGTGCTCCTGCCAATGACACTAATTCACGGTGCCGCTCCGGGATCAGAGGCGTCCCAGGCCGGTTGAGGCTCACCTCAGCTCCATCTTAGACTGCAGACAGGCTCACCGGCTCGGTCAGATATTCGTCTCACAAATGTTGTCTGGGACCTCCGGTTCTGCTTTTGTCCGTGTCGGTGCACATTCCAGCCCCCAGGGAGTAAAAATTGATGTACTCCGGGCCCGTTTGTCGCCGGATTTACTGACGGATGAAGCTTTTGGCTGGAGCTCGGCGAAAGTACGTCCTACTCGGCCATGCTGTTGGCCACGTACCCCGAATTATAGCCAGTCTTGGGTCAAAACAGCTCTTATGGTAGCTTTTTCAGTACTAAAGCCGTCATCTGAGGTGATAGAGTTGGACATTATCGGTCCTTACACCTCATGACGGCTTCTGGAAACACGTAAATTCACTTTGATGCACCATACCATCAAGGATCCTGAAAAAAGTAGCCTTTCAACTACAACTGTCCCACTTGTACCCCATGTCCTGTTGGGGCCATCACCAGAATTGCCTTCCCTGAAGAAGTCATCTCTGACTTCATATAACAATCCATAAAGGTTTTGTGTGACGGGTGCGGAGTAACATCCAAGTTCCCCACTTGACCTTTTACCAAAACTCCCATACTTAAATTGAAATCTGCAAAAGTGGGTTCACAGATCATAATCTAAGACAAGTTCAGCTGCTTGGGAGATGATCTTGTTTGCCTTTGATAATATGCGAATATGCTGTTTACTTGGAATGGTACTGTTGATACATAGGAATCCATTTGGTCTTTGTTTAATATATTCTATACCTAAGTACAAAATAAAGTGAAATGCAAAATTAAATCAGTGATCGTTTTGCTGCATCAGACTGTGCATCATCCTAAAAGAGGACTGGATTTGCTTAAAACTGACAACGCATGGAAGCAGCACTACAAAGTGGCGGCTGGTCACAACTGGTCAGTACTTTATAAAACAATAAAATAAATAAATACAAATAAATAAATGTCTTAATATATTACATAGGGTATATGGGCACTTTAGTTGTGGAGAATGTAGTGTGCCAGTTTGTGTCATTTGCACTGTTTGTGTTTGTTTTTATCTAGTTAGTCCTAACCGTTCTCCTTGTATTTGTTTCAGAAACGTATGAAATCAAGCTGAATTACATATATATATTAACACTCACAAGTTGATAAAAGTACCTTCATAGACCCAGTTCATCATTGGCCCACTAAACTTGTTTTGGCTGCAAAATCCTGTGTGGGTCTAAAATGGGATTATGGTTTGTGCTGAAGACGCAAATGGTTGCAACCGTAATGTGTGGCATGGGAATCCGCAATGAGTGTAAATTGTTCAAATACGTTCTTTTGGCAGGTACTTACTAGTTTTTTTTAGGGGGGGGGGTGATTTATAAAGCCTATAGCTGCTCAAGGGCTTCCAAGCGCTGCGGAGAGGCGGTGATGTGCAAGGGGATTAATGGATCATCAAGGGAACAGGCACGTCTTTAGTTATTTTCGGAAACTTAGTTCATCTCTTAGTAGTCTCAATTCTTTGGGCATGAAGTGCCACAGGCTTGGTGCCAGATGCGAAAAAGATCTTCCTCCCTATCTGGATCTTTTTATCCTTGTTGTCCTCATGAGCAGATTTGAAGATGGTCTAAATGACCTTTTAGGCATGTATGAGGTGATGGGTGTTCTAAGTAGGGCTGTGCCCTTGTTGTCCATGACTTTGTGAGCGAGACATAGAGATTTGAATTATATGAATTATTTGAGTTGTGTGCTACTCCCCATTCCTATGTAACTGGGCGCACTTTGCCACCCGCTAATTTGCACACTTTCGCGAATTTGCAGGTGCACAGGTTGCATCGGTACAATTTTGCCCCATCGTGATCAGGGACATTTTAAATGTATCTGACTCTGATGTGTCATCATAAGAAAGCTACATGGGCGTGTGTTTGTTTGCCACACCTAACACCATTTCATGTTTTACAAATGAGGAGGCACGCGCCTTACAAGGGCGAGGCACTTCTTGCTCAAGAGAGGTCAATGGGGAGGCGATGAACCGTTGCCCTTGGTCAAGTGAGGTAAAGTCGTAGGTGTGAAAACATTCACACCTAGTTTCACTTCGCTTGTAACATCAATAGTCAACATAGCCTTGAGTGAGGACACAACGTGTATGTTGTCAATACTAATGCATAGGCATGCCGGGGCTTGCTTGGCATAATAAGTGTTTGCATCCCGGCTGAATACACGAATTGGATAATTACCTTTTATTTTGTAAGTTCTAGTCACAAAATGAAGCAAGAGTGTTTCTTTCATCGTGACCCTGCTGCACAATCTCCAGCAGTGAGCTACTGGTCTCATTACTTGATTTCTGTGCTCATCTCAACACATTCCTGTAGCTAGAGAACGCTTCATTTACATGTGCACTGAAATGAAAGGGGTTTCGAGGTATTTTCAAGATGTTAAACGTTTTAGATGAAATATTGTTCACCCAAAAAGTACAAAAACTGCACGAACCCCTCGCGTTGCTGAGCTCAGATCTGATCACATGTTCACTTATCCATTCTCAAGCACGTTTCATATTTCATACACTTCATAATAAGCAAATCACTATTTTATCGGCTTTGTAAGGTAGCTCTAACACTGCATCCATGTGTTGTGAAGTAGCTGGGGAGGGGTTAAAGTTCATTTATTTAAGGGGGAGCCACCGCCCAATATTATTCAATTCCTTCCCCGTTTGCACTGAATTCTGCTGTAGACGAGATGCAACTGTTCAATTTGAAGGCCTTTCCTGAAGTCCTCATAGTTTGACTCGCCCCCTTGACAGCTTATAATGTTATTTTTCTCAAAATACCAGAAGCAGAACTGATGGGGAAAGGGCTGCCTACTTGGGCCCGCATAACAAAAAGAGCACGCTGCCCTGGTATGCCCATTGTGCCCTGGTTTGCCCATAGTGAATCTTTAGCTTGGGGCACCAGGCACAGACAGGGATAGTGTGCCCTATTGCACACCGAGGGGCACATTTACTATTATTTCTAGCGCATGGCACAGCTGGGGAACTGACTATATCACGCTGAGTGAAAGCGAGAAAGGCGGAAATGCACAATATTTACAAATATATGAAGCATTTCTATTCTCTCGTTGCATTGGCACACTGTATGGTGACTAGCACCAACATATGCACCCTTGCACCACAGAGCTAGGGTGCCTTCCTCAATGTGTGTGTGCTTTGGAATGCAGCACACATGGGAAGAGGAAGTAACATAGAGAGATAAAGATATTTCTCCTTCCTCCTTACCCCCTTGTCGGGTAGGTGCTGCATTTTGGAGCAAACCCAGGTTTACAGGTCTTTGTAAATCTGGGTTTGATTCAAAATACATGGGTAGATACATGAACGTCCATTCTCCACCCATGTAATGCCCACCTAGCATAAAGTAATGCTAGGCAGCGCTATGCACTGCTTTGCACTACATTGTATTTACTAAGCATCACTAAAAGAGGCTTTACGTGACTTAGTAAATACCAAAAATGATTCTGGTTAGGGCTGCGCCTCAAAAAGGCCATAGCAATCATAGTAAACCTGGGCCTGAATGCGCTGTTCTCACTGCAGGACTAAACTTGCATCTACTTTTGAAAGAGCAAGTTAGTGAAAGACGGATCGAATGCTTGAAGCCACTAGTCTGCCTTCACTAAACAGGTGTAACCAGCCTGCATTTTAAAGGGGGGTAAAGATGCCCCTGCAGACCGGTGTAATGAGTGACTGCACCTGCCTGCAGGGAGATCCTTGGGACGCGCTTTCAAACGGTGCCCTCAGGTCGTGCAAACACCCTATCTTATCTATGTGGAGCATTACCAGTGTGGCTTCTGAAGATTTATTTTTTTGTGTGCCAGCATCTGTAAAAATGGCACAGAAGCAATTTGTGTCTTTATTTGCTTGGGGACAAGCCATCTCAACATTGCATCAAAGCACAATGGGGCATATTACCAAGCAATAGCGATAATTATCGCTATTGTTTGGTTAGAGACAAAAATGTATCACCGACCTGCGGCGATTTTTATCGCAGATAAACCTTGGTATTACCAAGGTTTACCGCAAATGCGATAAAAATCGGCCGCAATGCATGAATATCGCTGAAAAGTCAGCGATATTCATGCATTACCGAGCTAATGCTCTTAGCCATGTTATCCACCTACCATTGGATAACATGGCTAAGAACTGCTCAGGGGCAGGTGTTAGCTTTTGGAGATATTCGCGCTTAGCGCGAATATCTCCAAAAGTTGGTAATAGGAGATAGCGATGTTAGCGACATCTTGGCACGCCCGCTTTGCATGTCATTAGTGATAAATATCACTGACATGCAAAGCGGGGCCTAAGATGATCGCTATCTCCTACTAGCTGTCGCTAACTGGTGTTAGCGACAGCTAGGTAATAGGGAGATACATTTATCTCTGCTTTCTTGGCTTTTAAAGCCAAAAAAGCGGTGATAAACCCCCTTAATAATATGCCCCAATGTGCGCAGCTGTGATCTATATTATAGAAGGGGGTCGCACACGCATCACTGTCCCCTTCTATAATGATAAAGTGTCCCATGGGTGCAGGAAGTTGGATAAAACACATGTTGCCCCCCCCCTATTTCCACTCCCGCCGACCTTCCGTGTCACTTTCCATAATATGTCCCCTGGTCCTTGATACTTTTGGGGGTAATTATTGGAAACATTAATGAATTAGATTTTACGGTTCTGAATTAAACACACACATATTACTGTTTGTACTATGTAAATCAAATTCAAATACATATCTAGGCAGATTAGTATCAAAATAGGTGGATGATCTAAAATCTCAAGTACAGCCCCTAGATTGTTATTGTCGTAACATACATCCAGCTGCTGCACACACTTAGGGGCATATAACCAACGAGTAGCAATATTTATCGCTAACTAGGCTTTGCAATGATTTTTTTATCGCTAAGCATCGCTGGAAATTATCGCAGAGGTAACTTGCTATTAGCAACGTTTATCTCAGAAGTGATAAAAATCCTCACGCTAACTGCCAAATGAGAGATTATCGCTGGAAAACCAACGATAATCTCTTGAAGTTTGGCGTTAGCTTGATGATAGGGGCTCACAAACTTAGCCATGATATCCACCTTCCATAGGATATCATGGCTAAGTCAGAAAAATACCAGGTGTAAAAAAAGCAGCGCTAACCGTGGCTAGCGCTGGTTTTTTTTTATCATTAACAGGGTTAGCGATATCCTTGATAATAGGAGAAATGTCGCTTAACAACATTTCTCCTATTATTTTTCTATGGAACTCCCCCTTTGCATCTCATTAGAGATGCAAGGGGAAGCGTAGAGAAAAAGGGTGCTAACATGCAAATTTGCGTGTTAGCACCCTGTTGCTGATAGGGAGATAATTTGATCTCCGCTTTCTTGGCTTTTAAAGCCAAAAAAGCAGAGATAAATCCCTTGATAATATGCCCCTTAGTAGTGTAAAGATGGGCCTATATTTTGCTTATTTCTGTATGCTGAAGTGAGGACTTTGAGGTTATTCTTAAGCCAGATCATGAGGAGGAATGCAGAAGGTGTGAGATGAAAGGCGTAGCACATTTTGTAAGAATTTAGAATGAAAATGTGAAATAGAAATGCAAATAAATTGCATCACATCACTAATCTCAAACAAAGGAGCTGCTACCAGTCTTTCAATGACACATGCTAAAGAGGTGTGAGTTTTCAAAAGTAGTGTGAAATTATTTACAAGAGATCACTACACACTCTGCTAAGTGAATAGAGAATATTTGTAAGCTTATATCTAGATCTGTTATCCCAACCACAAAGTGACTGAAGGAATTTTTGGATTAATCTCAGCCACTCTACGAGCATTGGGGCCTCACTTGATAGAGGCAAGACATATACACAAAAAGTACTAGACCTGTTCTTGCAGAACTCCCAGGATGATGGACTGGCATGCAGCAGTAGATGTCCTAAGTGTGACGGGTATGTCCAGAGTTGGGTCTGGTGCTCCCTATGTTCTAGCACTCAAGCTGCATCTTATTAATGAGGCCCAAGAAAGCTGAAACCCATCTGTGTCTGCTTGTGTTGCTGTCCTGAGTGGCGGGTCTGGCAGTCCATGACAGACTTTTATTTTAGGAGTGATACCAAGCCTCATTACCTTATGGCTGGTATCTGGATAGAGGTCACAGTGGGTGAAAAATGGTGGACTACCAGGTCAGATTTGTTCCACATGTTATGGGAATGCCACTTGATTAGTAAATAATGGAAATAATTACTGTCTCTGGTGTAAGCTGTAACACAAAGAGGCCAGCCATACTCCAGAGTGCTGTGTACACAGAAGCCAATCAAGAACTAAGCAAAATAGTTCCAAATGCAAATGTATAGCTCTACCTTATACTTTAGCTAAAATAATAATACAAATAGCTTAGAAAACATTGACCTCTTCACCTATAAAAATATGGCTGAAAGACTTACAAAGATGGACAAACGTCTGAAATGACAACTGAAGTCCTAGAAAAATATACCATAGAGCTATACTTACCAATAGCCCATATAACCTTATTTACCATACATAAGTCTGTCGGCAATGGAAAAGGTTTAATCGTTTATTTTGCAAAGTACCCTACGCAGGGGAGCCTTCCTCTCGCCACAGCTCACAAAGGTGTGCAGAGGAGACTGCTGGATCACATTCAAAACAGTGTATATATACTTTCGGCATACCACATTGAAACCCCGTACATGGAAAAGTACTAGTAACTGAGAAACCAACAGGAAAACACATATATGGCACAATAGATTGAGTCAAAACTCAGCTCAAGCTATTCCCGGGGTAGGTCAGTAAAGGTGCCTCCCTTCAGTTCAGATGCATGGGAGTACAGGCATGGTGCCTGAAAGAATGTGCTCATACTAGAAGAAAGACAGATGTGACCTTGAGTTTCCTAAGTTAGAATCAATGCTCTGTTCATAGCCCAGGCCACCCTTTCGGACTCTCCGCTGAGCAGCATGTCACGTGTTTTCCTTACTAACGAAAGAGGCCCAGGGAAATGACATCAGGATGCTGTTTGTTCGGTTCAGGCCTAGTTTATTGGTTATACATGGGTCGAGTGTATCTACAAGAGGTTTCTATCAGAATAATAATATATATTGGATACATCATGACAACATTATATGATATCAATAATACATTTCTTCAACAACTTCACAATGTTGCAAATATAGAGAAAGAACAGAGCGGAAAGGTTCTCATGGGACACTTCTTAGCAGACAAAAACTGAAATAAGGCCTCCGGAAGCGGATGGTAACACAAACCCGGGAGATGAAGTGGTAAGAGTATAAACATGGGATGGACAAAAAAAAGAAACTACGGTGAGGCTTGTTATTGCAAGCCAACACGTTGCCATAAAAATAGCATGGTAGAAAAAAATCAATAAATCATTGCTAAGATGTACTCTAAGGTTATACTGAGCAATACTTAGGGGCTCATTCACAACAAAATGACACAGAACGGCCCGCAAGCCATTTTGCTGTGCCAAGCGATATCATTTTACAAGCACTGGGACGCTTCATATTTACAACAATGTGACGCATCCCTGTGCTTTCCTCTGCACTGGGGCACAATTGACTGCCATGCACCAACGCAGTCACCCTTGCACCGTGGTGCCGGTGCAAGGGTGCCTGCATTGCAGGGATGATGGGTTTTGTTCAGGAAGGGACACCTTCCTGCACAAAAACAATATTTGATGAGCATCCAGCATTCCACGAGGAGGAGCGGAGGAAAACGGGGGCCTTATCATAGGCTCCGTTTGCGTCAACTCGCTATTTCAATACCCCTACTGAAGTCGGATACTTCATCGAGTACTCGGAACCCCCCCCCTTTTTTGCGTTTGGATTTCCCTCGAGGGGCCCGGAACTTTCTTCTTCGTTTGACTTATACAAGTTACAGTGATCAGAAACACCGGGGGGACTTGGATCAGTATTCCACTTGGAAAGAAGCACAAAGCAGCTTGCAGGCACACTTTGTGACCTTCCGTGACCGGCTTACATACTGTTCTCGAAGAAGCACGACCGCTATAAACTGTCTATACATGCCCTGATGAAATTCCCAAGGCACGAATGGGAATGAAACGCGTTGGCTGTGCCGCTGTACATGAAAATAAAGAACACTTTTTTAAATAAGAACTGAAGATCTGAAACTCCTTTTGGACTCTTATAATCATTGACTTCATTGTGTGCGCCTCTCTGCTCTTATACAACCATTGGTCTGAAATACATCCTTGGCAGCGGATGGTGAGAGTAGCCGCACCGTCTAATAATTTTGAAACAGATGAAGTGGATGTGCGAAACCTTGGTCAGCTGCTGATTGCTTCTGTCTTTTGTTATACTGAGCAATACTTAGGGCCTCATTCACAACAAAATGACACAGAACGGCCCGCAAGCCATTTTGCTGTGCCAAGCGATATCATTTTACAAGCACTGGGACGCTTCATATTTACAACAATGTGACGCATCCCTGTGCTTTCCTCTGCACTGGGGCACAATTGACTGCCATGCACCAACGCAGTCACCCTTGCACCGTGGTGCCGTTCCAAGCGTGCCTGCATTGCAGGGATGATGGGTTTTGTTCAGGAAGGAACACCTTCCTGCACAAAAACAATAATTGATGGTGTTTTCCTCTTTCTATGTGTGCTGCAGAATGCACCACACATAGAAAGAGGGAAAAACAAGGAGAAATAAAAGTATTTTTCCTGGTTGCACCTGGGGAGGCATAAGATTCTGACGCAGTCACTGGTTTTCGAAAGTTGTAAATCTGGGGATGCGGCAGAATCCATGAGTGCTGCTTGGGAACACCCACAGCAACACCCATGGCACGCCCCTTTCACGCAAAGTGATGCGTGAAAAGGGGCCATATTACAAGGCCATGAAAAGCCATGCAGGGTGGCTTTGAGTTGCCTTGTAAATGTGAGCCAGCACACTGCACCTCCGGTGCGTCAAAAAAAGTGATGCACCAGCGGAGCAGGGGCTTGTAAATAAGCCCTAAATGTTGGGGCCCATCTATGTATGTTTTTTCTGCAATTGTCTTCCATGTGGTATGAGAATGCCACTTGATTAGTGAATATTGGAAATAAATAGTGTTTGTGGTGTCATGCACTATGGAGTCCTTTCTACTCGGAAACCAGCCTAGATCTAAGCAACAGACTTGGCCAATTAAATAATAAATACATGTTACTTAATGAACAGCGCTGGGTACTCGTGTTCTCTTAGATTATATAATCCTGCTCTCAGCAGAATACAAATTAGTCGATACAATGAAAACACTCCCCTTAACGATATACTTGCATACATATTTAAGGGTCAACATGTGTTTGCATTGCTGTTTCTGTTGGAAAGAGGTCTGGGTTTAGAGTAATCCAAGACTGATTTTTAAAATATAGCTAAAGTTCAGAGAAAACAATAAGGATACGTTTTATTACAAGACGTGCCGCATCTTACATTTCATTTTCTGGGATGAAGAAAGGGCAGTGTGAATAAAATTATGAGGTTGATTCCTAATGGGATGAAGTACTACTACTCTATTAATACTTCTTCACATACTTTTAACTCTCTCTGTGGATTCTCCCCAAAACATCTAAAATGGGATTGCAATAGAACTATTCAGGGAATATTAATTTTAAAACAGTATACTAAGATCTAAGCCCTCTTTGCGCTTTTGCTAATTGGGAGCATGACATTTTGGGGCCAATTCACAAAGTCATGAATGAGTACTTGAAGTAGTACTCATGTTGTATTCCTGTAGTAATACTTCACACACTAATAAAATCCTTTATTATTTGTCTCTATCCTTTCATTTAAGGTAAAATCATAAATAACATCTTACCGTAGCAGTTTCCTTTCTTGAGAAATCTATATGCTTTTAATACCACTGGGATAGGATTTTAATACTGCGCTAAAATTTCAGCAGTCATCGGTAACAATGCAACAGAACGTGCCACATAAAGTCTCATAATATGTCTCACAGTTTACAAAACCCAGCTGCAAAACTTGATCTCCATCGCAGCACAATCTTAGTGGCAACTTATGTATTTCAGTCCTTAGATAAAAATGATTTAACTTGGACTATTTTATAGAAATCCCCAATGGTATAACACATGACTGGATTTATACAGCATGCTCTATAAAAGTTAATTGCCGTCGAGGCACATTGGTTGCAGTGTTGTACAAAGGCTTCGCATGGATATATTGATCTAATTGTGTAGTGCATATAAAATAAGCAGCATACAATTATAGGATTTTTTTTGGGGGGGGGGGTGCATTTATTTAGTGCAAACCTGACCCGAAGATATCGTAACGCTTTACATGAGCAACAGTTGCGTTACAGACGGACACATTGATTTTTTTGCTAGGCATGGGTATATTAAGTGCTTTGCCCAGAATCACAGGATGTTGAGTGTCCTTCCGACTCAAGAACGCAGTTCCCCAGCTTTGAGGTCAACCGCCCTAGCTGTTAAGCCACATCCTCTCCCCATTCCACATCTCAAATTATAGAGTGAGGGTACGGCAGAAACAGCAGCATGGTTTTGCACATTTCTTAAAACTAAGGCCCAGATTTACAAACGTTACTTCGGGTTTGCTTTACTTTTTTAACACAGACCCGACGTAAAGTGTTGACTTGGCATTTACAATCCCAACTTTGGAATGTAACCGAAAGTAATGCAAGGTAGGGCAAAGCGCTGCTTTGTGTCAAGGAGGGATTCCATGGGTGGTGCATGGGTCTTTCCATGCATTCATCCATGGATTTTAATACTAATCCATATCTACAAAGAGTTGTAGACATGGATTTATGTAAAAATCCTGTGCCTCCCTGAGGCTGGGGTAACAAGGAGAAATATTTTTATTTCCCCTAGTTTTTTCCTCTTTGCCTGTGTGCTGCATTTCTATATGTGACTGAGATTTGCTCTATTGCGTAAGGATATTTTTCAATTTCGCTATTTGGGGGCATATCAACATGGGCTTTATCTAGGAAAGTAGTTGCTTTTTTCTCTGTTTGTGAGATCCCTGCCAAATGCTCTCTGAGTCTGGAAAGATAATTTTAACATGAGTAGTAGCTCTGCTGTCTGAGTATCTAAGGGCCAGATGTATCAAGGCTTTTGCGACTCGCAAACGGCCTTTTAGCATAATTTGGAATGTATGAAAAAATCGCAATTTAAGGAATCGCAAAAAATTGCGATTCCTTATTTTGCCATAGCATTTAAGGAATCGCAATTTTTGTGATTCCTTAAATGCTATGTATGTAGCAATTTCAATTCGCCAATTTGGGTTAAGAAATCGCAAATTACCACCAACTTGTAGTTGGTGGTAATTTGCGATTTCTTTTAAAAATGCCCTATTTGGCATTTGTAAGGGTGGCATGTGACGCACATACATGCCCATAGGGCATGTATTTGCGCCACATGCACACACATGTACATTTCAGGGGTGCAGCAGGGTGTCTTTGAGACACCCATGCACCCTTGAAATAATTCTAAAATTGCGATTAGCAAATTGCGAATTCGCAATTTGAGAATTATTGCACTATCATTCCTATGGGCCTCCTGGCCCATAGGAATGCATTGGAAATTATTCCTTATTTGCGAATTCGCAAAATGCGAATTTGCAAATAAAGAATATTAAGGAAACGCTAAAAAATAGCGATTTTGTACATACATTCCGTTTTGCGAATTCTAAATAGCGATTCGCAAAAAATCGCTATTTAGAATTCGCAAAACAGAATCTTGATACATCTGCCCCTAAGTTCCAGCTATCCCTAGGGATAGATGACCTTTCATCTGCTTGAAATACTAGCTCCTGGGAAAATCTGCTTTTAGGAGCATGAATGCTGAGGAGCAAGGATAAACCTGAAATCAGGGGCAGGCGCTGGGCAAAGATATCCTGCAACGAGATGGCTGTTTTTGGTAGAATCATTTTAGAAAAATGGCACTTACATTTACTGTGGATAAAAAGGCCTTTATCCTTCCAGAATCTTCAGACCTTAAACATTGTTTGATTCGAATTGTCTTTTGTCAAACTCTGTGCCTTTGCTGGAGGCTCTGAATGAGGGTTGACTTGATTTGTATACAAGTTTGACCTCATCTCTCCATGATCACAGCATTGTGGCTTTACCTAGTGAACTCGCACGCACTTTGACACCTTCCCACTGGATAAATTGACACCTATGAGGCATCTTCAAGCCAAAGCTAATAGCTGAATGTTGGCTCGACCAATGCTAAATGCATAAAAGAAAAGGCTTTTTATTGGTTGAAATAATGACCTGATAGTATGTCTGGTTTACCTTTGTTTCTGCATTTAATGTTGGTTTGTCAGAAACAAAATCCTGGCTGGATCTGATAGGATTGGTTCAACCTGCTAATTCTTTTAAATATAGATGGCAAACTCCTCTCAGACCTGGGCCAGACATGGATGCTGGCCTCTGCCAATAGACATAGGCCTGACTGTAGTCCCTTGTCCCCTGAGACTGTTGCATGGAGTTTGTGCTGCTTTGGCCGGTATTGTTCTTTTTTACTTTTCCCATTCATTAACTTTTAACGCTTTTTGTACAAATCTTTCATATGGGGATGTTTTACGTTCTCTTTCTACTTACTTTTGGTGTGGACGTCAAGGTTCTTTATTTTAATAACTGTCATTAATGTTTGTTTGGCCTTCTATGAGTAAGAGTTTGCATATATTCTCTGGGCACTGCCATGCAGCTCAGGGCTAGTTTCCAGAGTTGAACTAGGACGCTCTCAGTGATGCGTGTTCAACAATGAGGTCGGTATTTTAGGCAGTAGGCCAATTCATTCTCAGGTCACTTCAAGGGTGTAACTTATTTTTGCACTGTACCTCAAAGCAATTTGCCTTACGTTGTTTTACTAAGTGTGTACTGTGTAGCAGAATACAGGAGTCTTTGAGTGGTACTTTAGTTTTACTGTCCAAAGTACACCTACAGGTATGTTTTAAACCTAGAGAGACCATTTTGTATTCTTTATAAAATAGGTCAAAAGAATTGAGAGAGCGCAAACTGACCTAAATGTATAAGTACATCACACTTACACGTAGTAAGCACAAGTCATGAAGAGAAATGCCATGAGTGCTGATAGTACATGCATCTATATTCTGAAATGTGCAGTTAACTTAGAGATTTAAGTAGAAGTGGAACTAATGCAGAAATGTGTGAAATTATATAACTTTATTAGACGTGATTAATCCTGAATCCATGTCGTGTAGCTGCTAAATTGTAAGATGGCATGCGGTTAAACGTAGAACGTGGTAGGCCTCAGGGCCAGAGCTGGAAGGGATGGGAAAGGTGTTTCCTTTCACGACATGGATTGCACTAATGTCTTTTAGTAATAGCGTTAATGGGCCATAATTTATAGATGTGTTTACCGAATAATAGAATAGAGTATTAACATGCTACTAATTAATGAAGGATTTGAATGGTATAATCATTATGAGAAATGCTGTAGGCCTGAAATGTTTATAGACATTGATTTACACATATTGGTCTGGGCCGAGAAATGTTGCAAACTTTTGTTGGAAGTCTATGAGAATTGGGATCTTGGCTGCAGATGTCTGTCTGCAAGAGAAAGGGGGGATCCAATTATAAATGAAATGAATAGAGGTTTGTTCAGGAGACGGCCCAGACACGGAGGAGGGTTCCGGAATGTTTTAAGGGGTATCAGCGGGCCGGAGAAGAGTCTGAGAAGCAAGGTCAACTCTAACGCACGAGGCCTCATCATGGAAAAAGCCAGAAGCTACACCACGTGAGGGGCGTCTCACGAGGGGCGTCTCAATGCTGTTGTATGTTTTGTATTAGGGACAGCACCCCTGGGTGGAGTTAGAGCAGATGCCTGAGGACCCTTTAGAGAGCGGATGGGTAGGCAGAGAGGGGTCATGACTGGAGAACTATAGGTTTCCACCAAGAGACTAAGAGTGGGTGACTTCCCTAGGGGGTCATTCACCGCTGACACCTTTTGATAGGTTGAGACTTTGTTAAGTAAGGATACCATCCAGAGCAGGGTAGGGACAGCCTAACCTGAATTTTCCCTCCAGCCTTAAATGACGGAGAGATCTCAATACGTGTCCATGCTTATAGCTTTATTATTCTTAGAACTTGTACTCGTAGTCTTCTTTGCTCGTCTGAGGGTTTTCAGAGAGCACATGTATGTAGTTGGGCCCGTGTATCTTGTGAATCTCATTCTGAGATGCCTGTACTTGCAGCTTATTCTAACTATATAATAAACCTTTGAAAGCTAGAAGTTGTTTGTGATCTTTCAGAGCGGAGTCCTTTATTGGGTGAACTAACTTGGTAAGAGATGCACTTTCTTCCCTCAATGACAGGCAACAAAGGTTCAGTCGACCAGAACGGGGTTTTAGATCAATAGTGATAAGGTATCAATCAAAATCTCGCCCTTCCAGTTGGTAGCTATAGAGGATGGTTGCCTTCTTGAGGAAGGTGATCTAGGCCAGGTTAGATTACCCCAAGGCCCCTAGAGATCGATGATCGGAAGAACCGCCCGCCGAAGAAGGTCCGGATGACGTGAGACAGAAAAGCAGCAGTATCGGTCGAGAGTGAGTATAAAGGGTCATGCGTGTTAGATTGCGGTGTTTTTGTGTTGTATCTATGTTGTAAATGTCTGGCGGAGTTGAATGCCTGTAGAGTGACTGTGGAACAGGTTGTGAGCGCGCGCAACCGGTGGAAATCTGAAGTTCAAGGAGAGCTTAAGTGGTTCGGGTGTATCGGACATCCAGAGTAATTGTCAACCAGTGCGAAGGGGGTCATGAGGTACCATTGATCACCCGAAAGACCGAGATAGGGGGAATGTAAGAGTGAGTGCGTGAGTAACGGACGCTGGTCGGAGGTTACTGTGTGTGTAAGCAACCTATCAGAGAGACGATAGACATTTCGTCAGTTGTGTTGACAATTACAGATAGACTGTGGACGTACAGTCGAGGGAAGTGACCGCTTGGTCGGAAGTAGTCATTTTTCAGGGTATGAATGGGACGCATGCATGACCGGGAAAAGAGCTGAGAAAGGAGGGGTGCTGCTGCGAAGCGGAGACGAGTGACGTCAAAAAGTGCCGCGCTGGGATTGGCCGGCCGGAGAAAGACCGCGCTGCGATAGGCCAGCTAGCAAAGCCGCGCTAGGATTGGTGGATTGTCATCAGGAAGTAAACAGAGTATTGAGGCTGGAAATTGTGCGTATAATTATGAAGTGTTTTAAATGGTTGAGAGCGGCGTTTAAAAAAGAGAGGCGGGGATCGTATGAAGGGGAAGAAGCCCCGCCGGAGGGTACGCCGGCTCGTTACATGGCGGCAAATGTTGGGCTGCATACAATTTTGTGGATCTCAGAGTGGAGTAAGATTACAGAAGGAAATGAGGAACTGACGTTCCCGAAGTACGGGACGTTCAGACTAGAGGTGCTACACTGATTAAAAGCAGTTATGACCTCAATGAGACCCTTGCCTAGACCGACCCAGTTTGAAGCTCTCAATGCATGGATTAGGGCAGCGCACGAGAAGAACATGAACAGACGGCAAGAAAGGGTGAAACGATCGGTAAGGGCAGTGCAGGATGCCAAGTGGGATGCGGATGCTAAAAGATGGAGAGTGCATAACATGGAAGTAAATAAATTGTACCCAGTGTTAGAGATGCCCGGGAACAAAAGCCCCCTAGAAGAAGATGATGAGAGCGAAACAGAGGACAGCCTGATAAACAGATTATTGACAGATAGGCCACCCCCGTATAACAGAGCAGGGGGAGATGTCGAGCATAGTGAAAGGGAGGGGGGCAATGCAGGAGAGCATGGACCGCTTCCCAGTTCCGATTGGGATCCCGCTGCAAAGAAAGAACTGTCCCAGCCTAGTCAGGTGCAGCAGGTAGTCGGGAGGTTTGTGGTACAAAGGGCGCCGGAAACGGAGTGTGCCACATCCTACGCATTGCCAGATGCACTACAGGTACCTGTTACCATAGGTCCTATAGTATCGATATATGACCCAGAAAGGGCCAGAGGGGAGGAACGGGTACGGAGGGACAGAGAAAGAGCAGAGATGGCAAGGAGGAATGATACGATTAACTCCCCAAGCCAGTTGCCGATACCAAGAGAGTGGAGCACCCCAGTACACACAGCAGGGGATCCAGCAGGGGATCCGGGGGACCATAGATGGCCAGTGGATATGAGGGGATCAGGACGGAAATCCTTTCAGGAGTTAAACGAGTACATGAAGAAGTGGGATGAGGCAGTAGAGGCTCACAAGAGCATCATAGCTGCGGAAGCTGGAAGAGAAAGTCAGGATAGCAGAGCCCGGACTCACTGCGGGGCTGAAGAGAGCAGTCCGGAGTGGGACGGGAGGGAGAAGGATAGTAGGGGAGTCACCCATTGGGCCCGGAGTGGAGGTAGATCAGACCTGGAAAACGGGGGCCCCGAGAGCGGGGGGGTGTCTCGCCCAATACACAGTGAAGAAGACAGGAGGACACGGGAGTACAGAGACAGCTTTAAGTGTATCCACTGTGTGCCCGGCAACAGAGAACAGAATGGGAGTTGCGAGGGGCCGCGCCACAGTCCCCGTGATGACGGACATGAGCGCAGTCTAGGGAATATGGGGAACCAAGAAGGGTCATATCAGATACTGAGTGATACTAGACCGAGAGAGAATGGAGACCGGAGGGAGAATAGCAGAGAGTCCTACTGTGAAAAGAGAGAAGAGAGAGAGAATGGACAAAGTAAGATTGGGGGTAACAGGCCCGTGTTCCATCACCTTCCAAGATCGGATGGCCGAGCATGGGACCTGGAGAGATGGGAGCAAGGGAGAACACTCCTTAACTCTCCCGAACCCAAACGTAGGGCTCGGAGTTGGGATGGGAGAGAAACCTGTGAGCCTCCGTCGAAAGAGATATTGCGAGCTGAGATAAAAGCCAAGAGACTCGATGTCGCCAGCTTAAGGTCAGACCTGGATGACATAGTAGATGGTACCCTGCCTTTAGAAAGAATGGAAATGTATGAGCAGGATGAAATACTGTTCATGGCAAAAGACATCACTCGAAAAGCGAGAACAATCCATGAGAAGTTAGTCGAACTAGCAGGCAAATATATGGTGGACCTGTCAAGGACCAAAGCATTACAGGGTAACCACAGGCTACATTATTCAGATCGAGACCTAGATGAGAGAAGGACAATAGGATTGAAAACGCACATAAGGGAACTGATTACGGGAATAAGGACATGGAGGGCACTAGATAAGTGGGAAGAGAGGTGGTCCAAGAAAGGGACCGTCAGGAGAAGCACGCTTGGTAGGACACCAGGAGGACTGCAGGGAATAGAGGCATACCCTTTGCGTGAAGTCGCAAATGGGAACTATGTGCACGTGCCATGGAGTAGGGGAGATTTAGCTGCTTTTACCACCTCCTTCCCCAAATTGCGGGAAAACCCAGTGGAGTGGTACAAGCAAGTTGAGAGATTTGTAAAAATCTCAAAGGTCCTCTGGATAGATCTGAACACGCTGTTTGACATCGTAGTGCCAGGAGATCTGTGGACCGCATGCAAGGTTAGCGCTGAGTGGCCCACAACAGAGCCAGAGAGAGATGCTAAGACTAATGGCCCGTCCGAGACGGTGATGGCAAAATACGAAAGGGTGATGACATGGCTGAAAGAGAAAGTGCCAATGCAAGACATAGATTGGGTCAAAATAGATCGAACTAGACAGGAACCCAAAGAGACAGTTCACGAATATTATGAGAGATTGCTGAAGGCGTTTAAACAGTATAGCGGTCTGGATGTAATGGATCCAAAAGACATAGGGCAATTCGTGTCCAAGTTCGTCCTGGGCCTGAGACCGGATATTAGTTTAATGATTCAGCAACACCTGATTTGTTGGTAAAACAAACCCTTAGATGAGATCCTAAGATATGCCAGGTACTGCTGTGATGAGATAGACTCCAAGGCAAAGAAGCTAAAAGAGAAACTGATGGTGGTACAGATGCAGGCAGCCGGAAAGGGGGGACAGCAGCAACAGCCGCAAGGAACAGGAACTGGGGGAAAGAAGCAGTATAGCCAGAACAAGGGTAATGAGGAGAACTCCACCTTTAGACCCCGAATAGACATAGCTGCCTTGAAGAAAACGACTCGGTGCCATCAGTGTAACGAGGTGGGGCATTGGAAACGCGAGTGTCCCTACAATGTCGAGATAGGAGAACAGGAGGTAGAGGAGGAAGAGGTCCAGAGTGCGCCTACGAGAGGGGTAACGCAATACCAGGGAAAGGTGCTCAAAGGGGGGGGCCCTCCTCCCCGAGCCCAGTTCCCTCAGCCACCCAGGGTAGGGACTATGGGTAAGACATATAGACAGATGCCCCTGTTTGTAGGAGGAGAGGAGTGCTATTATGTGGACCCACTAACTGGGCAGAGAGTGGAAAGGGAAGACTGCACCCTCGGGGCAGCCTTGGAGGTGGACCAGAGGGGACCCTATGTTGAGGCCGAAGTGGCAGGGTGCCCCACGACATTCCTAGTAGACACAGGAGCCACTAGATCCACGATCAGATCAGCCGCAGTCCCAGGCTTGCCCATGTCTGGAGAGACCATACAAGTGGTAGGGGTCGCTAACAGGAGAATGACCAGCCCACTGACTGAACCCGTGCAGGTGAAAATAGGGAAGTACAGTGATGAGCACCAGTTTGTGGTTTGCGATTCTAGCCCTGTATGTCTGCTAGGAAGAGACCTCTTGTGCAAATTAAATTGTACCATATACTGCACACCACAAGGAGTGGAGGTATTGACTAATGACGATGATGCTGACTTCAAAGTCGCAAATTCCAGAATATGTGTAGAGCTGTATCCCACTCTGACAGTAGATGAGCTCCCCTGGGATCTGAGAGAGACAGTAGCTCCAGAAGTGTGGGATTTCACTGGGGAAGAGATTGGATTGGTCAAGGGGGTGGACCCAGTGAAGATTGTAGTGAAACCGCATGCTGAGTTTCCAAGAACACCCCAATATAAATTGACTCCAGAAACGATTGCAGGCATAAAACCCGTGATCGAGTCCATGATTAAGCAGGGAATACTGAAAGAAATCGTGGGTAGTCCATGTAACTCCCCGATTATGGGCTTGCAGAAACCAAATGGGAAATTCCGGATAGTGCAGGACCTCCGAAAGATTAATAACATAGTTGTTTCATGTTGTCCAGTGGTACCGAATCCATCAGTGATACTGTTTCAGATACCGTTCCAAGCAGAATGGTTCACTGTGATTGATCTTTGCCAGGCCTTCTTTTCGATCCCTTTGGACGAAGAGAGCCATTTCCTTTTCGCATTTAAGCTGGAAGGTCGCGTCCTAACATGGTGTCGTATTCCTCAGGGGTATACAGAAAGCCCATCGATCTTTAACCAGCTTCTGAAGAAAAATCTTGAAAGTCTAGTGCTGCCCCAGAGGTCAGTTCTGGTCCAGTACATAGACGACCTGCTCGTGGCGTCAGAAACTGAAGAAGCTTGCAGGGAGGACTCTATTGCTTTGTTAAATCACCTAGCTGAAAATGGGCACAAGGTGTCCCCGGGAAAGTTGCAGTACTGCCTGACAGAAGTGCAGTACTTGGGACACAGAATTGAGAAAGGCAAACGAAAAGTGTCACCAGACAGGATAGAGGCCATCATGAAGATGAATGCGCCTAAAACACAGAGAGAAGTCAGGATGTTCCTAGGGATGGTGGGGTATTGCCGACAGTGGATCGCGAACTTTTCACTGAAAGCGAAACCCTTGCAGAAACTGACGCACAAGGAGGTGAGCGATCTGGTACCATGGGACAAGGACTGTTTGATGGCGTTCCTGCAGCTGCGAGAGGACCTGTGTCGTGCTCCGGCTTTGGGAATGCCTGATTACGATAAACCATTCTTGCTTTATTGTTGTGAGAGAGAGGGTTGCGCGCTGTCTGTGTTAGTCCAAATTCATGGGAATGCCCGTAGACCAGTCGCTTATTTCTCGGCTACTTTAGACCCAGTAGCCGCAGCGTTGCCCGGATGTCTCAAATCCGTTGCCGCAACAGGTGTCAGCATCGAGAGGTGTGAGAATATTGTCATGGGGCATCCGTTAGAGGTGCACGTGCCCCATTCTGTTGAACTGTTAATGACCAGGACCAAAACACAGCATCTGACCAACAGTAGGCTCACGCGCTATGAGCAAGTTATTCTTGCTGCAGAGAACGTGACCCTCAGGAGATGCTCTGTTTTGAATCCTGCTACTTTGATGCCACTCCCAAACGATGTCGATGATGATGAATGTACAGACCATGACTGCCTCGATGTGACTGAACTATGCACCAAACCAAGACCCGACATCGTAGATGAGCCACTGACTGACCCAGACGAAATTTTCTTTGTCGATGACTCATGTGTAAGAGACGAAGTTGGGCAATTGAGAGCAGCTTACGCTGTTTGTACAATTACTGGAGTTGTGGAAGCTGGATGCCTGGAAGGAGTACACTCCGCTCAGGTAGCCGAGATTATTGCCCTAACGCATGCTTGCTTGGCAAGCAATCAAATTCGAGTCACCATATACACCGACAGCCAATATGGTTACGGGGTAGTTCATGATTACGGGCAGTTGTGGTCTCAAAGAGGTTTCATGACCTCTTCAGGCTCTCCCATTCGCAATGGAGAGTTTGTGCGCTTGTTGTTAGACGCGTTGCAATGTCCAGCAGGTATCGCGGTTGTGAAGTGCACCGCCCATACCAGAAACATGGACTTCGTGTCACAAGGCAATAGATATGCCGACGAAGTCGCGCGGTATTGCGCGGAACAAGGGTACTCTTTCACAGAGGTGGAAGTGGGTGGAATAAATGTAAGAACTGAATTAGCTATGATACTAGAAACTGTTGACTCTTGGGACGAACTAAAGTGCATGCAAGAAAACGCTCCTGATTTTGAAAAACAAACATGGGAAAAGGCAGGATGTGTGGTGGGTGAGGCCCATTTCTGGGTCTCAGCCGATGGCAGAGCAGTGTTACCCAATGAGATGGTGAGCCCAATGGCTAGACAAATACATGGTCCCGTACACCTAGGAAGAGACGCTATGCTGAGAGTATTTAGGCAAACCTGGTACAATCCTAAATTTAGGGTAGCAGCCGAAGCAGTGTGCCAGCGTTGTGTGACCTGTTAGCAGTTGAATGTAGGGAAAAAGACACCAGTTGCACTGAGCCACATAGGGAGGTCAGGGGGTCCATTCAACCGCATGCAATTGGATTTTATTGAACTGCCAAGGTGTAACCGCCTCCGTTATGTTCTGGTGGTTGTTTGCGTATTCTCCAGATGGGTTGAGGCATACCCTACACGTAGGTGCGACACCCTCACAGTAGCCAAGTTACTGCTTAGGGAGCTCATTCCGCGCTTCGGGGTACCGGCCTCTTTGGAATCAGATAGGGGAACGCATTTCAACAGCGAGCTTGTGAAGATGATTTGTGCGGCTTTGAACATAGATCAGAAATTGCATTGCAGTTACCGACCAGAAACCTCAGGAATTGTGGAGCAGATCAATAGCACTATCAAAGCCAGAATTGCAAAAGTGTGTTCATCAACGTCCTTGAGTTGGCCTGACGCTCTGCCATTGGTCCTTATGAGCCTCCGTAGTACCCCAGACAGAAGAACGGGGCTGTCACCTCATGAGGTGTTGATGGGGAGAGCAATGAGGTTGCCATCTGTCCCAACTGCCGCACTGTTAAATATCACAGATGATATGATCCTGGACTATTGTAAGGGGCTGTCTGACGCCATTCATTCTGTGTCCCTTCAGGTGCAGGCTGCCGAGGTTCCATCGTGCCAAGACCTGTGCCATGACCTGTGCCCTGGAGACTGGGTGCTTGTACGAAAGCACGTGAGAAGAAGCTGCCTGGATGTTCGTTGGCGTGGGCCCTTCCAGATCATCCTGATCACGAACACTGCTGTGAAGGTGGGAGGCCTGCCCAATTGGATCCACGCGTCGCATACGCGGAGGGTTCCAGCACCTCTGGAAGAAACAGCTCCTCTCTCGGATAGACGTCCAGCTGTGGACCGAGAAGCCATAGAGGGGGCCAGCCAAGCTGTAGAGGTGCCAGAAGAAGCGGGGAACGAATCTGACCAAGCTGAGGACGGTCAGTACAACAGCGAAACGGACGACGCTACTGAAGGAGAAAGTAGCTGGGAATACGAGTCAGACACTGACCGGTCTGACAGAGGGTGCGAACAGACCAGAAGAAGAAGGAGTAGAAGGGTACGTGGAGAAGCTAATTGGCCGCAAAGAAGGAGCTCCAGCCTGAGGTCAACTCCAGAGAGAACCCTTCCTCCGATATCAGAGGACTCAGACCCGGAAGAAGGTGCTCAGGGCGCTGAAGCACCGGACTTGAGAAGGTCAAGAAGAGTGTGTGTGCCTAGCAGAAGATACTCCACCCCTGAGTGGACATATCTGGCGACAAATGTCTTTGGAACAGGAGACAGGGAGGATACGAGCGGTGGCGGTGTCCAGCTCTGAGCCCATCATCACAGTGGAAGTACAACTGTTAGTACCCGGAGTCGAAGCAGAAGGGTCACTAACTTTCATACTCCCCAGCCCTCCCCGCCTCAGCAAGTTAAAGCACATGTTTTTCACAGAATTGCAATTCCCCGACTTTGGTACAAAGATAACAAGCCATGAAGAGCACATTCTTCGTTTGGAAATATTGAACTATGCTGTCAAAGCTGCAGGCACAAGCCTGATTGTAGATGCTTAGAGACTTTGTAAATAAATAAAGAAAAAGAAGATTACCTAGCGCCCAGGAAGCAGAGAATATTAGGGACCTTCCTTTGAGTTGACGGAGAAGGGCTAGGGTTGTCTGTATTGAACTGTTCAAGGACTTTTTGCGAAGAAGGTTGTCAGCTTCCAGTTGTGTGGTTCCAAGGACAAAAGGAGTAAAAGAGACTGTAAAGGAACGAGAAGAAAAGAACTTTGTGCTGAGATAAGAGAGAGCCATACAGTCTGACGAAATGGAAGCCGGCACCCCGAACCGCAGACCCAAATGTATAATAGGCACACTAATAGTAGGAGTGATAATTTTAATAGTTTTAGTAGTCACAGTTTCTTACGTAAAGGGACAAGAGGAAGAGGCAAAGGTAACCAATGTGAAATCTGTAGAGACACCTAAACCCACCGTTGCTGGTGAGAAAGGGGAAAACATTCAAGAGAAAGCGTTATTAGCTGCAGAAGCTCGCAGGTTACACGTAGATGAGTCCCAAGGCGACTTTAGGTCGAATGCTTATGCTAAACTTTTATATGAATACGTGGATGCCATGAAGGTTAAGGACTGCTATGTCTGCATGCAGTTGCCGGCGTCTGTAGATGAAGGCATTCGATATCATCACCTCCCGCTGACATATGGCATCACATGTAGCTTATTGCTTAGTATATTCTATGGGAGGGATAGTTTTGAATACTATTTCTCCAATTATGATTCAGTGTTACCAGAAGTCCCAAATTATAAGCAAATGAACAAATGGGACTACTGGAAGAGTGAAGACAGGTTGGCCAAGTTTTTCATTCCTTGGATTACCTTAGATACTTCACATGCCCGTAGAAACAATCTGACATGCAAGGTGTCAGAAGTCGAGAAGAAGTTCATAGGGCAGGTGGATGATCGATACAGGAGACAAAAGATTTTGAAAAAGTCAGGACAATGGAAAACAGATTGGACCGAGGAAGAGAAGGCACACAAGAGAAAGGGTAGTAGTGGTCCAATAGCCTTAGATAGAACACAGAGAGGAAAGCTATGTCTTCACCGAGCCAAAACGTATTATGAAAATGTATACGTGGGAGAAGTTAGCTGTGAACATGCTTTCAATCTAGAATATTATACTAAGGATTTCCTAAAGGGAATGCAAGTGATTCCAAATGTGTATTTTGTATGTGGAAGAAATGCCTACGTGAGACTACCTGATAACTGGTATGGATCATGTTACTTGGCAATTATCTTCCCCAAAATATATCATGCCCAAGACTTAGAGATCATCGAGGGCAAGACATCATCGAGAGGAAGGAGAGATATAGGAGATGCAGAAATGGTTGGAGATGTATTTGGAGCTGTGTTCCCTCTCTTGGGACTAATCCTTAATGATGTCAAAATTAGACGACTGGCAACAGTCGTAGACAGGTTGTCTGCCAGCACTGCTCAGTCCTTAATGCTGGTAGAAGGAGAGATGCAATCGATAAGGGCCATGGTTCTCCAGAACCGTCTTGCATTAGACGTCCTGCTAGCAAAGGAGGGCGGAGTCTGTAAGGCTTTGAAGGTCCAGGAATGTTGCACTTACATTCCAGACAATTCAAAACCCCTTGAGAAAGTTATTATGAACATAACTGACATTCACAGGGAGATCGAAGATCTAAGTAGAGAAAATGTTTGGGAAAAGGTGGGCCATGGAATGAGTGAAGCTGGAGGTTGGCTCACCACATTAGGCAAAAGCTTCGTGTGGTATATACTGAAACCTATCATCATAATATTGATCTGTGGGATCGTATTGTGGGGATTGGTGAGGGTATTCAAATGGTACAGAGCAAGGAGGTCAGAGAGGACCCAGAGAGAACAGCTGCAGAGATTAGCTGCCATACAAGATAATCAGTACAGGAGTCTGAGGGCTCTGGAAACGCAGAAACGAGGTACACTAGCAATCACTGCAGTTTAAGTGTTAGTGATGACCCCGAGAGGTCATCAAAGGGGGGAACTGAGAGAGCGCAAACTGACCTAAATGTATAAGTACATCACACTTACACGTAGTAAGCACAAGTCATGAAGAGAAATGCCATGAGTGCTGATAGTACATGCATCTATATTCTGAAATGTGCAGTTAACTTAGAGATTTAAGTAGAAGTGGAACTAATGCAGAAATGTGTGAAATTATATAACTTTATTAGACGTGATTAATCCTGAATCCATGTCGTGTAGCTGCTAAATTGTAAGATGGCATGCGGTTAAACGTAGAACGTGGTAGGCCTCAGGGCCAGAGCTGGAAGGGATGGGAAAGGTGTTTCCTTTCACGACATGGATTGCACTAATGTCTTTTAGTAATAGCGTTAATGGGCCATAATTTATAGATGTGTTTACCGAATAATAGAATAGAGTATTAACATGCTACTAATTAATGAAGGATTTGAATGGTATAATCATTATGAGAAATGCTGTAGGCCTGAAATGTTTATAGACATTGATTTACACATATTGGTCTGGGCCGAGAAATGTTGCAAACTTTTGTTGGAAGTCTATGAGAATTGGGATCTTGGCTGCAGATGTCTGTCTGCAAGAGAAAGGGGGGATCCAATTATAAATGAAATGAATAGAGGTTTGTTCAGGAGACGGCCCAAACACGGAGGAGGGTTCCGGAATGTTTTAAGGGGTATCAGCGGGCCGGAGAAGAGTCTGAGAAGCAAGGTCAACTCTAACGCACGAGGCCTCATCATGGAAAAAGCCAGAAGCTACACCACGTGAGGGGCGTCTCACGAGGGGCGTCTCAATGCTGTTGTATGTTTTGTATTAGGGACAGCACCCCTGGGTGGAGTTAGAGCAGATGCCTGAGGACCCTTTAGAGAGCGGATGGGTAGGCAGAGAGGGGTCATGACTGGAGAACTATAGGTTTCCACCAAGAGACTAAGAGTGGGTGACTTCCCTAGGGGGTCATTCACCGCTGACACCTTTTGATAGGTTGAGACTTTGTTAAGTAGGGATACCATCCAGAGCAGGGTAGGGACAGCCTAACCTGAATTTTCCCTCCAGCCTTAAATGACGGAGAGATCTCAATACGTGTCCATGCTTATAGCTTTATTATTCTTAGAACTTGTACTCGTAGTCTTCTTTGCTCGTCTGAGGGTTTTCAGAGAGCACATGTATGTAGTTGGGCCCGTGTATCTTGTGAATCTCATTCTGAGATGCCTGTACTTGCAGCTTATTCTAACTATATAATAAACCTTTGAAAGCTAGAAGTTGTTTGTGATCTTTCAGAGCGGAGTCCTTTATTGGGTGAACTAACTTGGTAAGAGATGCACTTTCTTCCCTCAATGACAGGCAACAAAGGTTCAGTCGACCAGAACGGGGTTTTAGATCAATAGTGATAAGGTATCGATCAAAATCTCGCCCTTCCAGAATTGCAAACATTACTGTTATTTACTATGCTGTTTATAGGTTTCATTATTTTTTCCATCCAAAAGAGCTTACATGCGTATGCAACAATCCCACAGATGGCGGAGATTTTAAAGGGCATCACAGATTTAGGCTATGAACAGAAAATCTGAACCTTGGGTTAAACGTATATGACATGCTGAGTGACCAGATGGAAAGAACATACTTAAAGCTGAGGCCTATAACAGCAGAACTACATATGGGTGATAGGCCTGGGCAATGACAAGAGCAAGCCCCTATGTGACACACCTCTAACATGGTCATAGCTGTGAGAGTAGAGCTATCCTTCAGGTTACAGGGATACTGCATGCTCGGGTCTCTGAGGGTAGGCTTATTGCAATGACAGCAGAGCTATCCTTCAAGAAGCGTATGTCCTCCGGGCTAAGGCATCTAAGCGTAGAGGCTTTTTTTCAGAATAAAACTCATAAAGAGTCAGACATCTGACAGCAAATCTATACCTCAGATTATTGAAATGTTAGAACTTTTGAGAGCAGAACCATACCTAAAATCCCTTAGGGATCACAAAGACTTAGGCCAGTAGCAGCAGAGCGATCGATCATGTCTAAGAGATCAACAGAGCTCAAATAGGCAGGACATCTGACAGATTATACAGGTTCAGTCCTCTAGGAGCAGAGCTATCCTCACATTGCAGCGATCCTAAATGCTTATATTTTAATTTTAAACAGTTGAGCTATTCCTGAGGTGATAGAGTTTTTCCAGACTCCGACCTCATTTATCATAGTTATCACACTGGTTACACAGATCTGACATTGTGGACCAAACCAATCTCCGAGGTCACTGATATCTTACAGGTTAAGGTCTCAGACAGAAGAATTGTTCATCAGATTATTCATGAGCACAGCAACCCCTCTTAATTACGTATGCCATTTATGGTCAGGTATCAACCTACAAAGTTATCCATCAGATTGCATAGATGATAAAGACTCAACCGAGATATCCCTAAAGATGAAGACATCATACAGGATTAGACTGCAGATAATGTTTTCCCCCCAGGTGCCCGCTCTGGATAGCAAATATAACTCTCAAGTAATGCGGGAGTGACATAGTACTTATACTCTAAAGCCTTCAGACTTCAACAGTTATATAATCCAGAAAGTTACACAGATCTCAAACATTAAGACGTCGAGTGGCAAATCAATTCTTAAGATGAACAAACTGTGATGTAGATCACACAGACTTAGTGCTAGACTCATTTTTGCAGGGCACTGGATGGTTGGGTGAAAGACACTGTTTTCCAGGCCTATGCCAACACATATTAGATTGCAGGCTCACTGACCCCAGGGAGCTTGCAAAGGAGGCAGGCCTCTGGCTGAGTTGCAGACTGTCTAGGATGGCATTGGGGAGTGATCCTAAGGAGCGTGTCTCACTGTTGGAATTGGCACACTCTGGTTGACTGAGGCTAGGCCCTAGCCAGGCAGAACCTACCACTCCTGTCAAGGGTGGGTGATTACTATCACTGTATTACCTGCGCTCACCCTTGGGTAGCTTGGCACTGAGCGTTCAGGCTTATCACAGAGGCAATATGTACATTCTTGTCACAGCACTCTCACACAATAAATACACTGAGCATCACAAAAGGGACTTCACTCGTGGCTATGAAATAAAGTTTGTATGCAACAAACACATTAACTAACACAACATGAACGTCATGTATTTCTGGGCATAAATCACAATTGGAAACATCACTAGCAGTACCATTCCCAACCGTTTTAAAATGATATCAGTAATATGTACACTTGGGAAAGATCCTATTTTTATCCACCCAGCAGCATTATGCAGTGCAAAACGTCAAAACAAGGCCCACCCTGGCAAATATTATAATTCAATACCACACAGTTATAGGGTGCACCCCAGGTCACTACAATGTCAGAACTGTGTGCACACAGATACTTACAACACTTTTAGACAGCACCATGGGCCAAGGTCGCACGGATAAAAAACAATGTAAAACATAGTATTTTTTTTTACAGGGAATCAATGTGTAAAGCAACACCACTGGGCTGTGTAATTAACAACAGGTATTTACTCCCACACACTCCCTCATCACCGATACGTGGTGCCATGGAAATTAGGCTGGTCCATATGGAGCACACTCACACGCACATGCACACAGCACCATATTGCTTTGCAACTGATATGTGGCAGGTCAGTTGACAATGCACATGCAGACCACTTAGCCCAAGCCCTCCTCCACCATTCAGCTAACCCTCACTACTCTACACCCATGGTCTGGAGATATGGAAAACCATCCCTCTAATACTAGGCTGATTGCGGCCAGATTCACACTTAGGGTCCCCGGAAAGAAGATGGGGCGGGAGCAGGACTAATTATGCAGCAGTCGACAAATGGATGTTTGGCCACTACTCAGGACGTTCACTCACGGTATGCGGAGCAGAAGCAGGCTCAGGGCAATAGTCGTTCAATCAAAAGCTTCCACACTGTGCCTTCTGGTACCAGTCCAGGTCTATAAAGCACATAAGGATGACTCGCAGTTTCTTAATCACTTCTGATTGCTCTCAGGAACATTCCTCTGGCCAGTCAATTATTCTCACCACCTAGGCACGATCCAGGCAATATTACTTGGCAACACAAAGTGGCTGTGGCCAGGTGAGGAGAGGGCAGCTGGTCTGCCACACTGAGGGCACAAAAGGACCAATCGATGAATGGGGGATAAAGCGGAGGACTCTCTTGGTAGAAGGAGCCACCCAGTCAGACATAGATTGATCAAAGTAGTACTTAGGCAATCTGGGCACCAAGCAACAGAAATACACTCCTCTGCGCTTCCCTGGAAATGATGCACAACATCTGGTGCACATTGATATCAGTTGCATCAGACAGTTACGGTCATACACAATGAAGAATTGCAAACTCAGTACCTCTCTGGAAATGAGGCACAATGTCTGGTGTGCGTTGATCTGAGTAGTACCAGACAATTAAGGTCACACACAATGAAGATTTACACATTCTGTACTTCCCTGGACATGAGGGGCAATGTCTGGTGCACGCTGATACAGGTTGCACCAGATAATTCTGGTCACACACAGGGGAAGTTCAGCAGTGCTGCTTGAGGTAGAAGTAGGCACTAGTACAGGTACGCCCTCACCTCCAAGGGTCACAACCTGTGAATCGGACAGCGCATGCAATGAGCATACAGTTGGCCTGTCGCACAAGAGAGATGCAACATGATTGATGAAGCGGGTCACACTCACTTACCAACAAAATGCTTGTGCGTATTGAGGCCTCACGATGCAGAAGCCACACTTTTGGGGCTTCGCTCAAGGCAATCTGGTTTCTAGGCACATCCAGCAGACGATGTGGGCACTTAAGACGGCATCACTCTCCAGGTGTCACAAGTAGACAGTGTAAGTTCCTTGTAGGAGGTCTTTGAAGTCCCTGACACCTCCACAAGAGGACAGGGGGCAAGCCAACAAGCCCTTGGAGAGCACCCTTTTGGCTGCCACAAAGCAGCAGATAGCCAGCCTAGGCCAGCCACTATTCAGGCAGGGTGCACTGTCCCTTCCAATAGCAGTAATCGTCCCTGTGCACATCAGATTCCTCTGGCAGTGTGCACCACGCAGTTCCAGGTTCTCCGGTCCCACTTCCCCACAGGTATATCTCTCCCCTGCTGAAGAATGGCACCCGTAGTTATACTGTAGTGTGCCTTTGAAGTTGGAGGTGGCTCCGAGGCTTTTACTTTGAACCACAGATGTCTCCCCAAAATGTCAGTCCTGTCAACCATGGGGCAGTGGCATGCAGTTCTTAATCTTTAGTGGGGCCATGGTCTTGATTCCCTGAGACCTAGTTTCAATACATCTCCCTCCAAACCAAGTTGCATTGCCACTGTTTATAGCTTTCTCTGAGGAATGCGCAGATGTGCTCCCCTGCCTCTAGCGTGGACTGGAATCAAACTAAACAATACACAAAGAGCTTTAGAGGAGAGAAATGACCACTTTCCAGAAGTGGCATTTCTAAGCTTTTAATGAAAAATCCCTCTTTACCCCAGGAGAGGGTTAGTCATTGTGAATCAAATGATAGAAACATTATGAGGCTGCTCCACTGTAAGCTACTATTGCATCTCAAAGTAATTTCAACCATTCTCCATGATAACCTATGGAAAGAGCAAACATCACAGGTAGTGAAAACACGCATGGTATTCTTCACTGCCTGGAGCAGGAAACACACCTACCACTTGCTTCACCCCCTTAGACTTATTCCAGGGGTGAACTAGTGGTAGTGAAATGTCCCCTTAGGATTGACCAGTGGTTTAGAAAGCTGTAACTGAGCATAACTGCAATTGCTCACACACTGGCCTGTGTAATGTGTAAACATGAGGTAGGCACCACTTCCTATGTGCGTAGGTAGGGCTTGCACACTTTCACACTGCATTTTCAGTGGAAAAGTGCCCAGAGCCCTAAATCCTCTAAAAGAGAATTAGAAAAACCTTAGTGTTGTCCCATGGGACAAGCCAGCCTCCTAGGTAGGGAACACCCACATGAGGGTTCTTCAATACCTGGGCAAGGAACACCCATGTGTATCTGCCCTGCTGTTCACCTCCCACTTGTGCCACCCCTCAAGGCTTATCCAAGGGTGCTCTAATGGTAGTGGAAGGCCCAGACAGGGTTGGCTAATGAACTAGAAATGCCAACCAGAGCATAAACGCAACTGGGCATTCAACAGGCCTTCAAAGGCAGGCTTGCCACTTGTTTGAAAGGCTATTCTTGTTGGTGGCTCAATCAGGGATGTATGACATTACAACACATGCTTTTACCATGCATGCTTTTACATCGCAAATTTTACAACGCATGCCTTTACAACGCATAGTGTTGAGGGGTGCTGGATAGTGAATAGTTTAATTTACTATTCCAACTCCAGTCCCCGTGGATAGTAGGGAAGGTGTTGGATAGTATATTAACTCTATTCCTATCCTAGAGCGTCCCCCAGCGCAATGTGTTGTAATGGTTTGCGTTGTAAAAGTTGCTATGTAAAGGCACTGCGTGGTAAAAGTTGCGTTGTAAAGGATGTTTCCCCTCAATCAGTGCTGTGGCCCACTAGTAGCCAGTGCAGTACCTGCCCTGAATTTGTGGAAAACCTCTTTACAAGGAACTCACAGGTACAGCAGCTAAACCAATCAGGTAAGCACCACTACCTAGCATGTGCAGGAAGGGTGTGCATGCTTTCACTAAGTATGGGCGAATTTGGCAGATTCGCAGTCCGCGATTTCGCGCGAAATGACAAAAAAATCCGCGAGTTCGCCGATTTTCCTGCGAACTCGTGGACTTTTTTTTACCATTTACACAAATCGTGTGTCTGTAACTTTGCCACCGCGCCGAAAGGTGCCGAGGTCCCTCAAGTGAGCTGTCCATCATAGTGAGGAAAGGGTGGTAAGACGTTGCATACCCTAGTGTGTGTGTGGCGGGGCCAAACGGACGGGGCTTCTATGCGAGTTCAAATGCCTCTTGTTTATAAAGGGTCGGAGACCGATTAGAGCAGCAGATGAGAAGGAAGCAGCCTCCTGGTCACAGCAGTACACGGGGATTGCGCAAGAGAAACTCGCTGATGCAAAGACCTCCATCAAGCATTACATCTAATTGTAGGTGGTAGATATGGGGAGGAAGCACACCTGCCTAGCCACGACCATACTCACTAGTTGTTTGGGCACCGAGGTCCCTTGAGTGAGCTGTCCATCATAGTGAGGAAAGGGCGGAAAAACGTAGCATACCCTAGTGTTTGTGTGGCGGGCCAAACGGTTGGGGCTTCCATACGAGTTCACATGCCTCTTGTAAGGGTCAGAGACCGATCAGAGCAGCAGATGAGAAGGAAGCAGCCTCCTGGTCACAGCAGTACACGGGGATTGCGCTAGAGAAACTCGCTGATGCAAAGACCTCCATCAAGGATTACATCTAATTGTAGGTGGTAGATATGGGGATGAAGCACACCTGCCTAGCCTCGACCGTGCTCACTGGTTGTTTGGGTGCCGAGGTCCCTCGAGTGAGCTGTCCATCATAGTGAGGAAAGGACGGGAAAACGTTGCATACCTTAGTGTGTGTTTGGCGGGGCCAAATGGGTGGGGCTTCCATGCAAGTTCACATGCCTCTTGTGAGGGTCAGAGACCGATCAGAGCAGCCGATGAGGAAGCAGCCTCCTGGTCACAGCAGTATACGGGGATTGTGCTAGAGAAACTTGTGGATGCAAAGACCTCCATCAAGGATTACATCTAATTGTGGGCGGTAGATATGGGGAGGAAGCACACCTGCCTAGCCTCGACTGTGCTCACTAGTTGTTTGGGCGCCGAGGTCCCTTGAGTGAGCTGTCCATCATAGTGAGGAAAGGGCGGAAAAATGTAGCATACCCTAGTGTTTGTGTGGCGGGCCAAACGGTTGGGGCTTCCATACGAGTTCACATGCCTCTTGTAAGGGTCAGAGACCGATCAGAGCAGCAGATGAGAAGGAAGCAGCCTCCTGGTCACAGCAGTACACGGGGATTGCGCTAGAGAAACTCGCTGATGCAAAGACCTCCATCAAGGATTACATCTAATTGTAGGTGGTAGATATGGGGATGAAGCACACCTGCCTAGCCTCGACCGTGCTCACTGGTTGTTTGGGTGCCGAGGTCCCTCGAGTGAGCTGTCCATCATAGTGAGGAAAGGACGGGAAAACGTTGCATACCTTAGTGTGTGTTTGGCGGGGCCAAATGGGTGGGGCTTCCATGCAAGTTCACATGCCTCTTGTAAGGGTCAGAGACCGATCAGAGCAGCAGATGAGGAAGCAGCCTCCTGGTCACAGCAGTATACGGGGATTGTGCTAGAGAAACTTGTGGATGCAAAGACCTCCATCAAGGATTGCATCTAATTGTGGGCGGTAGATATGGGGAGGAAGCACACCTGCCTAGCCTCGACTGTGCTCACTAGTTGTTTGGGCTGAATATAATGCGTGACTGAATTTGAGCTTCAACTCGGACAACTGCTTTATTTATATCTGTAAGTGCTTCCTGTTGAGGATTAATTTTTGTGACAGGAGCATCGTGCCAAAATGAGTCCTGCCTGCATATTTATCCACTAAAGATGCCACTCAATACTGCAAAAAATGCACACAAAAAAAATCCGCCCGCGAGCGGACTCGCAGATTTTTGGGCAAATTTCTGCGATTCAGGAATCGCGAAATTGCCGAAAATCTGCAAAATCCGCGAGCGGAATGGATTTTGCGCCCACCCTTAGCTTTCACACTGCATTACAGTGGGAAAGTGCCCTTAACCATGAAGAGATATTCAGCAAAATTCAGGAGGAAATAGGCAAAACGTTTTTGGGAAATCCCATAAGAATGGCCATGTCCATCAGAGTAAGGGGGAGGGTCACAGTGTCCCAGACAGGTCCCAATATAGCAGGGTGGAGAGGGGTCACATGTCCCTTCAAGAGTAGGCAGAGGCCCAGGGTGACCTATTTCCTGCCTCAGAGTTTGAATTGTTCCCAGAGGGGGCACAAGCAGGTGGACCCTAGTTTGTACCGAGAATCCATCCACTGATGGGCACTCCACAGTGTCAGGGAAGCTGGGGGGGAAGTGCGGCTGCCACAAGTGTCCTAACAGCTCTGTTTTCTGGGGTACCACTCCACAATGGAGAGTACAGAGGAGCTGGAGGTGGAAACAGTACACAGTGGGAGGACTAGTGGGAGGACTAGTGGGTCATGGTTTTCTAGTTCTAAGATCAGAACATCCTCAGCCAAACACTGATGAGGCCACGTCTGGACTGGGGGGGCTCAATGTACTGTCACTGGGACAGGGGGCTAGAGACTTCTGTAGCCAGACTCTTGCACAACTTATGCAGAATGTGTTTCCCTTGGGAGGGGAGGATTGTACTCCACTAGAAGTCCCGGCTCTCTAGGCACATGTCGCCTAAGGGTACAGATCTTGGGCTGGGTGACCAGTTTGAGGATACCACCCCTAAACTGGTGGGAGGTAGAGTGGAGAAAGGGTGCAAGACACCTGGGGCTACTGCCCCCCAATCTGAGAAACAGCATAGATAAGAGGCACCAGGATGTCCTGGGGCCTGGTTGTGGACACTCACAGCTGTTGGTTATTGACCTTGTGGACAGAGTTTCCTTGGGTTGGGGACAGAAGTCAGAACCAAGGGGTGGAATGGACCACATCACTCTGTTGGCCATGGTGGTACCATTTGCCAACTGGAATGCATCTCTGAGCATATTTAGGTTAGGTGTTGGACATATGGGGTCCACAGATGAGTAGAAGGGTTCCCCATGGGTCAGTTCAGTGGCTCAGGAGAGTACAGAAAGAGGAATCCAACTGAGTTCAGCGAGGCGTAGAACTGACAATTACTCCTGCAGTGGTAGGCCATTGTCCACCTTCTATCACCCAAGCAGGGAAGTCCATAAAGGGATTGATCAGTCTACCCTGGCTTTATCCTGGAGGGGAGTTGTGTTAGAAATGGCCATTTCTGAAGGGTCGCCCAACTGTTTGCCTCCTATTTCTCTTTTTCCAACCTCTTTTTGTTGGCTTTAGGACTCTGTGCACTATTGTACTGCTAACCAGTGCTAAAGGGCTTGTGCGCTCTCCTTAAAATGTAGTAACATTAACTTATCCACATTTGGCATATTAAACTTACTTATGAGTCCCTAGTAAAGGGCACTATGTGTAACCAAAGCATGTAAATGAAATGCTACTAGTGGGCCTGCAGCACTGATTGTGCCACCCACTAACTATAACCACGTCTCAGACCTGCCATTGCAGAGTCTGCATGTACAGTTTTAAACTGCTGTGTCGAAGTAGCAAGTTAACCCTCTCGCCAGGCCCAAACCTTCACTTTTGATACATATAAGGCCCTGGCTAGCCCAAAGGGCAGGGTGTATAGTAGTTAAAAAAGTGGGACATGTACTTTTAAGTGTTACATGTCCAGGTAGTGAAAACCTCATAAATTCGTTTTTCACAACTGCAAGGCCTATCTCTTATATAGGTTAACTTTGGGATTACCTTATTACATTTTATAAGTGTAATAATCAAGCTGCTAAACAACAATTGATTAACAGAATGCAGAACAATGTCATACATTCATCCCAGTACAGAGATCTGGAGCTAAATACATCATAGTTTTTCTCCCATTGCCATTCCAGTTTGAACCCAGCCATATGCAAATCAGTCTTGACCCTGCACCCAGTGGGAACATTCCAGCCCAACCTGCCAGGCGAGATCCTCCCTGTCCTGGAAACAAGTAGTCTAAGACCGTTTTTTGGTGTTTCACCCCTCATCAGCCAGGATAACTTGGCTTCAGTGGCAGTTCGGGCTGGACTGTTCCCATGAGGCACATGGTCAAGACTGGTTTGCATATAGCCGAGTCTAAATTGGGGTGGTATGATGAGCAAAAGAAAGATAGATTTAACCCAGGTCTCTTGACTGGGGGTGAATGTTTTGATTTGTTCTCCATTCCGTCCATCAATTGTGTGTCTTTTACTTTTAGAATGTTGCCATTTTCTTACTTTAACCACTCTGTGCCTATCGCCTGCCTCATAATGCACGTTCCCTCTAGACAGCCACACACAATGGGATCTTAGGTGTGACTTTATGGGCCTTAATTGGTTATTAACTGACTTGATGGGGGATGAAGCTAAGCACAGCATCACTTACACCTGAATAGGACATGCCCTATCTCCACATTATAGGCCTAGCAACCCTGTTTTGTGACTCAAGCCATCTTTGAGCCAGGGCCAGGGAGGAAAGGAAATCCCTGCACTTCAAAGACAGTTTCTAGAAGCTTCTCCCACCTTCCAGACCCAGGGCACCAAAGTATAAACACTGGACCTCAGACACCACTACTTCAGTACACTTCTGGACCTTATGATACTCTTCTAGGAAGAAGAATTGCAGTGCTGTTGCAAGGACCGCCACTCTGCTAGACTGCTACTTTGCTGGACTCCATTTTACTGTGCTGACCGGTGCCTGCAGCCTTCTTGCATGTAAGTGAGAAGGACTGGACATGCATCTCTACAACACATAACCCAAAGTGACTCCAAGGGCCAGCTAACTGGCTTCTGCTTTCTGAGTTCTCAGGGACACAAATACTTTTAACCAGCCTGCTCCTGCACCTGGACTCTGCCATCTGTGAGTCTGCCCTGCCAAGGTAACACTCCAGTTCTGGAGTTCTTGGAAGTGGGGGTAAAATGCTCTGCCTTTTGTGGTCCTCATTGGAACGGTCACAAAGGCTGGCAAAGCAATGTCACAAAGACTGGCAAGGCAATACCACAGTGATCATGCACCAGGGTTTAAGGTACAGTATTCAGCGGGCCTACTTGGGTCCCTCTATCCAGTCCAAACTCCATCATAGTTGGACTGTACTCTTGACTTTTCCCTAATCTGGAGTGATAAGATAACCAGAGTTGGCACTTTGTGCTTTTATGCACCGATTTCACTGAAATCTTCAAAATTGCATATCTCTGGATCTACTTATTGAGTTTTTGTCATTTTGTGTTTTGAAATTGTAATTGTAATTGTCAATTGTATAGCGCATAATCACTGTCAGGTCTCTAAGTGTTGTGAGAGGTAGCCCTGCCCTAGCTCGTGGAGGGGGTGCAGATGGTTCGGTTGTGCCCCAGGCTTCTGCAAAAAGGAGTGGTTTTAACTTCTTCCTAAATGGAAGGAGGGCATGCTCCTTACGCAGATTCTCCAATAGCTTGTTCCATTGCACAGGGATTGAAGTTGAGAAGGCTCTGCTTCCTTTAGAAGCCATGCTAAAGCGGGGGCCGGCCAGCAGGCCGGCTTCCGAGGACCAATGAAGCGTTTTTTAATGTATGATAGGGCTTGGCCATAAATGGCTTTGTTCATTTTGCAATGGCCCTTAAAGCTAGTTCTCTGCCTGATCAGGAACCAGTGTAGCTTGTGTAGGAGGGGTTTTGCGTGGGCCCTCCTAGGTAGTCTAAAGATTAGTCTGGCAGCATCATTTCTGTTGACCTGTATTCTGGTAAGCAACTTTTCTGGCAGGCCGATGTACAGGGAATTTCTGTAGTCCAGTCTTGACACTTTCAAGGCTGATACTGCCGTTCTGAGTGTTGCAAAAGGGAGCAGGGGGGGCAAGTTTCCATAGCTGTCTGAGCAAGCCAACACATGTTCCCACTACGGCCGATATCTGTTGGGTCATGGACAGCTTGGCATCGAATTTGATGCCCAGGCTTTTTACGGCCTGGGCTGGTACAGGGTTTGCGCCCAGCTCTTGTGGCCGATAGAGGTCACTCCAGGGGTTGGAGTCTGTGGTGATGGCCAATAACTAAGTTCTATTTTTCTAACCATATGTGGTGTTTGAATTGTTTTACAGTTTGAAGTATTGCACAAATACTTTACACATTGCCTCTTAAGTTAAGCCAGCCTGCTCTGTGACAAGCTACCAGAGTGTGTGCGCAGGCTAATTTACCTGACTAGGATTGTGGTTCCTGCTTGGACAGGGTGCATACCTCTGCCAACCAGAAACTCAATTTTTTTAAACTTAGGTTGTGGACAGCAAAACTATTGCCATGGTTGGCAAAGTTAAATGGTTAAGACGTCTTACAAACTGCTGCCCAGGTTAAAGACATTTTACAGACTTTGGCATAGGTCAGCAAATCTATCCCTCTAGTTACAGAGAATTCAGATACTTATGCATCAGACAGCCGAGTTACCTCTCATGTTCAAAAGAAGTTTCTGGCTCCAAACAGGAAACATTTGGCACAGATCTCTGCGAGAGTAAATTGTGACAGGTGCTTTTTGGTGTAAGGAGCTTTAACATAGAAGAAATACTCTACCGATGTGGCAGATAGAATTCAAACATTTTCACATACAGGTTTAAATACCAATTGCTTTAGTCTTTAAGACTTTAAAAACGGTATTAATCTAAAAGCCTGCTCCTGTTTTAAAACCACCAGTAAAACAATTGGACATACAACATTGGACCAACATTAAATAGTTAAAGTTGTAAAAAACATGAAGTTGTTTTAAATCAGAGTATGTAAAAAGTATGGTTAAATCACCAACCCGGTATAAATACCTAAAAACACCCCAATAGGGATTTTAAGTTGTAAAATCATAAATACTTATCCATTACAAAAAATTATTTTGGTGGATAAGACTGGATGTCCATCTATCTCTCGGGCTTTCCATAAAGTGCTGGTGCATATACATTTGTTATACAATTGTCATTAACAGGCTATGTAAACCTTACGACATTGGATGGAAGTGCAGGTGCAAAGATGATAAAAACAAAGTGCCATGTGCATAATGCACCTATGTGTAAAAAAAAAGTCTACAACCTACTAAGATAACTGCGATGGTAATAATTGGGGGTATAATACGGTCTTTTTTGTGTCCTGCCGTTCCTAATGTTAGGTGCCCTAAAACTAATGTCTCTGTCTACCATAGATTAGCGGCAGATGTAAAGATCCTCAGTAGCATTCATGCCCCCTGGCTGCATGAAGCCCAGGTCCAGATGGTACTGTGTTTCCAGCCTCCTAAGGGCCTTCTCCCTCTTTTGTTTGGTGGCACGGTATTGATTAAAAAATATCTGAGGTCTTTGGGATCTGCACTGTGGGCTTCCTCAAAGTGTTGCGCTACCGTGTAGGACTGATTCCTATGCCTGATAGCTCTAATGGGCTGGAGTATCCTCTTGTGGCCTTGAAGAATGGTACTACCTACATAACGTAGGGCACACGGACACTCCAGCACATTAATCACAAACTCTGCATTACATGTGAGACATTTGTGGATGGGCTTTTCCTGGTCGCTGAAAGGTCTTTTGTTGAAGGACTTATTGACTCTATACTGACATGCCTTACATGATATACATTTGAAAAATCTCTTTCATTGGGAAAGCCATGATGTTTTCTTATTGTTTTCCGAGATCATTGTGAACCTACACATCCTTCATGGAAGGTGCCTTGCTGTATATTATTGCTGCCCGGGTGGGTAGCAAATGGTCTATGGTCGGATCACTTAAGACAAGAGGCTGATTTCTCTTGATGATGTTGTTAATGGCTTTTGCCTGTTTGCTAAAGACGAGAATAATTCTAAAGGCTTCAGGGTTCTCTTGCTGTGTGTTAGACTTGCCAGATCTAATTTTCTTTGAACCTGGCTGAGATGTTAATAGAATTTCTCTTTTAATAGTATTTCTTTTGGATATAGCAGCAGATATCATCTCTTTAGAATATCCTCTTTCCAGAAACCTTTTTTGACTGGCTAACTGGGCTGTCAGTAAGTCCTCGTCACAACTGCAGATGCGTTTTAGGATGTTGCAAGTGAGAGTTTCTGGCATGCAAGACTGCATCGCCTGCAGTTCCTTTACAATGCAATTTGGTGGCAAGTTTCCCTTCCCTGATATAAATCTGTACATCTAGAAAGTTGACAGTTTGGTTTCTTACAGTAGCTGTGAACTTGAGATCGAGGTGAATGGTGTTTAGATTTTCAATGAACTTCTCTGCCTCTGGCTGGGTCCCCTACCAGATGATGAAAAGATCATCAATATACTGCAACCAAACCCTGAAATTGTTGGTGACAATTGCCTCATGTTATTTATGTCGGACCAGCTCCTCCCACCATCCCATGTGAAGACAGGCATAACTGGGGGAGAAGCTGGCCCCCAAGGCTACACCATGTAGTTGTTGGAAGAGTGTGTTCTGGAATATGAAGATGTTATTTCCGAAACAGAATTCAACCATATCCCTGAACATCTTACTGTGATGTGCACACTTAATTCTTTTATCAAGGTAGAATGTCAGTGCCCTCATTCCATCCTGATAATTTATGGATGTGTATAGCGATGTCACATCTAGAGTGATTAATAAACAATCATTTCTCCACTCACAGTTCTGGATTTTTGATAAGAAGTCTCCAGTGTCCCGGATATATGAGGATAGTTGTTGTACGGAGTCTTGAAGAAAGTAGTCCACATACTGGGAAGTTTGCTCCAGAAGGCTGTTTCATGCCATTATAATGGGCCTTCCCGGAGGTCTTAGGGGGTCCTTATGTATTTTGGGAATAAAATACATGGTGGGTGTTACAGGATTGTCATTACGCAAATATTTGTTTGTATTCCTGTTGTGTGAGCAGCCCCGCATTCTTCCAAGCTAACAGTTTCATATTTGTTCATGGTTCTGAGGGTTGTCTGATCACACTTGCGGTAACATTCCCTGTGCTGAAGTTGACTCATTGCTTCCTTCATAGTCAGCTTTGTTCCCTCGGACACGATTTCCTCTATTGTCGGAGTTACGAATGACCAGCCCGGTGTTTGATTTGAGTTTGGTCATAAGTAAATGATACTGGATTTCCCTTTCGTTGATCTCCATTCTTGCCAATCTTTAAACTTTGTGATAAAGTTTCTTGATTCCAGTCACAACTTGCTCCTGAAAGATGTCAATAGCATGACGAGGTGTGATTTGATTGTAGGTGGAGCTGGGTTTGAACGGTGTCATTTGTGTACTACGATCTTCCTTGTTAACCATGGAGGCTTATCCTCTTCATATTGTGTAGAGGTCACATTGTCATGGATGAGTTCTTGCATGACTTGTAGTGTCGGCATGTCCGATGATGTGAGACTGAAAGGGAGAGATAACTGTGGAGGCTGGTCAAATTGCCTTTCAGCATTAGTTTTATTGGATTTGATTTGTTGAAGAAAATATTTTTTGAGTTTTATCCTGCGTATGGTTTTTATAGATGTCCATATGTGTTGAAGCATAGTTAAATGAACTTTCTGGACAAAATGAAAGTCCCAGAGATAACAATTGCTCCTTGGGTTTATTTAGATTGACCTTTGCCAGATGTATTACTTTTTGACTTTGTTGTATCTTATATCTTCCTGCTGCTTAGCTTGTATGTATGACTTGTGGAATGTTGGTTGATTGGAATGTTAGTGTGTTATGAATGTCAGTTGGGTGAGGGCTGAGCAGTAGGACAGCTGCTCCTGATGGGGTTGTCATTATAACTTACTACTTAACATCATAACTTAAATAAAGTAACTTATGAATCTACAGTTCCAGCTTCTTTCCGATTACTTCATTTGGCGACATTTTGAAGAAGAACCTGTGCATGCAAATTCAAGAAAAATTGAAACAAAACAGTGACTTAACTCAAACGGAAATGAGAAGTCAAAGCTTGTTGGTAAAGGAAATTCGAAAGTACAGAAAATCGGAAACTGGGAAATCTCAAGGTAATTGACTTTTAATGATATTTATAAGTGTGTCTGAATGCTGTCTGGCATTTAAACCCCATCAGTGACCTGGTCATCGGTCGCCCTGAAACCCAAGTTTGCCAGATACATTTGCTTATTACCAGCTGTGGTTTGGTTTGGATGTTGTTCGGGGGCATAAAATCGAGCCTCGGTGAAGTCTTTACAAGCTTTATTATGGTGCAAAATTATAATTGAGCTTTAACCAAAGGCGCTAATGTGCAACAGATTGGAAATCGGTTGGTGGTTCGGGGCACTAACTCGAGCCTCGGAGCAAAATATTTGATGACATTTAACCCTAACCTAACAGCGGTATCTAGCGTGATCATGCTACCGGTTTATGTGAAATTTCTTTGTTGTCTGGGGGCAAGGTAGAATCTAGCCTCTGTGTACATTGCCAACTGCTGTGTGGTTCCGATGTTAAATGGAGCCTCGGAGTCTGAAGTACTTGTAAATCAGCTGTTGCCTGTTTTCTTGGTGTCCGGAGGCAAAAATCGAGCCTAGGTGAGGAAAGTTCAAGATTACCATGTGTATTTGAGCCTTTGTGATGGGAAAGTGTTGAGACAGCGCTGTAGTTTTTTTTTTTTGAAAGATACCAGGAGTGCATAACAACAGGGAAATAAAAGGGAAATATGTACTTTTGTCTTACGGTAGTTTTAGATAACGGTTCCGGTTGCCGTTTTCTTTCAAAATTTCAGCATGAGACGAGTCTGTTTACTTTTCCAATGGTTTACCTCACCGGCACCCTCTGTGACGTGACAGCACTTCATGTCGGATGGCTCGTCTTGATTTAGTGCTTATTATGGACGAGAACCAGCCGGCTCTACGTCAAAAAGCTTGCCTCCATTTTGTTTGTTGTCAAGTCGTGATATTGCCAAGCCTGTTTTCGAAATGACATTTAGTGCTATGCCGTTTGTGTGGAGAAACAGGTACTGTCATCGTTTTCAATTTAGAATGTGTTGTTAACGGGATTACGAGAGGGTTGACAACATATACACACGGTAACATTGCTCATGGAAAACATTTTGTTTTTAACGGCTAGGTGCACAGATGAAAACCGTTTTGAAGAGTTGAATTTTTGCTCAAGTTTTGGGAATCTGGTTTCAGAGCTAGTGGTTGCAGGAACTGCACAAAAGTCCCAGATACAGCAGCGAGTCTGTGAATAAAGAAGAATTTGTATAGTAGTGGGCCTGTGAGCCCAGAAGTGACTGAAAAAGGAAAGTGTCCATGAACTTGAAACGCAACGGAAAACATAAGAATGGTGTCTGAAGGGTTAGGGTCAAAGGTCTCAAGACTTCACCATTGTGTTTAAGTTTATTATGGTGTTATGTATGAGTGGGCGCCTTTCATTGGTTTGTGTTGTGTATGGGGGACTGCAGTAGGGTTAAGTCTCCCATTTTTAGTCCTTGGTTGGGGGTATGAGATGACTGTAGTAGTGTCCCCCAGTTTTAGTGTAATTTGGTAGTTGGTGTTGTGTTCCTCCACACGTCAGGGTTGTTTTGGGAATGTGTTTTGCCTCGCATGTCATGGTTGCGTTGGCAGTAGTGTCCCTCACACATCAGGGTTGTGTTGGGAATGCGTTTTTTCTCACACGTCAGGGTTGTGTTAGGAATGTGTTTAACCTCGCACGTCATGGTTGCGTTGGGAGTAGTGTCCCTCACACGTCAGGGTTGTGTTGGGAATGTGTTTTGCCTCGCACGTTATGGTTGCATTGGCAGTATTGTCCCTCACACGTCAGGGTTGTGTTGTGATTGTGTTTTTCCTCTCACGTCAGGGTTGTGTTGGAAATGTGTTTTGTCTCGCACGTAATGGTTGTGTTGCGAGTGTTTTGAATGTCTTGTGTTGTTTGGCGTTTGAATGGGTTTGTGAGTACTTGTTAATTTGCTAAGAGGTGTACACGTTGTTTCATGATATATTTGGTGTAAAGGATTGTTCGGGTGTGTGTTACTTATTGTACTGGTCTGGCCAACTGGTATGGTTTGTGGCATATGGATGTTGGATGTAGTTTTGTTGCTTATTTCAGGAAGTAATGTGTTGCATGTGATACCTGTTCAGACTGTTGTGCGCGTGTGTCTGTATGGAACGGGATAGGATGTGTCTTCTTGCGTCAGTTTGTTTATTGTGTCATTGGTTGTGCAGTGGGGTATGTGGGTACCTATCGCTTATTGATTATATATTGCTTGTTTCATCTTACTGGTGTTGTGTTTAATTTTATTGAATTTACTGACCAATTGTACTTGACATGTTGTCAATGTTTTATTTGTTTTTTTCAAATTTCCCAACGAAGGGAGATATGTTGTATCTTATATCTTCCTGCTGCTCAGCTTCTATGTATGACTTGTGGAATGTTGGTTGATTGGAATGTTAGTGTGTTATGAATGTCAGTTGGGTGAGAGCTGAGCAGCAGGACAGCTGCTCCTGATGGGGTTGTCATTATAACTTACTACTTAACATCATAACTTAAATAAAGTAACTTATGAATCTACAGTTCCAGCTTCTTTCCGATTACTTCAGACTTCCTGCTGGTTCTATCGTCTTCAATTTCAGTGTGTCTGTTGTCGTTTTTTGGGCGCGCTTTCGCTTTACTGCTCGCCTCTCTTGGCGATTTGCAGTTGATTTTTCCCTTCGGATTTCATTTGATTTCTGGGGCGCAGGGTCTGCCTGAGCTCCAGGCATAAAAAATCAACTTCTTCCACCAGCGAGATTTGTGCAGGTATTTGCTGGGCTGCATGACTGCGGCAATCCAGTTCAGTCTCGCTCTCCATTGCTGAGCTGAGATCTGAATTCGAAGTTGCCTCTGATTGGCCAGCCATGCCAGATTTCGCCCCGTGAGGTGCTCCATACTTTGATGCTTTCAAAGGGTCAAATTTCTTTGCAAAGGTAAAAATTAGCCCACATTCGTAATATATGCGATCTCTATGAAATTTGAATGCCTTCCTTTCTCTTACTTTTTCCTCCTCCTTTTTCAATCTTTTAACCATCTCCTCCTTTAATCTGATTAGTTCTTCATTTTGTCCTATTGCAGTTAACTCATTATTCGGGAATTTCGTTGCGCATGCTTCATCGCGAAATTCGTTTTATTTATTTAAATATTTACTTACCTCCATTCACCAATATTCCGGCGTTTACAACACCCCACCCTGCCCCTTACCCGCCCCGCCTCACCGCCCCACGGAACTCCCTTCATGGGCCGCTACTGCCTGGGGGGATATTTAGAATGAAATGGTGCAGAGCTGCAAGCAATTTTGCTGCGCCGAGCTGCGTCATTTAAAAAACGCAAAGATGCACAATATTTACAGGAATACGTGCACCTCTGGAATCCCCTGCACCCGCGCCAAAACTGCAGCTGTGTGCCAACGCAGGCACCCTTGAACCACCATGGTTCAAGAGTGCCTGCCTTGCAGGGATGATTGTGTTTGCCCAGAAAGGCACACATTCCTGCACAAAAACAATCATTAATGGCGTTTTGCTCCTTCTATGTGTGCTGCAAAATACAGCACACATAGAAACAGCAAAAAAAACGAGGAAAAATAAAATTATTTCTCCTCATTGCACCACTTCACCTTCCCTTGAAAGGCGTTAATTTTTGGTGCTGCCTCAGATTTACCAATCCTTGTAAATTTGGGGCAGTGTCAAAAAGCCATGGTTGTTGCGTCTGAACACCCACAGCAACACACATGGCACGCCTCTTTAACACAGAATACTGCATGAAAGAAGACCATATTTACAAGGCTGTGTAAAGCCATGCAAAGTGGCTTTCTGTGACCTTGTTAATATGGACCAACGCACTGTGTCACCAGAGCGTCGAAAAAAGTGATGCTCCAATGGCGCTAGGTGCTTTTATATATGCCCCTATAATTTTATGTGCGGATACTGCACACTTGTAAAGGTACTACCCATAAATCCCTTTGTGAATAACAAACAATCATAAGCCTACACAAACTGTGTATGTTTACATTTGTGAGTCAGGCCTGCAGTTTTTTGTCTCCAATTTGAAATTCCTGCGTATTTACAGTGTTTTAAATACTTTGATTTTACATTTCTTTTTTATTTATGTATAAGTTATAAATCTGCTAATATTATTGTATTTCTTAACCTCGAACTACCCTCATATATCCTCTCCAATGCCTACCCCCTTGTCCTCATAGTCTGTATGCTACTCTGTCTCAGGGAGGCATTCAATTTGTGGAGCATGGATGTTTCCACACATCCACCCATTGGATTTTGGCTCATTCACAGATTTACCATTACTGGTAGGGCTGGGAATGCGTCAAAATGCAACGCCTCCAAAGGTAAGGCGCCGTAAGTAGAAATAACTTTATTTCCTCTTGTTTATTCCTCTTTCTGTGTGTTTTGCATTCTGCATTCCTAGAGAATGGAAAATGCCTCAGAGGTTTGTTTTTGCGCGGGAGGGTACCCTTTCCTGCAGAAAAACAATCATGCCTATAATGCAGGCACCCTTGCCCCATGGTGCACTGGTGCCTGTGTTGGCCCTAAGCAGCTCAAAGGGTGCCAGTGCAAGGAAAGGACAGGAAAGCGTCATATTAGGTTAAATGTGACACATTCCTGCCCTTTCATGTAGTGCAATTCAGAAAAGGGGGTGGTGATGAACAGAGTGTCTGAATTAAGCAGACCACTCTTACCCAGTCCAAAGATCAGGGCTTGATCCATCACCGTTATTTACCTCACTGCACCATCCCAGCTCAGAACCTGGCTATATGCAAATCAGTCTGTCCCTGGCCCAGTGCATCATGGTAACAGGGCAGACTAAACTACCAAGCCAATTCTTCACCAGAAAGGAGACAAGCTACCGGGGACCGGTTTCTGGCATTTCAGCCGTCTTCGGCCCGGCTTGCTTGAATCCTGATGGTGCAGTGAGAAAGGGACTCATGACTGAGTATACCCTGCCACACCTATAGTGGCCAAAAACGATTCAGAAAAGGGGGTGGTGATGAACAGAGTGTCTGAATTAAGCAGACCACTCTTACCCAGTCCAAAGATCAGGGCTTGATCCATCACCGTTATTTATCTCACTGCACCATCCCAGCTCAGAACCTGGCTATATGCAAATCAGTCTGTCCCTGGCCCAGTGCATCATGGGAACAGGGCAGACTAAACTACCAAGCCAATTCTTCACCAGAAAGGAGACAAGCTACCGGGGACCGGTTTCTGGCATTTCAGGCGTCTTCGGCCCGGCTTGCTTGAATCCTGATGGTGCAGTGAGAAAGGGACTCATGTCTGAGTATACCCTGCCACATCAATAGTGGCCAAAAACGATTCAGAAAAGGGGGTGGTGATGAACAGAGTGTCTGAATTAAGCAGACCACTCTTACCCAGTCCAAAGATCAGGGCTTGATCCATCACCGTTATTTATCTCACTGCACCATCCCAGCTCAGAACCTGGCTATATGCAAATCAGTCTGTCCCTTGCCCAGTGCATCATGGGAACAGGGCAGACTAAACTACCAAGCCAATTCTTCACCAGAAAGGAGACAAGCCACCGGGGACCGGTTTCTGGCATTTCAGCCGTCTTCGGCCCGGCTTGCTTGAATCCTGATGGTGCAGTGAGAAAAGGACTCATGTCTGAGTATACCCTGCCACACCTATAGTGGACAAAAACGATTCAGAAAAGGGGGTGGTGATAAACAGAGTGTCTGAATTAAGCAGACCACTCTTACCCAGTCCAAAGATCAGGGCTTGATCCATCACCGTTATTTATCTCACTGCACCATCCCAGCTCAGAACCTGGCTATAAGCAAATCAGTCTGTCCCTGGCCCAGTGCATCATGGGAACAGGGCAGACTAAACTACCAAGCCAATTCTTCACCAGAAAGGAGACAGAAAGGAGACAAGCTACCATGTAGTGCAGCAAGGTGGCCTGCTGTTCTCTGTGTAATTTTGATTAATGAGGTCCTTAGAGTTAGTGAGATGGAAGTAGGGTGAGTAGTTACACTGTTTTCAAGAGTAATGATATGGCCAGATTTGGAAAAAATTCACACAATGCAGCACAACTGCCTAAAATGTTGTGTTGTGTTACGTTGCAAGGCAGGGAGAGAGCTGGAGAGCGCTATATCTACAGAGCTATGGCACTCCACTCCATTCTCCGTGGAGCACCGTGCACACCTTATGCTCCATAGTGCAAGGGGGTGTGCGTGAATCTTGCATAGGATTTGTACTTAAATGGGTTCCTTCTAGTACAAAATACTATGCCTAGAAAAGTTTTACAACTTTCCTACCTTGTATGTTTGTCGTGCTGTACAGCACATATGCAAAGTCAGAAAAGAAAAGATACATAAAAACATTGCTCCTTTAATGCCTCCTTTCAAATGGCATTAATCAATGGCCCAATACCCTGTCTCGTATTGTTATTAGGTAGGGTTTTACCTCAAAAAGCATGAGGGGTTGCATAAAATACCCATATACCACTCATGTAACACCCCTAGACGCTAAGTAACTCAAAGCACTGCTTCATGCTGCTTTGTATGACTTTTCGACAAATTAAAAAAAGAAAACAATTTGTGATGATTTGCATCACTTTTGTGACACAAACCCAGCACACAATCTTTGTTAATCTACACCTTTGTGATTTGATTTTTTTAACCATTTTTATTGCAATTTTATGCAATATTTTATAATAGATGCAATCATCAATCGGCCATGTCAACTGTAGTATTAGCAGCATGTTGTACTGTGACTCAATGCTTAAGAACATTCAGTTATAATGGGATGACAGTACAGGTTTTATGGAACGATACAACTAAAACAAACCATGATACTTAAAGGAAGCGTAAATGTTGTGTAGTGCGCTGTGGGGGTACTTTGTCTGCCAGCTTCCCATCTGTTTTGCAAGGGTAGGGGTCCCAGTACATATGCTTCTAAAGGCACACAAGAAAGGTAGAACCTCGTACAATTAAATTTAGTAACAACAATGATAATGAGTGATGTTATTTATTCACATCCTCATTCATATACATTAGAAGTACAAACATAATCCATATAATTTAGACGATGTGCCCAAAGTGAAGCGAGAGGAAAGGGAAAAACGGGAGGAGGCAGTGATTTGTGAGGATCAGGGTTGTGTGAAATAGTTTAAAAAGTTAGATGTGATCAAACAAATAAATTGCTGGTTGACATCACATGGGCATTTTATAACCCCATACATCTGTAACAATTGTCTAATCCTATCCCATAAGATACAATCTCAGTAACAATGATCTGTTGATTCACGGGTAGGTCTTCAAAAAGAAAGTCGACGTTTCGACCCATAGTGGGTGTAGGTTCAGTTACTGTGGGGTCTTCATCAGGACTGAAACGTGAGGTGGGGAAGGGGGTGGGGCACCGAAAAAGAATCAATGGGAGAATGAAAATGGGCTAAAGAAGAATCTAATTAGGGAGTTCAATAAATGTAGGGTAAATTACCAGAAATCCACCTTGGTTGTGTGGCCATGATGTTCAGAAAGAAATGGGCCCCTGGGCTCCTGGTGAAGGTGAGCGTGCTGTGACCTAAAAATAAGGTAAGTGTATCAGTGGGCTGGCAGTGAATTATGCCCACAAACCAAATAACACAAATGCAATATTGCGAGCTTAACAGTGAGCAATCAAAAAAAAACAACAGGGTTTAAGAACCTAAAACACTGGTTACACATACGGAGGATTGACACAAATAAACAAACATTTGTAAAGCATTAATCATTCTAGGTACTGGATGTCAAAAGATTACCCTATTCGTTTCTACCAAAGGCGTCTCGCTAGTGATCCAATTAAAGCAGCAGTAAAGCAAAACAAAGGCTGTAGTCATAATCAAAAATGTTATCAGACCTGAATGTGTCTAACAACTCGTAACCATCTAAGTTAAGAAACAGCACAAGTGGTAACACGCATCAGAGAAGGTGACTCTACCTGAGGGTTCATGCCGTTTGCAGAAAGTTACAATACATATCCTCATTAAAGGAAGGTGTATCGTCTCGCTAGTGGTTCAATTAATACACCAGTAAAACAAAAGAAGGCTGTATCTATCGACCTAGTCATAATCAAAAATTGTATCCGACCTGAATGTGTCTTACGACCCGCACCCATCTAAGTAAAAGAACAAGCACAAGTGGTTACACGCATCAGGGAAGGTGACTGTACCTGAGGGATCATGCCGTTTGCAGAAAGTTAAAATATATGTCCTCATTAAAGGAACGTGTATCGCACCGCCGTTCATACATCTGTAGACAAATGAAAAAACCAGCATAACACCCGCCTGAATTCAAAAGGACAAATCTTAGAGACACCAGAAAGAATATTCTGGCTATGTACATCCATACCTGAAGGTCCGTGTATTCCAAAGAAAAAACAAGTGGAAAGCTAACAGTCAAAGGTTGGTCGGCAAATCATGAATAAATCTGAAACCGAAACACAAGGCAACGCCCAGTTAAGAAGCCATCCGAGTCAGAGTTTTACAACCTCACGAGTGTTAAGCACACACAGATCAAGGGGCCAAGGGACTTACTGAGATAAATTGCCATCCGACTCCCACGTAATCGTCAAGGAGAGTGCGGGAGTACCGGTGAGCATCCCTTAAGAACGCCTGTGACACGTGCACGCGCAGCAGCTGGATGCTTACGATGCACAGTAGAAACGCGATGGATAACATTCAAAGCAACTAAAACAAGCATTTGCAATGCAATGGTTTCGCCTTTGGAAAAGTTGGAGCTATTGGCATTGTAAATGACAAAATTTGTATTTAAGTGTTGGTTTTGAAAACAGATAAATAAATGTCATTGTCATTTACATTGCCATTAGCTTAATCTCTCGCAAATGTGAGACCTATTGTACCCTACGGATGAGCTCAGCAGACAGCAATTACTACCACACACACACACCCAGAGCCAGCCACACACACACACCCAGAGCCACACACACACCCAGACCCACACACACACACACACACCCAGAGCCACACACACACACCCAGAGCCACACACACACACCCAGAGCCACACACAAACACACCCAGAGCCACACACACACACACACACACACCCAGAGCCACACACACACACCCAGAGCCACACACGCACACACACACCCAGAGCCACACACACACACACGCAGAGCCACACACACCCAGAGCCACACACACACACACACCCAGAGCCACACACACACACACTCAGAGCCACACACACACACATCCAGAGCCACACACACAAACCCAGAGCCAGAGCCACACACACACACCCAGAGCCACACACACACACACACACACACACACACACCCAGAGCCACACAAACCCACCCAGAGCCACACCCACCCACCCAGAACCACACACACCCACCCAGAGCCACACACACCCTCCCAGAGCCACACACACACTCAGGAGAGCAAGCACAGCGAGGGGGCAGGGAAGCAAGCACAGAGAGGGGGCAGGGAAGCAAGTACAGCAAGGGGGCAGGGAAGCAAGCACAGCGAGGGGGCAGGGAAGCAAGCACAGCAAGGGGGCAGGGAAGAAAGAACAGTGAGGGGGCTGGGAAGCAAGCATAGCGAGGGGGAAGGGAAGCAAGCACAGTGAGGGGGCAGGGAAGAAAGCACAGCGAGGGGGCAGGGAAGCAAGCACAGCCAGGTGGCAGGGAAGCAAGCACAGCCAGGTTGTAGGGGAAGCGAGCACAGCCAGGTTGCCGGGGAGCAAGCACAGCCAGGGGAAGGGGAACCAGGGGTCGGGGGAGCAAGCACAGCCAGGGGTCGGGGAAGCAAGCACAGCCAGGGGGAAGGGAAGCAAGCACCGGCGGGAAAGCAAGCACAGCCAGGGGGCAGGGAAGCAAGCACAGCCAGGGGGCAGGGAAGCAAGCAAAGCCATGTTTCCAGTGCTTGGCTATTCTGAACAAACCATTTGTATCTGGCCTGCCACTCAAACGAAAACAACTCCCAGAATACCTTAAATAGCTAAATGAAACCTCAGAAGAAGAAACATTATGTCCTGACTACACGAGAGAGGCTGCAATTGTAATTGCGAGGGACAAATACCACTGAACTGGGAAGAAGACGGCGTACAACTATAGTGGAGGAATAACAACCTCGTACACTACTGCATACCACTGTGCTTTGGATCCAGGTATGGGTTATGAGTTTTGGGGTGCCAGAGGGCTAACTTTAGGGATCAGGGAATGTATGAGTTTTAGGGGCCACAGGAGTAATTTTAGGGTTTATGTGTGCTCTAATTGTTGTCCAGTTTCAAATGCAGTATTCACCACTTTTTTCTCAGTTTGACCTGAGCATTACCTGATCCTGATTGCCTGCCATGTTAGTCCCGCCCTATTGATTCAATTAGCCACGCCCCTTCATTTGCCAGGTTAGCCCCCCCTGGAAAAATTTCTGCGGACACCCATGCATATACAATGTAAAATATTCATGAAAGCAACACACTGCTTCAGATTCCAGGTGAAGACCAACCTCCTGCAGCTAGTTCATGCTTAATTCAGGTGTGTGTGATGGTGTGTGTGCCGTGATTGCCAGTGACCGACCTTAGTGTCCGCCCTGCTGGTCCTTTACTCTTAGGACCTTTATCAAGTAGATCAGAGGGGTGTGCGAGAGAGCGAAATGATTTCCACGGAACATGTGTGTATTTTTTAAGGGAAAATGAGAAGGTGGTAGAGATGTGCGTGTGTTGTATGTACATGTGTGCATTTGAGAGTGGAAGTTTGTAGCGTGTGATTCTAATTTCAATAAAATTCTCATACCCTTATGTTTACCCCCCATTTCGAACCACCATAGTGTAAATCTCGGTGTGTGTGTGTGTGTGGGGGGGGGGGTGGGTGGGGGTAAGGGGTATTAAGGGTACTATGAGTTAGAGGGCTCTTATTGTGTTCCGTGTTTGGTCAATATAATTGGGCGGCTCACACATTGAAATGTATTTGCACCCAGTCTATACCTGTACCCACAGGGGTTGGTTTGGTGGGAGAAGGAGGGGTCGAAACTCTCTCTGGCGCACAAAGAAAAGATACCTGTGACATCACAGACATGATCGGGAGGGCCCCTTCCTCAGTCTTCCTTTGTTTGCATATTGCCCTACAGTGGCTCAAGAGAGCGATCTCGGTGTGTTGTACCGGGACAGAAAAGTTTCCAGCGACACCGGGTTGAACCTGTGCGGAGAGGACAGCTGGCTTCGGAGCTAAGTAATGTCTTCTTACTTTGAAGGTTGCTTATGGCATGTAGGCGGAAGGATCCGGACTGAGGTGGTACGGGTACTCGAGCCACGAGGAAAGATTGCCCAAAACCGGACTAAACATATCATATGGGGATAAAGAGTTTCGGATACTTTGGCCTTTTGCAGAAATGAAATATGAGATCAATCGGAAAAGAGAAATAACCAACCACAAACTATGCCTGTGTCAATGTTCACATGTAGCAGCGTGTGCACACTTTGCAGTGGCTTGATTGCAACGATGTCCGCCCTCACAAGACGCTAGTGACTGCGGGTAGATGGAGTGTTGGGGCAGCACGTCACTGAATACGCATCTCAAGTGACGCATACCAGAAAACAACGTAATCGACAAAATCATTCAGATTGATATTTGTTTCATGTCAGTGATCGGGTTTGTGTGTTTGTGTTTACGGGACGTGGCGGGTGTCACCCTGTGTTAGGAGTGCACAATATAAGGACACATGTTGCATTAAACCACCTCCAGTGGCTGGACAGGTGGCCGCGTTCTCTCTGCACAGATAGTGTCAGCCTCTGCATGGGGCGCACAATGGAACGATGATGCGAATTCGGACATTTCTGTCAGCCGCATTTCAGAAGGAACGTTTATTTATTTTTTTGGCAGGTGGGCAGCTATTTCGTCTGAATTGATTCGATGCAATGTGACAGAGAAAGTCGCAAAACACCTAGGGCTCGGTCTGACAGAGATTTGCGCACAGTTTCGAAATGACACAGGAATTTCCCTTTATTCTAAAGAACGTGACGTGTACACGAAGGAGAAGGTGGACCGGGGGAGGCATAAAAATGCTTTCTGCTGACTCTTAACATTGTTCATCAGAAACCTAGATGCATCACCGAGTTCAATTAGAAATTCTGGGCATTAAAGAGATGACTTTTCCTAGCAAGGGGACGGTTTAAAGATTAGTGGGGTCGCCTGCCTCTCCCGAAAGCGAGCGATCCAGCATGGGTCTCAATTCAATTTATAAATATATCTTAACATAGAACATGGACGCTAAAATAAATGTAGAGTGACAGCGTCTCTTAAAAACAGGAAGAGCTTGCGTTAGAGAAAGCGCTAGACCGCGAAGGAGCGGGGGTGCATCACTGTGTGCTCACATCACAGATGGGCACAGAGCACCCAGATCGGCCTGGCACTCTGCACACCAGAGTATTTGTTTTTGATATTAATGCCAACTCGCCAGCGCTCGCGCATGAGCTTCATGAAGGACGTGACAACTATAGTCACGGCAACAGATGTCAGAGGTCACGTCTCCTACGCTTTTGGCAATAGTCGGCTGAGAGCACAAATGCCAAATGCAAAGCTGATTCAAAAGGAGGGGTGGATTTCTAGCTGCGAGGTTTGATTTTGAAGTGGACGAGTTCCATCAATTAGAAATGCAGGCGAATGACACTGAAAGGATAATAGCTCACTGTTAGCGTTTAATAACAAGTCAGGTCCCGGGCCGGCAGCCAATCACAGCGCGGCCCGGGACACACGGCAACAAGGGGCGGGCTTAAAAAAACACCCAGAAACGCCCCCGAATCGCATTCCGACGGGGAAATAGTGTCTTACAGCCAATCTCTTCCAATGGCTAGCCTCCATTTATGGAGCTAGCCAATGGAAGACAGAGGCGGGACTAAGCCCCACACTGTAGAGACATAAGATTTCGCCTGGGCGGAGCACTAGTGCTCCGGCCCAGGCGAAACCTACAAAGACTTCAAACCGGTTTGTAATACCGGTACCCATACATCGTTAGCGTTGCTCCAAAAAAGGAAGTACAGTGTAATTTACATGGAACAGGAAGAAACTAGTGAGGGTATCTATATTAGTCCCTCGGCACATAAGTCATTATTCTGCCTAGGCAATGTAGAAAAATGGTCATGTGTAGTAAGTGCATGATTTTACTGAGTGAGTGTTTCAAGTGTTAGACTGTTAGACGGGGTTGATAAGGGGCGCCGTTGGGTGGGGAGCTTCCCATCTGTAGCAGTGGAGGGGAATACAATGTTGCGAAGTACGTATTGTAATGGCATCTCATGTAACCTTGGTCTGTGTGTTAGAAGGGGGTAAATTGCGAGGTGGGAGATGGGGGTTTGGAGAACTGGGATTGAGGGAACAGCCAGGAAGGAATGGTGGGGCCTCACCAGTATGGATAATCTTGAAGGCTAGCTGTGCAATGTGCCTTGCTTATTTGAAGCAGTGTCGCTGTCAGGTGTGCTGAAAGGCATACAGTAGGTTGTACCATTCAGCCAAGATAGGGCGCGTTGGTATTCCAGGAGCTTCCTCATGGTGCTGCGCTGAGGATTCAATCAATCAATCAATCAATCAATCATTTGTAAAGCGCACTAAATACCTGCAAGGGTCTCAAGGCTCTGGGGGGGGGGTGCTACTGATCGAACAGCCAGGTCTTGAGTATCCTCCTGAAGGTCAGCAGGTCTTGGGTCTGTCGTAGGCTAAATGGGAGGATGTTCCATGTCTTGGTGGTGAGGTGGGAGAAGGATCTCCCACCGGTGGTTGTTCTTTGGATGCAAGGGACGGTGACGAGTGAAAGGTCGGTGGAGAGTAGCCGGCAGTTGGGGATGTAGAAGGAGAGCTGTCTGTTGAGGTAGGCTGGGCCAGTCTTGTGGAGTGCCTTGTGTGCGTGGGTGAGTAGCTTGAAGGATATCTTCTTGTCGACGGGGATCCAGTGCAGGTTTCTCAGGTGGGGGGTTATGTGGCCGTGGCGTGGTACATCGAGGATCAGTCATGCCAAGGCGTTTTGAATGCGTTGTAGTCATTTGATGAGCTTGGTCGGGGCTCCCGCATTGAGGGCCTTTCCATAGTCGAGTCTGCTGCTGACGAGGGCCTGGTTGACTGTCTTTCTTGTATCTGTTGGGATCCATCTGTAGATCTTGCGGAGCATGCGGAGGGGGTTGGAGCAGGAGGAGGACTTCTTGGTCATTGATAGGGCTGAGTCAAGGATGATCCCCAGGTTGCGTGCGTGGTCCGTGGGTTTTGGGGCTGCCCCCAGTGCCGTCGGCCACCAGGAGTCGTTCCAGGCGGAAGGGTTGGGGCCGAGGATGAGGTCCTCCGTCTTGTCTGAGTTCAGCTTCAGACGGCTGGTCTTCATTCAGTTGGCGATGGCCTTCATTCCTTCGTGGAGGTTGTCTTTGGTAGAGATTGGGTCCTTGGTGAGGGAGAGGATCAGCTGAGTGTCATCGGCGTAGGAGATTATGTTGAGGTTGTGCTGTCGGGCTGCGTGTGCGAGCGGGCCCATGTAAATGTTGAACAGCGTCGGGCTGAGGGAGGATCCCTGGGGTACGCCGCAGATGATCTCGGAGGCTTTGGAATGGAAAGGGGGAGCTGGACGCTCTGGGTTCTGCCAGAGAGGAAGGAGGTGGTCCAATCCAGAGCCTTGTCTCGGACCCCTGCGACATGGAGGCGTGCAAGTAGTGTGCGGTGGCAGACGGTGTTGAAGGCGGCAGAGAGGTCTAGGAGGATGAGTGCTGCAGTCTCCACGTTGTTCAGCAGGGTTCTTGATGTCATTGGTGGCAGCGATGAGGGCAGTCTCGGTGCTGTGGTTGCTGCAGAACCCTGACTGGGAAGGATCCAGGATTCTGTTTTCTTCAAGGTATAGGGTTAGCTGTCTGTTGACGGGGAGCAGAGAGATGGGCCGGAAGTTCTTGAGGTCTCTAGGGTCTGCCTTTGGTTTTTTGAGTAGGGCGTTGATCTCTGCGTGTTTCCAGATCTCTGGGAAGGTTGCGGTCTCGAGGGAGAGATTGATGATGTTGCGCAGGTGGAGTGCAATGGAGCTGCTTGCTCTGTTGAAGACGTAGTGCGGGAATGGGTCTGACGGAGAGCTGGACTGGATTGTGCACATGGTCTTGATGGTGTCATCGATGCTCACGCTGGCCCAGGCTAGCAGGGGGTCATGGTCGATGGTGTGCGGAGAGTCTGTTGTGTTGCTTTCTGTTGGGGCTGTCTGGGTGTTGAAGCTGTCATGGATGTCTGCTATCTTGCAGATGAAGAAGGTGGTGAGGGAGTCACATAGGGCTTGCGACAGCGAGATGTCGTTGCTGTTGGATCTGGGGTTGGAGAGTTCCTTCACGATGTTGAAGAGCTCCTTGCTAATGTGTGCATTTTGTCGAGGCGTTTTTGAAGGAGGTCCTCTTGGCCGCCCTGATGAGGTGGTGGTGGTTACGGATAGCGTCCTTGTGTGCTGCGTGGCTGTCCGGAGTTTGTTCACTGTGCCATTTCTTCTCTGGTTTCCGGTAGGCTTGCTTGGAGGCTAGGTGTTCTGGGGTGAACCAGCTGGCCCTCTTGCCGGTGTCTCAGTAGGGGGGTTTCTTCATGCGGGTGAGGGTATTGGTGCAGTCTTCGATCCAGCGTCTGGGGCTGTGGGCGGTGTCGTCGGTGTTGGAGGATTCGGTGGGTGGGCTGAGAGCGAGGTTTGCGTGTAGTTGGTCTTCGGTGATTTTGCTCCAGCAGCGGCAGGGGATCTGTTAGGAGCGGTGGTGTGTGGTGGGTTTCTGGAAGGTGAAGAGGATGCAGCGGTGGTCGGTCCAGATTCAGCCTTTGCCCATTTAATAATTGCCTCCTGCCAGGTTATCATGCTTGGGAGTGCCCTTGGCTCCCAGTGCATTGCCATCATACGACATGCGACTAACAACGCTAAATCATTATTGATTTATTGATGATTGATGATTGATGATTGATTGAGGCTCCCTCAGCTTTCTGACATTTGTACAGGTCTAACAGGTCGCTGGCCACATTGTCAGGTCTGTATGACCTGTTACTCTCAGGGCAGTCCCAGAACATATGTAGCGTATCCGCCTCAGGAGTGTTGCACCGTGGACATATAGGTGATAGGAAATAGGCACATTTTCCGTAGTTTGGCTTGGATAAGCAGTATACTGTATATAATAAAAACGGGCGTTGCAGGAGACCTTTTGTAGTTGCACCATTATTTTGTCCCATTCCTTTTGAGCCAGCTCACAACCAATGTCCCACTCCCATGCCTGCTGGAGTGCTGTCAGTGGATCCTGGATGGTATATGAAAGGGCTCTAGTAAGTCAGGTGACCGCCAGGCAGGCAGCACCCATTGTATATTGTGTATGTGTTAACAAGTGTGGATTGGGCTCTATGTCCACCCTCCCAACAGTCTCTCCATCTCTCCTGTTAGGAGCTTATATACCAGGAATTGGCCCACTCGGTGGTCTATGAGCTCTGTCAATTGGTCAAAGGGGCTAAGGGGCTACAGGTCACATCTTGAAACAGGTCCCCCAGGGTACTCACCTCTGCCAAATCAAACATTTCCACCCCTCCAAGCCTATTTGCACCCAGAAGGCCCACATGGAATGCAAAGGGATCTCCCAAGAGTAATGCTGCATGTCTGCCATGACCCGCAGTGCTTTCTTATAGGTCTCACGTGCCACTCTCAGAAGGTCACTGGCGGGTGAGGTTAACACTGTATTGGGACAAAGAGTTCTGAGACAAATCTAAGCACCTGTTACTCAGCACTCAGGTCTATCTCTGCCAAGTGGCGCCATGCCAGCCAGCATGTGGACCACTGAAGCTCCAACATTAGTTAGTAGTGCTCAAGCACAGAGCACCCAACCCCCACGCTCCATCAGGAGTTTCAATTTGACCTGGGCCACTCTCCATCTCTCCTTATTCTATATGAGGCTATGAAGCTTTGCATTCAGTGACCTGAATGTGCGCCAGAGAATGTTCACCGGCAGGTTAGCGAAGTAGTGCTGTAGTCTTGAGAGCACCACTGATTGGACAGAGACACTCAGCCCTGCACCGTGAGGGGGAGCGCGCACTGAAAGGTAATTTGGGGCTGGAAGGAGGAGACCATCGTTTTTGGATTTCTGTTGATCAAGCCTGGGGTGAATGGTACATTTTAATGCCTAAGTGTAAAAAATTGCAACATTTGCAATGCATGATGTGGGTGTCTACAACTGTAAACTGGGAGGGCAGTTTAGGTGCAACAGAAATAGGCCCGTATTGGCCCTGTTGACTCCAAACCCTGAGGCAGCCCTGAAGGTGACTAGTATTTGTGTGGTCTTGTTCATGCCCTTGCGGATATCCTTAAAATAGACTAGAACCTAGTGCTGGCCAAAACTCCTCACATCCACAGAGCCAGAGCAGGCGGAAGATCCTTCTCATACATTGCAGCCAAAACATGGAATGAGCTACCGGCAGTCATCAGGGGCGCCCCCTCCCTGAACACCTTCAGAAAAACCCTCAAGACCTGGCTCTTCGGCTAAGCAGATCTGCAACCCTCCTCCCCCGTCACCTTGAGACCATCACGAGTGAGTAGCGCACTTAGAATCCCCTGATTGATTGTTTAATTGACGTGAGCAAAGGTCCTCCCTCCCATCCTAGCAGTGATGGTCCCTCCAGCCACACCTAGCCTTTCATTATGTGTGGCTGAGTAGAAGAAATGTACAAAGCTCAACAGTCAACTCCACCAAGCCATGTGGCCAAAGACAGGTTGCAGATACCAAATGGCTAAGACAAGAAAATGCCAACTATTTAAAAGTATAAACGGCAAGAATAATAATGGAATGCTTGAATTAACCTCAGCTGCTGGCAATTTCTTTGGGCCGCACCCCAATCCATTGTTTTTCACCCACCTTTCCACCTTAGCTTGTGCCCAGCCATATGCAAATCAGTCTGGACCCTGTTCCTCCTGGTAACAGGCTATCATTAACTGCCAGGGCAGGTCATCCCTGATCCAGAACACAAGCAACATAGAACTGGTTTCACCCAAGTTACGCTCTTCAGGCAAGTGTAGCTTGGTTCCAGTGGCACAGTGAGCCTGGGAGCCACATCACGGCATACCCGGTGCCCTTAGGGTGTTAAATGCAAAAACAACAAGGTTATGAATGGGATGATTGAATAAATCTCACACACTGATTTGCCTGGGCTGCATCCCAATCCACCATTTTTTTCCCACCATGCCAACTCATCTTGGGCCCAGCATTATGCAAATCAGTAGAAATGCTTTTGTGCAGGAAGGCTCCCCTTACTGGATTGTTTCAAAAATAAATACACCACCATTCAGTCATCACGGCCAAACAAATTTAGTACCACAGGATTTTTGAGAACACATATAGAGCATTTAATGACACAGGATATTTGGTCTGCACATACGATCTACAATTGAGTTTTAGACACTGAGATGTCTTAACGGTTTTAGTCATTTATCATTAATGACCATTGTTTAGTATGTCTAAACATTGTGCAGTGTTTTGTGTATGTTTTCTAAAGAAATGCATCATATATTTCTATAGATATTCAGTTGGGAGTAGTCAATTGATGTATTTGTTCTGAGGAAGGGGGTACATATTGCTTAAGTCCACTGAAATGCATTGCCAAAACGCACAAATCGACCCACAGTGCAGGGACAATTGTAATATGTCATTGAACATTACCAGCTCCACCCAGTGACACGATAAATGGAAGTGTTTCTTGTCTTTGGAAACTTAATCAGAGTTTGTTTTAAAAAATGGTCACCCTTTTCATAATGTTATGTTGAATGTTTAATTAATTAATAATGTTTTGTTACATTGACTGTGCTATGCAATTATAATAGTTTTATATTGGATGTAATTTGAATTATCATATAATTAAATGCTCTATATGTGTTTTAAAAAATCCTGTGGTACTAAATGTGTATGTCTGTGATGAATGAATGGCAGTATATTTAATGGCAGTATATTTAATTTTAAAACAATCCAGTAAGGGAGCCTTTCATTTATTTGTTTTTTTAAACCCAGTCTCCTTGCTTTGAGGGTTTCTTTCTTCTTTTCAAGTTCTGTGCAGGAAGGGACACCTTCCAAAAACAATCCCCTGTAGCAATTTCCTCTTTCCACGTGTTCTGCAGAATTCAGCACAGATAGAAAGAAGAAATAACGAGAACAAATAAAGATATATTTCCTCGTTATGCCTTACCTGGGTAGGCACAGCATTTTGACCCATTCCCAGGTTTACCACTGATGGTCCATCTGGGAATGCACCAAAATCCATGTTGGATGTGTGGGAATACTTATGATCCACCCATGGAACGCCTCCCAGTGGCAGAGTAACGCAATGCAGCAATTTGTACTATACTGTTTCAGTCTAGATTTATCAAGACATGCAGGGCCAAACAAGGTGGCCTTGTGTTGTTCACAGAAAGCTACCTTAAGGCTTGCATCGCAACTTGCGCCCCAGTGCATTGCGTAAGGGCTACACAAATCTTTGATAAATTTACCCCTAGGTTTTTTGTCACTCAACGCACTTCTCATCTTTACACACCCGTAATGTGGGTAACATGAAATTGAAAATCAGGCACTGGCATGGATTTTGCCTTTTGGGACCTACATTGGACACCCCTGTTCAGGCGGAACTCACTGTAGCGCTCTAGTGCTCCGAGGGTCTCAGGGTTGAGCCCCGGAAGCACTCCGCACAATGTATCACTTTCTGGCCAGGCGTGGCCAGAAAGCTTTAAATAAAGGGACCGAAGTGGCTCGGCACTTCCGGTCCACACCAGTGCAGTACAGTGTGTGTGTCCCCTCATTGCGCTCCACTAGCGTTGCAGCGCCGCGGGCCTAGCCCAGTTCTCAGGCCCTCACACTGGCGACGAGGGTGGGATCTACAAACGATAAGCAGTACTCACCAGCAACGCTCACCTGCCTGCTCACCAGCTGGCTCGATCGCCCAGCCGCAGCGCCGGAGAAGGACGTCAGCGACGACGGCCACCGCCACAGAAAGCAGATGCTACATCCCAGAAGCTACACACGCCGGTAAGCAGCGTGAGCAAGGAGCTGCGTGTGGCACTGGCGGCAGCGACGGCAGGGAGGCCCAAGACGAAGACACGTGCCGAGAGAAGCAGCCCGGCGACAGGCCCAGCGGTGCGCGCATGCGCAGAACGCGAGGCGCCGTCTCCAGAGAAAAGAACCCAAGAAGAGCGCGAAGACGAGAGTGCGTTTCCGGCAAATCGAGCACGAGGCCTCGTGGACATAGAGAAGGCCCGGCAAAGGCCAACAACACCACGAGGTGACGCAGCAAACAACAAGCACGAGCAAAGCCAAGCAGCCACCAAGCGCCCACCAGGCCACACAGACGCAAACAAGCACGAGCAAACACAAACAAAAACGCACAATAAAAGGGCACCCAAAAGACTACCGCCCAGTCACCGGCCAGCGTCAAAATGACCACGAACCCTGGGGGAGCATCTGGGGGAGCCGGCCAAGCTCAGCAAGTGGTACCACCAGCAGTAAACCTCGGCCCTCAACCACCGACGCCGTCAGCCCACTCACAAATCCAGGCGCTACCGCCGTTCAGCGAGCTGATAGACCCCGGGACAGCGGCCCCCAGATGGGCTGTGTGGCTAGGGCAACTCAACAACTATTTCACGGCCACCAGGGAGAAAGATGACGAAGTGAAGAGGTCCCTGCTGTTACACTTTGGGGGCACAGAACTATACAAGCTTTTCAAACATCTACCTGACACAGGAGATGACAAAGACTATGACGCTGCAGTCAATGCGTTGAACGCCCACTTCGACCCCCAGCTGAACCCCCACTATGAGCGGTTCAAATTTCGCCAATCCCGGCAAAGGGAGGGAGAGTCCATGGATGCGTTCCACGCACGGCTGAGGGATCTCATAAGCACGTGCACGGACGACGACGAAAAGAAGGAGGTGACCGCGCAACTCATTCAAGGCTGCCGCAACAAACACCTAAGGACACTTATTCTACGACAGCCACGCATAACCCTTGAAGAAATATTGATCCTGGCCAGGTCCCATGAACTGTCCGATGCACGCGCTACATCGATGGAAGCAGCTTTGAACCCACGGGCAGAAGCAGGAACCGTGGTGAAAACTGAAAGAGTGGATGCAATTCGCAACACCAGCCGAGGAAGCAGAGGAAGATGGCCGACCAGGACGCCACGCCGAGCATCGTGTGGATACTGTGGCCGAGATGAGCACAACCAAGATGGCTGCCCAGCACGTGGCAAGACGTGCTCAAAATGCGGAATACCCAACCACTTCGCCAGCGTGTGCAGGGGTGGCTCCCGAGGAAGAGAGGCGTCAGGAAGAAAATCAATTACAGGAGCAGTAAAACAACTATCGCTTGATGACGCAACGTCGTCCCAACCGCACGGACCGGCGAGGCGGCCCCAGTTTGATGACTCTCCTTCAGAGGATGAAGATGAATGCTACTACGTGTCATTCGTAAGCGAACTAAAGAAGCGACGGAGACCACAGCCCAAGTGCCAAATACACATCGACGGGTCCCCAGCATGTGGCGTCATCGACACGGGAGCCACCATAAACGTCATGGGAATCCAACACTATAAAGCACTGAACCCAAGACCCAAGTTGGTGCCTTCAAAGGCACGCATACTGACGTACGGTAGCCAGACACCCCTCCCACTGCGAGGGAAGATGACGGTCCAAGTAAAAGCAGAAGACAACGAAGTAACAACAACATTCCACGTGATAGACAAAGAAGCGGACTTGCTTGTAAGCAGCAACACGGCAGAAGACCTCCGCCTCATTGCGTTCGCAAACGCAGTCAAAGCGCTACAAACAGAGGACATCCTGGAAATGTTCCCCACGCTATTCGAGGGTCTTGGCACAATCAAGCGGCCACCAATCAAACTGCACATTGACCGCGCAATCCAGCCAACAGCCCTAAGACACAGAAGAATACCATTCCACTTACGCGCAGCCGTGGAAAAGGAACTCAATCAACTTGAAGAACAAGGGGTAATTGAGAAAGTATCGGGGCCGACGCCATGGGTATCCCCAATGGTGATAGCCGAGAAGCCGCGCCAGCCAGGCAAAATCCGCATATGCATAGACATGAGGAGGCCAAACAAAGCCATCAGACGGGAGCGCCACCTCACCCCGACAGTGGATGACATCCTCACGGATCTAAATGGGGCCCAATGGTTCTCTAAGTTGGACCTCAATGCAGGGTATCACCAGCTCAGGCTAGCGGAAGAGAGCCGCTACATTACAACGTTTTCGACACACCTAGGGCTAAGACGGTACAAGCGGTTAAATTTTGGCATATCTTCCGCAGCCGAAATCTTCCAAAATACAATAAAAGAGATCCTAACAGGGCTCGATGGAGTCCTGAACGTCAGTGATGATATCTTAATTCACGCCAAGACCAGCGAAGAGCACCACCGAAGACTGAGAGCCACGCTACAAAGACTCGCGCAGTACGGCGTCACCCTGCACAAGGACAAATGCCAGTTCTTCAAGAAGTCAATAGAGTTCTTCGGATACGTATTCGACTCAGACGGAGTAAGGGTAGATCCCCGCAAATCACACGCAATCAAGACAGCTCCAGCACCATCAACTGCTTCCGAAGTAAGAAGTTTCCTGGGCATGGCGCAATACTGTGCCAGGTTCATACCCAATCTGGCCACAATAGCAGAGCCTCTGAGAAGCCTAACGAAGAAAGACAGCCCGTGGAAATGGACGGCAACGGAGGACAAAGCATTCCATCGGATCAAAGAAGCCTTATTAGACAGCACAACAATGGCGTACTTCGACACGGCAAGACCCACCGAAGTACTAGTGGACGCCAGCCCAGTGGGCCTCGGAGCCCTCCTATCACAAGAATCCGAACCTGGGGTGTGGGCCCCGCTAGCCTTCGCAAGCAAAGCCCTGACGGCCACAGAGTCCCGGTACTCACAAATTGAGAGGGAGGCACTGGCCGTAAAATGGGCGTGCGCCCACTTTCATCTCTACATCTCCGGCCACCCTTTCAGAATGGTGACAGACCACCAGCCGCTGATTCCGCTGTTCCGTGGAACAGCTCCACACCCCCCGCCAAGGATCGAACGCTGGGCAATCCAGGTTCAACAATACCAAATGGACCTAGTGTACCGGCCCGGGGCGAAAAACCCGGCGGACTTCCTGTCGTGCCACCCCCCTGCAGAAGAGCCTAGCAACACAGACCCTGAGGTCCAGACTGAGGAGTTCATCAACATGCTTGCAAGAGGTGCGTGCCCCTGTGCATTGACCGCCGACACCATCATCTCCCACTATGACAACGACGCAGTAGTTGGAAGGGTGAAAGAGGCCGTACAATCAGGAACGTGGACGAACTTCCTGAAGGACACCACTGGGTGGAACGAAGCAGACAGAACACGCCTACAGCAGTACTGGAAGGTGCACGACGACCTCAGCTGTGCTGACAATGGCCTCCTACTGAGAGGGACTCGCGTGGTCATTCCCAAAACACTGCAAGAGAGAGCAACCACCCTGGCACACGAGGGTCATCAAGGCACCCGCCGAATGAAAGCGAGGATGCGAGAGAAGATATGGTTCCCAAACATGGAGGAGAACATCGATGCCTGCGCACGAGAGTGTCGAGCATGCCAAATCACGAGCAGCCCGAAGCGCCAGCACCGATAATCACAGAGGAACACGCCCCATCACCGTGGGCATGGCTAAGCATGGACTTTGGCAGCTTCCCGGACGGAAGAGTCACCGTAGTGCTGGTAGACAACTACACTAAATACCCCATCGTGGAGATAGCAGCGTCAACCAGTTTCGCAAACATTCGCCCCATCCTCACCAAAACCTTTGCCCTATTTGGTATCCCAATGGTCATCAAAACGGACAATGGGCCCCCATTCCAGGGGAGTGAGTTCAAAGAGTTCCTAGACAACCTTGGCATAAAGCATCACCGAATCACCCCGCAATGGCCACAAGCTAACGGTGAGGTAGAACGCTTCATGAGGACAATAAACAAAATACTAAGAATAGCTTCAGCAGAAGGAAGTGACCCGGAGGAAACACTGCAGGCATTCCTGAGGGAGTACCGCAGCACGCCACACAGCACCACCTTGCAATCTCCATGGGCGCTGATGCTGACCGGCCCCAGAAGAGACCTGCTGCCTATGGCTGACGGTTGGACTCCCACACCATACTCCCCAGCTAATACCCAAGAACGGAGAAGGAGGACAAACGAGAAAGCAAGTCGCAAGAGAAGAGCCCGAGAAAAGACCCTGAGCCCAGGAGAGACAGTGCTCATCCGGACAAGAAGGCCGGGAGGAAAGTTCAAGACCCCTTTCGAACCAGAGCCCTGGGTCATTAAGGAAACCCACGGAACAGCCGTCACTGTCAGGCGAGACGGAGAAGAAGTGACTCGCAACGTATCGTGGTTCAAGCCGATACCTGCCCCGAAAGGACCAAGCCCAAATGGTGTTACACCTGTAACGAGGGAAGAAAGAGAGAATGCAGCCACAGATGACAACTTGTGCCTGGCCCCGGACTCTGCAGAATGTCCATCCCTGCCATCACCGGGACCTCCTCAGGACCAGATCCCTCCGAGAGGCAAGTGGCAGTATAATCTCAGATCCAATCCACGACCCAATCACAAGCTGGCAGATTTTGCATGTTGAACTGACTGTTATGATTTATTTTGAAAATCTAAGTTGGGAAGGGATGTAGCGCTCTAGTGCTCCGAGGGTCTCAGGGTTGAGCCCCGGAAGCACTCCGCACAATGTATCACTTTCTGGCCAGGCGTGGCCAGAAAGCTTTAAATAAAGGGACCGAAGTGGCTCGGCACTTCCGGTCCACACCAGTGCAGTACAGTGTGTGTGTCCCCTCATTGCGCTCCACTAGCGTTGCAGCGCCGCGGGCCTAGCCCAGTTCTCAGGCCCTCACACTCACTACTGCATAGAACTGTATACATAAAACTTAAAGAAGGAGAAGTCTGGTAAAAGACACCCATAACTTTGGACAAGGCTTAACTATCACAGTTACAGACAGTATAATGAGGATTACATTTGCGTATTCTTTCCTTCCAGGGATTCGTCTGAATCCAGTGTCTTGCGAGTACTTTGTTTACCATTCATTGCTCTTAAACTAATTCAACTTTACTTTCTTAAATTGCATTTTAAAAGCCTAGGAGATTAAGCTGCGCTTTGATGTTTTACATATGTGCCCCATAAAGCAATTACAGTTCCAAAACTTCGTTTTCTCGGAATAACGCACTCCAAACTGCTAAGCCGCGGAGTATACAGTTTGGTAAATCCTACTTCAATCCGACATCCCCTGGAATGGAGTTCAGATGAGAGATATTGATAACGAAGCCTATTAAAGCAGTGCTTTCTAGCCCTTCTGAGAACTGTATAACTTGCTGCTCGTTTCTGATTGGTAACGCGCAGACGGAAGATTTTAATTCACACTCAGTTAAATCACATTTGCCAAATATATATTTGTATTCATTTCTATTTATTGTGCCTCAGCGTTTCTGATGTTCTCTAGTTCATAATTTTGGATTTCTGATGAGAGCAATCTTCTGTCATAACAAAAGAGAAAGCATCAAGTATTTCCTGAAGGGCACGGTCTGTTTAAATTATTACATTGGATAATCCATGTTTGCAATTGCTGAACCATTATTAGTTTATTGAAAGACAAGTTATCCATATTTTCTAGCTATTGTACATCACCAGTGGCCCAGTTGCGGTTGAGGTAATTATTGTACCTCGTGAAATCCCATATCCCAGGGATTCAGAATCTACCAGGTAAGATACTCACCTTTGAAAATGGGGGAAGACATGCGAAATGTGTGCTTTTTACACTACACTCTGCATGTCTTGGAATTTAATAAGCATTTTCCACAAGAATGCTAAAAATCATACTAGGCAAAATGCACAGGATGTGAAAACTGTTGTAAAATTCTCATCCCTGTGCAAAGAGTTGTTTGAGCGGAATTTGCTGGCTCTCTTATACCCTGGTAAGTGCAAACATGCAGCCAGATGCACTAATACCTGGTTGCCAAATAGTGGCTGCATATTGCAACCAGTATTTGTGCTACCGGTATTAAATTTTACAAACCAACTTATGTGCTAATAGATCAGTTCGTAAAATTCAGAATCGGAGTGGGTGGCAATCCAACATACCTCATGAATATTAAAGAGGTAAGTTGCAAATAATGGCTTTTTCCGATTGGATGCCATTACAGAAACCAATATGGAAATCTAGGCGGGTTATTCAGTCCATCTCAATCATGTAGGACTGTGTTGGATTGGGCAACTACAGATGGGTTGGATACCTGGGGACAGATTCTCAAGGACTTATTGCCGAATTAATGGCACTTCATCGCAGCCAAAGTAGCAATCAATTTATCGCCCCATTCACAAGCTGGTGTTAACAGCCCATATCACCAGTTTACCTGCGATAGCAGCCGCAGAAAACATCACCACAGATGACACCGAGCAAAAAATGCTAATGAGATGCAGGGTAGGTGTTCCCGTGCCAAAAGCTGCAACAGCACCACTCCGCAACATTCTCAACGACCATCCCGATAGGCGATAACAGTCTAAAAAATGCGACAAGGCACGTTAGCAGCAAGAAATGAATACCTGCTCTAACCTGGTGCAAAGTCAGACGGCAGCCTGCACCACAAAAGGGAGCCCAGGCCAGAGCCATACCATAAGAACAACAGATGCCACGGTGAGGCAAGATGGCCGCTATGCTGCTGTAGAGAGCAGTCGCACCTACTCCTTCTCCTGGACCCATGGGCTACGAGGCTGGATGGAAGGGTAAAATATGCTGAATTTCCGAGGAGTTTCCTGCAGTAAAGAAGGCATCAAGGAATCTACTGGTACCAAGATATTGCGGAAGGTGATCTCAACCCTGAGATTCTATTACGGCGAATCTTTCAGGAGAGTGCTGGTATATGGTATCACTGCAGGCTTGAGGATGTCACAACGCACTGGCGCGATCCCAAAGGCCACTCTGAACAAGCGAGCCGTAGCATCTACAACATCTACAACATCTACTGCCCAAAAGATGCAAGCTAAGAGAGGAGAGAAATCCACTAAAGAAAAGGAAAAGATCGATTTCAAGGCCGACTCCAAAGCGGCATTGCAAGAGACGCGAGCGGGAACTCCTGGAGCCAAAGGGCAGTCGCAACAACCACAACAACAGAGGCGCTCGCAATCGGACAACGGAGCACAAAAACACATGAACGCTGTACCTGTTTCAAGTAGAGATCTGCGACAGTCTACCGTTACAGAGGCGTTTGCGGGGAGAAATCAGCCCTCAATAGTGGTTACGGGAAGCATCGCAGAGCCGGCCACAAAGGTAAACGCGGAAGGCGTCCTCGCCGACCGCGAGGACGCAAGTACGGCGGTTGCTAGGCAACCGGCGCTGCAGACGGGTACGCATCAGGCGGGAGCCGCGGGAGCCGCGCAGGGAGAGGAGACCGCTGTGAAGGCTGGCGAGGATAGGAACAGAGGCGGGGATGCAGCTACAGAGGCAATGGCATCAAGTAACACCGGTAAGCCTGGCAAGGGACAGCTAGAGGAGCTGGCAGCTCCAGTGAATAACAATAATGCCCTAATGCTTGAAGCACTTATGGAAGTGAATATGGCACTCACACCCACAGATAAAATTGACATGGCACAGTCTAATTGGGGAAGTATGAGAAGCCTAGAGAGCCGCACAACAAAGGGGGCTAAAGGAAGGAGAGTACGTTCCCAGGAGGCGGAAAAATTCTACTCAGTGACTGAGGGCTCAGACTCTTCTTTGTTGGGGTCAGAGGAGGAGGGCAGTATTACAGATCTCTCATCAGGAACTGAATCAGAGGAATCTCCTTCTAGTGAGCATAGAAGTAAGGAAACACAAAAGAAGAGAAGAAGAACTATGATAAGGCGAGAAAGAGACTTAGATAGAGCTGCGTCAAGTACAAATAGGAAGCTGTTATGGGATTATGGTAGCACCGCCAAAATGTATCAGGAACAGGACCCGGGCGACGCACCTGAGAACTGTCCTTTAAATACACCTCAAGACGCATCTGATATCCCACCTCAAGCGACTCTGGACGGAATGTTTTCCATGCTGAAACAAATGCACCTAGAGGCTCGCCTAGAAAGTAGAAGAGCGAGACAAGACACCAAGAAAATTCAAGCAAGCATTAGGAAATTGAGTAGGAAATATGTGGAGGTGGAAGACTGGAGGATGAAGTCACGGACTGGCAGAATGCAAGAACAGAGCAAGGAAAAGTGATCGAGGACTTACAGTGGAAACTGGAAGATTTTGAAAATCGCCAAAGGCGGAACAACTTACGCTTTTTGGGCTTAGAGGAAGGGCTGGAAGGGAAGGACCCAAGGGGGTTTATGATTAAACTATTAAAAGACGCATACCCAGAGGCGCAGTGGCAATGGGAGCTGGAAGTACAGAGAGCGCACAGATTTCCGCTAACGCAGAAGGGAGGAAGAGGAGCTAACCAGAATGGTTTACCTAGGGCAATGTTGGTTTTTTTTGGTAACTTTTTGGCCAGGCAGGAAATTATGGAGACTGCAAGACCAGATAGGAAAAAGTCAGTTGAAGGAATTAACCTTTTTTACTAGACCTGACTTTTGTCATACAACGGTGGAAAGGAGGTGGAAACTTAGGCAGCTTATCATCCCGTTCCAACGGCAGGGCTCTGAGGCATATCTGATGTATCCATCTAAGCTAAAAGTTATCACAGGGGGACGCACCAGAATGTTTTTTTCGGAAGTAAAGGCAGGCGAATACCTCGCAGAGATTACAGAGAATCAGAAAGGTAGGAAAAGTAGGGAATCAGAACCAGCATAGGATGTATATGAAAACTTTAAGAGTATGGTCTATCTTAAAGTGAGTAACTTGGGCAGGAGAAGGAGGCGACACTACAGTAGAGAGCAGCCACACATAGGTCAAGATTGACCTATTTGCCTGTAACGGGGGGGGGGTTAGCAAGGGGAGGGGGGGAAAGGGGGGGTTGAGGGAGGGAGGGGGGGGAAGGTGGCGGACAGGAGGTAAGGGTATGTACAGCACAAAGTATGAAGGTTTGTAGGCACAACCAGGTGGCAACAATAAAAAGATTTGACGAGAGCGATTGTGGGACCTATTTTAAAATCAAATGGCAATAAGACTTGCTACCATTAATATTTGCGGGTTGAATGATGGCGGGAAAAGGCAGAAAGTAGCGGCCATGTGTAGATTATTAAAATTGGATGTTATCTGTCTTCAGGAGACACATGTGAGAGGAAAAGATAAATATCTTATGGATCAGCTAGGATATAAAGTTTTAGCATATACACAGCAAGATGTTAAGTCAAAGGGAGTCGCTATTCTTGCAAAAAAGGGTTTTGTGCTAGTAAAGAGGAAGAAGGTAGACGCTGAAGGTAGATGGGTAATGGTAGAGGGAGAAATAACAACTGGAGGTAGATACACAATTGTTTCTGTTTATGGCTCGAATGAAGACGAACCTGAATTATTTGATTTCTTAGACACAGAATTGGCTTTATGGCCAGAACCAGTAATCTTTCGCGGGGATTTTAATATCAATGGTCTGACAGGGTTGGGTATGACGGGAGGGGGGATGTTGGGAGACCGGAAGAGAAGAACAAGAAGGGCTATTGTTAATTTAATGTATAACAACGCACTGGTAGATGTCTGGTCAGCATATAATCCTGCAGGGTCAGGTAGCACCTTCTACTCAGCTCCCCACAAGAGTATAGCAAGACTGGATTATTTCTTAGTTTCGAGTCCCTTAGTATCAGAAGTGAAAATTGAAATGCTACCCCGGGTCTTCTCGGACCACAATCCATTGGTGCTCTCTATATCCCGGAATTGTAATGTATGTCATAAAGAATATAACTGGACATTCGAAAGGAGGCTACTTAAGGAACCCGATTATGTCAGTAGAATGAAGGTATGGATTAGACAATTCTGGGAGGTAAATAGAGGTACGGCATCTACAGGAATGGTTTGGGACGCATTCAAGGCAGGGATAAGGGGGGAAACACTGGCCTACACTCTACATAGGAGTAAGAAAGAGAAACTGGAATTGACTAATAGGTTACAAGATTTAATGAAGTTAGAACAACAACTTATTCAGGCGGTCATAAGTCGTGAACCCCTCGAGCAGATCTTATTAGAAATAGAGCTGAAAAAGGCAGAGACTGGTGAAAGATTGGCAAACAAAGCAGCGAGCAATTACTTAGCAAAAAAAAGAAAAATGCTACGAGTTTAATGAAAGGGTTGGACACTTGCTAGCAGTTCGTATCAGACAAGATCTGGCAGCCGGGGAAATCAAAGAAATTAAGAACAAAGGAGGGAATGTTGTAACTAAGGTGGAAGATGTGAGGGAGGTGTTTAGGGAATTTTACGCAGAACTGTATGAGCAAGACTTGAGAACTGGGGCGGAGGTGATAGAGGATTACTTGGCAGGAATCCCTCATAAAGAACTGATGTTAGAGGATAAAGAGGCTATGGACCTACCATTAACACTGGGCGAAATATATAATGCGGTAATGAAACTCCCTTCTGGGAAGGCCGCAGGGCCCGACCAAATTCCGGCAGAATTTTATAAGACTTTCTGGGACACGCTGGGGATTGATATGTTAGAAATTCTAAGGCATGCACAGATGGGGGAAAATATACCACAATCATGGGCTGGAGCAAGTATTGTAGTTATCCTGAAAAATAATAAATCACATCTGGACCCTGGCTCATATAGGCCAATCACGCTCATGAACGCGGATGCAAAAATATATTCTAAGGCCCTTTCACTTAGGCTTAGCAGGCTAATTAAGGGGCTGGTATACACAACACAGCATGGCTTCATTCCAGGTAAAGGGACCACAGAACACACAAGGAGGATGGTTACCATTTTGGACGCAGCGGGTGCTGCAGGAGACCCTGCCTCGGCTATCTTTTTGGACGCAAAAAAGGCCTTTGACAGGGTCTCCTGGAGCTATCTGTGGAAAGTCTTGGGATGGTTTGGGATAGGCACAGGCTACATAAAGGCTATTAAAGCGCTATATTTAAACCCAACAGCTAAAGTAAGGATAAACAGAGGGTATACGGAGAGCATAAGCATAAAGCGAGGTACAAGACAGGGTTGCCCGGCTTCACCACTACTCTTCGCCCTATATTTAGACCCCCTTTTGAGAAGATTAGAGGGAAATCTAAATATTCTCCCGATTGGATTTCATGGACATGAGTATAAAACGCTTGCATATGCAGATGATGTGGCAGTTGTCACACCAGATCCAAGGACAGCTATTATAGAAATTGAACAAGAGGCTGCACATTTTGGTATGTTCGCAGGGTACTCGTTAAATAAAGGTAAAACTCAAATAATACAGAACAACTGGGTAAACTATCAGGATATAAGAACAGCACCTGAAGTTACATATTTAGGGGTGAAGATTACAGCTGATTTAGACAGTTTAGTAGAAATCAACATGCGCCCGCTACTGGAAAAAATTAAAACAAATACGGAAAGAATGAATAATCTACACTTGACCCTAATGGGCCGAATTAATGTTATTAAAATGGTAACATTCCCCAAAGTTTTGTATTTATTTAGATCCATACCGTTATTTTTTGACACTTTATGGTTTAACAAATTAGAAGCGATCCTGAATAAATTTATTTGGGTTAAAGGGAAAACAAGGAGAGCATATAGGCACTTAACTGTAGGAAGGGAAAAAGGAGGTTGGGGAGCACCGGATTTCAGGCTTTATTATTGGGCAGCAGTACTACAATATAGTAGGGTGTTATTAGGTGGGGGAGGGTCAGAACATTTAATGGGAATCAATGTAGGATTAGCCAATGTCTATATGATACTTTTGGGTGAGGAGGCTGAGAATGGGCTCTTAAATACAACTGACTTCACGTATTTTAAACACACGAGATTCAAGACCTTGGAAGCAGTATATAGGGTGTGGAAAGGAGTGGCCAAAAAATTTGGCTTAGGCAGATACAATAATTATACAAGATTATATACAAACTGTTCTCTACCGAGCGAGATCTTTAAGGATGCCACTATGTATGATTGGTATAACAAAGGCATAGTGAAGATAGGGAACCTACTGGATAGTCAGGGTAATATGATACAGTTTGGGTTGCTTAAAAGGAAATTTGGTTTAGAGCAAAATAGCTTTTTTAAATATCTTCAAACCAAGAGCTTCTTAACACAAAAGCAAGGTGGCACGGCAGGGATGGGACAATGCAAGTTCATGGAATATATAGGAACAACTAATAAATGCACGATAAGACAATTATATGCTGAATTGAAAGAAAACAAATCAGATGAAAGGGCGAAATATTCGCAGAAATGGATGGAAAAACTGGGGGTAGGCTCAGAAACTTTTCAGGAGTCACTGGATCTGGGTAGAACAGTGTTATGCTCGGCAACCCTTCAATCACAGCATTTCAAAACAGTGTTCTCACTCTATCATACCCCGGCTAGGATCGCCCAGTGGGGCGGGACAACGGGAACAACATGTCCTCGGTGTAACGCGAATGGGGCAGACATTGTACACATGTTCTCGCAATGTCCACAACTGTTTACTCTGAAAACGGCCATCGAAGAATTTTTTGATAAAACACTGAGGATTAAAATTAAACTCGAAGATAAATTAGTTATTTTAGGGGTGGCCGATACGGTAGAAGCTATGCCAGTAGAGTTTATTTTTGTTTCAATTGCAGTTTTTCGTATTTGCATAGCAAGGAATTGGCTGAATAAGACTCCACCACTATTTTCGGATTGGATAGCCAGTCTTCTCACTATATACAACTTAGAAAAAGCAATATATGCCAGGAAAGGCAGAAGGGCTAAAGCATTAGGCGATATAATATGGCAACCTATTACGAGGTGGAAAAGTAGTAGGACAAACCTTGTATAGCATAAGAAAGTGTGATATATAATTAATTTCTGCATGTGTATGTTTTCTTTCCCTTTCTTTGATGTTCTGAATATGGTTTAGAGCTGGGAAGTATGTAGTTTACAAGCTGTGTATACTTACTCTATTTTTCTCTATGTTTTTCTTTATGTTTTAATGTATTGGAATGTATAGATAAATGTATATAGAACCACCAGAGGAAATGGAATGTGCTGTAAACATATGTCGGATTACTTGGAAAAATTTCTGAAAATTTAATAAATATTATTAAAAAAAAAAAAAAGAACAACAGATGCCATGGAGCCAATGAACATGCAGCTCAGATCCCCAACAGGTCCACAACACGCACCGCCACCCCCCCTCAGAATCCCCCCAGACCAACAATGAGGCAGCGCAGACAAAGACAGCGACCTTCAGAAAATGCACCAACTTCACATACTCAACTCCAGAGGATGTTATTACCCACTACAGGCTCAAAAGGACAACCATCATCCACATCCTGAACATCCTGGCCCACAGACTGATGGCACCAACACAGCAGACAACCAACATCCCACCTCAGACAAAGCTGCTGCCCATGCTGCACCTGTTGGCCCCGTGGTACCCTTCAACCAACAACCGCCTAAGTAGGAGGAGTTACACAGCCATCCTAATCCAAGTCCCTCACAACGGTCATTGATGACACCATCAGCTTGGTACCCCCTATCTATACGTCCCCCACAATGCGCAGGAACAACTGGAGACCAAGCAGGCTTCGACTCCACAGATGGCTTCCCGCAGGTGTTATGGGGCAATTGACATGTCCTACTTGTGCCCCTTGGCAACCCTGCACACAATAACTGCAACAGAAAGCTCACGTATTCCATCAATGTCCAGGCAATAGCGGACCACCGGGGACTCTCCACCAATGTCGTCCTGAAGAACCGGGTTTTAGAACCCAGCAGCGCCAGGGGCACGCCCAATGTCTTTGGGTTCACCTGTCTTAGAATACAGAGACACGGGATACTTCTCAGTGACGTCCAAGATCAAATTTATTGGCTGCAACCAGGAACATAAATCTATGAAGTACGACACGGTTAGGTTCGCTAGAGACTGCTCAATTTTCGTATTGCGAGACATCGTCTTTTATGCTAAAAATCACATTCCTGACAAACACTCATTATTTACGAACTGTCCAATCAAAGATGACATTGCAAAAGGTATCGCGTAATGACAAACCCACTTCTCAGTTGTCCAGCCCACCATCAATTACGCGGGAAAGCCCAACATTCTTGCTCGGACACGCCGGACAAACCCATAATAAAAGACCACAACCCAAACCATAAACAGGCCATAAAAGAAGGAACAGAAACAGATGTGAAGCAAGATAGAGGGGTGTGTGCGTGTACAATAAACTCTACAATGTCCTGCTCTTTGATCTCTATCTCAACCAGCTACCGGACAAGGAACTGGCTCAGCAAGGTTAGCTTCAGGCAACGGGGTCAGTTCGCTCAGGTCATCTAAAAGTCAGCTAAAGGTGTACGTGTCCCAAAGACTCGTTCGAACGTAGTCATCGGCCTATGTGAGGGCAACCACAAAATGGCTGCCGTACACAAAATGGAACCCGAGGGTTCAGAACGAAATCCCTAAATATGTAGTGGATCCATCGATCGAACATGACGAAAACACTCGCACTTGCCGCACTCACCATTTACGGTTCGCTACTACCAAAATCGTAACGATACCATGACCTTTATGAAACGGGTTCAGAATTACGGAACATCAGTCCCCAACTACCCAGGCATTGTGCATGATTCCTACATTTACCAACAGGCCATCACCAACAGGAGCTTCCAGGATGGCACCTACAGAAATGCACTGCTCTTTGGCAAGAACCAAATGAACACATCACACACTCCAAGTCCACAATTGTGCAACTCACAATTCTGGAAATGCACACTTTCCAAACTCACATACAACATGCCAAACAACCTGCCCACCCACCAGACATGACAGCACAACTTACTGTGGGAACCTGGGGCAGCCATGTACATGAGCTATCAATGGCATGGCAGCGCAGCCACACAAGAGCAGTTTGTGGGGAGAGGTGGGAACCAGGCATGTGCGAAGGAGGCAAGTGACCCATGTATGAGACTGCACACAATGCCAAGTGTGGCATTGATGTGATGGACAGACTGCAGTATGCAGACCACACACATATCCATGTCAACATACACTGCTGGTGTTTGGAGTGTACTGGACAGTGGACACAACCATGTCACCCCAGCCAGTGGGGAAGCTTGTGGAAATGTAGCTTGTTACGTCCCCCCGTAAGCGTGAGCTGGGTGGGCTGGCCCGATGTACCCCAGGCCAGCGTAGGGGTGGGAATAAAAGGATCATAACTCTTGGCATGGTTCTGGAATGCCCAACATCTCTGCCAGGACGGCACCTCTCATCCCTCCACAATGCGGATGTCATTGCCGTGAGCGGTGTTACCTGCTCTCCTGTGCGCCTGCTGCACCCTGGCCCTCTGGTCCCCGAACCAGTCTTGGCCGCCCCTGCGCATCCAGGCCTCACTGCTCAGATGCCGGCACCGGGGTATGTCAAAGAGGGCCCACCCTGTGCCGGTGCAAGCTCCAAGCCTGAGGGTTGCAACCCGACACAGGCCCGTAGTTTTCCATTCTCGTTAACTCATTCTCCACCGGAAGACACAGCGGATTAGTAGGTCATAAATTTGGAACCTAGTCTTGATTACACTATGGAAGAGAACATTATTTATCGCTGCGTTTATGTCACTATACTCCCTTTGATGTGATGCCACCAAGTCTGTGCATAGCATTACAACCACACGTGTCTGTGGGCCCACGCAGACTACTGCCCTCGGCCTACGCTGCGCTCAAGTAGGTCACACAATTGGAACTCAGTATCAATTTTTCAATGGCAGAGTACATATCATTGCACGCAAGTAGAGGTGTAAGAGACTGAAGCGTTGCAGTCAGGAGGAAAAAAGTATCATAGTTACGGAGGTGATCGAACACTTCCGACGACTGCCCTGGTGTCACTAACTCTGTGCATTGTGAGCCAACGGCATGTAGCTGTGGCCCACTGCTGACCACTGCCTCCGGCCTAGACTGCGAACACGTAGGTCACACATTTGGGACTGAGTCTTGATTTAGCAATGGCGGAGTGCATATCATTGTACCGGTATCATCGCAGACTGCATCCCCTCTCAGTCCTGGTGCCACTAAGTCTGTGCCCCAACATTCATGGACACTCTCTGGTTGAACCTTGGTGGCGTCTGAGTCTATGGACTAGGGGGTAGTTTTCATCCTCATGTAGCTGATACCAAATTGGTGGTCGAAACTAGGCAGTAGCATTCCACTCCTCCATTTGCTGCTTCCGGACAGCTACTGCCCTCTGCATCCTGCCCTGGAGGACACCTTCCACTGTCCCCATTATCCTCCGCCACATTCTCCTTGGACATCATCGAGGACCTGCTCAGTCCGTGTGGCCCTACCTCAGTGGACCGCAAGTCACCGTCCCGTATTGTTGTGCCTGTGCCGGCCGCTGTGCATCTGGGGCCACTAACTCTATGCACCTCAAGTCAGGGACCCTGTCTGATTGAATATTGGTTGGCTTCTGAGACGATGGCCTTGGGGTAGTCAACGCCATGTGTCTGTGGCCCTGCACTGTCCGCTGCCTCCGGCCACTACTGCGGTCCACCAGGGTTCACACATCAAATCGAGTCCTGACCGGCCCGGATGTCGCATCACCGCAGGAGGCACACACCACCATCGCCAGGACCACCTCTAACCGCCATCTGCCAGAGTCGAAACAGTGCTACTGGCATACTAACAGAGTTTCTCACACCTTTCTCGGATGCCATCATCTGCCTGATACCCTGCTCAACACTCCAGGTGCCACTGACCACAACCCATGGACAGTTACAGATTGAGTTTTGTACTGTGGAGAGGTTGCGCACCACTGTCACCTCTGGCAGTGTGGGAGACCTGGCACGATGATGAGGAAGATGATGCAGGTGTAGCACACCCCGCAGCAGCTGCATCAGGTATCTCCTGAAGGGACACAATCCTAGAGAATTTGTATACATGAGCGCGCTCAGCTCTAGTGCCCCAACCTCAGTGCACTGCAACTCACGAACACTTCTGTTTGCATTTTGGGTGACCTCTGTACTTACTCCGGCTACTTCCATGTTGCTCAGAAGCTGTCTCTCTTATGCTGGTGTTTTCAGTTTCCGTTAAATGGTGTTCACTGTACAAGTTGTTGCCAGCACCAACTACTCCGTGCGGGCTGGTTTACACTCACCCCACACTTATCCAGGACAGGCGTCACTGTACATGTGGCCCTGCCAATAAAGAGGCTGGGCACACGTGCCCGTAGCCAATTCCACATACTATCTGCATATGTCCCTCTGGTTAAGTTGTATGCATGAGGGCCCTGGGCCCTACAACATTACATTGTGCTGTGTACAGCGGACACAGACATGTCACGCAGGCATGACCAATCTAGAAAACCACTGGTGTGATTTGCTCTGGCCCTCAGAATTAGGGAAAACACCAACTCCAGGAAGAGTGGTCAAAAGTTTAGGTCTGAAGATTGATGCAGACCTTTCTATGGCCCCCCAAGTCTCGGCAGTGGTAGGTTCCTGCGTTGGTGTGCTTAGGCAACTCCTGAAGCTGGTACCCATTCTGTCTACCCCCACATTGCAATCCATAGTGTCTGCCACCATTATCTCTCGGTTGGACTATGGCAATGCTTTGTATTTAGTCCTCCCGCAGAAACTCCTGAGGAAACTGCAGGTTGTGCAGAATGACGCGGCCAAGTTAATCTACTCTCTGCCGAGGAGCTCTCATGCAACCCCCTTCTTTTGAAGCTGCACTGGCTGTCCATCAAATTTAAAGTGCAGTTTAAATGTCTTTGTGTAGCCCACAAAGCCATTTTTGGTAAGGCTCCTAAGTATATCAAAGAGGAAGTACACTCCTGGGAGAGCCCTACGGTCGAGCAAAGCCTGCAAATTGATTGAACCTAGATTTAAGCTTAAATCTAAAGGTGGCAGGGCTCTGTCCGTACTCCTTCCGCAACTTTGGAATGAGCTCCCTGCATTCCTGCAGGAAGACTTGCATCTATTGTCTTTCAGAAAGAACTTAAAGACCTATTTGTTTAAAAGAATAACATCAATACCCTAATGTGGTTTGATGGCGGAGGGCGCTTTCTGGGTTGCAGCAGGTTATGTACTTTTTCCTGAAAGAGCTTAGAGACCAGTGGTGATTTGCGCTATACAAAAACATTGTAACATAACATAACATAACAGGCAGCGGGTTAGAGCTTGGTCATGTGACTTTGTCATCACCCACTCAATAAGTAAGAGGAGTGGACTGGGCCATCGTGCGCAGAGCCAACGTGGGTGTGTGAATGATTATTGCGTGCCTCCGAGCATGGTTTTGTTCTGAAATGTGCATATGCATGTGTCTCTGTAGCAGTGTGGGTCTCCTTTGCAGGGTGTAGGTGGTCCCTGAAGGGTATTAGACACCCATGTATGGATCTAGTTTGTCTGCCATGGGTTTGGACCCCACCCACACCTGTTCAGCCACCTCCTTTTGACATTCTGATACCTGGCATTGGAATGACATGTGTGGCTCATGGGAGTGTTGTGAGCCAGCCGTGCTTGTGGTGCTTCCTGCTGTGTGGTCTGTGCATGGGCTTGGCTGCCCTGGTGGTGGGTTGCCTAGGATGTCCATGAGCTGTTGTAGGGCATTGGTGTTCTAGGTGTGGTGGTCCGATTCGGCATCACTGATGAGCTGTCTGGTCTGCTCTGTTGAGGTGTTGTTTGTCCTTCTGCAATGTGAAGGGGAGATGCATGTTGACATCGTGTTGACATGTATGTTGGCGCATTGTTATTGTTTACATGCAGACTGTATGGCAATGTAATTGTGCTAAGGTACCCCCAGTTACTTTGAGGCCTAAGAGGAGGGGGAAGGGAAATAAATACAAAAAGAACAACTTCTTATCAGGCCTGTCTGATTTCACAAATGGTAGTAGCTCTAATCACAGTATTTTCTATACAGCATTGATACACAGAGATTAACTTTCTTTTAAATTGTGTTTATCAAAAATATTTTTATACATTTATTTTTTATGTTTTCACACTTTTATTAGAATTATATTGATAAGCACAAAGTTGTAGAAGCTCCAACTGCAGCCTAATTCCAAAAAAAGATATAATAATGTATCAATGTCCTTTAAAGGTATTCATCTTTGCCTTTTTTAGAGTTGTAGTGTAGTTCTTATATTCCCAATAGGCTATGCGCATTGGAATAATATATCCTCTAGATTAGACGTAGGACTGAGGTCGACTACGTCTCCATCGAATATACTAAACTTAATAGTGAGTGCCAGCTAGCTCAGAGGTCACTAGAAACTTTCTCGAATTCACAAGATGGGATTAGTTTCTGACAACCGCATAAACACGACAATTTTGTATCTCAAAAATAAGAAATATATCTCTAGAGTCGCGGAAACAATAGATGAGTATTTCACTCAGTCAATCTTGCATGCTTTGTTTCAACAGAGTTGTAGAGAAATAGAGAGATGGGCGTTTTCAATAAAATGGTTTATTGAACAGTCTTCTTTCTCATACAATAGAAGTGAACAGCTACAATCATTAAACAGACTGCAAAGTATAATGTGTACAGCGAGAATAGTATTATAAAATAATACTGTAAAAGCACTGTTGTATGGTTTCTAAGCCATATATAAAATACATACATAAATAAAATTGACAAAAATACTCAACTGGTGCTTCTAAATAAGCCTACCCCAATGTACCTAACCTAAGTCTAGTACGTTGGAAGAAGTAAGTATTGTGTAGCATAGGTTTAGTTGTTTTTGCCAAGAATCTACCAAAGGTTTTTCTAGGTTTAATCAGCTCCATACCTTGGTTTAGAATGAAGGAGGTCTGGTATCTCTGTCTCAGGACTCAATTTCCCAACACCCCGCAAGGGGAGCTTGGAAACACTGGAGCTGGATTCTCGGAGAGAGAGAGGCAGTCTCTTGATCAGTGCGTCAGTTGGAGAGTCGGCTTCCTTCGGCACTTGCTGTAACGAGCTGCATCAGGCAAGTACATAGTTAAACTGCTCTGAACCACCGTAGTCTGCCATAGCAAGTGAAGGTATATGTATACCTTAAAGGTGTTTAGGAATGCCATAGATTGACGTAAAGTCAGGCATAATAACGTCAGGGAAGAACCCCTAGGGAATTGTTGTTCTTTGTAAAGTACATGAGTTCTTGGACAAATCAATCTACAAGCAAGGGGAAGTTCCCTAACTGCTTAAGCAAATTTTCCAAGAAATGGTTGTGACGTTTGTTATGGGTGAAAGTAGCCATGCCTGTATTTGGTCTGCATGGGCTATGTCTAAATAAGGGATTGATTTATATGCCTATATAAGGGCAATGTGAATTGTACGTATATAAGGGCATGAATCAGGAAAATTCACTCGGAGCTCTAAACACCACACAACACCCACTCCACTTTATTATGTACAACATTACTAAGTTCTAAACACATTAAAACATATCTAAACATGATGTGTTAAAACCCTCCAAAATACATAAAAATGCATTGGTACCGGTTGTACACAAAAAGCATTTGTGCTGTACGCATTTAAAGCATTGTTTCATTCAAAGCATATAGATGACATTTGAAAATGCTATATGAATGAATCATGGAAATACATTTATGAAATGGCTCTTAATTACAGAAGAAAAAAATGAGACCATTCCATGGCAGATTATAGAAACTGGTTGAATGTGTACAAGGTCAAATATTGTCTCTTGGAATTTTTTCAAAGAATTCTAGTTCTCTATGAATAGTTCTGCTATGAGCAGATTACTTTGTGCCAAAATAAGAAAAAAAAAAAATTGGAAAAAACAAAAGCTTGATCATAGAAAAAATAGAGTTCCAAAGTTAGAAATTTGTTTTGAAAAAATGAAGGTCGAATTCAGAGTCACTCAGAACACTGTGTGCCAATTCAAAAGTCAGTGTTATTGTTTTGGAGAAAACATCTACGGCCAGATGTAGGTAAATATCATTTACCGATTCTAAAATACCGAATTTTACCGAATCAGTATTTTAGAATCGGTAAATGATATGTAGCTAATGATTCGGTAAATTTTACCGAATCGGTAAAATTCGGTAAATACCGATTTGGTAATTACCGATTCGGTATTCCCCATTCATTCCTATGGGCCTGGAGGCCATAGGAATGAATGAGAATTACTGATTCCGTAAATACCGAATCGGTAATAGGAGGTAGACTTACAAGGGTGGCAGAGTGTCACATTGACACCCTGTTGCACCCCTGTATGGTGCATGGGACAGGAACAGACTAATTTGCATACAGCCAGGTTCTGAAACTGGGATGGTGCAGTGAGCTAAAAAACGGTGTTGGATCTAGCCCTGATCTCTTGACTGGGTGAGAGTATTCTGTTTAATTCAGAGACTCTGTCCCTCACCACCCCTTGTTGTAAATATTTTTGTCCACCCTAAGCGTGGAAGGGTATGCTCAGATGTGAGTCCCTTGCTCATTGCACCATCAGGATTCAAGCAAGCCGGGCCGAAGAGGCTGAAATGCCAGAAACCGGTCCCCGGTAGCTTGTTTCCTTCCCAGTGTAAGAATTGGCTTTTGTAGTTTGGTTTGCCCTGTTCCCATCATGCACTGGGACAGGAACAGACTAATTTGCATACAGCCAGGTTCTGAAACTGGGATGGTGCAGTGAGCTAAAAAACGGTGTTGGATCTAGCCCTGATCTCTTGACTGGGTGAGAGTATTCTGTTTAATTCAGAGACTCTGTCCCTCACCACCCCTTGTTGTAAATATTTTTGTCCACCCTAAGCGTGGAAGGGTATGCTCAGATGTGAGTCCCTTGCTCATTGCACCATCAGGATTCAAGCAAGCCGGGCCGAAGAGGCTGAAATGCCAGAAACCGGTCCCCGGTAGCTTGTTTCCTTCCCAGTGTAAGAATTGGCTTTTGTAGTTTGGTTTGCCCTGTTCCCATCATGCACTGGGACAGGAACAGACTAATTTGCATACAGCCAGGTTCTGAAACTGGGATGGTGCAGTGAGCTAAAAAACGGTGTTGGATCTAGCCCTGATCTCTTGACTGGGTGAGAGTATTCTGTTTAATTCAGAGACTCTGTCCCTCACCACCCCTTGTTGTAAATATTTTTGTCCACCCTAAGCGTGGAAGGGTATGCTCAGATGTGAGTCCCTTGCTCATTGCACCATCAGGATTCAAGCAAGCCGGGCCGAAGAGGCTGAAATGCCAGAAACCGGTCCCCGGTAGCTTGTTTCCTTCCCAGTGTAAGAATTGGCTTTTGTAGTTTGGTTTGCCCTGTTCCCATCATGCACTGGGACAGGAACAGACTAATTTGCATACAGCCAGGTTCTGAAACTGGGATGGTGCAGTGAGCTAAAAAACGGTGTTGGATCTAGCCCTGATCTCTTGACTGGGTGAGAGTATTCTGTTTAATTCAGAGACTCTGTCCCTCACCACCCCTTGTTGTAAATATTTTTGTCCACCCTAAGCGTGGAAGGGTATGCTCAGATGTGAGTCCCTTGCTCATTGCACCATCAGGATTCAAGCAAGCCGGGCCGAAGAGGCTGAAATGCCAGAAACCGGTCCCCGGTAGCTTGTTTCCTTCCCAGTGTAAGAATTGGCTTTTGTAGTTTGGTTTGCCCTGTTCCCATCATGCACTGGGACAGGAACAGACTAATTTGCATACAGCCAGGTTCTGAAACTGGGATGGTGCAGTGAGCTAAAAAACGGTGTTGGATCTAGCCCTGATCTCTTGACTGGGTGAGAGTATTCTGTTTAATTCAGAGACTCTGTCCCTCACCACCCCTTGTTGTAAATATTTTTGTCCACCCTAAGCGTGGAAGGGTATGCTCAGATGTGAGTCCCTTGCTCATTGCACCATCAGGATTCAAGCAAGCCGGGCCGAAGAGGCTGAAATGCCAGAAACCGGTCCCCGGTAGCTTGTTTCCTTCCCAGTGTAAGAATTGGCTTTTGTAGTTTGGTTTGCCCTGTTCCCATCATGCACTGGGACAGGAACAGACTAATTTGCATACAGCCAGGTTCTGAAACTGGGATGGTGCAGTGAGCTAAAAAACGGTGTTGGATCTAGCCCTGATCTCTTGACTGGGTGAGAGTATTCTGTTTAATTCAGAGACTCTGTCCCTCACCACCCCTTGTTGTAAATATTTTTGTCCACCCTAAGCGTGGAAGGGTATGCTCAGATGTGAGTCCCTTGCTCATTGCACCATCAGGATTCAAGCAAGCCGGGCCGAAGAGGCTGAAATGCCAGAAACCGGTCCCCGGTAGCTTGTTTCCTTCCCAGTGTAAGAATTGGCTTTTGTAGTTTGGTTTGCCCTGTTCCCATCATGCACTGGGACAGGAACAGACTAATTTGCATACAGCCAGGTTCTGAAACTGGGATGGTGCAGTGAGCTAAAAAACGGTGTTGGATCTAGCCCTGATCTCTTGACTGGGTGAGAGTATTCTGTTTAATTCAGAGACTCTGTCCCTCACCACCCCTTGTTGTAAATATTTTTGTCCACCCTAAGCGTGGAAGGGTATGCTCAGATGTGAGTCCCTTGCTCATTGCACCATCAGGATTCAAGCAAGCCGGGCCGAAGAGGCTGAAATGCCAGAAACCGGTCCCCGGTAGCTTGTTTCCTTCCCAGTGTAAGAATTGGCTTTTGTAGTTTGGTTTGCCCTGTTCCCATCATGCACTGGGACAGGAACAGACTAATTTGCATACAGCCAGGTTCTGAAACTGGGATGGTGCAGTGAGCTAAAAAACGGTGTTGGATCTAGCCCTGATCTCTTGACTGGGTGAGAGTATTCTGTTTAATTCAGAGACTCTGTCCCTCACCACCCCTTGTTGTAAATATTTTTGTCCACCCTAAGCGTGGAAGGGTATGCTCAGATGTGAGTCCCTTGCTCATTGCACCATCAGGATTCAAGCAAGCCGGGCCGAAGAGGCTGAAATGCCAGAAACCGGTCCCCGGTAGCTTGTTTCCTTCCCAGTGTAAGAATTGGCTTTTGTAGTTTGGTTTGCCCTGTTCCCATCATGCACTGGGACAGGAACAGACTAATTTGCATACAGCCAGGTTCTGAAACTGGGATGGTGCAGTGAGCTAAAAAACGGTGTTGGATCTAGCCCTGATCTCTTGACTGGGTGAGAGTATTCTGTTTAATTCAGAGACTCTGTCCCTCACCACCCCTTGTTGTAAATATTTTTGTCCACCCTAAGCGTGGAAGGGTATGCTCAGATGTGAGTCCCTTGCTCATTGCACCATCAGGATTCAAGCAAGCCGGGCCGAAGAGGCTGAAATGCCAGAAACCGGTCCCCGGTAGCTTGTTTCCTTCCCAGTGTAAGAATTGGCTTTTGTAGTTTGGTTTGCCCTGTTCCCATCATGCACTGGGACAGGAACAGACTAATTTGCATACAGCCAGGTTCTGAAACTGGGATGGTGCAGTGAGCTAAAAAACGGTGTTGGATCTAGCCCTGATCTCTTGACTGGGTGAGAGTATTCTGTTTAATTCAGAGACTCTGTCCCTCACCACCCCTTGTTGTAAATATTTTTGTCCACCCTAAGCGTGGAAGGGTATGCTCAGATGTGAGTCCCTTGCTCATTGCACCATCAGGATTCAAGCAAGCCGGGCCGAAGAGGCTGAAATGCCAGAAACCGGTCCCCGGTAGCTTGTTTCCTTCCCAGTGTAAGAATTGGCTTTTGTAGTTTGGTTTGCCCTGTTCCCATCATGCACTGGGACAGGAACAGACTAATTTGCATACAGCCAGGTTCTGAAACTGGGATGGTGCAGTGAGCTAAAAAACGGTGTTGGATCTAGCCCTGATCTCTTGACTGGGTGAGAGTATTCTGTTTAATTCAGAGACTCTGTCCCTCACCACCCCTTGTTGTAAATATTTTTGTCCACCCTAAGCGTGGAAGGGTATGCTCAGATGTGAGTCCCTTGCTCATTGCACCATCAGGATTCAAGCAAGCCGGGCCGAAGAGGCTGAAATGCCAGAAACCGGTCCCCGGTAGCTTGTTTCCTTCCCAGTGTAAGAATTGGCTTTTGTAGTTTGGTTTGCCCTGTTCCCATCATGCACTGGGACAGGAACAGACTAATTTGCATACAGCCAGGTTCTGAAACTGGGATGGTGCAGTGAGCTAAAAAACGGTGTTGGATCTAGCCCTGATCTCTTGACTGGGTGAGAGTATTCTGTTTAATTCAGAGACTCTGTCCCTCACCACCCCTTGTTGTAAATATTTTTGTCCACCCTAAGCGTGGAAGGGTATGCTCAGATGTGAGTCCCTTGCTCATTGCACCATCAGGATTCAAGCAAGCCGGGCCGAAGAGGCTGAAATGCCAGAAACCGGTCCCCGGTAGCTTGTTTCCTTCCCAGTGTAAGAATTGGCTTTTGTAGTTTGGTTTGCCCTGTTCCCATCATGCACTGGGACAGGAACAGACTAATTTGCATACAGCCAGGTTCTGAAACTGGGATGGTGCAGTGAGCTAAAAAACGGTGTTGGATCTAGCCCTGATCTCTTGACTGGGTGAGAGTATTCTGTTTAATTCAGAGACTCTGTCCCTCACCACCCCTTGTTGTAAATATTTTTGTCCACCCTAAGCGTGGAAGGGTATGCTCAGATGTGAGTCCCTTGCTCATTGCACCATCAGGATTCAAGCAAGCCGGGCCGAAGAGGCTGAAATGCCAGAAACCGGTCCCCGGTAGCTTGTTTCCTTCCCAGTGTAAGAATTGGCTTTTGTAGTTTGGTTTGCCCTGTTCCCATCATGCACTGGGACAGGAACAGACTAATTTGCATACAGCCAGGTTCTGAAACTGGGATGGTGCAGTGAGCTAAAAAACGGTGTTGGATCTAGCCCTGATCTCTTGACTGGGTGAGAGTATTCTGTTTAATTCAGAGACTCTGTCCCTCACCACCCCTTGTTGTAAATATTTTTGTCCACCCTAAGCGTGGAAGGGTATGCTCAGATGTGAGTCCCTTGCTCATTGCACCATCAGGATTCAAGCAAGCCGGGCCGAAGAGGCTGAAATGCCAGAAACCGGTCCCCGGTAGCTTGTTTCCTTCCCAGTGTAAGAATTGGCTTTTGTAGTTTGGTTTGCCCTGTTCCCATCATGCACTGGGACAGGAACAGACTAATTTGCATACAGCCAGGTTCTGAAACTGGGATGGTGCAGTGAGCTAAAAAACGGTGTTGGATCTAGCCCTGATCTCTTGACTGGGTGAGAGTATTCTGTTTAATTCAGAGACTCTGTCCCTCACCACCCCTTGTTGTAAATATTTTTGTCCACCCTAAGCGTGGAAGGGTATGCTCAGATGTGAGTCCCTTGCTCATTGCACCATCAGGATTCAAGCAAGCCGGGCCGAAGAGGCTGAAATGCCAGAAACCGGTCCCCGGTAGCTTGTTTCCTTCCCAGTGTAAGAATTGGCTTTTGTAGTTTGGTTTGCCCTGTTCCCATCATGCACTGGGACAGGAACAGACTAATTTGCATACAGCCAGGTTCTGAAACTGGGATGGTGCAGTGAGCTAAAAAACGGTGTTGGATCTAGCCCTGATCTCTTGACTGGGTGAGAGTATTCTGTTTAATTCAGAGACTCTGTCCCTCACCACCCCTTGTTGTAAATATGGGTGCACATGTGGCACACATACGTGCCCTAAGGGCATGTATGTCTGCCACATGGCACAGGAGAAAAAAGCACAAATAGTTTTTTTAAGGTTTTCAATATTTACCACCAACTATTATTGGTGGTAAATACCGAACCCTTAATACACATGAGCACTCTTCGTTGTGCTTGCTACATATCATCTACCGATTTGATAAATACTGATTCGGTAACATCCGATACGGTATTTACCGAGTCGTATTTACCGAATTGGTATTTTTTTGGGCTCCTACATTACAAATTCCCAATATCGGTCGGTAACGGCCGAAATTCAGTGATTTCGGCCGTTACCAACAGATATAGGGCGATCTACATCTGGCCCCTAATCTTCTAAGTCTGAAAAGAATTTGTCTACCATTGTAGGTGAAAGTTGGATAACCTCATTAAGAAGATTCATTGCACAAAGATGAGAAGCACCGCCGTCAGCGTTTGTCGTGTTAGCAATGTTCAAATTGGATGGTACCTGTGTGTGCTTTCCTCTCGTACCTCACGTCAGCATTTTGAGTCTGTGAGATCTCATTGAATGCCGTCATCATAATTGGTAGCCCCTGGGGACAACACTGAGCATGGGCCTTTACCGGGTCCAGTAAAGCATCAACATCCACTGGCATGACTGGTGGGAGTGTAAGACAGATGTCTAACACGCGTTTTTCTCCACATAGCAGGCATCGTAGAACAGGTTAGATGCAATCTTGCCAGATTGGTCTGAATTACATAAACCATGTGGTATTTAATTCTCTTAAAGGAGTTAATCCCAAAATTTGGACTATGCTCTCACAACACTTCATCGCCAGAAGAGTGTTCTTCATGGAGTATAGCTTGTTATTTGGCGTGCACAGAGTTTGGAAAAATTCCTAGGACTGCTTCAAAAGGTACTAACAGTACCGAAAAAATCATCTTAAATACATGTACAATACCACTCGTATCAGACATGTTTGAGATACGACCTAACATTTCTGAGAAATGTACAGGGCAGTTTGTGGTTAATAGGGTGTGTATCTCTGCAGAAGTCCTTCTGACTTGCAGATCATAGGTTTCTTTGGCCAAGGTCAATGGCACAGTTTTTTGTAAAAGAGGCTTTCATTCTGCTCAAAGTATCAATTCGTATAGAGATGTTCAGTGAAGGCCATAACAGCAACTCCCGGTCTGTCTTGGTTTTTGGAAACAATACTTGCATAAAGCAAGTGCCCCTGGCTGACACAGTTACAAGATAGGCTAAACCTGGCATCATGCCACAGCAGCTGTGATCATTCAACATAATGTAACTTCCATTAGAAAGTTGCCTAAAAATTGGATAATTCATTGTAGCAGGTGAACCTTACAGGTGGCAGGATAAGTTGTTCGCAGGCCCCCTGTAGGTTTAAACCCTCACCACTTTCACATTTATTGCCACTAAGAAACACTTCTTTCCCCCCACTCCAACATCTGTGTGAGTAAGCTAATTCCCAGGATGTCTTGATGTATTCCTTACCCAACCTTTCATATATGTTTTAAGCAATACTGAAAATGGAAAATTGTAACATGCAGAGTGATTGTACCATGTATTATCCTTTCAATGGCTGTTTTTTCAGCGACTGTAAATGGCAATCTTTCCAGTTTTTCAATGCTCAGCACCATATAGTCTGCTCCCCTCTGTGCCAATGGGATTTGTTTATCTGTGAGATTAAATTCAGAAAACAGTGACATTGTATTGATTAAATGCCAAGGCACATAGCCTGAATGAAGGTTTTGTAACGTCTAGCCTAATAGCATGATAGAATGTAATTGCGACTGACCATTTGCAACATGACCAAGTCCTGTTCCATTATGTCTATGGCAGAGGATACTATGCTGTCCAAAGACTGTATCCTGGATGACAGAGTCGTTAACCCATTGTCAACTACAGAGAGAGATTTCTCTAAATTTCTCTAAATTAATACGATCAATTTCTCGTATTTGTTCTGCAGTCTCTGCTTGCACAATCTTCCATGCTTCATTATACATGGCATAGATACCGGCGTATATAAAACGTTTATGGTGCGTTTTTTTAGGCCCTTGTAAGAAGTCCCTCAGGTCAGCGCCATCTTTTAGTAAAGATAAGTGTTGTTTTACTTCCTTCAGTGTAGACTTGTGTAGCCACTCAAGGCACAATTTCCCTACACTGTATGATGTTACTATCCCTGGATGCTGACTTTGAACATATCTTGGATCTGGCCTAGTGAATGTGAACTCTTGTGTCTTTTTTCAGGAGTCTATCTTGACAGGTGTTTGTGTCTGTGGGACAGATTAACCCTTTTTTCCAATCAGGATCTGCTGTGAAGCAAAATAGTATGTACGTCGACCACCCCCTCTGAAGTGTTATTACTATCAGGTGTAGTTGTAGGTATGGACGGTTTGTTTAAATCTTTTATCTTGGCTAACCCAAGACAAAATGTCTGCTGGACAGTGTCATTCAAAAACATTATTTGCTCTGGGATGATGCAGGCTCTAAATAAAGCTTCTAAACCCTGCATTTGCCAGTCTTTTGTGCCCCAGACAGTTTTTGTCTCAATGGTGTCTTTCCAAAAGTCAAAGCCTAATGTGGACAGTTGAGCATAAAAGGCTGCAGAATAAATTTGCTTTGTATTTGTCAACATACTTTTCAATCCTGTCCTAATAACATTTTAAAAGTAAAATGATTCTGGATTTGAAACATTATACCCTGAAAATTATGGAAATTTACCATAAAATGTTTTTGAGCTACCTACCCTTAGGTGGCATAGGACAATGTTCCAATTGGTTCTAAGTTTACACATTTCTAGGATTTGAAGATTTATGCAAGAATTGATCACCATAGTGATTAAAACAATACATTTGTTCATAATCTGATGAACCTTCTAAGTATTCATGATCTATAAACTTTGCAGACATTTCTAAGTCCGACATCATATTATTAACAGTCTCAAAGTCCCAATCATCAGAAAAGGTACTAAATGAAACAAAGTCGCTCAAGGAAATCTTGAATTGGTGTGGAATCTTCAACAGCTCCGCTGAACCAAGAATGTCATATTCTGTTCTGTCCCAAGCTATACCACCCGGTATAGGAACGGCTGTGATGTTCACTGATGACAAGTCTCTTTGTTCACGATGAGATGATTTGTGTGGCTTGAGGAGTAAGTTGATGTTCTTACTTGCTGTGTGCTTTTTAACATATCTTCCATTTATCAGCATACCCAAAATAATACAAGAGTCAACCAAAGTAGAAGAAAAAGTAGACCCAACACAATCCAATGATCAATCAATGGTGAAACCAGATAAGTCTTTTCCAATTGATGAAAAAGTTCTATTGCTTGTCCTTTGAAAGTTATTTTTACTGGCATTGTGTCAGGTTCGCTGGGATCCCCGGAAAATGTATCAAAGTTAATGAAATAGCCAGAGGCAGTTCTGTCAATTATAGGGATTGCATCAGGATTGAGGTGAAATTGCTGGAACCACTTGATCACTTGCTATATTTGAATAATTATTTGCTATTTCATTGTGGACAGGAGTTTCTTGACGAACTGTTATTTGGGTCTCAAGAAGTACAAGTTCCACGGCTTTGTTGCATAGTCCTTCTTTTCGCACTGCAGATTCTTCAAAGGTGATGAGTCTCTCAGTTTGAACCTCTTGGATAGTAGCCAGATTCAGGCGTCTGCTACATCTTTGGAGTCCACTTGGCCTACTACTTATGATCGGCCACATAATGTGGTTTTACCAGGTCGATGGACACAAACTTGTTCTCTTTTTTACCAGCAAGGGGCGGCAGTAATACTGTTCTTGATCTGTGGATGGCTAGGACAGGTACTGGTTGTCTGTAAGAAGGCCCAAATTCCTTCTTGTCCACGATCTTTTATCTGACTAGATCCCCAATCTTTGGAATCCAGACATGTCTTGCTGGGACGGATTGTTTCTCTTCAGTGGTTGTTGTCTTCAGGAGTACGTTACTTTGTCTGGATCTTATTTCATTTAAGTCCTGTAAAACAGCCAAACGATCTTTGATATCAAAGTGTTTTTGTTCCACCACTGAAGTGTGACAATTGAGGTCCTGCACAATCATTCTAGTTCCAAAATGGATTTCATATGGAGTGATACCCCCTAGAGAACTTCTTGGCAAATTGTTAAGACTACGTTGGACACATATTAGATGTTTGACCCACCCGTCACCCGAGCCTAGTACCCTAGCTGTTATAGATTGCTTTATGTCCCGTTTTTTCTCTCCACTACCGAATTTCCCTCAGGATGGAGTGGACTAGAATACCACAATGCAACACCCATGTTGGCCATGTCCTCTTTGTAAGTTCGAGAGCTAAACGCCAGACCCTGGTCAGAATGTAGCGTGCCGACTGCGTATGTGCCGATAAAGACTCGCAAATCTTTTATAACTGTTCGAGCATCAGCCGAGCGCTGAGGCCACATCCAAATGAATCTTGTCTTAATATTTATGGGGCCGCATCTGTCCATAGGGACTTCTGCGTGTAGGAAGTCTAATGCTGTCTAACAATGGTGTCTGTACTGAGCAGCCTGCACTCTAGTCAGGTATCTGGCGTCATTCTCTGCTGCGATCTCTGTTGCAGTCAGGCGCGCAACACCCATTGGGCTCACCGGGCTTCAGCCCCCCCCCGTCGCCTCCTCTGCCCGGGCTAAGATTACACACACTGAAATGGTGCAAGAAGGCTGCGCATCCGATCCGAGAATGTGATTTTTTAAATGCTTTCTGAGAGGCCCAGCAGCCCGAGCCAGACAGCTAGCCTCTGCACAGTTTCAGCGAGTGAACCCCCCCTGCCCTGACCTCTTGTTTTCCTTTAGAGTGGCGCAGAGGTGAAATCCTTGCCTGAAGGCAGGGATTTCACCTAAGCACTTGATGGGTTGTGAGCATGGGGTGTGAAGATGTGCACAGCTGGGGGAAGGCATGGCCAGTTAAGGTGATGCTTTTCCTTTGTAAAGGAATTTCTGCTGGCATCTTAGCCCAGGGTGTGCTGTCTGTGCACTTGTATAGATGTGTATTCCATACAAGTGCACAGACAGCAAACCCTGGGCTATGACGCCAGCAGGAATTAATTTACAAAGGAAAAGCTTCACCTGCACTGGCCATCCCTTTCCCCCTGCTGTCTGTGCATTTGACCCACATTGATCTACACAGTGAGACCTTCGGGAGGGGCTGGATGCCAGGACACAGTGCTGCTGATCAGCCAGACTCCACAGTATAGTATCAGAAGAGCAGGCAGCAGTTGTTTGTGTAAGTTCCAGTAACTTTAATGCATTTTTCAGCACAGCATTACCTACTGCCTGCATATCTAGGTTACTGTGAATGTTGTTCTTGACTTACATACATAGCAACGTCAAAGAGGACAGTCCCCTCCAAATATGCAAATGTAGTGTAGGTTTGTAGTGTTTATTTTTTTTGGGATGCTAGTGGGTAATTTTAGAGTTCTGAGCGGGTATGGGTTTTGGGGTTCCAGGGGGCAATTTTAGGGTTCAGGGTAGTTATGGGTTTTGGGGTACCAGGGGACATTTTAGGGTTCAGCGTGGGTATGTGTTTTGGTGTGCCAGGGGTAATTTTAGGGTTCAGGGCAGGTGTGGGTTTTGAGGTGTCAGGGGGCAATTTTAGGGTTCAGGGTGGGTATGGGTTATGGGGTGCCAAGGGGGAATTTATGGTTCAGGGTGGGTATGGGTTATGGGGTGCCGGGGGGAGTTTATGGTTCAGCATGGGTATGGGTTTTGGGGTGCCAGGGGTAATTTTAGGGTTTAGGGCAGGTGTGGGTTTGGGATGTCAGGGGCTATTTTAGGGTTCAGGGTGGGTATGGGGTGCCAGGGGACATTTTAGGGTTCAGCGTGGGTATGTCTTTTGGTGTGCCAGGGGTAATTTTAGGGTTCAGGGCAGGTGTGGGTTTTGGGGTGTCAGGGGGCAATTTTAGGGTTCAGGGTGGGTATGGGTTATGGGGTGCCAGCGGGGAATTTATGGTTCAGGGTGGGTATGGGTTATGGGGTGCCAGGGGTAATTATAGATTTCAGGGCGGGTATGGGTTTTAGGGTATGAGGGGGTTAATTTAAGGGTTCAGCGTGGGTATGTGTTTTGGTGTGCCAGGGGTAATTTTAAGATTCAGGGTGAGTATGGGTTTTGGGGGCAATGCATCAAACTAACAAAAATGTGTGCTTTAATTGTTGTCCAGTTTCAAATGCAGAATTCACCACATTTTTTTCTCAGCTTGACCTGAGCATTAACCGATCCTGATTATCTGCCATTTTGGCTCCGCCCCATTGATTTACATTAGCCACGCCCCTTCATCTGCCATGTTAGCCCCCCCCCGAAATTAAGACCTAGTTGCGCCCCTGGTTGCAGTCATGGCAATTAATTGCAAATGTGTGAATGTGACCATTCATCCCCAGCCACCAGTACGCCTCTTTTAATTCTAGTATAGATTTAGAGATCCCCTGATGTATCAAACCCTCTCCCAAATGTGCTTCATGTAGCAAAGCTACTCTACGTTTCCTGTTTGTAATTACTCTATCCCCACTCCAGGAATTCGAGCAAAAGGAACGGAGTTTGCATCAATTATGTATGAGTATTTGAGTGGATACTTTTGAGGTAACGCTGCACCGCTGCCTTTGCTTGTGGCATTGACAGCTAGCATTATTTCGCTGTCTATTTTTGTTTTTGAACGAGTGATTGCAGCTACTAAAGTAGTTTTTTACAGCTGCCTTCGCGGCTTTATCAGCCAATGAATTCCCTGCAATGTGAACTCCATCACGATGATGACTCAGTGTATGGATGACTTGAGCTTTTTGTAGTTCTTGTCGTAACTGAACTACTTGTTCCCAAAGCAACTTATGCTTTATTGTGCCACCTTTTGCATCTTTGTAACTGTTTTCAATCCAGTTCAGCAAGTATTCATTGTAAGGGTGAACGCAATAATATGAAGCACACACTATTGGAGTGGGGAATTCGCGATCTTGAATGCTTGTAGTTCAGCTCAATGAGCTGTACAATCTCCTAAAGATTGAGTTTTAGCAACCATTGGTCGGAATTCGCCATCTCGCCAGCGACCTTTAACGATCGTGCATGCTGCACTATAAGCCTGTCTACCCCCAGTAGCACGCTGTGCTGATCCGTCAGTATAAATGATACATTCATACTGTTCTAGAGGTAGAATTTCAGTAGGCAGAGGAGATTCTTGTTCATATTGTAGAAATTCCTGTTCAAATAAGGGTCAAAAACGTATTTAATGTCTGTTGCAGCAAGAGAATTAACCCATTGTATCCACCTCGGATGTTAAAGCCTTAGCATTTGGAATGCTCGCTTTCGTCACAGCCTCTAAGGCAGGTACACGAGTAACGACCATTATGCACTTACCATGTGCGAGGGCTCTCTCTTTTGCTACTGCAGTTTGAACCGCTGTCAGAATTTTTTCCGTAGAAGTGAATTTCATTTCAGCTTGTGGGTACAAGTGTGATTTGTAAGCTATTGGTACTTTTTCTCCTTCATTAAAGGTTAAGTACGTGAATTCGCATCTTCCTGGGATGATTCGGATCAATAAGTTGCATTCGTTTACGCGTGTTTGCAAATGTTTTGTTGCCAGCATGTCTGTTTAGAAGGAACGCTAAATTTCTGTGTGTTTTTGAGTCCAATTAACGGTTGAAAATCCGGTTTGATTAATTCCTTGAAAGGTTTAACCCTTTCTGTGTAATTTAGAATGTAAGCTCTTCCGAAATTTAGGAAACCTAGCATCAACTGTAAGTTTTTAAGCTTTTTTGGAGGTTGGAGCAGCACACTTATCTCTAGAAAGTTTGCTGCCAGGCTTTTGCCTTCACTTGAAAACTCGTACCCTAGGAAAAGGAAGTTTAAGTGGGCAATTCTCGATTTCTTAAAATTTAATTCATACCTTTCAGAGGCGAATCCCAAAATAATGGTGTTCACTCTGTTCAAGTGCCTATCCAAGTCATGGTCGGTTACATAGATGTCATCAACATATGATAATGCCTCATCATCATAGGTTTATAGTAACTATGTTACTCGGGCTGAAAATAACCTTGGACTATTCTTGAACCCCTGGGGGACACGACAGAATTGAGGCTGTCTCCCCATGATTGAGAAAGCGGTCAAATACCTATTTTCATGTGCAATGTTTTTACAGAAGAAACCGTTAGAAATATCTAATGTGGTTTTGTATTTTTTATGCACAATGTTATTCATTAGTGCTGCACTGTGTGCATTCTGTACTGCAAAAGTTTTGCAACAAGAGTTTAAATGTTTGTAATCCAAAACTAGACGATATGTTTTGTCTGGTTTGAAGACAGGAAACAAAGGATTGTTCAAGGATAATGTGCATGTTTCAACCACCCCTTGGTATTCAAGTTGATCTAATATCTCCCTGACTTGTTTTTTAGCTTCTTGCTTAATTGGGTACTGCCTTTGCACAGTTGGTTGAGTTTTTAACTGGATTTTAAGTTGAGGAGAATTCTCATCCCATCCTACATGATTTTTATATAGTGCAGTAGCCTGGGCTACTGCCCATTTCCTGGCATAGGTATATTGTTTATGAATTGTAATATGATCGGAGAAAGCTGGCATAATTATGTTTTCACCATTGGGCACTCCCTTACAAATTC